>NC_134568.1:187463773-188092596 GCF_050947875.1 Dermacentor variabilis | reverse complement strand
GTTACTGCGAAGAGGCCTACTCCATACCAAGTGGCAGCCCATATTTCAGCTGCTAACCTGTGGCTCATAATTAAGGTCTTTTAACAAATACAGTAATGCCATTTTGTTTTGTGGCCTCATTAATTTTTATATTTTTAAAATTAGCAAAATTTAAGGATGTGATTATAGATACTGATCGGGTTAGTTGATGAGCCATGATATTGAAACAGTGCACTTAAAACTGACATGTTCACGCACACATGAAAAAGGACATGCACAAGGACAAGGTGGTGGCATTGCTTGTTCTAGTGCCTGTGTATGCCCTTTTCATGTGTGCACAAACATGTTAGCTTTCAGTCCATTGCTTGAACATGAAGAATATGTTGAACTTTTTTAGCCAAGAATGTTATCACCCAGGTAGAGAAACCACTAAATTTGCGGATATTAATATACATGGTATTCATGTGTCACAAATTACTTTATTTCCCTAATTACAACATGCACTATCTTTTTGTGGGTTCAGTGTGAGAAAATATAGTGCACACAAATCTTACATGTGCACAATTTTTGTAACAAGAGAAAATCACACTTCCAGTTTTTATGATCAGTTAAAAGTGAATACTAGTGCGAAAGTTACATCACAATGTATATTTATTCCAATGTCCTTTGTCATCACTTTCGGACATATTTTTGTTGCTGTTGATGGACCACATAGCCTTGATGCTATCCACTGCATTTGATATTAGACATTTCTTGAACGACTCTACATCCATCATGAATGGGATGGTTGCTTCCTCCTCAGCTAATCACTTTGCCGTTTCATCCTTCAACATGTGTACATCTTGTACCTTCCAAAATCCTCCCAAATTTTATGTTAAGTTTATGAACTTGAGCTTGTTTTACGATATTATGAATGTTCCATTAAGCTTTATGAAAAAAAATCTGCTTGCAAAAAAGTTTAGCTCGTTGATCTCCAACTACACTCTTTGAAGTTTTATTGTGAAAAGACACCAAAGGGGTACCTGTGTAGAGCAAGTTTATTCAGACACGTTTCTGAAGCGGGTAAAATTTACAACAACAAAGGTGCTGAAAACATCTTTATGACCAAAAACAGTCTGTTGCTTGTCAGTTTGTGCTGTTCTAAGTTTTCTGCTGCTTGTGGATTGTGTCTAAAGGTGAATCGTTAATGACAATCTTTGTATCCTACAAAATGTGTGCAGTCAGGACACAAATGTAAGACACTTTCTATTAAATTCTTAGAAAAAAGAACTCATTGATGTTGCTCTTGACAATCATGCAGTGGTTGGTCAAAAGGTTGTTTCGCTTGACTCCACACTCTCGTTTTCTGATAATAGTTTCAGTATCATATACTACTATGCGCCTCTTCTGGCTCACAAAGCTCATAATAGACAACCGCATGCACGCAATGTTCAAGTGGCAAGCGACGTGATTAGACTAATCCTGTCGTACTGTTGTCTCACTTTGAGACAGCTATATACGTGGCCACGACATCAAGAAAAAAAAATAAGGACAAACTTTTGTTGTTGTCTGAATTAATACAGTTGTACGCCCATAAAGAAATCAGCCCACGAGGCCATTGTTTTAATCAGAGGGTACTAGATATATTATGTCCGTCATTGTCAGTAAAAATGCATTCCCTATTGTCAGTAGTAAATGATGTGGTGCCATTTAACAGCTAGAAATCTAAGCAATTTGTGACTTCATGGCTTCTGAGACTCTGGTGTGCATAATCTCCGATGCTTGGTACTTAGTGTGAGATGAGACGAAGCGAAGGCTGCTTTAGAGCGCAGCTCTTAGGTGCCCATTCCTGCGGCGACCATTGGCATCCCTCAGCATCCTTGGCCTAACCTAGTGAACGAGCACAGAGGAGGATCAGAGATCGAACGCAGAGCGCAGCGGGGAATGAAAGATGGCAAGAGCAGAGGAGCATGAGGAGGAAAGCGGAGGAGGAGGGTATGGCAAAAGCATGAGAGAAAAGCTTAGGGCTGTGCAAGAGGTGCTCTGCGGCGATGATGGCTACGAGTTGGCGTCAGAGTAGCATGCGTCATCTCTTCACTGGCGACACCACCCATGCCATATATGAAAACAAAGTGCTGCATGAGTGGAGGTCTGTCCGTGGCAGCTGCTGTAAATAGCGCCTATGCACTGCGTCTCGCAATCTCCCTGTTAGTGAGGCAGTCGCACCACACTTTGCTATATTTGCAATGTGGCGATCGAGACAGATAGTTTGTGCCAGCGAATATATTGTGAAATGAAAACACGTATAGAGCTGCGCTCAAATTTCGCGTCAGGGAGTATCGTAATTGTTGGTGAATTGTTTTACTATTTATTTATTACTGTCGGGAGGAGAGCAAGTAGCAAGAGTGAATTCGGATTGAGGTAGGCGCACTGGTTGCTGTCATGTTACACAATCATGTGGCAATGGGCGGTCTACTGCATGGACTTAAGGTGGCAAGTAAAATTTCTGCAAGCAGCAGAAAATTCCATGTCCACATGATGTCTTGAGATGCTGTCGGCTGTGTCTTCGCTCGGTTTCTGGCTGTGGTTTTGTTTCATAAAAAAAAAGAAACAAAGAAAGACAGTTAATTGTCGGGTGTGGTTTTACTCACCGACAGTGTGTGGCTTATGGGTCCACGGTGACATATTTGCCTTGAGTGTCCCTTTAAGCCCTGTTCCAGCCCTGATGTGGATGGCAAATGAGACAGCTTTGAGGAGACATAATCAATGTCTTTAATAATTACATTGCAGTCTTGGGAACAGATGACACAGTGTACTACAACTGGGTGCTGTGGGATGGAGTGGAGTCAAGCAAGCACTATTAACCTGACATGATAATGTTGAAGGCCTTTAGACATGGCTGAGGTGTTAAATGTTAAGCCTGGATGCTGTCTAAGCAAGCTAGACCTCCATGGGAAAGCACAGGTTTCGCAAAGTGATGGGCATGAGTTGTCAAACTGCAGAGGTATGTTATTGCTTGTAATAATGCGTGTTTAGTAGCACCATAATCTGAAATAACATGCACCTTTCAGTTTACTTTGGTACTGAAAACTGGGCACCGGGAGGCAAATCATTTTGTGTTATGTTTGTGCTCAATTATGCAGACTGATGCAGAGATAAAGCTGTTCTTAAACGTCAAGTTAGGGATCTTTGCATTCTTGAACGAATTGGAACATACTCTGTGACCATATAGTGTACTGTACCTAGACATACATCAACTCCACTAAAATGTGCTCCATTTCCATCTTGTGATAATAATGCTGGTGATGCTAGATCTGATGGTAAGATGTTGCCGACAACGTGAGCATGGTTTTGGTTTCGTATCTAATTGAAATGTTATGTCCAGACAGTTTTTCCTGCCCTGACCCATTTTCTTGGTGATTAATTGGCTTGTTTGTATTCAGCTAATGCAGTATTTGGACCATGAAATTTTTTTTGTTTTACAGTATTCTAACGAAATAGCCATGGTAATACAGATATAAAAGATAAAACAGCTTAAAGAATTTTTTTTTCAATCTGCAGTTTGGCATTCATTTAATGATAATGGTGTATAATAAAGGGGAACAAGAGTAAAAACAGAGTAGCACCTAGAGGTTGCCTATTTCATGTGGTTCACACAGAAAGCAAAACTGGCTCGGCAGCAGCGTGAGTTTGACCGTGAACGGGAGGAAATGGAGGAGCAGAGCCGGCGTGAGCAGGTTGCCTTGAATGATCAGCTTCAGGTCCATATACAGACCATTGGCATTCTAGTGGCTGAGAAGACCGAACTTCAGTCAGCACTTTCTCAGAGCCAGCAAACAGCCAAGCAAAAAGCAGGTGAGCGTCTTAACATAACTTGCTTTTAGTAGTCCTGTTCAAATCTATACTCATTTGAATGTGACAGCACACTCAGTTAAGGTTTTGGAAAAACGAAATCACAGCTAAAATTTGGTAGATATTTTTTGCACATAAAAGTTCATTTTCATGACTGCATTGTAAATATGGTGCACAATTTACTTTGAAGCCCCTTACACTTTCTTGAGAAAAGCATGAACGAAATCGCTGTGAAAGTGGCTTACTTCTGTGAGGCTTCCTGTCAGGAAAGAGCAGTGGACACATAATTACATGTGATCAATACTATTCCTAAAGGCACAGTCAAAACAAGATCATAAGCACTAGTC
Source organism: Dermacentor variabilis (assembly GCF_050947875.1). Classification (NCBI taxonomy): domain Eukaryota; kingdom Metazoa; phylum Arthropoda; class Arachnida; order Ixodida; family Ixodidae; genus Dermacentor; species Dermacentor variabilis. The sequence continues at coordinate 188,088,439 of NC_134568.1, read as the reverse complement.
CTAACAGGTGGTTGAACTGAAATTAATGAGCAGTATATGTATAAGCTTACCAATAAGGGATCCTAAGAAAACGTTGATTACTTTGAATGAACAAGAGATAGAGCATGTAGTATTAATCATTTTACAGAGTATCACAATGCTGGATGTCGTAGGGAGTCTCAAATTCAAAGTAATGAGGGCATGGTCTCACTGACACTGGCACCAGTCTTCTCTACTACTTGATGTGCTGTAAGCTGCATTTTTACTGTATCACATATCAATAGTGGTAATTTGTTCATCATTGAAATGTACAGGGCTGCCCAACATGAAACGAAATGCCAAATTGGCATTGAAGCAATGATTGCTTTGTGTCTGGATTCAAACCTCACTTGCCAGTATTTGCTTGGCTTTTGAGGAAGAATGTGGCCCTGTGTTTGTTTTTAGATTTTCTAACAAAATATAGAACTTTATTGCAAATAATGGTCCTGCTATGAGTGATTGAATTAAGCTCAACCTGATGTATGAATCTGTTAATGGTGTAGTTCTAGCAAGCGAAAATAAATATAGAGGCAATAAAGAAATAGAGTATACCGTATAGACTCGTGTTAGGGCCGCACTTTTTTTCCACAATTTTTATGAGGTGTGGCCTTTACACAAGACCGAACCTTTAGGTCAAAATGGTGCTGGTGCAGCCAGCGACTTCTGCTCACCCCATATCTTGTGTGCACCTCGGCTCTCGCCATATGGTAGCAGCATGCGGAAGTACGCAGTGCACTAAAATTTTCCTATGCGTGTGCATGGCATTCAGGCACCAAATGCAATTGCTTCTCCGTTAGAAATGTTCTCTTCCAAACTTTGGGCTGCCAAGTTGGGTGTGCGGCCCTTACATAAGTCTATATGGTATACAACCTTTCCTGTGCTGATGCAAGTGAAGTTGTGTACGAGCGGTATCTGAGCTCATGGCTCATGGCATGACTAGGCTGCTACTCACAATTATTGAACAATCAATTTGACTAATAGGTGTTAATGACCAATTTGGCTAGCAGGTGTTCATGGCATGTATGCTCCTTTCCCTTGAAACAAATGCAAAATGCAGCGTGCATCAGGATGTCTTAGACAAATGGATAAAGCTAGCAAAACACAACCTTTCATAATAATAATGGAAAAGGACCCATATAGTGCTAATAGTGCGTACCAGCAGCGACCGGAAGTTTAGAACTGTAGCGAAGAAGACTGGCGTGTGCTTCAGGCGCATCATCAACACCTCGCTCGAGAACAGAGCTCGTTCGCTCGGTGCCCGATGCTTGATCAACAGACCTGCCTGTGTAGTATGTAACGTTCTGGCTTGTTAATTAAACTGCCTTACATGTAAGTTACATGTTACATATGTAGGGCAGTTTAATTAACAAGCCAGAATGTTACACGATACATAGGCAGGTCTATTGATCAAGCGTCGGGCACTGAGCATGCCAGCTCTGTTCTCGAGCGAGGTGTTGACGATGTGCCTGAAGCACACGCCTGTCTTCTTCGCTACAGAACAATTATCTGATTGGAAAACTAAACAAATTTAAAATTACGGAAATGAATATGGTGACTCTAGGAATGAAGTGACTGACGTCAGCCTGCTGTATTCTCAATGTGACTCATCCTCCTCCTGGTCACCCTGGTGACAGTGCCCTTCTGTAGATGACACTACTGTTGAGTTGTTTATACCATTTCAAATATTGTTAGATCATTACCAGACTTCTTTTACTGTTATCATGCTCTTTCACATGGTTCTACAAACTTGCTGTGATCATTAATACACAGTTTCACATTGTTTTACAAGTGCATTCTGATTATTCCTGCGTGGCATGACACTTATTTGTGTGAGACATCCGTCCAAAAAGCTTATTTTATGCATTCCAAAAATTTCTCATGCTCAGTAAATAGATGCAACAGTCTAGATTTGCCAATGACACACACCACTTTTGTGATCCATGACATATGTGGTGATTTCATGGAGTGCAAAAAAATTATAAATGATGTTTCAGAGCTAGTGTAGTTTCAAGAACTCTTGTGGCTTGCATTCTATGTAGATGCTGTGTATACAATGCCAGTTATTGCTGTCATTGCTTTACAGTGTGGACATAACTGCAAATTTTTCTGTCTCTGCTTTATCTTCTAGTTTTTAAAGGGACACTAAAGGTTACCAGAGAGTCAAGTTAAAGCGATAAAGCAGTGCTCTAGAACGTCTAAGGTGTCAATATAATCGCGAACAGAGCTTTAGTAACCGAGAAATTGAGGTAAATGCATGACACAGTTTGAGACCCCCCAGCGACATTCCAGTACTAGCCCGATGACAAAAGCACTTCTCATCATAATTTATGTCGCTATACTCAACTACTCGTACTAAAAAGATAATTTCATTAGATTATAAGACGGAAGAAAATGCTACTTGTCTACTTCTATTCGATTCTAAGAAAAAACAACATTTTGACGTTACCCTTGAGTAGTATGGGTGATTGAAAGGTTTCGTTTTCACTCAACTCTGTGCGCTCGACTTTGCGCCGCGCGCTTTGGAGTTTCAATTGTTTCTTTATCGCGTCGTGCTGCGGTTGTCCTGCTGGCTCGCGAAACTTGCATTTGGAACTAGCAGCGAGAATGCCACGTCCATGTGATGTCGCGTGATGCATGAACTGTCCGCGGAACTTGGCCAAGGGCAGTTGCAGCGGCGAATCCAACGTTACTTATCACTGTGTGCCAACGAGTGAACCTCTCCGTTCGAAGTGATTAAGTGCCGTACCTCTGCCACAGTGCGCTGTCAAAGAGCCGAAAAATCATGTAGTGTGCTTGCTACACTTTCGTCCAGAGGATTACGAGTTCAATGCCAACTTACTGAAGTCGCATGAAGTGCCTTTCAAAGCAGGCGGTCGTCGTAGTAGTACGCAACGACGCCGGCAGCATGAGCCCTCAACAGCAGGTCATGTTCATCAGTGCTTGAATTGCTGAACTCGAGCCCAGCATCGCGAGCTGATGTGTCGTTGTCAGGGTCATCCATTGCAACGAGCGTCGAAGTTGGTGTCGTAAAATGAAGAACCAGCTTATCGTCGTGCGCTTTCCCTTCCGCTAGCCACCATAGTTCTGCTTTCGCGCTGCTGTCGGCTCTGTCTTGGCTCTTTTTGGCCACGCGTTTGCGTTTTGTGCAGAAAAGCCGTAGCGCCGTCTGCAGGAGCCGTTTTACTTACCGATGGCGCAACATCACTATGAGACCATCACGTCAATACTCCTCGATCGGAGGGCGGGTGATTTGAACTGCGCTAGAGGTACGCGGACGCTTCAGAACGCGTTTTCTCTTAAAATAAGTATCTTCTTTGCACGAAACAAGCGTTTCGAGGTTTCTGAGATGGTATTTAAACAGTCCACGTTGACTTAATGTTAACCTTTAGTGTCCGTTTAAATATGAAGCGCTCATAAGCTTTGTCGACCTGACATCAGCTAAGCTTTCATATAGTCCTACCAATTCACTGATTGTCATAATAAAGCAAAATAAAATGTACAGTAATGTGTGATCCAGGTATTTATTTGATAACCACTTGATTCTGTGACCAAAATTCTTCTTACTACTCCACAATCTTGTCAGCAGCATTATACACTTGAAAGTGCTTCTGTCACCTGTAGACCATGCAGTACATCTAAGAGGACAAAAGAGTATTTATTCTGTCAGTGAGAAAGAAATGAGGAGAAATAATTTGCCACTAAATTCAATAGTATTGACAACACTGATGGCCAAAGAATGAGAAAGTAAGTCTGCTATTATAGTGATGGTGGTAGGTGATAATAGTGGTTTGGTGTTCCATCACTGAGAAAACTGATGATTATAGCTATGAGCTTGCAGTGGACTTCAAGGACTTGCTGTGGTGGCGTGGTGGCTTTGGTGTCGCACTGCTAAGTCCGAGGGCATGGGATCGAATCCTGGCCGCCGCGGCCACACTTCAACCGGGGTGAAATGCAATAATGCCCGTGTACTGTGTACCATGCATTGGGTGCACATTGAAGAACGTCAGGTGGTCAAAATTAATCCGAAGTCCCTTACTACGGTGTGTCTCATAATCGTATCATGGTTTTGGCACCTTAAACCCCAGAATTTAATTTTAATTAAATCTCAAGGGGAAAACTGAGCTCAATACGACTCAAGACACATTGGTGCTAGAATTGAGGCAGCCCTGCACGGATTGTAAAAGAGCCATTTAAACTGCACCTTGTGATGTTTGCCTAAATAGCTGTGCCGGAGGCAGCTTAATACTGTAGCAGCTCTTCCATGGTTTTTTTTTATACAGTTGAATCTTGGTAAGCAAAAATCACTCAACATTGCTTGGCTCTATTCGGAACCAACATTTTCAAATCTCTGTGTTGTGGAGGTAGGCTTGCACGAGGCTTACCCCACAAGCAATGGTAAGAACAGGGCACAGTGCTCCTCCACTCTGCAACGCACAAAGGCGCTACGGCAGGGTTCGTTGACTCTCCGACACAGCGCAGAGAAGGCTCCAGAGTCAGATCGTCAATAAACACGGGTTTATTAACCCAAGATACAACACAGTGTGACAGTCATGGCACTTATGGGCAAAGGTTTACCGTAAGACTGATCGAGTAGGCATGCCTGCTTCACCGGTTAGTGGTCCAACCAAGTACAAGAACGAGAAGTTGCGGGAGCAAAGGTCCCATGTAACCAACTCATGGGCCTGTGAGTTTCTGTCGTGGCGATGAAGTGCTCAGCAGAAGGGAGCTCGGGTGGGGAGGGTGCCCGGGGACCGCCACTTGGGCAGCCAATCAGGGTGTGGCCTGGTGATGTGCGCTTGTGCAATGACTCAACACCAGGTGGGAGAAGCACGGTTTGCATGAGAAGTTACCTCTGATGCACTAGCCGTGTCCGCCATGTTGCCACTGGGGTGGCAGTTCCAGGAGATCAAGCTAGGACCATGCGCGAGCTAGGGTATGAGGCATAAGAAGGCACCTTGATCCTTGCAGTGTAAACAGAACTGCAAAAGATGTGAAACTTGAAAAAACAGAATTATTGCTGCAAGCACTAGAGCATATCATACTGACCACAAATAAAGACGGGGATAGTGGAAGAGAACACATAAGCGACATGGGCGGTGACTTTCAACTGGTTTATTCACAGCAGCCCGTGGGCATATATAGACAAATAGAACATGCGCTGAATGCAGCAAACAAGAACACTCGTCAGCCTAGCGGGGCAACCAATTATAAAAAAAAAATCTATTTCCGATTGAAACAACCTAATGGAAGGGTCACTAGCACAGTCTTGGCCTTTTTTTTTTATGTGATAAGTCTCCACCAGTTCGCGTGCAGTCTGGTCCTGGCTTCTCCCCAGAATCTTTATCTCCTTAAAAAGATGTGCACAGCGGCAGGCATTGCAGTGCGCAGGCAAGTGCGCCAATTCATCTTTCATTAACTTTTGTTCGTGTTCCCTGGCTCGATCATTCAGGCACCGTCCTGTCTGCCCTATGTAGGACTTGCCACACGCCAGGGGGATTTCGTACACAACTCCTTCATTGCATTTTCCATACGGCTTGGTATGGTTCTTGTCACAGCCTTGCCTTCCTTTAGGATCATGGGAGGTGCGGGGGCAGAGCCGCGCCAGCTTAAAAGGGGCTGAAAAGACAAGGGGGGACTCCAACCCTGCCTGCCACCTTCCTTAGGTGGTGAGTGACCCTGTGCATATACGGTGCCACTTCAGGTCTTACGGCCACCATAGTCGTCGTCACCTTTGCTTTGCTCCTAGATCCTTTTACCTTCTGCAGGAGGGTCTCCAGCACTGGCGTTACCATCGAGTAAGGGAACCCTGTCGTCTTAGACGGGAAATCTGATTGTCAAAGGCAAGCTGCATCTTGTGCACGCACGACTTGCGGAGAGCTGATTCTAAGCAGAGCATCGCTACTCCAAGTTTAACAATCTTTGACTGGGAGGAGTCACATTGGCCTCGAGCTCCACCACTGGAAAAGCTGGCGCCACCGTCGGCGTGACGTGCTAGGAGGGATCACGTGGACATAGCGGCCGCGTCGGCTGCTTCGGGAGCGCCGAAGCGAGCTGAAAACGAGTTTAAATTCCCTCGTACGCTGCGGTCCTCATTTAGTGGCGAAATTATCCCGCTTCGAGTGTCTCCTTTACAACGCTTGAAAGCACTACAATAGGTAGTGGCTGCCTTTGAAGGCGCGCAACATGGTAGGCTACTGCTCGGTGCCGCAGGGCCGGACGCACGTAACGGAGGCCGGTGTCAGCCTTATTCACACGTAGCCGAAGGTCAAGAAGCTGTGTGAAGCTTGGCTCGCAAAACATAAAACCGGCAAACAGTCATCGGCTACAACTCGGGTATGCAGCAAGCACAGACGCGAGGAAGATTTCTGCTACGGCGCCCAGTCTGCGATGTTCTGAAAACGCGCACTGAGACGCTCGCCCGAGTCCGCTGCCCGACTAATGTCATAACGGTTTGGTCTATCAACTTGTCGATGCTATAGATACTGGCAAGTTCAGTGGAGTGGAAAGGCAGCGGTAAGAAGCACATTTAAAAAAAGCTTGGCATATGGTCATGTTTGTGTTATGAATTAATGCACTGGATTACAAGAAAGAAGCAGCGGGGAATCATACGCTGAGAACACCGATAAACATACAGTGCGATGCAACTCGAGCAATAATATTGAAACATGCAAGAATTTAGAAGAAAAAAAAAAAGATTGAATCGTCGCAACGGCACATCACAGTCCCCGTAGCGTCGAAGTCTCTACAATAAAATTATTTTTGAACAGCTCTGATAGCGCCCACGCAACAATGGTTGCTTGTATACTGTCAAATGCTCATATTCCTGCGGCCTAAAGCTCATGGCACGGTGCGAAAACGCGCACGTGGAGAAAGCGAAACAGTGCGTGGACAAGCATGTAGACGTGCAGTCGGTCGCTGCGAATCTGCGCGATCGCTGCATTCAGACTTCGTTCTGTTATTTAGTTATACAAACACTCTAAGAACATATTTCACATAGTTTGCTCTCAGCGTTTACCTATCTTTCACGCAAGAAGCCGGTTCGGGAGACTCCATTGCGGCGACCGCGCGCAGTGGCGTTCACTGTACATATTCGGTAAAGAGATAACGTCTGTAAACGATTGTGTGCTTTCAGTTTGCCCAAGATTATTATTTAGACAGTAAAAAACTTCTCTCGTTTCGAAAGTACTTATAGAAATGTCCGGGAGAGCTCGCGCGTGGTGTTTTCAGTGAGCGCTGACAGCAAAACCTATGAGGACCGCGCTGCGTGATCCCTCATACTACGCCACGAGGCGCTTCCGATAGATGGCGACTCCGTAACTCCTCGCCGCCAATAGCACCAAATCCTTCTGTGCCCGAGGGAAGTACTACCAGCACGCGTGGCCTTTAGCAAAGGAAATGCTTAGTAGCGCTTCGGGCCCCGTGCTAATTGTTTTCTTTACTGCGAAGACACATAAGCCCAGCAATGCATTCGGGACAATAGTTAGCGAGCGTGGAATGTTGCAGGTTCAAGTTAGGTGCTTCATTTTGAAGAGTTTGAAGACACTTGTTATATCCGACCCCTTTGTTACAAAAGCTCTGACGAGGATGTTGATTTTCTAAGTGCTAACCAGGACATACGTCCGGCTTTTGCGGTTGATGTAGATCTTTTCTACTCCGTTCCTCATAAAGATCTGTTTGTTGCTGTGAGGATGTGTATTGAAGAAAATGGCACTATTCCCTTCCAGAACGCATTTGCTATTTTGGTGGAAGATTTTTTGACACTTTTAGAAACCTATTTTAATAGCACTTTTATCAGTTTTGACGAACACTTCTTTCTGCAGAAACGTGGAATCTGCATCAGCTCGTGCATTGCGCCACTTTTGTGTAAAATTTTTTTAGCTACCATAGACAAAGCACTTGACCATGCATATGGGGGGGCGTTTTTAAACATTTTAAAAGTTTTTAGATATATGGATGATTCTTTAATTGTTTTTAATGGGCAAGGAAGTTTAACTTCTTGTGAGAGCATTCTAGCCGTCCTTAAACAACTCGATAAAGGGCTTTCTTTTTTACTCGCGAACTTCCACTCAACAATTCCTTGCGTTTTTTAGACCTAAGCATTTTCTTTGCTAAAGGCTACGCGTGCTGGTATTGTTTCCCTCGGGCACAGAAGGGTTTGGTACTGTATGACTCCTCCCAGTCAAAGATTGTTAAACGTGGAGTAGGGATGCTCTGCTTAGAATTGGCTCTCTGCAAGTCGTGTGTGCACAAGATGCAGCTTGCCTTTGACAATCAGATTTCCTGTCTTAAGATGGCAGGGTTCCCTGACTCGATGGTAACGCCAGTGGTGGAAACCCTCCTGCAGAAGGTAAGAGGATCTAGGAGCAAAGCAAGGGTGAGGACGACTACTATGGCTGTAAGACCTGAAGTGGCACCGTATATGCACAGGGTCACTCACAACCTAAGGAAGGTGGCAGGCAGGTTTGGAGTCCCCCTTGTCTTTTCAGCCCCATTTAAACTGGCGCGGCTCTGCCCCCGCACCTCCCGTGATCCTAAAGGAAGGCAAGGCTGTGGCAAGAATCATACCAAGCCGTATGGAAAATGCAATGTAGGAGTTGTGTACGAAATCCCCCTAGCGTGTGGCAAGTCCTACATAGGGCAGACAGGACGGTGCCTGAATGATCGAGCCAGGGAACACGAACAAAAGTTAATGAAAGATGAATTGGCGCACTTGCCTGCGCACTGCAATGCCTGCCGCTGTGCACATCTTTTTAAGGAGATAAAGATTACGTTGGTGTGATTACATTGGATTACGTAAAGGGTACGTTGTGGTGCCACGAAGGTAGTAGTAGTGGATGGGCAACTATAACTGTCCAATATTTGGAGCTTGATGGGAAATATAACACAGGATGCTTTCTTGTGCTGATTACTTCACACCCACAAAAAAAAATATTGTGTTCGCACACATATGTGTTGGTGATGTAAGCAGAGGAATTTAATGTTTATGCTGGTTTCCAACTATAGAATAGATGGTCATTTTCTTTTTTTAATTGCAGTTGTGGTAATCTTCAACTTTTGTTTGTCTGCTTCGAGCTACTGTGTGATGTGATGTGTGATCTGCCTGGAAGTACAGTCTGAATTCTACTAGTACATGTGCAGCAGGAATGAACATGCATACATGATGCCAGGTTTTGTTGGAATGCTGAAAGCTTGTGCTTCCATTCTTGTGGATCGTGCAGTGGAAACAGAAGAGCTACAAGGTAGGCTGAAGGCTCTACGGGAGAGAAACGGTGACCTGGAGCGCAAGCTCAGCACAGTCAGCAGCCAGAGTCAGGTCCAAGAAAAAGTACGCTGCATCTTTTACATTTATAGCTGTCTGCAGTATTTTCAGTGTTCTCAGTGTCATTATGACTGTCTATTGTGGGGCTCAGCCCTGGAGGATGTTATTTGGAACACCCTCACAATTGGTGCCACCCCATTGTAACCCTACTTGATGCTGTCGCTCATGCATGATAAACAATGGTGAGCCTGAGATGTGGAGCTTAAATGACTGTGCCATAAAAAGTGAAATTATAAATGTAATGCTAATTATGGCTGTGGAAGTAGTGATCAATAGTAACATGAAAATCACCATTGAGTGGACATAAATGAAATTGCTACTGCATTTAATCATAAGTGTCACACCCAGCTATCACCTTCAGCATATTGTGATTAGCACAGGGTGGGGGTTTCTTGGTTTTAGAATGTTATAATTGCTGCAACACATGGTCTGATATCTTCTGTGCTTTATGCTGTTCCCTTTTAAGTTTTCCATTTTTCCTGAAGTTTAACACTTGGGGTGTGTGTCAATTGCATTAGCATTGTTTGTTTTGACTTCTAATGCATTTTACATTTTCAGAGCACCAAGGAATCTCAGAGAGAAGTGGATCGTCTCAACACAGAAAACTACAGGCTTAGGTGTGTTATAGAATGAACTTCAGAAATTGGCATTTGGTTACTTTAGTGCAGCACCTGACTTCAATTTTTTTCCCCCCTGTTCCCGCTTATGCTTTTCTGATTAGCAAGTCCATGGAAGAGCTAAGGCAGGAGCTCGCTGAACTGTCTGAGAAACTGAGCAGAAAGGTGTGTACTAGTTTCTTACCAACATTTGTGATGTAGTGTAATATTCATGGGGCCTAATGCAGTATTAAAAGATTTAGCTTGTGACTACTATTCTTGCTATCACATGTGTCTTTTCTTTTATTGCTTTTTGCATTTGACTGTGCAAACCCAGAGAGATGATCAAGTATGCTTCTAGAAAAATACAACAGATAGCGGAACTACCTCAGAGCTTGCCAATTTCATGTTACTGTGTACATCTGACTGGAGAAAGTGGAGAACGTATGAACACATCACTGACATGGTGGGAAAAAAATGTAGAAACATACCGGTACATCCGCGATACTGAAAAGATTAATACATGCATGCTACTGCGATAGTGGTAGATGGGGGATGAAAGGTGGTGATAGCAAAGAGAGCACGAGGAGGAAAGCGAAGGAGGACGGTATGACAAAAGTTTGAGAAAAAAATCGTAGTGCCGTGGAAGATGTGTTCTGCGGCGACAGTCGCTAAAAGATAGCACCAAAGTAACGCACGTTGGTCTGTTCACCGATGATGCCGTCAATAAGGCATGTGGCAAGCACGTCTACTGATACCACATATGGAAACAAAGTGTTGCATAAGCGGAGGTCTGTCTGCATTCACTGCCTCTCGCGATCTCCCGATTAGCAAGGCAGTTGCACCGCACTTCTCTTCGTTTGCAATGTGCCGCATGAGAGATTGTCTGTGCCACCAATGTATCACTAAATGAACGCATGTGAAGAGCTGTGCTCAAATTGTGCATTAGGGAGTATTGTAATTGTCGGGGAATTTTTTATGTATGCTTAGCTCACTCCCCTCATAAAGCAGTGCAGCAACTACTCTCATCCCACCCTCATAGATGAGGGCAGAAACTGCTTTCCTTAGCAGCATTTCTGTGTTTGTGTAGCTCACTCTCCCCCACCCTCATACGTTGGGGGTTGCTATAAAGGTGCAGGAAGCTGACCTATGTGTACGTAAAAACATTGCTAAAAAAGCAGTTCCGGCCCTGTCCTAGTTCTTTAAAGGCGGGGCTCATTTGTACCACTGGCCTTTGAGGGTATCAATGAAAAATTATCGGTAACCACTTCCCTTGGAAAGCGAACTGAAGTATGATGGTTAAAGCGGCACAGCAGAGGCCATACACAAAAATTTTATGCACACTTTTTGCCAGAGCATTGAACACCAACAGAATCAGGATCTTTTTACATGTGCATCCTTTGGCATGTGCATTCACAAGGGCTCATAAGGGTCAGTTTTGCGGACGAGCTATCGCCTCAGGATACAAAAATGGGTGCTTATTGTGAGCTAAAGGTATAAATCTAAACAGGAAAGAGGAATAGCTTATTGGGCATGCTGAGAACTTTCTTTCTTGTGAGAAAATGTGGGTCAAATCACGCAAGCATTCCAATAATGAAAACAATTTTTCGAGCTTTTGCATATTTGTCACCACGTAGTACTCATTTTAAAAAATATTCTCTCATGAAGTATTGAAACCTTTAGATAGAAGGCAGCACCAAACAAACAAGATAAATGCACTCTTTTTTTCTGCTGAGAAGTGTTTTTGTGCACATCACAAAGTGGGCCGCATATGTCTCATTGTCCTGCAAAGGGTGAAAGCAACATTTCTTGTTCCACTACTGTGCATCACTTCAAGTTTGCATCTTCGTTTGAACTTCTGTCTTGATTGGATTACTATGGGTTCAAGGGAGGCAACTTTACTGTCTTTCAGATTCTATCTTGTAGGTTATACACAGCTTTTTCATATTTCTGTTGTGTGAACCTGAGTACTGATGTAGTTATTGATTACATTTTTATTGAAATGACTTGCAGGACATTTTCTTAAAGGGCTTCCATTGTAATTCACAGTTTCTGTAACCGGGAAGCTATATCATTTCCTGCTTGAAACATTGGAAAGCAGTTGTAGCCCTGTTGTTTGTGACTGGCTTTACCTTGTGGCTGCAGTCAAAGGAGGCTGAAGAAGGGCAGCAAGAGCTGGCCAGGGTCCGGCAGGATCTGTCAATGGCTCAGCTGTATGCCCAGCAGCTTGGAGGAAGCCAAGCATCTGAGGAGGCATTGACCCGCATGGAGCAGCTGCACCAGGAGAAAGTACATTTCGAGCGCCGTGCTGCTGAGGTGTGTCTAACATACCACATGCTTTGGTTTGCAATAGGGGCATGCATACTACCATTTATTTAATGGTACTCAAGATGTAAGCAATTGGATTACACCTGATGAAAATTCTTGAAGACTGATCATCAAGTATGTAAGGAAAAACTTGACATAACGGTAGTACATAGCTCCGAAGGAAGCCACAAATATCAAGTACATTTAAGATTGGGCTTAAATGGCATGAATGGTACAGGCAGGTAAAAAATAATTTGGGATCTGCGAGTGGTGCACCAAACTGCATTCTTGCGCCCTCTTCACAAAGCAAGCGCCTTCTGATGAAACCTGGCCTTGCGCATGCATGTCATTTCATGCACATGTTTCTGCCCATATGCCCACTTTTTGCCAGCCTGCTGTCAGAATTGTGATGATTGTAAAAGATTATGCTAGGAGAGCAGTGTCTTTTTCAGCCATTGTGACTTGTGACAATGCACTGCACACTCCGCCAGTCAAAAAGGACAGTGCTCTCCTTGTGCAATCTTCTGCAATAATCGTGACTCTGACAGAAGGGTGCCAAACAGTAGTAATATGGGCAGGCACATGAGCATGAAAGCAACATGCATGCACCACAGACAGAACGCACTTGCTTCGTTAAAGGGTGTGAAAATTCTGTGGCATGTGCTCAGAGATCCTCAATTATTTTGTACCAGCCAGTACACAGTGTTTTATGAAAGGGATCACGCGAGTGCGTGGCCTGTGCTCTGCGGAGGCTGCTTACAGTGCCAGTAAGTGGCAGCAAGAGGAAGTACATCCGCGTGTGGCATCATCTATTTGTGGCCAGGATAGCCAGACATGAGTGATGAGCTGGTTTCACGTGCAAGCGATTTTGGGCCCGAAACGGCGCGACGCTTGGCGCATGAGCAAGCCTCCTTTCCCAATACCAGTTTTCTCATCCTCGCAAGTCACACACACTTCCATAACGTAAAAGTCGGCGTTGGTCGAATCGGCCATGTCCGTTGGTGCCTCAGAAGTGCTGCTTTGTTTCCATGTGTCGTTTTCAAGTTCCATTCTTTGGAGCGAAATTGTCCACACATGCCTATTTTTTCTCCTGATGGCGACCCCATATCGGTCCGGACAGACGGGACTAAGCGGCAGTCCATACTTTTTGTTCGCAGCCCATGTAGGTGTTTTTTTCTTCTTACAACACCGGCTAGCGTGTTTGTAGTTTTATTTGGTCTTGTTTCTTCAGTTAAAAGGTCACGTACCCCAAGCTCTATAAGGGCTGCTGCGTTTCTACTCGAATGCTTAGAGGCAAAAAGGGACGTGAGCTTCTTTGAAAACCATGCATAGGCCTCTTGCATCGGGGTGATCGAAATGGCACTCGAACGCCTTGCGGCATTTGAAAACAAGAGCCGTTGGCTGACGTGCACATTCTTCAAGCCCAAGTCGTGGAAATACGAGCCTATCCATTCCTTTGCTTCCATATGACTAATTCTACGTGCCTATAAAGAGCTCAAAGACACATAAATGTGAACATAAGAAAGTTGGATTCGCAGTTTGACACACAGTATTTTTACTTTCTGCAAGGTTTAAAAGTGCAAAAGTGGAGCACCAACTTAATACACCGATAAAACCTGCAGCTTAAGTGCGCCAAAACATGGAAATGGGGAGCAAGGCGCAGCTCTTGGGAGACCGCTGAAACCTGCGGCTCAAGGGTGTTTTGCGCAAGCAACACTGTGCATCACATCAGCAAGCGTTGCGCCAAAACGGAGCATGTGAAATGAAGCTGCGTCTGTGTGCCGCGGTGCCGCTCAGCCGTGCTGACCACTACTGCGCTGTCACTTGCATGTGAAACAGGCTATAGGCAAGCTGCTGCAGGACTCCCTCCCACATCAGACAGAGGAGCAAGGGGTAGAGCCTGCAGCGTAGTGTCTGCTGATAGCAAACCATGCTCGGTACACTAGAGCACTGAAAACGTGGAAGTCCCAACACATGCCTGCTAATTAACAGGTACTGCCAGCATATTTTTTGCAGCACGCAGCTCTGGCTGCCCGCTTCCCGGCCTAGTGTGAATAAATCTTACCTGATTCGGAGGGGTTTAGGAGAGAGCGATGTACTCAGGTCAAACTTTGGCATCATTAATTAAACATAATTTAACTAAATAATTAGCCTTTGTATAATTTCAGTGTTTCTTAATTACACAATTAGGATGAGTTAAATATATGATGAAGAGGTTTGCATGGGTAATTAATTAAGAATAATGAATTAAGTCGGACTAATTTTAAGTGCCCGTAATTATTCTTGATTAGGCTCCATTGATTTAACCTTAGTTACTCTTGATTAGAGTAATAATTTAACATAAATAATAATTAGCCTTATTTTTCTTAATTACCCACAATTAATCATCATTATACTTAACACATTTCATCATTATTAATCATACTAGCCTTTCATTAACCCTAATTACTCTTATACCTCTTCAGTTCTCGCTACATATAGTCATAATCATAAATTCATAAGGCATTCTCATACACAGTCTAGGCTCATTACAACGAACCCATGTACCGCAGACTTTCGGATATAACGGACCATATTTCAACCTTAGTTTGCGCTACCTATTTTATTAACACAATGAAGTTTGCTTTTAAAGGACTGCGCTACAGTGGACTATCGGCTACATCGGACAAAATTAGCTTTAATTTTTGTTAAAATCAGGCATATGAAACAAACTTTTGCCTTGTCTACATGGACTCACAACTGGCTTGCGAGGGTCAGCCGTTGATCGCGACTCAATATCGCGCGCGTGAGGAAGTAAGGCGGGGCAGCAGTGCACCGTCTTCTTTCGCGCGTGAGGCGCGAGGGGAAGGCGGTTCTATTCCGGCGCTGCTGCTTAAGGCACGGCCGCACAGGCATCATATCTTGAAAGGGATCTGCGATGTGGACAAAGTACATGCCCACGCGAGTGCCGTTTCTTGAAAGCGATCTGCGATGCAGACAAAGTGTGCCCAGTGCCGGTAGCTTCATATGCACTGTGCTTTCGACGTTTAGTTCACATTGAAGCGAGAGAGAGCACGAAGGTCACTTTGTTAGCTGCTTTTACCGTGCTTTCTTACTCCGTTTTGACAGCAACTTTCTGCGGTCATCGAGTGAGATGTGTTCATGCTTACCTGTGCGCGTATGACACTGTGCTTGTTAATTTAGTTAGTAAGCGAATGTTTACAGCTTTATACGGCCAATAAACCTACTATACTTACTTTGCATAGCTGTCTACTAATTTGCTATCCAATCGATGCTTCGCCTCTCGGGTGAAACTGCGCCTTTTTTGTTTGTTCTTTACTTTAGACGTTTGTCACTCGCTTTTTGCAATAACTTTGTTGCACATCGCAACCAATGCTTCGGATGTGATGGACTTTGGATAAAACGGACATTTTTTGTCGAATTATCAGGGTTCGTTGTAATGAGAATCGACTATAAAGGGTGTTCCAACTAACTTTATTTAGCCAGAGTTTTAAAATATGCAAGTGCCACGTAGCTGGACAGAACCAAGGTAATGTTTTTTGCCGTCGCTTGGAAATACGCAAATTATTATTTTCATTCTGCTTAATTAGATAATTTGTCTTAATTAATTAATGAACTTCTCGAATATTTTTTAGAATACACATGAAGTGCCTCGAGCGGCCAGTCTTGCGGCAATTTTATGTGCATTTGCGGGCTTCTTTCACGCTCGGAAAAAACACTTTTATGTAGCACATATTGAGCAACAGAAAGCTGTATCCAGAGTTTTTCATGTCGCTCTACAATTTTCTCATTGACAGGTTTCATCTAATGATAATACTAGGGAAGTTGATTAATAAATATAAGACTAATTATCTAATTAGGCGGAATGAAAAAATTAATTTTTAGTATTTCCAAGTGACTGCAAACAACTTTACTTTGGGTCTGTCCAGCTACGTGGCATTCACATATTTTTAAACTGGCCAAAGTTAGCTGGGACACCCTGCATACCTCCATAGGATCCTTTGTATACCTATGCATAGAGTGTAATGCGTTACAGACAGATGGACGTACAGAGTTCAGAGGAAAGTAGTGCTAGAATCCTTACACATTAATATGCGCTGGGAGTATCTAATAACTACTGGGCGTATGTTGGCACTTACACATTTCCAGTGCGCTTGTGTATCTAGCGTGGTTTGCTAGCAGCAGACGCTGCACTGCCGGCCCCGCTCCTTTGCAACAGTCATGCAGAGAGGTGTCCAGCTAATTCCAGCAGGCGCTTGCCTATCGGCCATGCCTGGTTATTCTGGCCTCCATAGATGCCAAAAGTGGACATACTTCATCTTGCTGCCAGTTGCTGGCACTCTAAGCAGTTCGCAAAGAGCATAGGCTGCGCAATCGCACATTCCTTTTCATAAAGGACCACCGTGTACATTATGAGAATGGCTGTTGTGCTTTTTCTCGAGTCATTGTCTTGCTTCCACCTCCTGTTAAGGGGACGAGGTTTTGTGGCCTTCAGCAGTGTCTGCTTGCAGCTCAAACCAGGTTGACCATCGGAGAAGGTTCACCAGGAAAGGCGAGGTGGTGTAAAAACAAATAACAGAACTTTAATACATCATTACAGGTGAGCGGTGCGCTCCAAGACAAAAAATACAGAAACGTTCAGTGTGCGTGCACCTGTGCACAAGGGCAGAGAAGATGTGTCTACATGTGGTGGCTTGCTGGCTTTCTTATACCATCCACCATCCGGGCAACCTCATTCTCTGCTGCTCCCTGGTAGAGGGCCTTATCAGGACATGTTCGGTGAACCCACAAAGAGGGTCATGGGAGGGAAACCATTCCTTGGCATAGAGGGGTGGAACGTAGGACAGAGGGAAGTAAGGTTTGCACATTCCGCACATAATCCCATCGCACACACTTGATGGACAAGTCATTTCATGTTTATGAGCGTGATGATGAGGCACACCGTGTCCCAGTCATTTGGCAACTGTTCCATTCATTGTCGCACCAAGTGAACTGTTAACACTCCTCTTACTTTTTCTGTTCTTTCCTTCTTTCTTTTTTTCTTTGGTGTGCTCACAGAAACTAGCAATCTCACTGAAATAATGGGGCTTATAATGTATGAAAGCATTGCCATACCTTTAGTCACAGTGTATGCTCTGTCGAAGCAAAAAATTTGATTATTTTGAAAATTAGTTATGAAACATTATTGTAAACCAAGTAGGGCCTTACATAAGTAGCTTCGTGGAGTCAAGCCTCCTTATATCAAACATGGTTGTTTCAAATAAATGCATGTAGAGATGGGAAAAGATATCCCTTTTCAAATTTCACGTTAAGTGTGGGAGCATTGTATACCTGTATTGTATAACCTTTGTCAGAAAGTTCCATGACTGACCTTGTAAAGAATAATTTATTCAAATTTCAAGTTAATGACTCTAGGTCTTAATAAAGGAAAAATGAGACATCCACCCAAATGTAGCTAATTAGCTACGTTTGGGTGGATTTCTCATTTTCCCTTTATTAACTATGTCTCTCCACCTTGCGGGTTTGTGCAGAACGATTATGTCAGACTCTAGGTCTTATCAAAGAAGTCCCCTTGACTGTCTACCTACATTTCTTGAGGTCATGGAAGCAAGCAGAGAAAGTTTCATCCTGAATGCTTTTCAGAAAACCACATTGCTGTCATATCTTCATGACACTTCTATTTCAGTGAAAATTTCGCTCCGGGAAACAAAAAAGTCACATGGTAACAGGTCTGGTGAATATGGGGAGGTGGGGTGGAGCAGCAATATGGTGTTTGGCCAGATATCCTCAGACTGATAAAGCAGAGTCAAACAAGAACCACTGTCCAGATGACGAACATAACTGCGCCACCAAATTGCATGACACATGCGTTTTAGCACATCGGTGTAGAAGTTTTGTTGTATTGCTTGTTCTTCAGATAGATATTCATGATGCACGAAGCCTCTAGGGGAAAAAAAAATGTGGTTTACATTGTCTTTGTTTTCATTGTTGACGCTTAGTTCTTTAGAGGGAGGGAACAATGACCTCACCATTCAGCGCAATGTCATTTTGTAGGAGGGTCATGCTGGTAGCATCAACTTTCACCTCTGGCAATGATGCTTAAGGGGAGATGCTCCTCGAAGCAGCTTTCTTTTATTACTTGTAGTAGAGATTTCAAAATTCAGTGAAGTATAGAGTTTTCTATGCAGATTTCAAATATGGTACTACTTTTTGTGTAGCTGTTATAGTTCGAGTTATGTGATGCACAACGCCAAAAATATAGTCATTTTATGGGCACTTCTTTACATAATAAATTTTGACAAAAAGCATCATGCTGTAGCTTGTTTAGCTCTTTGTGGGTCGCAAAGTGCCAATATCTAGCCGAACAGTGTGTACAATTACTGAAATTGCAAGAAAATTTGAACATTCCAACAAATTTTTTTCTCAATTCTCTAAAATGTAACCATGTACTTTTGAAACTAACTGCTTGGAGATATTGCAAATTCAAGTAGATATTAGCACTGTACATAGCTTCAAAAGTATGTATGGCAAATTTCGTTACTATAAGGCAATTGTAAGTGTACAAGGTTATTTTCATGTGATTGTGAAAAAAATTAGTTGACATGTCCTAATTAATTTTTTATAGGTCCAGTAATTGTACATGCTGTTTGAATAGATATCGGCAGTTTGCGGTCTACAAAGAGCTAAATAAGCTACAGCACAAAGCGTTTTGCAAAAATTTATTACACGATACAGTGCCCGCAAAATCACCCTATTTTGCCATTGTGTAGGACTTAACTCAAGAACTGTAGCAGCTGCGCAGAGATTAATTACATGTTTGAAATCTGCTTGAAATGATCTATAAGTGGGTGGATTTTCAAATCTTTAGTACAAATATTAAAGAAATGTTTTTTCGAGGAGCGTCTCCCCTTAACATAAATCTGGGATGACTGCTGGCTCTTCCGAAAAGTTCTGCAGCAATTGTTCATTTAGTTTCTTTCTGTTTGTTTGCGAATGTGATATGGTCGATTTCTGCATATAGTTTCCATTTCCATAATTGTTGTGCGAGATCAGGTGAAACACAGCTCTCTTAAAATGCAGATTTTCTGATACCATGCACACAGTAACACAGCAATTCTCATACAGTTACGGTCTCGCACATTTCAAATTTGCAGTAGTATTTGTGTGATGGGTGGGCTACTTTGGGATTGTCTTGCACTGCATTCGTGCCACCCTGAAATATTTGGTGCCATTCAGGCACAACTTTTTGATACTGCTTCCTTACCAAGTAAAAAGAAACAATATTGTAACAAATTTGCATCCAACACGAATATTTCTTCCATTATATCCAACATTTGTTATAAGCATATGTTCGTTACCCACTGACATCGGTGAGAAAAATTTAGGTTTACTTCATTATAGCATCTGATAATTTGTTGTATTTATGTTCATTATGGTATTGAGCTTCGACTGTACTATCTGAATCATGTTCCATGTCTCACTGAGAGTTTTCTCTAACTTAATACAACATTTAAATAAAGCTCTATTTGAAATTTTTGCCTATCATATCACTCATGTGATGTCCGTTTATATGTGCCAACAAGCTGAACAATGGTTTGCTAAGGAGCTCTGCCACCTAGTGCACTTACATGAAAGCCCTTCCAAGGTTATGTCTGCTTTGAGCATATACAAAGTGGCTCAATAACAGCTATATCTTGAGTTTGCATGTCACAGAAAATAAATTTTAAAAAATTAGTATCGGAACTTACTGACAAAGGATACACTTCCATTGGTACGGTGAGTATCTCGGACGACAAGCTTTTTTGGGCTCTCCTACAAGCTGATAGCCCTCAAAAAGTTTATTAATTGTTAGTCCTTTATAACTTTTTTAGCATTATGTCTTCTTTTTCAGTATAAAGATGCTATGGAGCAGATTACAGCTGAAAAGCAGCAAATGGCATCACATTACCAGTCCTACGTGGATAATGTTTCACAGCAGCTTGATGCACACAAAACTAAGGTGAGAAGTAAGCTTGTAAGCATGTGCTTTTTAACTGTTTTGGATAGAAACAGAAATGTAAACTGTTTCATCAGATAGAAACTCTGGAGTGGGTTAGCTCAAGCTTGTGCAGAGTCTCAAGGTTGTGCAGAGCTTAAAGGAACAGTACAAATTCTGTGAGGTTTATGTGATTTGTGTTAATGGCTTAGTATGTTTTGAAAAAAAAAAGTGTATTGTGTTTGTAAGATCTTTTATGATATCGGAGGTTAGAACTACCTTCACTCATGTAGAAAGTACATGTTTGTACTTATGCAAACTCATTTAATCCATTATGGAGTGAGGGAATTTTTGGTGTGACGATTCATTTTGTTGTGTGGCAACCAAATTGATTGGATTTCACTAGTCTATGGTGTCTTTCCTCTGAAGCTGCAGAGTTACTCATGTCATACAGATTTCTTCAGAGACTGATTTATGGACGGATGACTCTTATGACTCTTAAGCATCGTTACTTAAGATTGAGCCATTGAGTGTTCAGTTGAGTAACAGCAAGGCTACATGGGGTTAACTCTGCAGTAGAATGTTCATACAAGCTGCTACTTCATCCAGTTTACAACCCCTCTCCGCAAAAAAAAGGGGGTAAAAAAAGAAAAAAGTTATACTGGTACAACAAGAAAATGAAAGTGATGCTTACTTTGTGTTTACCTGCTGCTTGTAATTGGTAAGCTTTTTATGGTCTTTTGGTGATGCCTGACTTGGTCACTCATTGGCAACCTTGGAAGGCCTAAAATCTTGCATATGTATGCACTGACTGATGAGGCATGGACATAAATAAAATGCAATATTTGCATGATTTTGAGAAATCATTCTAGTGCCACCTGCACCGGTAGCTAACAAAGGTGTCTTCTAATTGTAATTACCAATGCATGCCATTAGGTCTGAATTGTAAGCAACAAAATGGTTGTATAGACATGTTTGGTGAGAAGGAACTAAGGGCTCAATTTTTTTGTTAGTTACAGCAATATGAAGCAAATAGACATTCTGGCTTCATTGTCTGTTTACTTCAAAATGTGTTTGGTGTCAAAAATGAGAAAATCAGTTTTGCTGCCATACATGGTGGCACCCATTGACCAAAATTAAAGTAGTCTGTAGTCAGACCACCCGCCGTGGTTGCTCAGTGGCTATGGTGTTGGGCTGCTGAGCACGAGGTCGCGGGATCGAATCCCGGCCACGGCGGCCGCATTTCGATGGGGGCGAAATGCGAAAACACCCGTGTGCTTAGATTTAGGTGCACGTTAAAGAACCCCAGGTGGTCAAAATTTCCCGAGTCCTCCACTACGGCGTGCCTCATAATCAGAAAGTGGTTTTGGCACGTAAAACCCCAAATATCAAAATCAAAATCTGTAGTCAGACCATAGATCTCGTTTCCCTTTAATCATCACCAGTGCCTGGCGTGCCATTTCGTGCTTTTACGCTTACTCAGGCTCTAACAGAAACTGGTTTACATGTCAACATGTTCAATGTACACATTACAAAAGCCGTTTATCTGACAGTATGTACGCACTGTGCTTTTCTTCTATCATTTGAATTAGCGAGCTTAATTTACTCATGGAAATTAAGATATGGTGGCCTGGCAAAATATGAGGGCGAGTCAGAAAATCTTTGCCCCCATTTTTTAATTAGCCAAAATCAGATACATACAGGTAATTACAAAAGTGTGGCAGTTTGGGCGAGTTGGTATGTCATGACTTTTTTAGGCTTGTAGCGCAGCTCAGAACGAGCGAAAAGGAAGGTGGAAGGGGTAATGAAAAGGAACGGAGAACAGCTGGAGCGCTAACTTCCAACTGATTGTTTATTTCGTGACACGGAAGGCTACTTATACACTCAGTGAACCATGTGACATGAAGAGACAACTCAAAACCAAGCAACAAACCCATTGCATTGCATTGCCCCGATCCTCAGTGATTTATCTTTAGCTCGCCTAGATGTCACCATGTCAGTGAACCTTAATCAGACTGACGTTCTTAAAATATTTAGATTTTTTTGTTTTGTATTCAATGTTCTCCGGCTGACCTTGAGACTGAGGTTGCCATGGTGGTGCCAATAGTCAAAGAATGCCTTGCACCCCTTGGCGTTACCCACGAGCTCTCACAGAATCACACGATCCGGTTTTTCGACCTGCGCTTAACTTGTTCCAATATTCACACTTGTTGGTATTAGGAACCTTGTGCTAACAAACCACTTCTGCCGTTTCATTCTGCTCATTCTAAGGTGGTCAAGAGAGGCATGGCTAACCTTTGCCTAAATAATGCTTTAAAAAAATCGTGCCACCATACCGTTTCGTGTAGCTTTGCCTCTCAGTGCGAACGGCTTTCGCAGGCTGGTTATCCTGTGTCCTTACAAGTGTCAGTAGCAGAACCGATTCTAAGAGAGTTTAGAAAAGACAACCAGCACGAAGATAATCCTACAACTACTGGGGGTAAGACAAGCATTATTCCTTATATCCACACCGTCTCACATAATCTTAAGAAGGTCGCTAAGCTAGCGAATATTCGTGTGGTTTTTTTTCTGCCCCTTTTCTGCCCGCATAAGGAGGCTCATCCTACCTGTGATAAGAATCATAAAAAGAAATTACTTAATTGCACACATTTTGTTGTTTATTGTTTTCCACTCAAGTGCGGAAAACGTTACATCGGTCAAACTGGCTGATGTCTGAATGATAGGCTGTGCAAACATGGTTACAATGCTAAGAATTGTATTACAGCTGGGGCGTTTCTTGCGCAGCGCTGCAAAACGTGTGGTTGCGAACCTGTTTTAGAAGACTGCGTCATTCTAGGTCGTAGTCATAATCAGCTTACAAGAGAAATCATCGAAGCAAAAGCTATCATAGGTCTTGGCCGTGCATGTGTAAGCTCACCTTCATTATCGTCATCTAGCAAGGAATTGGCATATCTCGGACGGCCGCCACAGGCTGTCAGAGTATGTTTTTTCACATGGTTACATTCGCGTTTGTTGCTTGGTTTTGTGTTGTCTCTTCATGTCATATGGTTCGCTGAGTGTATAAGTAGCCTTGCGTGTCACGAAATAAACCACCAATTGAAAGTTAGCGCTACATCTGTTCTCCGTTCCTTTTCATTACCCCTTTCACCTTCCTTTTTGCTTGTTCTGAGCTGCGCTACAAGCCTTAAAAAGGTCATTACAAATACACATACTGTTCTACGTGCCTTACACTGTTTTTCCACATAGTCCCCACACCAGTTCAAACATTTGTCTGATTGCAGCACTAAACTTGAGACGCACCTGTGGTAGAATTCATCTGGCTAACTGTGGAACTACCATCAGACTGCTGTCTTGGCTTCATTGTTGCACGTGAATCGCAGTCTTGCCAGGAACTTCTTCAGGGGACCAAAAATGTGGAAACGACTAGGGGTGAGGTCTGGATTGTATGGTGGATGGTCCAGACTCTCCCAGTGAAATGACCGGAGCTTGTCAGCGGTTCTGATTGCCACATGTGGCCTCGCATTGTCATAGAGGATAACTTTGTTGTCCACATCGAGAATCTCTCGATGTTTTCGCTTGATGGCAGCCAGCAGACGTGACAGTGTGGAACGATAAATGTCGGCATTGATGGTTGCACCTTGTGGCATGAAATCCAGCAGGAGTTGCTCTCGGCAATCCCAGAAAATCATTAACATCACTTTATGAAGAGATGGCACTGAATGTAATTTTTTTGTCATAGGCGAATCCGGATGTTTCCACACCATGCTCTGCTGCTTCGATTCTGGTGTGAAATGCAGTATACATGTTTCATCAGCAGTAACAATGCAGTCCAGCAAACTTTCACTCTTCTCAGCATACTATTGGAGATGATTCAGTGAAGCAGTCATTTGATTCCCTTTAATCATGCCATCCAACTGCTTAGGCGCCCACCGACATGAAACCTTCTGGTACCCTAAGGACCCACGAACGATATTGTAAACACTCCCATACGGAATGCCAAGCTCCTGGGAAATGTCCTTGAGTGGCACACGCCAATCCGCATAGGCCATTGCATCCACGCGGGAAATGTTGTCGTCAGTCAGCGACGCAAGCGGCCTCCCCGAACGCTCATTGTCATGCAAGCCTTCATGGCCTTTTGCGAACTCACAACACCACCCCCTCACAATTCACAAAGTGAGACACCTTTTTGCATACGTGGGCTGCATCTCCCTGTGGACTTCGATGGGCGTTCATCCCTTGCTCCATAGAAAATGAATCGCACTTTATTGCTCGTATGCAGTGGATGTGTGAAGCACAACTGCCATCTTTAACAACTGACAGCAGCGCCTTGCTGCGGAGCTAAGGCTGGTCCAGTCCATGAAAGATAAGGCCGGCCCAGTCCATGAAAGATCCACTGCTGGGAATGGATATGTTGACTTCACATTTACAGCTGTAAATTGGCTTAAAAAAAAT
This sequence comes from Dermacentor variabilis, assembly GCF_050947875.1. Lineage (NCBI taxonomy): Eukaryota > Metazoa > Arthropoda > Arachnida > Ixodida > Ixodidae > Dermacentor > Dermacentor variabilis. The sequence goes on along the minus strand of NC_134568.1, from coordinate 188,063,772 downwards.
AGGGGCAAAGACTTTCTGATTTGCCCTCATACGTAGATTTATATAGTAGAAACTCATTCATACATATTGAAAAAAAAATAAGAGATAAAACATACTAACCGGGAAAGCGTACGATCCGAAGTAACTAAAAAAAGTTGACAGACTCAACTATTGTCGACATCAACGTAATGCAAAGCATCATGCGGATCGTTACGGCCCGAGACAGATACCAACATGCATCGAGCTGGTGGGCGACGCCAGATGCCGCCGAAGCGAAACTTGATACCCACATTGCATCGTGTACAGCAGGGAACTGTGGCGTGTTTTGATTATCGCCTACTAAAAGCATGCAGTATGCTACCAATGGCACTACACACCACACACTGTAAAACAAATAGATGAAGATGTTTAGCCCAATAGGTTTATCGGTGATAGCTGTCAATGCGGCGTGCGACGACCCCAGGCAAAGATTTGCTGATACAGGAATAAGAAAGTGTGCGTGCCATCGTTTTAACGTGAGACGGGTAGCTATATACTGTTCTCGATCGTGCACATCTCGCGCATTTTCTTGTTCAAATGGGATCTAGCAGCCAGAAAACGTATACGATCGCAGTCTGCAGCAGGGAACGGTGGTGAGTTTCGGTTATTGTCTATTAAAAGTGTGCGCTATGCTTCCGATGGTATCACGCGCTGTGAAACAGATAGGCAAAGATGCTTATTGCAATAGGATTGGCAGTGATAGCTGTGAATGCCTTGTGCGACGACCCCATAGAAGATTTGCTGGTACAGAAATGAGAAACTGAGTGCGAGCCGCAGTGGGTAGCTATATACTGTTCTCGATTGCACGTGCCTAGCGAATTTTCTTGTTTACATGGGATCTAGCAGCCGGAAAATGTATCATACGATTGTGGTTTGGTGACGTACTGAATGTTGGTGCCAAGAAATTGCGTTTTCTGGAAACATATGAACTGGTAAAAAATGAGCTTAACTTTATTGGGTCATTTTTTGTGTTCTTGATTGCGAATGTTGGCACTGGGAAAACATACCTAACAGGAACGATTCAACGAGGTTTTACTGCATTTTAAGCTTGTTAACAGAGCATTAAGCTAGGCTGATGAAGAGTGAAGTATAAATGTTGAAAGGTTGATAAGCAACAAAGAAACATAACTTGTGCCATTTGCTCAAAAATTCATGTACTAATATGTTGTCTTGTGATATGAGAGAAAGCTGCTAACTTGTGTTAACAGTGGTGCTAATGCCAGCAGTGTACTGGCTGTAGTCAAATATAGAGCTCTAGGCATTTAAAAACTGTGGGAACACATTATGCTGTAAGAGCATTGCAAGAGGACATGGTAACTTGCCTTAACGTAGTGGCTTGTGTCTGACAGCAGTGTTACACCTCTTGTGCACTAAATTTATGCGGGTATTTATTGTTTCATTCTTCAAGCTGGTACAAATGTCAGATGAAAAGGAAAAACTTGAAAAGAAGTTGCAGGAATTGCTAAGTCAACATGCACAGCCCACTTCTCAAGGTAGGATGCACTTTTAGCAAAATCCTTGCAGTATTGTGATCTTCAACCTGCAGGAGATGGTTTGGCCTTTTGTCAAGTTCGAGAATAGTGCTTGTTTAAAGGGGTCTTAGGTCACTCAAAGCACAAAAAGTTTGTTATACTATTGGTTACAGTCACTATTTAGAGGACATTCCTCTGAAAAGATACCAAATTCTCCCTGTATTTGTGCCCTTACTAAATATGGTTGCCTATGAAGGTGGTCGTAAAGATGCCCAACGAATGTGAGCCATGGTGGATGTTATATTAATTTGTTTTCTTCCTTTTGTTATTTGCTAAGCCATCTCCTCTGTTTAGAATAGGTTCTGGCAACCTTGTCTCATTTGAAACATTTCTTACGAGAAATAAACAATGGAATCCTTGTATGAAAGTAATGAAGCTTTTAAGCTGGGCCTGTTGGCTCATCATCAAGCAGAAGCTATGTAGAACAAAGACAGTGGAAGGTACAGACTGTGTGGGCATTGATCTAGGTAGCTTATATTGAGGGTACAGTTGAATGCACTCTGACTCATGGAAGATGACGAAGTGATCTAATGCATAGATTAAGTTGGGCCATAAAAGCCTTTCTTTTGCAACCTTATCTAGGCATTCTGGCATTTTATTCATTCCTTTTTTAGCTTTCTTATGCTATAGGTCTTTGGTTCCTTGCGACAAAATGCTCAGTTGTTATTGTGTTCATGTTGTGTGCATTATTCTGTGTTCTCATTCTTGCCAAGACAATATGGACTAAGCAAGATCAAGGGGCATTTTAACAGCTTCTGCTGTAGTAAATGTTATTTTGATATATCGCATTCTGCTAGCATTTCTTCAAATGCCAAAGTAAAACTCAGAACCGATTGAAATATGCGCTTCGTTCTTCATTAAGTAAAGAGTTACCAGAAACTTCTATGTGATACAGGCTCGTGGTTAGAAAGAAACATACTATGTCTGCCTATTGAGGAGTTTATGGTACAATGTATTGTGTAACATGTTTGACAGTGTGGAATATTGTCAACTATTGGTTGACTTTGAGTGTAAGATATATAATGGCAACCCTAAATTGGACTCCTGAAAACCGAAAAAAAAATTGAAACCTGAGTTCTAACAAATATATTCACCCTATTGAAGTAGCAGCCCCTCTTTCTATTTGAAATTGATTGCTCCCCCTCGCACACTTCTACTTGCACCCACAGCATACAATGTGCAGCCGATATGTTATTGCACTTGGACTTTATACAGAACATCACAGTGATGGCCAAAATTTGCCTGGAGTGTCCACTAATTGCTATTGCAATAAAATTAATCTGTCGTATAGGCAGAAGGCCTGAATACCTAGTACATGAGTAACAGGTATTTGAGGACCATGGCAAACTCTATGGAAAAGCATGTAAAGGAAGCCTTACAGAAATTGTCGACATATGGTGCTGTAATAATGGCAATCTTGGGGGACATTAGTAATACCTAGTTAGATAAATGCCATTGGTCAGGCAAAAAAAATTTTTTGTCGAATGTAGATGTAAAGAATGCTATGTCAAACCACAGAGTAGCATTGATCGAACATGAAAACATAAGAGAAAATAAAAATAAGCTGCTAGAAGAAATTTTATTTATTCGATTACCTCAAAGGCCCCTAGTCAAGGGTTATTACACGATGTGTGTACATTGACATCTAATGCATATATTTCACGCCTAATGCATACATACATTCATAACTAATTCATACATTCACAAATAAATACAATTGATACTATTCTTCAAAGTGGCAGAATGGGAGTGTAGCACAAGGTGGGGAGGCAAGTAGTTCCAGTCCTTTGCTGTCTGTGAGGAAAGACGCATGTTACGACGGAGATGGCGTAGAACGTAATTGGCTTCATTAGTAATAGGAACGTGTGGCGTCCAGCTCAGATTACCTGTTAAAGTTAGGCCAAGGTACTTGCATGAGGATGCGGTGGAGTTTAAAGGGACCCTGAAACGATGTTGAGGATTTTCTACAAACGCACTGAGTCGTTAGAGTAGGTCATTCTGATCATTAATTGACACATCTAAGTGCTCTGCGTAAAGCATGTAATTTATTATAAGGTTTTAAAAATGCACATCGCTGCCGATCTCAGCACACTGCTCGGCGTAATTTTAAGCTGCCCCTACCCATATGACCGAAATCACCCATATGACGTCAGTGGGGTGAGCTATCCGATTGGCTGACCAGGGCGCGTGATCGATAATTTTTCAAGCTTTATGCTAAACAAATGATGTTCGTAATAGTTGGAATGTTAGTTAATTTGTTTTTATAAAAAGAAAATAACATAGAGAGAATGCACAAGCACAATTTTTCAGTAGACTTAAGCACTTCCGGCACACAGCAAGTGTCGTCTGCTTGTGTTACAATGTGCTCAGTCTTTGACGAGAGCTCCGCCGTCAGTATCGGTTTGTCTTTTCGCGAGCACTTTGATTTGACTTTGTTGCGTTGTGGACTGCAGACGTAGCGACTGGCAATATGTCGAGCTGCGACATCGTGTCCCTCTGCAAGCCATTACACGAGCTGACTGGCTGCAGTGCATCGGACTGCCGCTATCCGATCGGCGCCAGGATTTGTGTGATTGCGGCCGTCACTTTACACCGGAAGATTACTAACGCAATAGCGTTTTGCGAGTCCGGTATTAGGGTAAACGCAAGCGCAAGGGGACAGGGCCTGGCCATGAACAGAAGCGCAAATGTGAATGGTCTGCACGGTGCAGCCACCTGGTGGCATATAGCTCAACCACACACAGTAACAGTAACAAAATATATTCTTCTTTGCTGCTGGTGTAAATTTTTCGCAGGGGTGTAATCGTTAACACATTGTTTTTATAAATGTTTAAAATATTTTACACTTGGTTAGAGCAATATTAGTTCTTTCTTTGGACGGTTAAGCTCTGCGCCAACGGGTGGCTGGACCGTGGAGGCAGGCACCCGTATCAGGCAGCTCACGTACGTCTACGCTAAAGTTACTTCACCAGCGTGAGTTTATGCCTCCACCGTTTCGTCGAAATATTCAGGTAATGTGTGATTACCGGAATAACAGACACGTTCGGCGCTACGACAGAATGCTTGCAATGCACGCTGCTTCGATAGCTTTCGCTTGGGGTCGACGGCCAAGCGGCTAATGGAGAGGTTTCTCGCGGTCGAGGGCGGGCTCCAAAACAACCGGAAGCAGACGATGTGACGTCGCATCGTGACGCAGAGCCAGTGAAGGCGGAGCTTAGCCCCGATCGCTCGGCGAACGAGTTGAGGAGGAAAAGCATGGCTAGGGAGGAGGGTAACTTGTAATCGCTTGTAGCTCCATTAATACGTAACGCTTCACTTAAATTGTGGTGCGAATGTTCTACTTAACCTGTACGCTACGCGTTTACAAAATTTGTCCGAACCATTTCAGGGGCCCTTTAATGATGTGCCAACAGCATATTGTCACGTCACATAGTTCTGTCTGGGGGGCAGGAAGATTAGTACTGTTTTACTTACCTTTAAGAACATCAGCCACTTTTTACGCCATTCCTTGACTTGGCCCAGGCCACTCAGAAGAATATTAGTTTCATTATTGCAAGTAGTAAGGCAATAAATCACACAGCCGTCAGCAAATAGGTGAATTGTAGAGGAAATGTGAGAAGGAAGGTCGTTAGCATAAATAAGAAATAGTAAAGTGCCTAGTATGGTACACTGGATGTGACCGGGGATAGATGAGAAGAGGATGAATTAACATAAATGAACCGCATGCAATTATTTAGGAAGCTGTGTATCCAGTGGTCAACCTGCTGATCAAGATTTAAACAGGAAAGTTTGAGGAAAAGCCGCCGGTGTGGAACTTTGTCAAATGCTTTTTCAAAATCAAGAAACAATGCGTCCACGGGCAGGTTAACATCCAGACATGAACTGGTATCAGTGAAAAGAGTGAACTGCATTTCACACGATAGTTCTTTTTAAAAGCCATGTTGGTTAAGGTGAAAAAAGCTGGCGGATGTACAAATTTTACAATGTGGCAATAAATTATATGTTCCATTAGTCCAGAGCAAACAGATGTAAGCGATATTGGATGGTAAGCATGGCCTGAGAATGGTAGACCCTTCTTCGGCACTGGAATTACTTTGCCAACTTTCCAGTTGTGTAGCACTTCCCCGGACAACAATGATTGCTGAAAAATGGGGGTTAAGATGACACTGGTGACACTGTTCGTAATTTTTAAGACTTTTTAATTAATTTGGTCTGTACCTGCGGATGACGTTAGTTTTAAGGGAGCCAGTTAACTTGACAATGCTGTTGGTTAGTTCACAGGGGCATGATTGGATGGTCATAAAATGGAAAGTTAGGGAGTTTGCCGTAGGGTTCCTTGGTAAAGACTGAACAAAATGTTGCATTCAGAGCTTCTGCAGCATTGCAGTCTGCAATCAGTGTTTGAGTCATCTACTAAAGATAAACTTCGATAAGGGTTGAGATTTAGCACTTTTCAAGATTGTTTGGAATTATTTTTGAGCATAGCAGATAATGTAGAAAAAAGAAAGACCACTTAGATTTAGTAGTAAGGAACTCAAAACTGTTTTCAACTGTAAAATATTTTTCCCACGCTTGCACACTTTTGGAAAGTTTGGCCTTACGAAAAAGTCTCTTTCTTGTTTTTAAGGCATTTTAGAGTGTTATTAAACCAAGGTGAAGACAACTGTTTGTTCACAGTGATAGTGGGAATACATGTATTAGCGAGGCTTTGCTTCTTTATTTTAAAAAGTGACTGGGTCGTTTCAATGGAGTGATTTGTAAGGTTGGAGGTAAAGGAAAAATTGGAAACAGTGGAAAAATTAATAAGTTCACAGTTCATGCTTTGTTAATCTGCCTTGTAAAGGGTGATAAGCTTCTTGACTTTTGCGGGGCGAGGAAATGAACATCGGGAAGGCCCATGGTTGACACAGTGATCAATTATGCTGGGTAGGTGGACGAGTGGAGATACATCGTTGGGACTTTTTACCTAAGTTCACTTTCTCTCGTTGTAGAGAGCGCAGGCTGAATCAAGTTAAATGTAAGACAGGTGTTGACGAAATCGTTTTCGATGCTGTCATTTGAAATAATTGATGCTATGTCGTGCCAAGTTATCACGAAAAAATTGAAATCGCCCAGTAAAAGGATGAGAACGTTATGATAGATTAAAGTAACGAACGACAGGGCAGTATGAAAATCCTGGATGAAGGGCACATCATAATTTGGGAGGCAATAACAGACGTCAATAATTACATGGGGGCAGGAAACCTTTGAATAAATGGGCAGAATTTCTAGAGAAGAGACTGTTGATATGGCTGCAACAAAGGCTACAGTGAGCCAGTATGAGAACACCACCTCTCTGCCTACCATTGCAATCATTTCGAAATATTTTGAAGTTGGTAGAAATGGACTGGATCTTGTTGTCAGATACAGATGGGGCAGCCAAGTTTCGGTGAGAATAATAAGGTTAGCTTTGGTGGTATGCACGAGAGAGGCTAGTGCATCACGTTTGGACAGTAAACTTCCGATGTTCGTATAAAAAAAAACAAGTGAAGTGGCACCGGGATTAGTGGAAGACCACGATTGCTCGGAAGAACGAGGAACAACTTGGCTTGTGACATGGTTGTAAACGTAAGTGTTGTTTTCGATAAGTAGCCTGTCATGTCGAAGCTTGAATGGGTTGTGTTGAGATTTTGTGTGTTCCACAAGGCACTTATGTGCAAGTCTAGAAGCGGGTGAAAAATCTTCAGCGACGCTGTACGCTGTGCCTCTTAGTTTGCTAGAGCAGGAACGAATGTGCTCTTTATTCTTAAAATGGGCAAATTTAACGAGAACTGGTCTGGTCTTGTATGGCTGAAAGAAGCCAAGATGGTGCACACATTCTATATCCATTGGCTGAATGGGGATATCGAGACTCTCGGCATGAAGATCGATGATTAGTTTCTCTAACTGAGCCCATATTTCCCAATTGCAATCTTTAAGGCTAGAAAAGACAAGGTTAGATCTGCGAGTCCCATCTTCAGAATCATCCATTATAATTTTTAATGCTTTCACCTGCATAGCAGTTTGCTCTGTAACATGCTTGATGCCGTTTAGCTGAGTTTTTACTTAAGGAATTGCGGTACACTCTGTTTCTATTTTAAAAAACCGATTCTTGATTTCTTCAGTTTTTGTCACTTTGAGATAACTTTGTGCACGTCACTTTTATTTAATTCAGAAGCGACGCTTGCCCAGATTGAATTACCTCCAGTGCAGACACGATCTTCCACTAAACCTGAGTGATAGATGAAGGGGTGTTGGGACCAGGATTTAGTTAAATATTGCCAGAAAGCATCAGCAGATTCAGCAATATGTAAGAACTGTCATAACACATGGCTCGAATGCTCAGTGGGCTTCGCAGCGCAATCAAAGCAGTGTAATGTGTATGCAGTGGGTGTTATGAATATTGCCAATTTACCTGAATGCCAAAAAGAGCAAAAGACATGTGAGCAAAAGACATTGCTTTCATGCTGCCAAACCTATTGAGCTCTACGCGGATGGCACAGAGCTTTTATCATGCCCTTGTGATGCGTGTGTCGACGTGGTTTCTCGAAGCCAAGAGGCCAGGCAACACTGGCAAGAGCAGGGCCAAGCAGGATTGTGTAGATGCTTTCGTGTTCCTTGTCAGTGGGTATAAAAGCTGCTTTGAGTGTTTTTGAGAGCTCACAGGAAATGTCCAAGACGGTGGCTGACCATCTGCTGGGCTCAGGCAGGTTCCTACTGGCAGGACAGCCTAGTAGGTCGCAGAAATTGAGAGAAATGGGAAGGCTTTAAAAAGAGACTGAAGAATAAGGCTCAAGTAATTCTTCAAGAAAACACTAGGTGTGTAAGCAATCAATGGGTGGCATAAATTGAAAGGAACTATGATCAGGCCCCAAGAAAGTTTGGAATAACCTAAAGGCTTTGTATAAGACTTCAGACATAACACATGGTCATTTAGAGGATGGCCAGAGTAACCTTCTAGAAAATGAAGTAATGACTTTTTTTCACTAATGAGGTTTATTTGTGAAAAGTTACAAGAAAGCTTTAGAGATTTCAGAAACCAGGTAACCTGAATTTGGGTATTGTCATTTGTTTGGGTACGCTGTGCATGCAGCTAGGGCGGAAGGCGAGCTCCAGATCTAGCCATGCACAGTTTCGTGGTACTCCCCAACCTGTAGCGCCTGGAATTGCAGCTACGTCAGGTTCGGAAGAATATGGCAACCAGCGGTGTCAACTCTAACGTTTATTGCTACAAGCAATAAAGGACACTGGCAGAGGGATGTCCATTATGTAATAAGTAATAAATAGGCATGCCTCATTGCCTGGGATAGTCAAGCAAACGAGGTCACTCACAGGTTGCAGAAGGTATATCAGTCTGGCAGGTTAGAGGTCAGGCGCCAGAGAGAGAGGGTCTCCTCCGGTAGCGCACTTTTATAGCTTTTTACCTTTTGCAAAGGGAATGTCCTCCTCGCCCATCGGATACCTTTCCCTTTTCCATGATCTGGTTCCGGAAGGGTATGCACGTCATGAGAGCAAAGGAAAACGGGAGGGCGCATAGTGCCTTCCTCCTGTGTCTATGCTGGTTCTCGACGCATCCGCAACATGCGAACAGTACGACGTGAGTACATGGGAGGAAATGAGCACATGTGCTCCCCACACATTTGACATTCACATGGAGTAGATAAAATAGAAAAAGGTAGAAATAAGGCTGCCTAAGTGTACAGGGACATGGTCGGACAGAATACCAATGAGATTCTATTATCCATGGCCAAGGGGCCAGAAAGACACACAAAGAAAATTACAGTAACCTGGAGGGAGAGAAGGACGAGCCTGATCTATAACAGAGAGAGAGCACCAAGTTATACAGGCCTTTCAGGTAGTAGGCCAGAGAAGAAAAAAAAATTTCTTTTAATATTAAGCCAGGATTTAAATAACCTTTCTTTCCTGAATAAGCACGTCTTATTTAACTTCATCGACTATTTAAAGTGGAGAAAATGGTTCATTTTATTTTTTGGCAGGTAATTTTTCTCATAAAATGTGGTAAATGTGCTAGTCGCAGCAGCAGTAACAAGTAACTAATGAGTTGCTGAATTGAGTAAAGCCTTGGCGTTTATGTAGCTAAGTGTGGGACCTACGCAACGAACTAGGATAAATGCAATGGCATAAATATTAAGGAAGGAATGTTCGATAAACTAAGCAAAGTGAAAAAAATTGCCAATTTGGAGCAAACTTATTTGCAAAATTTGCAAAGCTATAAATGCAAAAGTATTGCATCATTTTTTTTATTCTAGTTCGTTGCACACATCTCTATGTGAGGAATGAGTTTGAAAAATTCGCATCAAAATATTCATTTGAAAAGAAGTTATCAAGGTTTGCATAACGTGAGGTGGAGCAAGATCTCATTTTGAGAAAAACTTAACCAAATTTTCACACCGTGTGAAAGATGTCAAAAATAACAAAAAGGCCTAAAATGCACCATCTTCATAGCTAAAGCCCCCATGAGATGCACTAGTCTCCTTTTGTTCATGTGGTTGCTCAGCGGCAACATAAAATGAAAAAAAAAAGGTATTTTTAATAATATTTATATAGAAGAAATAGTACTGATTGTCCGTTTTACAATACGAAGGTATGGGCTGGAAAACTCATTGCAACTCCCAAACTAGTGGCGATAGGAATATAATTTCTTTTGCAACAGCTTGCGTAATCTTTGGGAATACCTAAAATGTAAAAAACAAAAAATTAGTATTCTGAAAAAAAAAATTTTTTTTGACTTTTGAAGGTGGCGTACCATCTTAACAGTTCATGTCGGTGTAGTGTAGGATAATAATGCAAGTTGTTAAGATCCAGCTGGATGAGTTGGCAGAGGAGGTAAGGTTGCTGATAAGTTCAACTTTGCCCTGCAATCTGTTAGCCGCCTGGTTAGCTCAGATGGTACAGTGACTGCGCGGGAAAGGTGGCGGTCCCAGGTTCGAGTCCCGGACCAGAATGAATTTTTCTTCAATTGCGAGCCTTTTCTTTCGAGGAACCCATATGGGTTTCCTTTATTGCAATTACTATAATTGGGTGGATGTCTCGTTTTCCCTCTATAAAAGTGTTGATGTACATGTGAAAGAAAAGTGCCAGAACACTAATATGCTCCAAACTTGTAGCATGAATGTTCTTGAGTTTCCTCCTTGTCATGTTTTGCCTGTTTATCAACTCTCCTTTTTTTTTCTGGCTTGCTTTCCTTCATGAATTGACTGGCGAGATGCCTATTAGACAAGAGTTTTCCCTCGCATGGCAAGCTCTAGTAGTGAATCTAGTAGTACTTGGTTTTATTCCAATTTGCTGCAAGACATCTGATGTTGCACTGTTTCCGCTGTTAAAATGACAGACAACTTTGAAAAGGCCATACTTGAGGATTAGCAGGCTAATGCACACACCCCTTGGATATCTTTGCCAAATCAGGCCAATGAAACATTCATTTGCATTTTGTGCCTTCCCATGGAGACACTTCTTTAACAGCCCATCTGAGGACAGGTCTCTGTACACAAGTAAGGCATATGCTATGCCTTGGGTGGTCATCAGTGGAGCTGTAATGGAACAGGGCTGCTAGAGTATCCTGCTTCATTGCTGTGAGGTCTCCCACATTTTACCTAATAGCAATGATTGCCTGCATCGTACGTACATGACATTCTTACTTACCTAATAGCAATGCCATAGTAGTTTTGTAGGTGATCAGTCAAGGTATCAGTAAGCTGCCCTTTGCCTCTTAAGCCACATACTGTCTTATTTAGTTTCCATAACCTGCAGCCAACGTGCTTCTGAATGTGGCCGATGCATTCCAGTTTCCTCACGCTCTTGTGCCTGTACATGTCCTTCATGGTTGCATGAGTCTTGAAGTCGCTATCACCATATAAATCTACATACTTTAAACCACGAGCAGCTTCTGACCTGTCAAATATGCAGTAGAGCCCAACTGGTTCCATACCACCTGCACTAGCTTTGTTCTTTGTGTGACTAATGGTGTGGTCCACCTTCCACCGCAAAAACTTAATATTGGAGAGAGTTTGTTGTGAATCTTGCATGCCTTACACATGCTGGACAGTACTTCAACATCAATGACTTTCCTGGTATCAACTGAGATCAAAGAACACAGCCATTTAATGAAGAGTGTCCCCTTTTTACCAAGTTCCATCTCCAGATATGCCACAATTATTGTTCTTGACAAAGCGGCGGACTTCCCCAGCACCATCGACCATTGACTTTACCACAACTGTTTCTGATGCAGAAGAAACCTTGGACGATATCCTGTCATAAGCAGTATGAGATGAAGGTGGGGGCATGTGCCCGCATACCCTTTGCCCAATTGCTGAATTGCGTACACTAAACATACATTATTTTCCATGGCGTGCCCCAGTTTCTTTCATGTTTCAAAGGTATTGACATAACTACACTCACAAAACATGGCACAGATAGAAGACACACCTTGCAGGGAAAGTTCCTCCAACTTCAGTGAAGTACTCATTCATTGAGGGCAGGCTAACAATGCAGATACAGCTACAAGAAGATCAAGATTGATAATCCCGTTTCCTTGATGTGAAGGGTTATCCAGCAGTTCTTCATACTTCTCCATCACATTTCCAAGCTATGAAGCACTAGCTATCAATTCTGCATTCACATTGTTGCCTCACCCTTCGTTTGCTGTGTCTGTTGCCTGTAAAATGTCGCTTCGGCTGCTTGAACGTCCTAAACTTCGCCATCAGGCTGATAATAACTCAATCTTTATTTCACTTCCTAAGCTGAATACAATACATGGCAGAAAAAAGCAACGCACTTCTCCATGAGTATTGATGCTGGCTAAGACACAATGAATATAAACCAACAGGTTGGAGTGTTCTGGCACCCCCTAATGACAGATTGCAATATAATGTAATATATAAAGTATTCCACAGCACGGTTTTGATGTGAGCAAAAATTAATACCAAATTGACGTACTGATATTGTAAAAAAAGAAACTTTAAAAAAAGACTAAAACCGAAACTTTTCAATATCGGTTTTACCACGCACGGTGTACCCTACAAATTAGCCTGTAAGTTTTGAACAAACCAAGGCAGAAGCGTGATTCATTTTGCAATAGGTAGAGGACTGTGTAGTGTTGCATAGAAGTAAAGAATGTCATTTTATCAATGAAAAATTAGTATTTCAATATGTCCTTGTACCTTAAAGCCTAAGTGGAGGTGCTGCATTACCTTTTAGGGCGATTTGCTGTGATATCGTTTTTCTAGCAGACAGTACACACATTCTTCACGGGCTGGTGGACATTTGTGAAAAGGAGGTAGATGCATTAAGCTTCGAATTTAGTGTTGAAAATAAAGTAATGTGCAATGTAATGGTGAAAGTAACAATTATGCTATTGTGTTTTGAATTCCTGACATTCAAGGTGTACTAGCACAGTAGAATCATATTATAGTGAAGTTCTCAGGACCTAAATATCATTTGCTATATTAGTATCTTTACTATAACCGTAGCTCACTGTTTTGCCTTTCTGTAACTATGATAAAACTTTCCTAAGCATGCTTGGTTGATTTTTATTCTAAACAGTGCTAACTTTCTATTTATTCAAATGCAGATTACACATCTTCAGTAAAAATTAAATTCTGGGGCTTTATGTGCCATAATCACAATCTTATCATAAGGCATGCAGTAGTGGGGGACTCCGAATTAATTTTGACCGCCTGGGGCTCTTAACATACACCAAATCCACGGTACATGGACATTTTTGCATTTCACGTCCAGCGAAATGTGGCCATAGCATCTGGGATTTGATCCTGGGACCTCGTGCTTAGCAGCGCAATGCTACCACAGCGAGTATTGCACATCTTTGGCTATGTTCTTGTGTTTCATCGGTTGAGTGTTGATTTTGTAAAGCAGCTCCCGCTTGTCAAGAAGAGACAGAACCTTCCATTTTGATATGATGGAATATTAACTGGCACAATTACGTAAGCACTTTAAATTACGTAAGCAAGTATGTAAGCACTTTTAAGCCTCACAGAAGTGTTTTTATTGCTCAAGGCTGCATGAAAGTGGTTGTTACTGTGCAAGATGCAGACCAAAGAAAGGGAGGGGCAGCTATCATTACACATGTAGATGTTGTCCTCATTTGACAAGCGTGCCGTGATAGGAAGCTATGGTAACCACCTTGGTAAGGATCAAGGCAGCTTGTGCATGAAGGATTTGTTGTAGTTACTAAAACTGTGTACTGAACCATGGTGAGATGATCATTGTTTACTTTGTCATTGTCTGGAAGTGATAGGTTTCATGCATTCTTTATTTTTTTATTATTTTTATTTTCTTTAATGCCGGGACTACTCATGTCATTCCGTATATGGTAAAGAACTGTATTTTTAGGTTTCATATATCTTTTTGTTTACTATACCCATCTTCCCTACGGTATATTTGAGAAAAAATACATGTATGCATACGGGATCAGAATAGAGACTGGCATTTCTCTTCACTGTAATCGTTAGTTCACTACCTGTGGGTTCAGTATAAGAAGGTTCTACTGTACCTTTGTTTACGGATAAATTTTAGAAGGACTTGCATGTGAGAGCAGAGTGACAAAGTAAAGAAAAAGAAATGCTGCTGTCATGAGACATAAGGACACTCTGGTGTTGGTATAACAAAATGGAAGCAATATTCAGGATCAGGAAGAATGGTAGAGGGTGTCATGTTCATATTACGCTTAAGATCAGGTGCTACTACTAAATTTGAAGTCAAACAGGTAGTTATTATAGACAAGCTTTAGGCACACTTGGCACCATGACACATGAACCAATCCAAGGTGTGGGGTCCCTAATTCCTGGGACAAAGGAACAACAATGTAGTATAAACATTCACAAGGGCATTTATTGCACCTTTCATGCGCCACTACCAGCTAGCCAAATTAGTACCAACAGAACATGCCGATCACGGACGAATTGAGGAAGTCCGACTCAACGTGACAGGATATTGAATGAATATGTTCACCCCTGTGCTGGACACAACGCCTAATTGTTTGCATGTAAAATCACTTGAACACTGACGCGTTCGAATGATCGAGTTGGTTCCTCCCAATGCCTCACTCGGAAGCTTCACGAGATGGTCCCACAGGGCGTGCCAACAGGTGCACGACAAGTCCGCATGCTATGCTGACCCCAAGCCAAAGAGGAGAGGCTATTCTCCTTTGCAGCCGAGTAACCCTGCCATTATGTGTCATTGGCTGCGCAACACTCGCACCATCTCTAGTACTATATTGCAACTACGCCGACGGGCGGCGGCACTTAGGTAGGCGGAGAGGCCAGATTGCAGAAGATGCGAGAGCCATGCAAAGAAAACATAAGGGGTGCAAGAGAGTCAAGCGTCCCCACAAAGGAGAGACATCAGGTGGTCAACCTTTGAAATGCGAGTGGTGAAAATCAAGCTTCTGTATTGTGGAGTTCTCACATGTGCTCTTGGGACAAAGGAACAACACAGTAGTGCAGACAATCACAGTGGCATTTATTGTGCCTTCTATACACCAATCTGTAGCCAGCCGAATTATTACTGATAGCCGATGGGCGCACGACAAATCAAGCAAGTCCAACTCACCGTGACCGGATAGCGAGTGAATATGTTCACCCGCATGCTAGACACCAATGCCTAATCGTTCGCATGTATGGCCATGCGAACGGTGGCGCATTCGAACGATCGTGTTCGTCCATTCCGGTGTTATGCTCCAAAGCCTTTCTCGGGATGGTCCCATGAAGCATGATTTGCGCACGCGCGGAAAGTCTGCGCTGCTTGCCGAGCCCAAGCCCAAGAGGAAGACTTCGCCTGCTACTTTTTGCATCCCTGTAACCCCTCCGTTACGTGGTGTTAGCAACGCAACTCTTGCGCCATCTCTCGTAATATGCTGCAGCCATACCGACCACCGCCGGTGTTTAAGTACACGGTGAAGCCGAATTGCAGGGGACGCAAGGTTCATGCAAGGAAAACAACACCAGGGGATGTATGAGAGCCGAGCATCCACTCAGTATGAAGAATGTTTCAAGCAATGAAGAACTGATGAGCAGCAAGAGCTTTCAGGTACCTGTATGCTGCAGTGTGGATCATTGGTGGAGAAAACTGGATTTCAAATAAAAACTGATGACAGAGTTCAGCATGGAATACCAAAATTACCTTGAAACAGAAAATAAGAGATTGCAAGAGGAATGCATGTCACATAAATTTCTGTTTTCATAAAGTGGCACCTGTTATCACCCTCCTAAAATTGGCAGCCTCTTAATAGTTATCTATCTAGAAAATTGACTTGAAATTGATTCTGGTGCCAACTTTGAGCTGATGCTGAAGCTTAAATCACAGCTGAATGCAAGGGCAGCTCCACAAGCATTGCCACCATGCATGTCATGAAAAATAGACCCCACATTTATGTTGACTCAGTGATAGGTTCCCCCTTCCACCTTACACTTTGGGAATGTTTACTAAAAGAATAGAAGGTTGAATTATAATTGTTTGTCAATGTATGGTATCTAATTATGCTCAACTCTTTCCTTACTGCACCTGTTGAAGTCTATCAGTTTGACAGTTTTTCTGTGCTTTGTTAAACATTTATCTTGCAATTCTTCTACTAGCAACATTATACACCATTTGAAATGATGACTGAACTTCAACTATTTGTCATATTTAACTAATTTTATCAGATTGGGGAGTCTGGAAAAATAAAACTCCGACTGGAGGTATTGTCGAAACTAGCCTCCAGTGCTCCTAGCACTTCTTCAATAAAAAAATGCAAAATTTGCGCTTTGGTCAACTTTGCAACATACTTTTTAAGTGACAGCAGCACTGAATACACAGAAGCTTCTCTCAGGTTTTCAATTTTTCGATGCAATATCTAGGCTGTTTAAATGATGTCTCAAACAATGGTGCTCACGAATGCTTGTTATTTTGATAATTTTTTCGTCTAATATCAAGTGCAATCTTATTTTCCCCACTGTGGGTCGCTTTTATCCACCAGTGCTTCGAAATCATGCATACAATTTATTAGGAGCAATCCTTCCTGTCATGTAGGGTTTTTGCTTGCACAAGAGCATGCAGCCGACTTGAGACCTACCTTCCACCAAACCTTTACTAGCTGTCTGTCTAATGTCTTACATTTTGAACACAGCCTGTGCAAGTGCCCTTAGTCATTACTGTATTATATTGCACAATGCTCCACATTACTGTACATCACTCTACAGCAGCTGAACAAAGCATGTGGAGGCTCCAGCACTGGTTGAATGTACACTAGACTACCTTGCTTGCATAGAAAAAGCTGATAGAACACAATAATGAAGTATGAGGAGGCTTCTGCATGCTCCCTGGCCTGGCAACCATTGCTTCACTAGCTTAAAGAATGCAGTAAAAGAGAAAGCAAGGTGCTTGCTGCAATGAGTAAAAACAAATGCTCCCTGTACAATAGCAACTTACCCATTTTCACATTTGTGAAGTGACTGCTTTCGCACATTGCATGGGCATCATTATGGCTAGTATTGACGTAATGATGTAACATTATTTTATTTTAATTTATGAATACCGGGTGGTGAAGAGTTTGGGGTGGAGCCAACAAATCCATAATGCCAACAAATCTTCATAATTTTTTAGCATGATCTGACTCCCAAAATCTGGGAACTAAGAGCCAGGTGCATGTTTTTTATATTTCAGATTTTTTTTACTCTTAGTACTTATAGTAAAAATAGCAAATGATTGCTTTTATTCGTGTTCCTTGATGCTTCTTTGAAGATTCACGTAAACATTCTCAGAAATTGACTGAGGAATTATTACTGCTATACATCCATTGAAAACACCAGTGATTAGGCTATTATATTATGTATTGCAGTATATGTTGCACCTAATATATCTGCAAATAAAATCTTAAGACATCAAAGCACCGAAAATGAGCCCATTTCTTACGATAACGAAAGAGTTAAGCTTCTTTTCCTTACATGAGTTTTCAAGTTTGCTTCCTTTGCAGTTTCTGAAGATCCTGAAATTAGGCTGAAGCTCCAGCAGTATGAGCAAGAGCTGGAAACTCTTAGAGCAGCATGTGAAACACAGGTAATATTTGCATGCTTTACTTCTAGCGGCATGTAGGGACTGAAAAAATAGCTTGTTAAGCATGTATATTATGTGCTGTGTCTACTTCATTATAACTTGCCACAGGCACTAAATTTTATAGTGTCTACAATGTATTCACAAGAAAAACAATATATTGTTGTCGAGAGCATGTTTATTGTTTATCATCCTAAGGCAGTTTCTTCTTCAGTGCAGTACACCAGCACCAAATTTTGTGCACTATGAATCGCATCCATTCTGCCATCAGGGAAGTTGGAACTTCTTATGCCATTGCGCATCAATTTCTATTCTGCTCGTTGCTGTGGTTGCCACAAAAGGAAGTCATTGCATGGCCACGGCCATTGTGCCTTTATGATCTGCACTTAAATTAGCATCCATGACTATCTTGCCAATTGCTCATACTGTGTAGCTGCTGGTAATAGCTGCAGTAGTAGCTCAGATGCATTAAACTAACAGTACCTAGTGGCGCTATTTCGGCGCCATTAGTTCATCATAATGTAATTTAATTCAAGCCCCATTGTGCAATGTCTATAGAGTTTGAAATTGGCGCAGGGCCAATTTCAGAAGCCATTGGCAGTGTTACAGATGTTGGTGCATGAACAGTGCTTACTTGCCCCTGCGTGTGCAGCACTGCGCAGGCAAGTGCACAAGCAGGTGTTGATTTTTTGAACACCATGCAACTCAATGCATCTGCTCTGATCCTTGCTGCACTGAGTTTCAGGCGTTGGTGGTGGATGCGAAGGTTGAGTTAATTAAATAGGATTTTTCATGTTGGTTTTTTGGAAACGAACAAAGCACTCATATAGGGGTGGGCAAATAGTGTTGAGGCTGAACGAAATATAAATTGAATAGTGCTGGAAGGGAATCAAATAGTTTTGGAATAATAATAGTTTTCGAATTTTCACCATTAATATAAAGCAATGTTCACATCCTAGTATCGCAGTGTTAGCAAGTCATCAAACTGCGTATTATCAAGCATGGTTTATTAAAAGCAAATAGAGCATTAGGAACAAAAAGCAGTTTGTTTGCATGCTGAGAACTCTTCGGAGCATAAGAAGTCATGCATTAGCAGTTGATGTTTAGAAAGGCAGCATCCGTTTAAACTATCGAAACTAAATCGGAGATCAGCATCGGCTGTGGCAACATCAAAGCAATGAAAACAGACTTTTTCTCTACTTGGAATGGTCGCAGAGGTTGGTGCCAACGTTAAATTAAAAAAACTTGCAGCGAAGCACGTTCAGATTAAATTTGAAGAGGGGCAGCATTCATAAATAATACCAGAGTCCTTCAATGTTTTTTCTGGTCATGAAAGTGCCACCTCAATTTCATATAGAGCCAGTGCCCACCGCCAGAAGCATAACTGTGCATGACAGGGCATGCGAATGCCACTACCGCTGTGCTTGTGTGTGGGGCAGCCTCGGTATTCTAGCTCTCTAAACTTCCGCAGCTGCTGTTTTACTTGAACGTAACTACTTTTGACATTCCACATGCATCACTAACTGCCTGAGCACGCCTTTTGCCAGGAAATGAGCGCCCAGAAAAAAAAATTGTCGCTCAAAACATGCAGCTTGCCGTGGTCGGTCAGGAAAAAAAATAAATTCTGGGATTTTACATGCTAAAATCAAATGACTACGAGTGTGGGAATCGAGGTGCCTTCCCGCACCTCCTCCCCCCAGCTTGCGTGTTGTGCTTAGCTTGTTCTCTGGGAAATGCCGCCGTATTGGCAACATGGCGGACACGGCTAGCGCGCCAGAGCTAACTTCCTGCGCAAACTGTGCTTCTCTCTCCCCGGCTTGAATCACCGTGCAAGCAAGTGTCTTCGGGACGCGCCCTTATTGGCCTCTCGAGTGGTGGCCCCCGAGCGCCCTCTCCACTCGAGCTCTCTTCCGCTTAGCACTTTATCGCCGCAGCAGATGCTCACAGGTCCGGAATGAGTTGGTTACATGGGACCCTTGCTCCCGCGACTTCTCGTTCTCGCGCTTGGTGGACCGCTTCCTGGTTAGCCCTAGTGCAGTGGGCGCGCATACTTGATTGGTCTTGCGGTGAGCCTTTGCCATAAGCACTGTGCTTTATCTTGGGTGTATAAACCCGTCCTTGTTGGCGATCTGACTCTGGAGCTTCCTCTGCACTGTGTCGGAGAGTTGACAGACCCTCCCGTAGCGCCTGTGTGCGTTGCGGAGTGGAGGAGCATCGTGCCCTATCCTGACCGTCACTTGTAGGGTGGTGAGCCTTGTGCAAACCCATCTCCACATAACTGGCATCCAACTCGGTTTTGGCATAGCATCAGAGCAGGCCCCTTCACGGCCCTCGTTCCTGCTTGATCCCTTAGCTACGGACTTCATGTCCTTCTGCGTGGACAACACCGACAGCATGAGGTACATTCGCCTCGGCGACCCTCGGTTTCGGCCACCGGGAACGATCCCTTCTTTGGACAGCCCCTTGGTGATGTTGACCGCTCGGATGTGTACTCTAGTCCTAGCCATGCCAGTTTTGGGTTTCCTCAACTGTTTGAGACGTGCGCAGAGCAGGTGCCTACTAGCCCCTCCGACGAGCTCTTCCTGCTCGCTGGCTCCTTTTCATCCAGAGCGCAGGAATTTCGAATTAAAGAGCTTTTACTGCAATGATTGCATTTTTTTTTTATCTGATACTACCCACACTTTAACAGAAAGTGTACAGCCTTGCACGACGAACAACCTGGCACTATGCGCAACCCAGAGTTTGTGCTTACCATAAAATTTTGCGCAAGCGCCCCCACTATGGTGAAAGATAATCCAAGAAAGTTTGCGGGCAGGGGAGGGGAGGGCCTTTCTCAGCCGCGGAGTGAAATTCAAGAGCTGTCGGCCCCGGATCTGGCGGCCAGCGAACTAGGCCTATACTGTCTCCCAGCGATTGCAGTCTCGCCTGGTTTGCTTGTTTGCTTCCGTCGGCGTCAGTAAAAGCAAATGTATTGCAATTTTAAGCACAACATAATTGTGTACACATTGTGCTGAACAACACAGGTGCTTTATTATACAAGCTGCACATGGTCGTGTTGCAAGCGCCACCGGCCTCTGATAAGGTGGCCCAGCGAGCTAGGCCCTCCGGCTCCTAGGGATTGGTGGCTGTCAACGGAGCCAACGTGCCAATACTGTGGACGTGGCCTTGCGGAAACACATCTACGCTGCTCTCATAGTTGTGTTTATATTGGCATCTTTTGTTTAAAGCAAGAGAGCTATGCAGACACGTTTGTTTTAACTGTATTTGCCAAGTCATTCCAAGTGTCCATGCAGGGGCATCGGTTCACCGCTCGCTCCTTTATATAATGTGTTCCATATTGTCACATGCGGCAAGTCGGACTCCGACACGTGACGGATCGCATGCAAAATCGCACCGTTTGCCTCGCGCTATGTGACACGTCGCACATTTGACCAAAATGGTGACTGAGGAAGGCTATGGACATGCAGATACCTGGCTATAGTGAACTATCTCAGCAATAAATTTCTTTCTCACTAAATTGCTTCATTTCATGCAATTTAATATGCAATTTCATGAAAAGTTGACAACTGTAGCCAAGCAGTCTGGTGAAAATGCACGAAGTGGTACACCGAGTGAAGAGAGGGGGCGCTTGCTTGATAGTTGATGCCAATTTCAAACTTTTCCCACCTTTCTTGTGTCTAGTTTTTATTGCGCGTACTTGAAACCACTCGAACGTACAAGGGGGATTGCACGGGTGGGGGAGATTGCTTGGAATTTAATGGTACTTACGGGTGAGTGAGGGTTCAACAGCCCAGATGTTTGCCTCTGTTTACAAGTGGTAGCACTGGCACTTCGTTGTGAATGCGCAGTATTTAATTTCAGGAAAATATTAAAAAGCAGAACCTATGTAAGCGTACGGATAAACGGCGCTGAGAAAAAAATCTGGACCGAGACCACTCGGCCATGGCGGCCGTATTTGGATGAGGGCAAAATGCAAAAACACCTATTTATCTAGATTTAGGTGCACGTTAAAGCACCCCAGATGGGGAAAATAATGCGGAGTCCCCCACCATGATATGCCTCATGTGGATATGGGTTTCACTAGGTTAGCCCTAGGAGTGGCAGACAGGAAAGCGTACGACGCTCCTCCAGCAACGCACAAAGGTGCTACGGCAGCGATCGTTGACTCTCCGACACGGCGCAGAGAAGGCTCGCCAACAAACAGAAGCGTCTCCCTGCAGGCCGGCTGTACCCGGTTCAGCTAGAAACCGAATGTCACGCGAGGTCAAGGAGGTACTCCCTGCCTCTAGGTAGGCGCTAAAGTAGCTAGGGAATTATTCCTCAGCCATGTCTGCCATGACCATGTTCTCATGCTCATGTGACATGCCAGGTACTTCGCAGCGTCATAGGAACACATGGAGGAAAAACACAGAATTCTGGGGACAACTTAGGGAAGAAAAATCTGGTGTGACGTCAGAGCATCTATTCTCCGGATCCAGCCGGCCTACGGGGAGACGCATGTGACAAAGTGGCGTGGGTACGCCGTGCACTGGAGGTCGCCGCAGTTGGCACTACGAATGTGCGGATGGAGCAAGAGCCATCTTGACTTCGGACATGTCGGGCCGTGTTGGCCGTGTCTGGTCACGATGGCTGCGCCAGTGCTTTGAACTATAGATGTTGTTCTCGCCAACGTGATGTAGTGTGTGCACGCGCGCGCTCACGCTACGTCGGACTATATACGCACCTTAACCGAGCTATTTTTTTCTCCGACTTTCATTAGCTTGAATTTTGTATAATTCATATTTTCATAGGATCCCCGCGGAATTCAAATGAACTAGCTTTTACTGTATTGCAAGGGCTGCTTCCTCAGTAAGGACTTTGTTTGATGACAGAGAAAAGGAAACTGAGCTGCTCTGTGCACTTCAGATTTCTCGGCAAAGCGGTGCCATTTCTGCACGAGATTTAGGTAGGATTAACTTTAAGACAAACCTCACAACTAAATGTCTTCGGTCCTGCTTTTTGTATAGGATAATGGCGAATGTGAAGTGTTAGGACCTGTACAGTTGAAACTGCATTGTATGTAGGCAATTGTCTTACCAAGCAGTCATTTAGAAGTGTCAGTAAGCCCAGCACTTATTCATGCTGCTCGTGGTTTCAACACAACAACGAGGAGACTAGGTATTTTGGTTCATAATGCATAACTATTTGCAAGAGCTTAAAATATTCTAATCACCGGTCTTAATAGTTTTGTCATGGTCGAAATATGAAAAAAAAATAGTTCTATAGTTCAATCAGGAAAAGAATAAAATCTGTTGGTGCAAAAACTTCATACAAGCATGGTCATGTATTTATTATGTAAAATAAATGACATACAGACTACACAAAGATCCATCCTCTCACAAGTTCTCCACCATTCACAATGCAAGAAGTTTGTTAAATGCATGGCACTGATATAAGAAGCATACAGAAAGAACATCAAAGCATGGGAGATATACATTGGGGCGAAGGAAACACCAGCAAACGAATGGCAATAAATACAGAATGCTTAATCAATTGTTTCTATACACAAGAAAGCATAAAGCGTAAGCATTTCATAAGACATGGAAATCAACATGTAGTCACAGCATTGATGCAGCAGTTTTTTCTTACTCAGACAATTTTTTAAAAAAATAATCGGCGCTTTTCAATCATACCCCACGATTCATGTGGTCATTTGCAAGGGACGTTTGGATTTCATGAGATATGCTGGGAGGCCTTCAAAAATCCTTGTGACGGTGTTAGGCTTCAGCAAAGGCTTTTCACGCTCCAGGGACACAATATCGCAGTTTATATCAAAATTGTAGGCAGTGATGATGTCCGAGGTGTCGAAATATACAAACGTGTATATTTGCATTCAAAGTTAAAACCACAACTTTCCTGCGGCGGTATGGCCCACTTTCATTTCTTGCACTGCTCCTTGTCACTCGATAAACAAAACGACACTTTTCGGTCATTCCCTTGAAGCCGGAACGGCAGCTCGGCATGCAGCACATGTTCTGCATCGTTGTGCCACCCCGCCACTTTGGCTAAACAGTCCAGAACTAAAAATATAGCACAGCACATGCACAAAACGCACGATGTCAATCAGCTCGTCTCGCACCATGCAAACGTTTCGGTACATGAACAGTGCCCTCTGAGGCACAGTGGCACTGTGTCGCAGCAGCTTTGAGCAGTGTATGAACCTTTCCCATAGTGTGACAGCGGAGTTTCGTGACCAGAAAACATGGAAGAACTCTGATAGTACCAAGCAATGCCCTCTGCCAGACACCATGTCTGAGCAAATTTGAGTGTGAATGGTGCCACGTAATTGGAAAAATCTGGCTTCATGGGTGATGCTGCATGCTCTGCTATGTACCTTCTTGTGTATATGTCCACTAAGGCAGTGATGAAAATTGTTGCATTTTTGCATCATTTTTATGCTTGATCATGCACAGTTGACGATGCGAAGTATTAAAATCAATTTATTTTGGCTGTATTGCATAAGAATAGCAAGTACGCAATATATGTTATGTCTGGAAAAAAGAAATTGGAATAAATGAAGCTGTTCCATTGATGTTTTGGTGCGGCACGTCCTTGCAGAAGTTCTTCTGAGAAAAGTTCTCAAGGATGCTTAAATTTATGGGTTTTAAAATTTTTTAGACATAAAGAACATCGTAAACGGCATGTTTCAAGCTCAAATTCATCGCCATAAGTGGTGCATTCTGTGTCACAAATGATAATGCAATAACAAAGCACTCTGATATGGAGTTGCACTGTAGCTATCCGATAACTTCTGCTATCGTAACCAATTAAAGCAGGCCTGTTGGTGCAAGGCATCTGACTCTGGCGACAGCAGCACAAGAAGCCAGTACTGTTCACACTGAGAAGAGATTGTGAGCAGAGGTGACAGAAGCACTGCAAATTGTGAAAAAGTGATGGAGGCAGAGAATCATGCACTATCTATTGAATCAGTCTTTCAGTCACTGGTTTAGTCTAAAGTGCTCGCTGCTGCCAGCCCACATGTCTTGCCA
This sequence comes from Dermacentor variabilis, assembly GCF_050947875.1. Lineage (NCBI taxonomy): Eukaryota > Metazoa > Arthropoda > Arachnida > Ixodida > Ixodidae > Dermacentor > Dermacentor variabilis. The sequence goes on along the minus strand of NC_134568.1, from coordinate 188,039,111 downwards.
GCAGTGTAATGTGACAGTGCAAGTACATCCTGTTCTCAGTTGTACTTAAAAAAATGGTGTGTCGATTCTAGGTTTACTGTGGTTGAGGTCTATACGAAGTGGCCAGGCGAGGCAGTGAATAATGGTGAAATCAGTGTGACTAATTAATTAGCAAGCGGAAAAAAATATGACAGTGCAGCATCAGTCAACCTTTATACTTATTTAGTTCCCGAACTTCTCACCTCGCTTATAGGTAGCAGGCAGCCTGCTGCTGTTCTCACCACCACAGCACTGCGGTTATGGTTGTTTGTCATGGTGCTCAGCACTTACATGGGGCTCACTGATTGAAGAAGCCGTCTTACTCCACAACATTTTGATCTTTTGTTTACGAAGGACTAACTAGGAGGATAGATACACGAGCTGTTTCTCATTGGTCTGAATAAAAGCGGTGTGTCCTGTAAGCATCCTCCTTTTAAGTAAAATGAAAGCCGTTTCCGAGAGAGATCTTTGACGTTCCACGCATGAACAGTGTGATGCAAATAAACACTTCATCTTGTGAATTAAGGCAGTTGAAATTGGGCCTTTGTAGTTGCATTGTTACATACAACTATCATTAATTGCTGCATAATCGGCTGTGCACCAGAAGCATTACATCATTGCTAGTGAAACGCCGAAGGCCTCAATGCAGTTCAAAAGCTCCAAGCTCACATATTTTTCATGTACTTCCATTTACAAATGTCCTCATTGAAGGCGGCATTTTGCCAACTTACATGCATGCTTATAACAAGCTACAGTTGAAACCCACGATAACAAAATCCCGCAACAACGAAATTCTCGCAATACAAAACATTTTCGTATACCCGGCTGTCACGATCCGCCCGGGTTCGTGAACGAGGGAGGGCTAGAGGCACCCTCCTTTAGACAGACGCTCTGCAGCGTGGTGGTGATGAACGTTCGATGACTGACTGTGCTCACAGCTGTGCTCACCGGTGTTAATTGGTGCGGTGACCAATCTTGCCTACCGAGCCTGGCGGGCCAATGAAGATTATGCCCACTGGGGCGTCACATGCTTGTTACACCCCCTTACCCCCATTTGTTTATTCACTAAAAGAAACAAACGTCCAAGTTCAGAGCATAAGGCTCTGCCGCTTTCCCAGCCAAGTCTACGGTGCCTGCTATCCAGGCGAGTAACGGTCCGGCAGCCTCCGCCGGTCACCGGTGTTGACGGGCCGGTTGTGACAACACCGGGTGTTGCCTGAGCCAGCCTCGCTCTCTCCGGAGGGTCCGCAGTGGTCGGCCTTGTGAGTGGTGCCGGACTTGACACCGGCCCAATGGGCACAGCACCGCGGGCAACGCTTGCCGCCTTCGACGTGGGCGGTGCTCTGCTGGAAGCGACTGGTGTTGCCGCTAGTCCTCCTGCGGGCTGGAACTCTGAAGTGGCAGTCGAGGGTGCCGGCCAGGTCCCAATGCGAGGCCTAACATGGTCGGCATGTCTGTGCCACGTGGCCCCATCTGGCATGCGGACGAGCAGCGATGAGGCGCTGGCAGGAGACACCACCTGTCCGGCGGACCAGGGTGGGCCAGGATAGAAGTTCCTGGCGAAAACTGGAGCAAAGGCCCAGGATGGCACCCTCAGTCAGCAGCCAGCTTCTGCTTTAGCTGTTTCAGGAGCACTGTGGATCGGAGGTCCAGATGCAAGACGTCCAAGGGTGTCTTGACCATCCGACCCAGCAGGAGCTCACAGGGGCCACAGCCAGTGACATCGTAGGGCGAGGTCCGGTACCGGAACAGTATCTGGGCAATCTGCATCCGGAAATCCGCAGTCTGGCTCTTCTTGAGCTTGTCCTTGATGGTCTGCACCACCATCTTGGCGGCATCGTTTGAAGCAGGGTGGTATGGCGGAACCATCATCCAGCGGATTCCGTTCTTCGTCAGCCAGGCCAGGTACTCTTTGCTGGCGAAAGCAGGACCATTGTCGGGCACGATGACGTCCAGCAACCCCTGGGCGGCAAAGACCTGTCGTAGCGCTGCTGATGGAGTGGTGACAGGTAGAACCTCCACCCACTTCAAAAGGCGTACACCATGACCAGGAAGTAATGGCCCTTGAAGGGCCCCCCAAAATCCACATGCAGCCAGGACCAGGGTCTCTGTGGGAACGGCCACGGGGTGATTTTCACATGACGTGAGGCCCGCATATGCTCCTGGCAGATTTGGCAGCTCTGCACCATGTGAGTGATGTCCTGGTCCAGGCCAGGCCACCAAACATGGGACCGGGCCACCATCTTGGTCTTTTCCACGCGAGGATGACCTGCGTTGCAGCAACTGCAGGACCCTGGACTGGAGACTTTGTGGGATCACCACCCTGGAACCCGACAGTAGGCAGCCCTGCTGCAAGTTCAGCTCAGCGGCCTTGTGGCTATAGGCCTGCTGAACCAATTCCTCCCCAGGGGACACCGCCTTGACCACCTGAGACAGGACTGGGTCCCGGCTTGTCGCTTGCGATACTACAGATCTGGAGAGCACCTTCGGGTATGCGTGTTCCAGCATGAACACTTAGCAGGTTCTGGAACAGCATCAGGCAACTCTGGCAGGGGCAGGCGGCTCAGGGCATCGGCAGGTCCCATGTCCTTTCCCGGATGGTAAACCAGCTGGTAACTGTAAGTTGCCAGCCTCAAGGCCCAGCGTACCACTCGATGTAATGCCTGCACGGAAACTGCTTTGTCAGGCCCCAGCAGCCCCAATAGCGGCTTTGTGGTCTGTGACCACCTCGAACTTCCGGCCCCACAGATACTGGTGGAAGCGTTCGACACCGAACGTGAGGGCCAGGCCTTTCTTGTCCAGCTGGCTGTAGTGTTGCTCTGCAGCATGAAGCCGACGAGAAGCAAACGACACGGCGTTCCTGGCCATCCTTGTCCCGGTGCACCAGGACGGCTCCCACGCCATACGGCTACGCATCTACGGTCAGAACGAGAGGCTTGGCAGGATCGTAGTGTACTAGCACTGGAACCCTGGTGATTAGCTCCTTGCTGCGCTGGAAGGCCCGGTCCTGCTCCTTCTTCCAGACCCATTGCTGACCATCTCGAAGCAGAAGATGGTCAGAGCAGGCTGTAGAGCAGGGTAGAGCAGGGTCAGAGCAGGCTGTAGCTGCTCCAACAGGTATGGCAGGAAACTCCTGTAGAAGTTGATAAGGCCGAGGTAGCTCTGAAGCTCCTAGTTCTGGGGCTTAGGCACCTTGAGCACAGCATCAACTTTGCGGGGAGCCGGAGCTAGGCCAGCCTGGGCAATGACATGTCCCATGTACTCAACACTGGGGGCTAGGAAAATGCGCTTTTCCAGCTTGAGCTTGAGACCGGTATCCTGCAGTCTTGCCAGGATGTTGCACAGGTTCTGCAGGTGGTCCCCGTCGTCGCTGCCAGTAACCAGGATGTCATCCAAGTACACACCACGTGCCTCATGCCCCTGAAGAGGTTGTCCACCTCCCTCTGAAATATGGCTGGGGCTGAGGCCACGCCAAACGCTAAGCGCGTGTACTGGAAGAGCCCCAAAGTTGTTGATATTGAGACATACTTGTGAGAGGCATCCTGGAACACTAGCTGCTGGTAAGCATCTCTGAGGTCGAGCTTGGTAAACTTCTGTCCACCAGACAATGCTGATCAGAGATCTTAAATCCGAGGCAATGGGTACTTCTCAACGGTAGCAATGGGGTTGATGGTAACCTGGCAGATCCTGACACTGCCGTCTCGCTTGAGGACCGGTACGATGGGAGCAGCCCATTCAGACGTCTTGACGGGGACCGGGATGCCCTTTCGCTGCAACCATTGCAGCTCCTGCGTGACCCCGTCCTTCAAGGCAAATGGCAGTGGGCGAGGCTTGAAAAAACGTGGCCAGGCTCCCTCAGGTACATAGATGCCAGCCGTCGGGCCGGCGAATGTGCCTACCCCTGGCTGGAACAGGGACTTGAACTCGGTTAGGAGGCTGGGGACATCTTTTACCACATGCAGGCTGGCTTTCTGGTACTCTGGCAGACGAACGCCCAGTGCATGAATCCAGTTTCGGCCCAACAGCGTCGGCGACGACCCCTTGCTTAAGTAAATGGGAAGGGTTGCCTCCCTGTCGCCAAAGCAAACGCTGACCTGGGCCTGACCCTGGACCTGGGAGAGCTGCCTGGAGTAGCTGCGCAGCATCACGCCCGAAGCCTTGATGGACACGCCGGGGAAAGTATGCTTGAAGAGTTTCCTGGCCATTACTGAAACGCTGGCCCCTGTGCAGCTCCATGGAAATGGGGTGCCTGCAGATTTTGACAGTCAGCATGTACGGCGGCACAGACGACGGTCAGAGCCTGTGTGCCGCATGTCGAAAATCGGCGGGCCCTCGGCCACGACATGGAGCCTGGCCGCGGAAGAACTCGAGCCTGCTGCCGCACGCCCCCGCCGCATACCCTTGCGATGGCTACGCTGGCCGCGCGCTTGTGTGGTACCTGGGCTTGAACCAGGCTGCTGCTGCTGTTTGCTGTTCCTCCTCCCCCTTTGGCATACCCATGCCAGGTGCCCAGTTTTTCCGCACGTGAAGCAATTTGCTTGAGAGAACTGGCACTGTGAAGGGGAGTGGGCACCACCACAGCGACCGCAGGTACTGCCCTTTGTCGCCAACTTGTTGACAGCTGTTTCCACCAACGGTGAGCCAGTCGCACGGGCAATCTCGCCGGTGTCCTTGGCGGCAGCTTCCATTGTCAGCGCTGCCTTAACAGTGTCATTCAGCGAGGGGTCGGGAAGCTCCAGGAGTCGCGTCTTCATGACGGGGTTGTTGGTTTTCGATAGATGAAGCGTCAAAAGTGACGGCATTGAAAGCTATGCACCAACTAGCCCCACAACGTGTTTTACTGGGGTTGTTGGTGCTGCAGATGAAGCGGTCCCGGAGCAGCAAGTCCAGCTGGTCCCCGAAGACGCAGGCACTCGCTAACCCTCGTAGCACCACAACGAACTGCCCAAGGGTCTCTCCTTCCCGGCGGCTCCGGTTGTTGAAGCGGAAACGCTCCATTAGTGTGGACGGTGCTGGGTTGAAATGCGAGCGCAGTATGGTGAGCAGCTCACCCAGCATCTTAACATGCAGCGTGGCTGGCTTGAGAAGGTCGAGCAAGAGACTGAAGACGCAGGTCCCACAGCTGGCCAGGAACATGTCCCGCTGTTAGGCCTCGGGTGTGTCGTTTGCCTGGAAGAGCACATGGACTTGTTCCTCGTAAACTGGCCAGGCAGACCCATCTCCTTCGAATGGCTCGAGCCTTCCATATAGCAGCATGGCGGCAGCATCGGGGGGCGGTGTTTTGCCGCTCACGGTGGCGTGGGTTGATCCGTGGGTACTCGTCGCCAGTGTCATGATCCGCCCAGGTTCGAGAACGAGAGGGGGCTTGAGGCATCCTCCATTAGACAGATGCTCCGCAGCGTGGTGGTGAGGAACGATGACTGACCCCGAGCAGCTGTGCTCGCCAGTGTTAATTGGTGCGGTGACCAATATTGCCTACCGAGCCTTGCGGGCCGATGAAGATTATGCCCGCGGGAGCATCACATGCTTGTTACAGTAGTTGCATAGTTACATACAACTATCATTAATTGCTGCATAATCAGCTGTGTACCAGAAGTGTTGCATCATCGCTCGTGAAAGGCCGAACGGCCTCCATGCAGTTCGAGAGCTCCAAGCTCGCTTATTTTTCATGTACTTCCATTTACAAATGTCTTTGTCGAAGGCAGCATTTTGCCAACTTACATGCATGCTTATACGAAGCTACAGTTGAAACCGCGATAACGAAATCCCGCAACAATGAAATTCTCACGATAATGAAACATTTTCACATCCCCGGCGAACGCCCATAGGATTCAATGTATTTTAAAACTCTCAGCAACTAAATGTCGCTGTACTGCAATCCCGCATCAATGAAATTTGCCGGAACGTAACTCCGCAAATTACCTATTCGTGTAAGGCTAGCAGACTCCAAAATGTGCTCAAATGTGATTGTTGTGCACTAAAACTGCGTAAAATACCACCACATTACATTTGTGTGGGCGCCGCCATTTTTGTTCACAAAAACAACCAGGCATCGGAAGCAGTCAGTGCGCTGGAAACACGTCGTGGCCGCCATCTTGTTTGTTAATCGCCCGTTTGAAGCGGCATGCATGTTGCTACCGTTATGTGACGAGGGTTTTTGCACACATACTGTAGGTGAGATCGTAGATCGTTGTTCGAAATGTGCATTCAGTTTGCGTTCCCCGTGGCTGACGATTCGGTGCGGCCTAGGCAAATCTAGTGAGGCAAAACAGAATGCAAACTAAACACTCTTTTCGAAGAACAATCACTGACCGCGGCAGTGCACTGTGTAATGTTCGCCTCGGAGAGAAAAAGGCAGCAAAAACAAGAAAATCCATGTCCCACCGACATGGAATTGCTCATGGCACTAGAGATGGGGGTCGCAGCATATGGAGTGTCATGCATCGGGCCATGATTGAGCGATCGTCTGGGAATATGCATCCCTTGCTTCAAGAAAGCTGGTTTTTGTGTCACCTGACAGTCACTGCGCGTGGATTTCATGCCAGCCGTAGATTTGCACGAAAAGGCCATTATCTCAATCGTTTGCCTTCTGGTGCATGAGATACTATTACTTTTGCACTTGGCACCGGACGCGTTGGGGCCGATGTGCAACAGCAAGCGCTGGAGAAATGCTGCTGCATGCGCTGTTGCTCTGTGTCCGGTGCCGAGTTACGCAAAATCTCACAAAAGTGATCGCACCTCTGAAAGCCATTGACAGAGAATACTGCGCTACGGCAGTCCTTCTACTGCTGGTTGATGCATGCGGCGCACTTTGTACTGTCGGCAATGCGGTTCTATATCCTTGAGCAAAGCTTGCAAAGTAGGCTAACGGAATTTTGACAGTAACGTTTTGTTCTGCGATGCATTACCTATCTGTGCTGTCTCTTTTCGCATCAACGAAATTCTCATGAGATTTTTTTGCGTTACCCTTCAATCTCGTTCTTGCGAGGTTCAACTGTATTTTGCGTTGAAAACACGACATTGAGTTAAAGGGAGGAGTGGCCACTCACAGCTGAACTGTTGTCCTGTTCAGATGTCAGCAACTATATCCAAGCACTGAAGTTCTACTTTTTATTGTTGAAATTTGAAGGCAGGTACATGTGCCAGATCTCCTTGGTGTACTCGCCTGTGATAAAACACTGTAAAATTTAACGCTGCGATCTGGATGTGCTTCACATTCTTTAAACATCACGCAGATAGCCTTTTCCCCCCAGCTACACACCTAGTTGCGAGAACTTAGTTCAACTGTATTCCAAATTCACATTGAAAAAAAAAAATGCATCCCACCTTAACCATTCGCATACATGTTAACGAGTACTCAGAAGGAAAAAATCTGCCACCTTTATTAAAATAAAGCGCTTCTCACGAGTACAGAACCACCAGTGGCTCTCCCGAAGTATATTGTTAAAGTTTGGCATTTTCACACTCCCCTTGCACTTTAACCCTTTCAGGGTCGATTTTTTTTTTCGCCATATGCGACTGCCCAGGGTCAATTTTTTTCATTGCCGATTGCAATTCTTTTGAGGGACCTATTTCAAAAAAAATTTACCGTAATTTTTCTAGGGTGACCGTAAAGTGAGAAATATTTTTAATAGGTACATATGTTCTGTTTCTTCATGAATAACAACAACAAAGAAAGGAATTAAAAATTTGATGCATTGTTATACACATAGTTCAAGGCTTAGAAAATGCGCACACTAGAATATTTCGCAAGTGTCAAATTTTCCTGCTCTTACACTAATATTTACGTCCATAGCGTATTCGAACTGCGTAGGTGAGCGTACTCAATAAAACTGTGGTTGTGTGCCCATCAAAAAAAAGCAAAACGTGTGACAAACTTCCACTAATCTTCATCTTATCGCTAAGCAGAGGTTATTAGTTTTCGCGAGTCTCAAAAAAAGAAAAGGAAAAGCATGCATGGCGGCATCCTTCCTATGTGCACCCATGTGAGCACTAAATGAGCGAGAAACAGGCAGTCGCCCTTTGAGCGATTAGGAAAGAGATAGCCATCAGTTTTGCGAGTGCAAGAAGCCCAAACTGCCCGTGGAACAAAACCAAAACTGCCACCTGCCCGCATGTGCGCCAATGCGCGAGCGGTAGTATATAGACGCACTGGACCAAATTAGCTCTAAAACAAACCATGCAACGAAAAACAAGAGAGGGAGGCACGAGAAAAAAATTCTCTGTATTCCCACATAGTGGCAGCACATGCCAGAAAAGAAAAAATTAGGAAATTGGCACACTTTTTAAACGTACAGACGGTGCCGTAAATATACAGCATCGACCATTTTGGACTTGTTCGCGGCCCCGTATATTTACGTCATTGATCCTGAAAGGGTTCATTGATTGATCCTGAAAGGGCACAGTCATTTTCCTGATATCTCATTTGTGTGAAAAGTGCACGCGTGTTACAAAATGGAAAAGATTTCCAATTCACCGACTTCGAATTTCGAGGAAGCCGGAGTGCAGTACTCGGCTTGACCATTTCTCTTACTTTCTTTTTTTTCTTTCAATTTTGCTTAAGCTGAAGGTTGTGGGGATGCGTGACTCTCACGCGTCCCCTGATATCTTGTTTTCCCGCATAGCTCCTGTCTTCTGCAGTGCGACTTCGCCGCATGGCCTGGCGCACGCAGCAGTCAGAGTGGTTGAGGTGCAGTGCGAGAGATGGCGCGAGTGTTGCACTGCTAGCGGCGCCTCACGGCAGGGTTACTTGGGGGTGCGGGAAAGATAAGGGGCTCTCTTTGGTTCAAGATCAAGCAGCGCGGACATCCCGCACGGGCGCCGATCCATGCTTCTGCGAGACCGTCTTGCGTGGCCGCCTTCGAACGCGCCACCGTTCGCGTGACCGTACACGCGAACGACTAGGCGTTGGTATCCAGCATGGGGCGAACATATTTGCTCGTTATCCGGTTGCGGTGAGTCAGACTTCTAGATTTGTCGCGCGCCCATCGGCATGTTTTGGGGATAGCAACTCGGCTAGCAGGCATTGATCTATGAAAGGTGCAATAAATGCCCTTGTGATTGTTTGCACTACTGTGTTGTCGTTCCTTTGTCCCAAGAGCATGGGTGTGAGAACCCCACAAGGTGTATGTCCGAAGGAAGGGGTCCCCTTTGCGCTTATTTTCCGCACAGGCCACAACGTGATCCTACTGTTTGCTCATGCCCAAGTTCCCTTTATCTTGACAACCTTTGATTTTTGAAATGGCAGCAAAACCAGACTGGAACACTTCGAAACAAGCACGGAACTGTGCACTTCTTTATGCATGCCTGTGCACCGTGCTCCCGTTCGATGAACTTGTTGCTTATGGCATGTGACATGCGACTTGATTATGTCACCTTTCTGGAACTGTATATCAAAAACCTTGCATGATTTCGCCCAAACCTTTATCTGTGTAGGGAATGGCATTTTGCTGTTTCTAAAGTACTAACAACACGAGTCTGACGGTGGGGAGAATTATGTGTCGTTTGTGGGAGCTTTCCTGTACCTGCTAGTGTGCCTGCTCTACCTGCTGCTTTACATGGCAAAATGTTGTCGTGAAGTTCTATAACATGACGTAGAATATGGTACAAGGAGTAAGGTTTATCTCAGGAGGTGAAAAAAAAAGTAGGCCTACTGACCAAAGTGCGTGGGCAATAACAACACTTGGTGACCCACACGTCGCAGATACTTGTGTCTTCGTGAGCACTGAACTAGGACCCAACACAACATGCCTCGACAGCCGGCCAAGTGCATGCAAACAGTGACGAGGCACACTCAGTGAGAAAATAAAATCGGCTACCAGCACAAGATGCAGTGCAAGCAGCCTCAACCAGCGTGCACATGTCAGCAGAGCAGCGTCACTCACTTGGTGAAAAACTCAACTGCAGTGCCCTCGCAGTCCCTAGGAACAGGTCGCGCTTTGCTCGGGAGGAGGAGTTGCTAAACTAAAAAAAAGTATATAAACATTGGAATCAGTGGCCTCAGCTGGAACTGTGTTTCTTCCACAACACAGTGTGGAAAATCATTCCTTCTCAGCAGTCAGTCAATATTTTAACATTACATGGAACTCCATGTGAAGTTCTCGTTGTGCAAACACCTGCTAAATAACAGTTATATTTCATGCATTGATGCTTATTTAGGGTGTATATGTTGAACTCACCTGCAAAACCTATAGAGCATCACATGCTCAAAAGGGAAGTCGCGTAAAGCATTAAGGCCAAACTACATATACACTTGCCACCACGCGAAAGCTCACGCCCATGCACCTGACGCGTGCGCAGATGGTGCAGTACAGATCATACATGTTGAAGCGCAGCGTGAGCCCAGATATCTTCCCCAGACAAATATTGATGCTCTGGCTGCCTCACAAAAATCCGAAACAATGTCTACCAAGGCCAAAATAGTGACCCAAATGGGCGCGCACTGGCGCGCGTCTTGTAGGTTCAAACCGCCATTACTCGCGAGGCGCAGCAAACACAAGGCATGTGGGCGCGAGCTTTCGCACGCCTGCATGCATACGTGTAGTTTGGCCTTTACTTTTGAATTTTCCTTTGAAACAAGTAACAGTATTCTGCAAGGCAGCACAAGCCTTCTGGCGTCTTCAAATGGCCAATGGAACGGCAAAATCGCAAATCACCTAGGAATGATACAGTTTTCGAAGCTTAGATTCACCCATCAACCCAGTTTGATATGGTTGCTTTGTTTTGCTAAGAACCATGCTGAACCAGCTACCAGACTGGTTTGGAATGGTTCCTTTGTTTTGTTGCAGACCATTCTGAGATGCCGACCAAATCGGTTTGGAGTGGTTTCATTGTTTTTCTTCAGTTCAGATTCAAAATGACAACACACATTTCAGTTCAATTCCAGTTCGGCAAAATGAAGCAGTTCAGTTTCCCATTATGGTTTGACACTTTGCTTGCACCAGCTTGCCACAGACTAGCATAGATGCCTCAGGGTGAAAGTCTCATTCAGTTACTTTTAGCCAGCGTAAAAAACTGTAACGTTGCAAAATGTTGCGAGTTTGCACTCGGGGACATTTTGGTGCAATGAAAATATCTCTAAACACAGACCTGCGCTACGTGGAGACGTTGACCAGTGCTCTATGTTTACAGGGCAGTGACAACCAGCAGCTGAGTAGTTTGTTGGCAGAGCGCGAGGCTCAGGCTGAGGAGCTTGCAGCAGCCCTGGAACGGCTACGGGAGGACCATGTAGAAAGCAGCCGGCTCTTGGAGACAATCCAAAGTGAAAAGGTGGCTGCCAGCCGGGCTCTGTCACAGAATCGAGAGCTGAAGCGCCAGCTGGAAGAGATGCAGGATGTCTTTGTCAAGTTGGTGCGTTCTTTACTGGTGCATAGTTTCCATGTGGAGTGATAGTCAGTGCTCCCACTCCTGTTCCAAATTACGCCAAACAAGATTTCCTGCACCATCCTGCTAAAAAAAAACGTGATTTTGCGCTGAAGTGCGGCAAAATTAGCGACTGTGCAGTATGTTTGTGGCAGCAGTGTTCTGCAGCCGTGCTTGGCACGCATTACTAAATCGGCTTAATAAATTGAACTTAATATTGTCTATACGTCACCAATTAGTGATCTGGTGCCACTCCTTTTTGTGCTTTGTCAGTGATAAAAGCGGCACTCCAAGTGAGTTATCAGTGGTATCAGTTCGCCGTGAACGGTGGATAAAAAGGGCAGCAGACAGAGTCAAACAGAGTGCTTCGGTAGAAGATCACGGCTCAGAAGTTGATCGCACTATCAGAGCTGAATGTTTTCTCTTTTTTAGAGTGCAGCTCTTAGGTGCCCATTCCTGCAGCGAGTACCAGTGTTCTCAGCGTAACCGAGCGAAAGAGCACACCAAAAGATGAAAGCGAATGCGGTGCATAGCGGGGTTTAAAAAAGCATTGAGGAGAAATGAGGCACGAGGAGGAAAGCGGAGGGAAGAGGGCAATGGAGCCATGAGGCTGAAAGCAGACGAGGGTATGGCGAAAGCGAGAGAAGAAAAGCGTAGTGCGGCGACGGTGGCTATGAGATGGCATCAGAATAGTGCGCGCAATTGGGAAGGTTTGTTGCCGATGGCTTCTGCAAATCGCGCCCACACGCAGGCTCTCACAATCTCCAGATTAGTGAGGAAGTGGCGCGCGCCATACTTAACTCCCTTTGCAACTTGCTGCACGAGACCGATTGTCCATGCCAGCCAAAATACAGTGAAATGAAAACACTTATAGAGCTGCACTCATATTTCACTTTAGGAAATATCGTAATCATCAGTGATTTTTTTTTCTTCTTCTTACCAGCAGCCATTGTTCTCGTTGGCACAGACATCGAGAATGGAGTTGGCGCCACTTAAACACTTGCAGTCGCCTGGACTGTGTCGCTATTTAACATGTGAATGAACAAATGATGGACGTGCAGAACCAACACCGCAGGACTTGTGAATGGCTTGCTGGGGTTCACTTGTCCTACAGTTTGGCCCTGGTCGGTGCTGGATTAACTAAGCTTTGCTAATTTCGGTTTCAAGGAGGTGTCAGCAATATGGCTGATGACCATGCCGCGTTGATGCCAGCAACATATGAAAGCCAAAATATCTCTATTTCCACCCAACTGAGCAGTTCGAATTATTGAATGGTGTGCCTTGCGGTGTACGAAATTTTCGTCGTACTTATACATCAAATTTATGGGCCAGTGATGGTGCCTCGAAATAATTTGAGTAATCAAGCTTGTCTGAATTGTCGCTATTCAAATAATTGGTTGGCACCAGTTGTGAATCAGCCAGTTGCTGAACAGCAACTTCAGCTTTAGGAGGAAAAGCAGACCACTTAAAACTGCCTGGTGTCAAGGCTTGAGCGTTACCAAGGACTCATGAAGGCTTGCCTAGCTCAGAAAAGCATTGGTGACATTGAGCCTAGCCAGGTGTTTCTGACTGGTGCTAGCTCTATAGTCTTGCTGAAAACATGGCTAAGCTGGCAGCTGTCAATAAAACATTTGTAAGATGCAAAAGGCAACGTTTGAGCAGCTTCACTCAATTGGAAATAAATTAATTACAGCAAGCTGTGTGAACAGGTTTGTTGTCTTCATTTAAATTAAAGAGATACTTAAATTTAGGCTTCCCCCTTGTTTTTTTCTGTTTAGAGACAGAGCAACATTGTTTTACATCAAGCAAATACTTTATAGAATAATGCTTGTCAATTCTAAGTGTTTGAAATATCCTATTACATGTCCAGCAGTTGTCATTTATTTGCTCAAAAGTGCTCTGAAATCTGTATTTAGATGCTTCAAACTGCTACAAGGTTAACATTTTCCTGCTCCAAAAATTGCTTCAGATTTCTATTCGTCAGTGGCACCACTGGATATTGCATGGCGAGCTGCTGATCAATTGTGTTAAGATTTTTTAGAAGCTGCAGTCTTTCATTAGGAACTGCTTTTGTTCCATGCCCTAATATAAATAAAGGTGTAGGAGATCTGCATGAAGCAGTGAGGCATTGGAATGACAGGCACACACCCACGGTGACTCATTGGCTATACATTCTGCTGCTGAGAACAAGTTTGCAGGTTTTGATTCCCGACCACAGCTGGCATATTTCGATAGGGGCAAAATGCAAGAGCACATGTGGAGTTAGATTTGCAGTTGTTTTGGGATGTTAAACCCCGCAAATCACTCAAGGATAGTCACAAGTGCTGATAGGTGCAGTAGTTCCAACAAGGTTACGGACTAAGTGGAAGTATTTTTAACATTTTTTTTAAGGCTGACTTGACAGGTATTGTTTACTACAAATCATGTATCTTTCATTTGCTATGGGGAATGTATATTTTGAACAGCAACTTGATTTTGGATACTTATTGAAGCTCTTACTTGATCAGTGGCTGCCTAACGCATGGTGTATAAGGAGCACACAACACCTAGAGAGGGCACGGCGGAGTGCCACGTCAGAACCACCTACTCTGACGTTATGTATTGTGCTAGCACATTGTTTGTTGCCTTTATTAGCTATGCATTTTATTCTTTATAATCTTTTGATGCTTGATCCATGCTGTGTCAACATGGTATGACTTGTGCCTTGCAGTTCACGATTACTGTGAGTCACACCGTGTTCGTGCAGCACAGTTCTTAAGATCTTTGGATGACTATAAAAAAGATTGAGCTAACTACCATAGAAAGCCACATATATAATACAAATTTTTTTTTTCCACATTCCAGCATGTCAAATTTTCTCCTCGTATTATATGTGGAACCAAACAATTTTCAGCCAAAATCTGAAGGTGCAGATTTTTTTATCGCCACTATCATCATTAGGTTGCCTAACGAGAGATGCCATCGCTATCATGTCATTTTGATCACACTGACTTCATGATATTCGCGTCGTCCAAATCAGCATGATCGCACAATGTCAGGACTGTGGAAACAATATTCAGCAGCTCTTAAAAGAAAAGCAATCCTAGCGGCTTAAAGGGCAACTCTGGCGATTTTTTGACCCTGAAAGGGTAATGGAATATTTAAGTTCGCGAGACCCTCTTTCACATGTATGATAGTAGAATTGTTTCGCAAATTCAAAAACAATTTTAAATAAGCAGAAAAGTGCAAGAACGAAACCTACACCTGACCAAGCAGTGGAGCGAACCTCTTCGTGTGACGTCACGAGGGGTACACCAGCGGAGAAGGTGTTCAAGGCATGCTGGTCTTGCCCACGGGGTGAACAAAACCTGCGAAGAGCAGACGCTCAGCTGATTCGTGACCACACTGGACCTTCGGGTAACAATATCGGCTGCATCAGCTCTTCAGTCACAGTGACTGTCAAACAGTGACAGCTATGATCCTGACAAATTCAATAGCCGCTAATCGCCATTTGCATTGGACCTGCCACCACAAGAGCCAGCACCCATGCGCAACATATCGTGCTGCAACATGAAGACCAAGGGTAGCCCAACCACCGATTTTGTTTGTGCTGCTTGCTATTTTAGGCGATTTACCTATTCTCAGGGAAGTGCTTCGCATACTCACTGCAAGATGTGGAGCACGACTTTCCGCATTTGTATCCTGCAGGAACACCACTGACAGTCCAAAGCACCGATTAGTATATTTGTTTACATCGGCAGGTACAGCGACCGTTCGTCGTACGCTTGAAATGTAATGCTAGCCGCTCATCAATAACATCAATTAATGTCCAAACATTTCAAACGACGCAGATTTTTGTGCATGTAAGCATAATTGCATCACTCTGAGTCGCGCTGATATGAGTGACCACACATCTTGTGTGGTCACTTTTTGCACCTGTCCTCTCTTCTTCCTTGTGATTGTCTACAAAGCACATCCAATCTTTCCAAATCTTTGAAAACAGCGAGCGGGAGATTGTAGTAGGGGAGCGTTGTTAAGCCGCCTATTTATCATT
This sequence comes from Dermacentor variabilis, assembly GCF_050947875.1. NCBI lineage: Eukaryota > Metazoa > Arthropoda > Arachnida > Ixodida > Ixodidae > Dermacentor > Dermacentor variabilis. Next base: position 188,023,699 of record NC_134568.1, on the reverse strand, counting down.
CATTGTATTGTCTTCATGCACCCAATTAATGTGTTCCGTAAAGTAGACACAGATGAGGTATTTTTGCGTATTGTCATTTATTTAGAGAATGCACAGTTTTTGCGCGATAACGCCAATGCCAGTATTGACACCGTTGGCTGCCGAACGGCGCGGTTGTTTGCACTGCTGCATTCAAAGGGCCTCCGCTTGCTGCTCATTCAGGATACGAGGCAAACAGTGCACCTCAGAAGCTAAATAATGAGTCAGCATAACAATAGACATCATAGACCATGTGGCCTGTAACTGAGGAGGAGATGAGGTAGGGTGTTCGAGGCAGTTACTTAAATTCATTTGTAAGAAATATGCACAACTCGCAAACCTGTTTTTTTTTTAGGAAATGACAAAAGTGTGCAGAGAGCGGAATGTACGCAGTTAATTTAACTGGCATCCGTTGACATTCAAAAATTGCCAGACTTTTTTTTCCTGAACCACCCCTTGGGATTAGTGAAAAAAAGTCCACGGATATGATATGCTGTTGTGAACATCTCAGCCAAATTTTGCAGTCGTGTGCAGTGCGTGCAGCTCACAAGTGGAGCACGAAGTCACCTTTTTCTCAAACTCTTATTTTCAACAAAAGCCTTCTCATCTCTTTTCTGGCTGTTATATTTGGTCGTATAACAGATCCCCATACCCGGCTGCTATTGGCTGACATCAATCAAGAAGGGTGTTTGGATCAGTGCACTTTTTCCTGCTGTTACTGTGTATATTTATTGTAAACTAGCAGAACTCAGCAAAAATCTGTGTTTTGAATTTACGTACTTGTGGAAGTATAACTATCGTACTATCATCGACTATCGTCTGCTAATGCTCAGCCATACCTGCTTGGCCACACTGCTTGTCAGCATTGTAGCTGTTGGGTTTTGCTAATTCATATTATTTTTGATCTCTCAACTAGCCCCAAACCACATGAAACTTAAGATCAGACCAGACATACTCTTGCTAACACGTGCTTACTCCTCGCCACTCCTGGCTATACGCCTTGGCAGGCTTTGCTTCGTAATGAGCGCAAGATGTGCAATTTGGATGTGGCTGCTATCCATTAGTCAAGCTGGTGCAGGACAACGCTGGTCTGCATCACATAGCACAGCCAGATTGGAGCACATGAGGGCGTGCTCCAGTCTGGAGCGTGTTGGAACGAGCGGGCTTGCAGAGCTCGCTACGGCTCACTCAGGACAACAGCATGCTCTAATTGGTATCTGTGGATAACATGACTCAAGGCCCGAGCACTAACATCTGACAATCAAGTCATCTGTTTTTTGAGTAGCATACCCTTGAAATGTGTTGCCATCATTGTTGAAGCTCGTTTCGTTAGGAAATGAGGAATCTTTTCAACGCAAGTTCGGAGGGCGGCATCCATCGCTTAGCCACAGTGTCCGTTGATGACCTACTCGCGCGAGCGAACATGAAGATGAAGCTTGTTCGTCCCTTGAAAATTGTGTGGGTGTCATAGAGATAAGTGCGAGAGGAAATGTGCTACTCATCTCACTCGGTGCAGGAATAACCACGCATAGCTATATAGTACACTGCAGCACAGCAAAGGGATAAGACACCGTGAACTTAACCATTATTGCAGGGATAGCCTCCGAGTTTGGCACGTCATAGGTGCCAAAATCATAAGTAGTGGCGTCTATGTGAACGTCCAAAATCAAACTTGGACTGCGTGGCATGCTGATGTTCAAGGCAGAGCATTACGGGCACAACTTCACTCTGCCGTAGCCTTTGCAGTGCAAGGCATTGAAGAAGGATGGGGAGCACCGCGAAGGGGATCATAAGCAATCTTTGATTGCCAATAACTCCGCTTCAACTGAACGCATTTAAATACTTATTGCGAAGAAGTATTTCTCAAATGGTCTGTTTTTATGTCTAATGCATCACTTGACTTCGATAAAAAGTGGCTCAGAACTCCTTTGAAGCACTGACAGCTGGTGCTGCAGAGTGGCAGTTAGGTGTTAAGGAGGGCAGCATTCATGGTTGGCACAAACAAAAGAAGGCCCTTTTTACATGCAGCAGCATGAGAAAAATGTTCAAGGGGCAACTTACAAGGTAGACGACTGCTAAGGTGTGAATAATCAGCAAATAATTTATATTGTACCACTGTATGACCGACAAATTTAGTGACACCTCGAATGAGTGCATTTTGCCTTGCGGAGTGTCAATTTGGCAATTTGGCACTAGACGGGACGACAGTGATGTATGAAGCCATAAGGCTTGGTACGATTCTCAGCATTTTGAGTTTTAGAAATGGTTACTGTTTTATTGCTAAAAAAATGCTTGTTTACAAGAACCTTTGCACTCAAAAATAGAAATACTTTAATCTCATTAACACGTCTATTTGTCTATTTGGCGTGTGCCGAAAATGAATGTATCAAGCTAGTTTTGGCTTCACTAGTATCACAAAGACGCTCATAACATTAAAAATAACCAAAAAGTGTTGTTAGAATTTGTTCCAACTCTGCAGTGAGCATTTATTTATTTATTTATTCTTGTAGCACTGCTTTCAAGGCTACATGCTTCAGCACAGAGAATTGAGTTTGTCAAACACACTGGCTGGCAGGTGTACTCCACACCAAGTGTCACTTAAACTTTCCATCTGACAGCCTGCAAATGACACTAACGGCAAAGTGCACTTGCTTGAAGTGTCGCAAAATTTGCCCATCTGACTGCAGTATGAAATGTCTTAGCTGAGTGCTCTCAGTGCAGGTGTTGTGACCTCTCTTGCGTCTTTATTTTGCGTTGTAGTTCACTTTCTGTTTTAATTTCCCTCACTTGTGTTATGCTCCAACTAAACCGTTTTTCCGAGTCTTGCTCTCCCATGTATCAGGTCTGTATTATATACAGTCTTTTAAAATAAAGTGCGTTAGGCGCCTCTCGAAAGAGAATGCTGACTGTGAATATTGGGCTTTAGCAACAGTTGTCATGGCAGCAGTGTCTTCTTCCTAAATGCCTGAAAGTGGTCTCAACAGTGGAGGAAAGATGAGGAATATCTTATCCGTATGGCATTCTACAGGCAGTGTTTCAAACTGGCATACAAGCTTGAACTGCATGTCAAAACTTTGCTGGTGATTGGGCGATGCAGACTGGAAACAGTGCCAATGAAGCTTGGTAGTCCATTGATTCCTATCCGCATTTTGATGTGGGCGAAACAAACGCCTGTGTACCGTGCATTGGGTGCAGGTTAAAGAATCCCAGGTGGTCAAAATTAATCTGAAGTCCACCACTGCTGCGTGCCTCATAATCGTATTGCAGGGGTGTAGCCGGGGGGGGGGGAGGGGGAGGGGGGGGCTTATGGGGCTACAGCTCCCCCCCCCCCCCCCCAGATTTTGTTGTGCTGTGATGCACTGCCAACCAAAATAACCCCCGGCAGCGGAAATAATTCTGGATTTTGTCTACAATGTATTTTCCTGCTCGAAAAGACACTTCAGCGTGGAGATTGTGGCCCATGCACCTGGAGTCACAAAACGCAAGGAGCCCCATCCGAGCACAAAGTTTCAAGGGTGTTTTGATGGTGGGTGGGCTCGTCGCGGCATCTCGCGGATGCTGCGGAATCTACTGAGAGCATGGATTTCAATTCCAAAACTTTATGGGTATAAAGATCACATAAACTTTTGATGCGAAAGGTGCATTGACATTTCTATAGTCATGCTTTAGATTTTCAATTCCGGATCTTTGTGGGTTTAATGTTCTCACAAACATGTGATGCCAAAGGTGCATTGACTTTTCTAAAGTCGTACATCGAACCATACAACGAGACAAGCCAAATCACCACACTGTCAGACAAGTTGACAAAGCACACAGCAAGGTCCGATGAGACGAAGCGTTGTGATGGTTCATTTGTGCCGTCTTGTTACAGAAAAGAATATAAGCATTTTTTTCACCTCCGCCAATGCATCCATGTCGAGACACTATATAAAGCCAGCAAGGATAACTACATTCTTATTTATTTTTTCTACTTTCACTTGTATTTGCGAGGACACATTGAGCCTCTTCAATTTTCTTGTTCTCACTAACCGCGGGCTGCCAGCGCCAGCCAGAGGTCATGCATTTTTCACGTGTTGCCCTGACAACCGCCCAGCGCATTTCGGTGTGCGTTGTTTATCTCTGGCCTCGGAGAATTTTGGATGCTTTCTGGCTAGCCGAAGAGAAAAAGAAGCAATGGTCGCTCGCTGCCACCACTGTGGGGTTCGATGAATTGCAACGCGTTCGCTTGAGGGCACCACCTTCATGTCAATGTTACCGCAACCTCTCTGGAAAGTCTTTTTGTCTCGCTAGTGTAGGATAACAAGCAGCATGCATATGGTTTTCTGTGGACCAAGCCTCTCACGTTTTCTTCGATATTCCTTCGGTAGCTGCCACATTAGGTGCCCAAAGTAGGCATTCGATTGTGGCCAACATGCTTTCTTCTGCATTTTTTCATTTCGGTGCCCCCGCCCCGCAAAAGAAAAAAAAAGATGTTGTTCTGGTGCAGTGAATCGTCGCATGGTGAAGGTTCGATTTTGTTACTTCTTCTTTTGCTGAAAGGAATGGGCCACGGCACTCTTCAGTTGCCAGATACTCTTACTATGTTATTGCAATAGCAATTATATGGACACTCAAGGCACATTCCGGTCATTGCTGGCGCCATCACATTCCATATGAAGTCCAAGGGCGCTAACATTGTCACCGCATGCCTTATGTGCAAGTGAAAGCGTGGGGGGGGGGGGGAGCCGACGATGGTGGGTCAGTCTTGTGTGCGCAATGGAGAAAAGCGGGAAGGAAGCGTGCCGCCTTCTGTTGCGCACAATGCATTGGAGTGAGTGTAGGGGGGGGGAGGGGGCTTAGAATCCTGTGATCTGCGATTGCGTAACATGTTTATTTGCCTTGTTTGATGCACTATACAAGGTGTTTCTGCGAACTTTAGCCGGAGTTTAAAAATATGCCGATGCACTTTAGGACAATGCGACCAAATGAATGTTGCTCCCTTTTGTATGCAGGGTGTCACACTATTTTTGTATTTTGTTTTATTGGATAATTAGTCAAGATTAATCGACCAATTTCTGAAGCAACGAAGCTAGGAAAGAAATTCCAATTAGAAAGTTGCAGAGCGGTTTACAAATCATTTAAATAAACAGTTTCTGTCTTTCTACCTATGAGGTATTAGTTCAGCACAATGCGTTGGCAGGCTAGTTGGTGCAAATCCATGAATACCTTGTTTAGCACAAAACAACAAACACAAGAAAGACGGCCAGGACAAGGCACTACTCTCAACTGACATTTTATTGCGTCACTCCTTTATAGACCGCTTGAACCAGAGCAACATGCGCAGTAAGCACCATGTGGTGGAGCCACCAACATCCGATCCCAAGAGCGCACTCATGCGACAGAATCCAAAAAACCAAATTCAGCGCTGTACAAGGTTAAGGAAGGCACACTAATGCACTGTGACCCCAATGACTGAATGAAAAATGCTTCCGATAACTCTCGGGCAGTGGTGTCATGGCTCTTTTTCAAAATCGTGGTATCTCGAAAAATGGGTTTGCACTTGCATATTTTACAATGCTGAGCCAAATGGGAACCTGTGCCTGTTGGTATGGATCGCTCATGTTCTCTAAGGCGCTCTTTAACACAGCGGCCTGACTGCCCTACATACACTTTGCCACATGACAAAGGAATCTTATAAACCACACCGACGCTGCAATCTACAAACTTCGCATGGTTCTTTTCACAATCTGGTATTTTACTTGTTTTAGAAATACGGCTGCACAACATTGACAGTTTCTGAGGAGCAGAAAACACTACCGGAATTCGGTATCTAGTGGTGACATTCTTTAGATTGTGAGCCACTCTGTGGCAATACGGCACAACTTCAGGCCTCTTCTTTTGTGTGATGCAGTTACTTTTGTGCCGCTTCCCTTTCAGTTTCTGAAGCAATACCTCCGAGACTGACGTCACCACCACACTTGGGTAACCAGCAGCCTGCAGCCTATTTAACTGTGCGATGAAACTCAGGTTCGCAGAGCGATGACAAAATTTCATTAACGAAGATTCTAAACACATCAAAGCAATGGTGCGTTTCACAGTCTGAGTGCGCAGACGTGTAAGGTAAAGGTTCCTTGCGTGCACGTGGCGAGTACATCCAACAGGCGTGGCCTGTTTGTAAGGATAGCTGCAAATCTAAAAACTGGAGTTTACCGTCCCTAGATAGCTCATGTGTGAAAGTTAAACCTTTGCCATTGTGATTGAACAGAGTTAAAATGTCAGCTACAGTCACGGAGCTTTCGTTGTTAGTCTGTTTTATCACAACAAGAAAATCGTCAACATATCTAAAAATTTGAACCGAGTCATTGTTTAAGGCACTCTTAAGAGCGCGGTCGACAAACAAATAAAGAAATATTACAAAGAGCAGGCGCCACACATGAACCAATGCACACACCAATTTTCCTGGATAAAAAGGTTATTTTCGAACAGTATAAAAGTTGCACTTAAATAAAATTCAAGAAGGGACATGAAACTTTCCGAAGACAACCCGGTCGCATTGCGAAAATCTACCTCGCCACTTTCTTCGATGCACATCGTCACACTGCGAAATAGCTCATCATGCGGTATTGAATAGTAAAGATCTTCGACGTCAACAGAAAAAATGACGGCTACTGAATGGTTGTCTTCCAGAAAGGAAACAGCATCGAAAGAATCCTTTATGCCATAAGGATTGTCAATAGTTAAATGCTTCAACTGTTTTTGCAAAAAGCGGCTAACCAAAACCTGCCAACAGTTGTTCTCACTGACTATTGTACGGAAAGGCACATGCGGTTTGTGCGGTTTTGCAGTGAAAAAAACCTCTAGAGCAAGTACCTTACATTGTTTTACATCTTTCACAATCTTGGTGAGGCCTATATTTTCCAACAAAGAAATGGCTTTGCGTTTTACCTTCCGAGCTTTCTCATTTGCCAGAATGAAGTTCTTGTTGACAGCCTGAATGGCTTTTTTGTTGATTGTAAAAAGAACCACGCGAAGTTTGTAGATTGCAGCGTCGGTGTGGTTTATAAGATTCTCTTGTCATGTGGCAAAGTGTATGTGGGGCAGTCAGGCCGCTCTGTTAACGACCGCCTTAGAGAACATGAGCGATCCATACCAACAGGCACAGGTTCCCATTTGGCTCAGCATTGTAAAATATGCAAGTGCAAACCCATTTTTCGTGATGCCACGATTTTGAAAAAGAGCCGTGACACCACCGCCCGAGAGTTATCGGAAGCATTTTTCATTCAGTCATTGGGGTCACAGTGCATTAGTGTGCCTTCCTTAACCTTGTACAGCGCTGAATTTGGTTTTTTGGATCCTGTCGCATGAGTGCGCTCTTGAGATCGGATGTTGGTGGCTCCACCACATGGTGCTTACTGCGCATGTTCCTCTAGTTTCAGCTGTCTATAAAGGAGTGATGCAATAAAATGTCAGTTGAGAGTAGTGCCTTGACCTGGTCGTCTTTCTTGTGTCTGTTGTTTTGCGCTAAACAAAGTATTCATGGAGGTATTAGTGTTTTTCAGGTTGCTGCAGATCCCTGCGAAATAAAAAAGAACACAACATGACATGCCCGCTTGCGCATCGTGATTGCACTGCTCCCAAGCGTTCTGCGCACAAACAGCCATAGGTTTGCTGCTGCTTAAAGAGCGACAGGGCAGCGACACAAGCATTGGCCGTTTGATTTAAGCTAGTAACTGTTATCGCTTGCGCTGCGTAAAGCGACTGATGGACGTGATGTTGGTGGTAGGTGGTAGTTCCAGACAGCGATAAACAGACTATCTTGCATCGGCTGTTAGAACGCGAGCAATTTCGTGATGCCTTTTTCCAACGAGGAAAAAGCAGACGTGGGGCCCTCTAACGTAAAGCTATTCCAAACTTTTCTATTTCAATTCTGCAATCAGCCCTCCACGATTGGTGAAAAACTTTTTAGAAACACCCCCACTTTGCCTGTCTGTCACGCGACGTCAGGAGAACCGCGATGGCTCCGTATCTGATATGACGCATACACACTGATTATGCATCAGTGGACCGAACAAAATAAAATAGTTATTTCTGATTTGACACCTTCTTGCCATTAGCCCTCGGCTGTTGGTCAAAAGTTTTTGGACTGCATCCACTTCACCTGCCTGTCACGCGGCGTCACAACATTGTGAAAACTCACCGCGTCAAAGTGACGTGTACGCATTAAAGATGCTATAATATGCTGAACAAAACTGAGTTTTTCCCTGAATAGACGCAGGCGCCCCGCTCCGAAAGGAATAAAAGATGGCTGCCGCCAATCACTCAGGCACTGGGTACTCGCACATGCTGTAGAGCATGGGTTTATTTGAGTACAATAAAACTTTTTGCGGCGCCGTGTAACATTTTCGAGCACTTTCGGCACGTTTACGATCTCGCTCTGCCAATTCTTCTTTGCTGAGGATCTGTTTTAGCAGCATTCTTAACCTTCCGTTGCATGCCGCCGCAGTTTTCGACCAGCCACTTCAAGCTAAGTAAGGGAAAGCGGACCAATCGCAGACGCAGGCACCACCCTCTTCGTCCGGTTATCAATTTTCAGTGCAGTGGCTCGGCCCTATCGAATCCCTCTCCACTCGAACGTGCTCTTCTCCTCTTGTCAACCAATTAGATAAAACAAGCCGCTCACTATAGGCAATGTTGTTCGTTTTTAAAGCAAACAAAAGTGACTGCCTATAAACGAGGAGAGCGTTTGGTTGGTCTTTTCAGACAACCCTGCAGGTCACCGTCCGATGTTTGCATCGGTGGTTATGCAAATTTCACGTCAGGAGATTGGAATAAAAACATATTGGAATAGTTTTACCTTATATGGCCCATGATCCTTGTCCTAGGAGCTGCAAGTGGACAGGAATGGCAGGCTGCAAGAATATTTCAAAGCTGGCACCCGGGTACGCGACCGAGCCAGATCACAATATTCTACATCTACATGTCGCTGTAGGAAACCAGAAGCTTCACAAGAAAGAGGCAGAAAGCTTCAGTCATAAATAATGAGGTTCGCCCCAACGTTTTGTCTTTCATGGCGGCTAATCCACACTCTAGCACGCGCAGCGTGGCGCACAGCTTGGCGTGTCCAACTCAACTACCTGGAGGATTTTGAAAACAGCTGGACTGCACTCCTATCATCTGCAGTTGCATCAATGTCTGGAGTCAAGGCATCTCTGAAGGAGACTCGACTTTGCCAATTGGATTTTGATTCACCATACTTTCTCACCAAGGTACTCTGGACTGACGAGGTGAACTTTTCCCGAAATTGCCAAGTAAATATCCACAATGCACACAATTGGAGTGAGCAAAATCCCCACTGGCTAGGAAGATCCCGCCACCCATATCAGTGGTCTATTAACGTTTGGTGCAGAATATATGACAGCACAGTCGTTGGCCCAGTGTTTTTTAACAACACTCTGGCTGGCAATAGGTATGTAAGTGAGTTCCTCAGAGGGCCGGTTGAAGACTCCTGCTGCAACATGCCACTAGCCCCGCTTGACACAATGTGGTATCAGCGCAACGGTTCCCCAGCCCACACATGCAGTCAAGCACGAGCATGGCTTGATGTTAACTTCCCAGGGCAATGGATAGGGAGAAACGGGCCTGTCCTGTGGCGGGCAAGGTCACCCGACCTCAACCCTCTTGACTTTTTCTTGTGGGGCTATATTAAGGGTCACTATGCACAACGGCAACGATGACTCCAGAAGCTTTGCAGGAGAACATAATTAAAGTCTGCCACAGCATTTCACCGACGGTGCTCAAGGCAGCGACAGCAAGCCTTCTCAGAAGAGCCCAGTGTTGTATCGCTGCAGAAGGTGACCACTTCGAGTACTTGCTGGGAAAGCGCACGAAAAATAAACGTAAATTCAGTGAAAGATGGCATCTGGCCATTTAAGATACTCTTATTCAACCATTTTCAGCCTTCTGAAAACTGAGTTTTTTTTTTTGTTTTTTATTTAGGGATGCTCAATTTCCTTACAGCTATTGCGAAATGGCGGACTTGTTAGCTTCCGAAAGCACAAGCGACAACCGCTGCATTTGCTTATCGCTCTAACGAACTTTCGCGAGGGAAGCACATCATAGGCATAAATGGCACAGCCAACATCTATGTCGCTGCCCTGTTGCCTTTTAAGCGGCAGTGCACCTATGGCTGTTTGTGTGCGGAACGTTTGAGAGCAGTGCAATGACGACGTGCAAGTGGGCATGTCACGTGGTGTTTTGTATTTCGTGGGCATCATCAGTAAGCTGAAATACACTAATACTTAATTGATAGAAAGACAGAAACTGTTTATTGAGACGTTTTACAAACTTCTCTGCAACTTTCTGATAGGAATTTTTTTCCTAGCTTCGTTACTTCAGAAGTCAGTTAATTAATCTTGACTAAAAATGTAATTAAGCAAAAATAAGAAAAATAGCTTGACACTCTACATACAAATGCAAGCAACATGCATTTGGTCGTATCATTATAGAGTGCATCGGCATATTTTTAGACTGGCTAATTTTAGCTGAGACACTCTGTATACAGTTGACTTTTGCTTAGATATGTAGATTTGTTGGAGACTTCTACATATATTTAAATATATTGTTGCGAAGTTATGTGGATACATGCAGTGAACTTTGTTTTCAGTGACACCTTTTTTGCCCTTTATGAAGCTTTATCTTCGCATTTGTGTATTCCATTGTATCTTCGCATTTCTAACATATATTTTTCAGAACTCCTGCTTTTTATATTTGATCTCTGTTGCGACTACACTTTTGGTGCAATTACAATACACGACTGGTCACTGCTGCTCCTGCGCAATACATTGAAATGAAGGACAGCATCATTGAGAGTTTTCCCTGGCCGTTGCATATGTACAAAAATGTAAACAAGGTTCTTGAATGACAAAGTTTCATTAGAATATTTGTCCTCAACTCGTTCATTTCACAGCCTTTACATTTGTCATATCAGCGGCATGCACCGCTTTGCTGATTTCAAACTGCTATAGTTCTAAAGTTTGTGTGATATCTAAATGTAACATGTAACATTAAATGATGTCAACATCGTCAAGAAATTTCAGGTTTGAGAGGCAGCTAGTGAGATAACTAGGTATAAGCCTCCAAGAATTTGTACATTTTCGCCCGGGGCCTATTTTGTAACAGTTCATTTCATTCTTCTTTTCTTATCATCTGTCATGTGAAGTTGCTAATACTGGCTATATAGCAGCGATGTCTGAGCCAACAATGAAAAATGAAGAGAACGGAAAATGAATTGTTACAAAATACAGCTCTGATCTCGTCTTGCGAAACAAGTCTCGCGTGAACTATATGTGCGCAGTCGCTGCTTGGATTCTTGTGACCATTGCTCGTCGGTGGGGCTCATTTGGCAGGGTTATAGGTTCTGCATAACTTCCCAATGTTGGCGCTATTCATGTTAAACTCAGCACCAGACAAGGACTTTACATAATTGCCAAGTCCCATACATTGCAGTGGTGCTAAATGAGTTTTTTGCAGGGTATGCAGGGTTATGCAGCAGAAACTATGCGGGAAAGTGGCACTAGCACCTGCAGTAAAAGTGCATGTGCACCCACAAACATGGTGGGCTGGTATCATTATGATCGAGGCGCCACAGTGCCTCATTGCGGCCAAGATTCAGTGGACATGCCATATTGCATAGAACAATTGAAATTAATAAGAAATTGTTTCATAAAAAAATAAAGTGTACACAATAAAATAAATGAGTAATGGTTAGGAAGCAATGCTAATATGGGCTTGCATTATCACAGGTACTTACATAAATGCAGCAAAGGAAGATCAGGCATGGATCAAGGAAGGATCAGGCATGCAATTTTTTGTCATTACAATGTTTATCACACCTATACATGAAGCATTCAGATGCTACCCAGCTTGATAAGGCTCCATTTGCCACGGAACAAAGCAATATTTTTCAAACTTTCTTCAGCTTGCTTAATGCCAACTACACAACTACATTTAGCTCCTTGAATGCTAAGATGAGGTTTTTGTTTTTTACATTCACAGTGACTTTCTTGTGGCTGGCCTATAGGCGCCGTGCACGCCGACGGACGCGCCACTGGTGGCGGCCTTGCGCAGAACACGCGGGAGAGGAGCCTGGCACGCGCCGTAGTTTGTTATGTCGTTGATAGTGCTTCTCTGACTTATTCACGTTTTCAGAGCAAGATAGGCAACACCATTCGCACGTGTGGGGTGGCCAAAGCTTCAGGGAATGTCGAAGAAGAATCGTTGCAGGGTGGGGGGCTTAAATACCAGTGAAAACGTGCCGGCGATACGGTTCTAATCATTCCCGGCAAAGCCTCATCAGTGGGAGCAACGGTAGCAAAAATGGATCGTCGCTTCGAAGGGAAATTTCTTGTTCTCATCCTTTCCTTTGTCTCGTTGGTGTTTTTTTCCACTCCATCATAGTTAGACGCATGAGCAACGAAGTTCGTCTGCAGTGTAGCATGAGGTTTAAAGGCATTTCGCTAAAGTTCGGAATGCTGTTTGCCGCTTATATTGTTTTCCGCTTCTTTACCGCGTTGCGCTAGCTAGGCAGCACGACTGCACGAGCGCATTGCGTTGTATGTTAAAGCTACTGAAGTTTGCAAGAACTGAAATGGTTGGTTACATGTGGCACAGTAAATCCTCGCACCAGCTGTCGCGCACTTCATGTTTTTACATCTATTTTATGCGTGGCTTTGCACATGTTTAACTGTTGCTAGTTGCTCCATGCATAACTCTTGTCGATTCTTTTGAGCTGCGAAGTTTTCACCCTGCCTTGTTTGTAAAGGGTATAAATCACGCTGTGTCTTATCGGAATGATACCAAGGAAGTGCTTCTTTAACAGCTTTATTCTTTTTGCCCGAGGGCACCTTAGATATTGCTTGCGTTTTTGGAAATATGTTTAGAAAATAGGTAGTTCAGGGCGAGAATTGCTAATAGCTGCTGCATATGGTATTTTTGTTTCATTTCTCGCTGGAAAGTTCGCGTCCCGTTTGGGAAGTCATCACACCTCGATGCTGCCTGAGCAAACTTAACACGCCGAGTGATTTGTTTGTTTCACAACGTAGTCCCTTCTTGCATGTGAGTTTTGTACTCAACTGAATTCTTTCTTATACTTGCGCTGCAAACGAATAAACCGGGCCTTGCCGCCAGTGCTCATCTACTTTGACTGGCGCTGCTCTGCCTTTAAATATATCATGTGGCACCTCTCTCTAGTAATATAAAAAAGTACTGAAAAGTTCGTCAGTCTTTAGCTTTGTACGTTTCCAAGCAGCTCCCTTGGGGAATTTAAAATTGCACAAACTGCAGCGGGAACGGTAGTTCATCGGCGTATGCAGCAGAATTGCATCAGCGGTACAGCACTAACACGCGCTTTTATTAACCCATGTGTTTGGTGACTTCGTTGGCTAGTGTACGCGTTTCCATCAATAAATTGGCAATTACTCTTCTTGAGGCGACTTCGACTGCACATTCGGCGATGTCACATGTATTCATCGGCAGAAAAATCACAACGGCATATGCAGAGATTGCACTGTGCGGATTTGTTTGATGTAAGTCTGCACTAACGACAGGTGCTTATTATTCAGGTACAGAAGCAGCATTGCGGCCAGGGTAGAATAAAAAAAACCATCGAGAGATCGCATCACTCAACAAAATTTGTCGGCTATATAGTGAACATGAGCTCCACGTCATGCAAATGGGGTTCATGGCATTTGTCTGCGGGACACACCTTGAACCTATGTGGGCCATGTTGTCCCAAACACCGGTAACATCGTGTTCATACCCGCTCGCACAGAGGTCAGCATCTTCCCTACAGCTGTCGCAGCAGAAGCAGCAGCCTGGCACCCAAACAAAGGAGATATTGCAGCCGCGAACTTCAGCCATCCTTGCTGCAAAGGGTTGTCTGCTACTGCTTCGCGTGTACTGTTGGAAGCGTCCGCTAGGTGGCTTTCAGTGGCGCCTCTATAGGCGGTGCACGAGGCGTATAGGTTTGCGCAGACAAGCGCAAGACTGAATCATCTTGAAAGGTTTACTTTTTTGATGCTTCACCTTGAGGCATCTTTGAGACATTTTGTTGAGAAGGCAGTCCTAATGTCTTTTGTAAATGTAAATAGACACCGTATTTGCCCATTTCTAATTCATCCCCGAATCTAACAGGCACCCAGTTTTATGGTTTGAAGTAAGAAAATAAAAGCGCATCTAAATGTAACATGTTGCCGATTTACGAAAGAAATAATAGCATGCCCCTTACGTTTATGATCAGAAAATGTCGCAGTTTCACCTGGAATGCAAAGCATCGATTGTGATAGTAAATTAGTAGACAGCTATACGAAGTAAGGATAGTAGATTTATTTGTTGTATAAACTTGTAAGCATTCGCTTACTAACTAAATTAACAAGTATGCATGCGCACACTAGCAAACATGAACACATCTCACTTAATGACTGTGGAAACTTGCTATCATTCCGCACTGGAGTGAGGAAGTGCGGCAGCAGCAGTGAGCGAATTGACATTCATGCTGCGTCTTGCTTCAACGCGACCTAAGCGGCCAGAACATAGCGCCCATAAAACTGCGAGCCCGCGGCACACCTAGACTCTATATACTCATCACAAATTGCTTTCATCATAGGGCCTGCGTGGCCACGCCATATGCAGCAGCTGCTGGAGTAATTTTCTGATCCATTTTCTTGGAAAAAAAGGTACACATTAGCTTCAGGTAAATACGGTATGTGGACTGTATTGTAAACTTTGACTGGTCTCCAGTATGAAAACTGTGAGACTTGTGAGGACCCTAGTGGACCTCATTTCTCTGAAGTGCACTTGGATAGTTGTAGCTAGGGTGCCTCGATGTGCTCGCTCGCTTCCGCTCCACTCAAGGTGGAGACAACCATGTTGTCTGCTACAGCGGTCACCATTATTGTCCCCACGTGCCAAGGTATGCACTGCCAGCGCACGGATTTGCAGCCATTTCCTCGTAAACGCATTTTGTGCTAGGCTAGCCATCGTAAATGCAATATAATTCATGGAACTCGCTGTTTGTAGATTTCCAGACACGCATTACAAGTGATTAGATGTATAGCGTCTTAACATTGTTGCACAAGGTAATCATCCTCAATGCCGGTGAGGCCGCTGCACTGCTAGCTGCCTTAGTGGTGATGTGGTAAATAGCTGCATTTGGTCACCAGAGGCTGCATGCATCACAGTTTACTTTTAATTTTGTGTGTGTGTGTGTGTGTGTGTGTGTGTGTGTGTGTGTGTGTTCGTGGCATGTTTTCTTAACTATTGGAAGGCATGACAGGTTAGCTTTCTTCAGGGAAGTGAGAGCTGCAAAATACTGTCTTTTACAAAGCAATAGTGAAAAGGTCTTTTTCATGGGACTGTATAATATGGAAAAGCAATGCAATGATATGCCTACCATTAAAGCCACAGTATATGTTTTTATGTCTGCAATTATTTCTGCCTAGACTTCTGGATGTGCACATTGAAGCACACAGTAAAAATTGGCCAGTCTTGATTTCATCAACCAACGCAACTATACAAGCAAACGAATTAGCAGGAATAAAACAAAGTAAAGCACTTCACTCACAGATACGACAGTTGTACTGCAGATATGGACAGAAAATGAACTGAAATGCAATATAGAGGGATCAGAATATTTCTGACCCAGTTCTAATTAGGGGCTTTCTCCGGCAGGTCCTGCTTCTATGCCTTCTTACTGCTCTATCTCCTAATTGATGCACATGTACCAATCAGCTAGGATATAAATGTGCATATGCAATTTCAGCCCTGCATAATTGTAAATAAGCAATCATCTAGCCTTATTGCCCTAATCGCAGGGAAGCATTCACTGCACCGTAATCCGATTCCTCCCCTTCCAATTAAAACCTGTCCGATTGCGTTTAAAAGAACCACTGTCGTGAAAAAATTCTGGTTAGTTCTTTTATGACAGAGCACAAAAGGTGATCGTGGTTGCCAATACGCGGCCTGTTGATGAGAGCACTGATTCAGCCTAGAGTAGTGAGAGATCGGATTGCCTTGCAATTAACTATCTGCGATACTAATTTTTTTTACGTTACCCTATGCAATCTCTTGCAAGTTGATGCCAAATGGTGTGTCAGCCCTGCCCTATTGCATTTTCTAAGGCAGTTGGAAATGAGGTTTGAAGTGGAAAATGTTCTTCATAAGGGTACAAAAATGTCAAATTAAAAGCGTCTAGAGGCCAGTTCATTGGCGTAGTGAAACGTGTTTGTCACCCTAACTTAAGGTTTTTTTTTTTTTTAAACACCGAGCCGTGTGATGTGATTACAGCTAGCTTTCTTAGAGCTTTTCTTTTTAATGAACACGGGAGGGGGGAGGCAAGCACCCAACTTTACATAGAAGCTTTCATGCTGTTCTGCAAGGTTTATTAAAATGTTGCTGAATGTAGTCGCAGCCTGTGACGAGTGGGTGTTCTGTGGCCACAAGCTATCTGGGGAACTAATTCTGTTCTCATGGCAAGTTGGCTTCAGCAATGTCTTGCTGGCATGGCCATTAGCATGGCCTGCTTCTAGTTGATGGAGTTGTATGCATAGCCTCATTCTGGTGTAGCTTGAAATTAGCAGTTTCTGAATCGCTTCTCTGTGTTTGTAGCAGGTTCCAATGTCGCACCGCAACATTTTGGTGAAGTATGTAATCACCGCCTGCACAGGTGACTTCTTCCTGACTAAGTTGTCAGTCCAAGCAACAATTCCCTCCCTTAAAATATTCCTTGCATGCTTTCAACAAGCTCATCACCTCAGTACTAGGGTAATGCTGGTTTGCACCATCCTGGACATATCCTTTTAGTACTGTAAGATATGCAGGCTCACTGTTGCTCAAGCACAACACAGCTACCTTAAATTAATCACACTTTTCAATTGTTTTCATGATGCCCTTCAAAAGGAATCCGCCAAGGTGGAAGAGGATGCTGCAGTCTGCAGACCAGTGATTCAGTGAATAGGATCTTGCCATCATCATTTTCTTGAACCTCATTTTCTGTGCTCTCATGCATGCCTTGCGATAGCAGGTCAACAATATACTTAGAATTATCAATATTGTAGCTGGTTGTCGCTGGTGTCTGACGAACACACACCAGCTTGAGAATACATTTCATATTGTATGCATCCAGCACCGGCTTCCTCAATCAAATGACAGAAGGGAGGTTTTCAAGGCAGTCCTGCAACATCCTGCTTGTCAGAAGGAACTTATAGCCTTAAGATTCCAACAGAATGACTTGCAGATGAACCATAACTGTTATGGTTATCATAAGGTCCGCCTGTGATGTCTTCCATTGTGAAGAGTGTCCCATGTTCATTTTCATTCCTTGAATTGTTTCAAGGGCCAAACGCAGTTTTCTGACAGCGGCATGGTGCTTCATCACATCCTGAAGACTCGGAGCTACTGATGGATGCTGTGAAGGCATTAGCATATACCAATTTGAAATAAGCTCCAGAAACCATGCTGTGGTTTCAGCTTAAGGCTCCAAAGTTCACTCCCTAATCAGGTAGCGAATTGTAGGGGGAGCTTCGTCAAATAATGGCAGTGCGATACCCACTTTCATACTGGTAAAATGCCCCATGCTCACATGTGCTTCAGAAAGCTTGGGTGCAGCTTTCAGCTCTCTGTCCTTGTCATATTGTAGCACAGCATGCACAAGTTATGCTTTCACCTCTTTTGAAGGCAAGTGCTATTGACATACAGTTGTCGCTTAGTGCAAAAACATGAGAGTTCAAGAGCTGACGCTCAAAGTTCTTCTGCACATGAACGGCATATGCATTGAAGAACAACTCCTTCCCTTTAAGGCAAGGATGGTGAATGGAGCATACTGTGCAGGAATTTCTGTGGCTTGAAAAACGTAGCTCATGCCGCATTGCTCTACTTGCAGCTCCCATGTCTGATGTCACTATACGAACCCTCAGAAAAATGTCTGCACATATGTGCACAATCTTTATTACATAGTCTTTGAAGAGGCTGCCATCGATGTGACTTCCAGCGAAGTGATACACGACAACTTGTTTCCACCGTTGGTTTAGGCCTCATATCATGAAAATTGGTGCATTCCAGATGGGATGATCTGGCTTTGGTTGCATTATCACCTCTCCCAGCACAACATCTTCAGCCACATCAAGCTCAAATCCTCGAGCGATTTCCATCTTGTCCAAAAAGTAATACACAATCTCTCAATATTTTATATTGCTTCTGTTTTCACCTTTAGGATGTGAACGACGTTAGCAAGAATACCTGGCAAAAACTTCAGCCCTTGGAGGCGACAACCCAGGGTTCTCTCTGAAGGCAGTGGGTATAGCCTAGATGTCTTAGAGTTCTGTAGCCAGATGTTCCACTAGAAAGTTTCATGTGGAGCCCCTGCTCGATACTCTGAGGTGACCAAGTGCTGCCCTGATTGTTGCTCCATGAGAGTGCACGCAGCTGGCCCTCATTTAGAAATGTGTACTCGCTTTTTGAAGTTCCCTATAGTGTTTTCTAGGCTCCTAACCTTCTGTTTCAAAGCTTGGATACTACAGTTGGCCTTTTTGTGGACTTCTTAGAGCTGTAAGTAGGTTTTTACATCTGCAAGCTGTTTCTCCAGCTCAGCGCATGAAGTACTAGCCGAATGGAGCTCGCATTATCTCCTGTTACTGGTGCAATTTCCGCTGGGTCATTTTCAGAGGCTGTTTGATGCTCACAGTTTCGTTCTTGAAGCATGTCATTACTGTTGTCTAATGGCGGGTGTATAGACTGCTCTGCCACAGACGTTAAACCAACAGTTGTGGAAGTGCTAGGCTGCAGCTGCACCATGGTCATCTCTGAATCTGCAGGTGGCACATCAGGTTTGGCTCTTTGCTTTGTGGTTTTCTCCGGCATGGCAGAACTGAAAATCAAAGTATAAAGTGCATAAGGCCATCATCCTGTTGATAGTTACAGCTGTCTGGAAAGTGTACTTCATGAAAATGAATCAAAGTTGAAGCTGTGTTGGCAGCTGCACATTAGGTGTACCACATTTTTAAATTACCATGTTTCTAATGGTAGTGTTCTGTCTTTTCCTTGGTTACCGTGAAGAAAATCCGTTTCGCCCAACTCAACATCCTGTTGAGCATTTTAAAATTAAGCCAGGTATCAGCTGATATTCAGAATCACTGTAGATGATGTAAGTGGAAACATAACACCTTACCTTTAAAAGGAAAGGCACTTGGAGCAGCAGTTTGCTTTAGTTTCTTCCACCCATCGGCATGTTGTGGCTCGAAGCTGCTTTCTTTAAAGTGAGCCTGCATGTTAGTGAAATATTGGGAGTTTAAGGGCTTGATGTGTAGTGCAATAATGAAGTGGTCAAGTAATGTAGCACTGTTATATGCTTTGAATAGAGGAAACATACATTTTCCGAAAGGATTGTGGCTTGATGGGTGTTTACTCATCCCTATGGATGCTGTACCAACAGTCGGGCCGCAGTGTATGTGTGCACTGCTAGTGTCACCGTTTGCTTCATTAAAGATCAGTTGCAAGTAGCATATACCAAGCATTACTTGCCATCGACCAATACAGCCATCGATCACCAGTCGTAAATTTACTGACATGAGAGCCGTAAGGTTTACTAGCCTTTCACAAAAATCTTGAAGTGATCAAAATCTGCATGCAGGTTCAAAGGCAGTTGTTGTAGGTGGAAAAATTGCTGGACATGTTCGTGTTTGAGTCCCGTTGCTAAGTGCCTATTTAAAATATGGCTCTAATTCCCTTTTCTAGAAAATACCAGCGAAAATGCGGCAAGCATAAAAATGTCATTTACCAATCGCAGCAAAACCGACCATACTTCTGTAATGTTTAAAAAATTTCTTTGGCGCCGCAAATTCCACTTTGAAACTGATAACAGTGTATGAAAATGTAGACACGAAAATGTTCACTCAGGGAAAGTAGGAAATCATTCCACTGAATAACACAAAATAGAGTTTTCTAATTGGATTTGGTGCTCAGCAACAAACACTATTGGGAGCAAATGCTCACCGCTTAGTAATAACGCAATAATGTCTATAATCATACTTTGGTGTAGGAAAAAAGAAAAGATGATGCTGGTGAAAAAGAAAGTACGTTTTCCAAACTGATCCCCAAAACAACGCCAAGTTTTTGGAAACTGTTTGAACGCTATGAAACAATTCGACGTTCCGAGTTCGTCAAATGTTCCTGTTCAGTTGCGGTAGGTGGACGGTAAGGAGGCATCAAAGTGCAGCTTAAACCGCAAACATAACTTGTGATAATTTAATCCATACCTACGTTACTTGTAATCTACATGTTGTTTCAAAAATAACCCTAAAGTACCAGGCTTAACAAAGAAAAAGTGATAGAAAACAGCAACAATACTTCTAACACTCGTGCTGCATACACGCGATGCATTCATTGGCTGCCACTTGTCACGCTAGATCTTCACCGTCTTCAGGAGTCTTCTGTTATGCTCCTTTTAGAAAGAAAACATCTTTGAGCCATTCCTAGAGTGGTTCGTGCACTGTGGCACACGTCATCCAACCATCTTGCAAACCTTGCGACCTGTCAGAAGGTCGACAAGGCAGTAGGTGCAGCTTGTGCGTTTAACCAAAGCACGGTGAGTGCGCAAACATCACAGATGCTCCGACAATGGTGGGGCGGCATTGACCCATTCAAAGAATGGCAGCACTCTGAGCAGGGGCATGGGCATTGAGGCACTCTAGCCTTAGCCGTCCATATATGGGCAGTAAAGACAGGCTCTCAAACATGGTCCTTGGAGGCTATCCTAGTGCATTTTGGCTCTTTTTCTCTTTTGCTTTACTCTTGACCAAGTCAACAGTGAAAAAAACTTTTGGCAAGTCTGGTATTGAAAGGAACTTGCCTTGCTTCGCAAATCTGGCATTGGTCCAGACTTGAGAAGCAAAGCAAGTTCCTATAAGCCAAGTTCGCCTACACTCGCATGTTGTTTATTAATTTTCCTGGACTCCCACTGACTGCAGATGCCACATGCTTGTACTTATGTTTTACTGCCCAAAAAAAGATTTGCGCAGAAAATTAATTTTGTTAGCACCTGCACATGGAGCCCAGTGTGTTATGTCGGTGTGTATAAATGAACCAACTGTGATGTCTTTTGTACACCCTTTTTGGAAACACAGTTATGTCTCATTAGAGTTTACTTGGCTCCTACTGACTGCAGATCTCCCACTGACTGCAGATCTCCCACTGACTGCAGATGCCCCATGCTTGTATCATTGCATGCACATTGTACAAAGCATGCGCATTGGAGTATAGTAGGCATGGGTATACACTTCACAGATGCACTGCAATAGTGGCATGTTAGTAAAAAAAAAATTAGGGCAGAAACTATCCCTGATGATTATCTATATCACGCGAAGCATTTGTGATAGGTATAAATGATGCAAATGTGCGCAAAGGGTGGCGAAAATGTTATGACCATGGTGGTGTGACAATGGCGGAGTGACGAACTTGGTATGATGATGATTTTGAGACAACTGCATGACAACTATGATATGACAATGGTGGAGTGACGACAGTGGTATGACGATAATGGAGTGACAGTGGTATGGTGACAATAATGTGACGACGTTATGCCAATGGGATGACGATGTTAAGATGATTTCTATGGTCTAATGATGACCGCATGACGACAGTGGTATGACGACGGATGTATGATGGCTACGACGTGTCAGCGATGGCACAGTGACAGGGATCATGAAGGTGGAATCCCGACAACGAGGTGAAGACAAAGGTGTACGATAATGGGTTGACCACAGTGCAATCGATACAACGAAATGGCGACACTGGAGTGACCACGACGACATCACGGAAACTTTGTAACGACAATGTGATAATGGCATGATGACAATGGAACGACCACAACATCATGATGGCGACTTTGTAGTAATGATGTGATAATGGCATGACAGCGATGGAATGACGACGACAGTGTGACGATGGTAACTTGAAGAGGGTGTGATGACGATATGACAGTGCAGTGACAGTAACAGAGTAAAAACGCCGGAAAGATGACAGTGACATGACAAAGAAAGAATGATCACAATGTCATGAAGGCAATGAAATGATTGACAATAGCATGACAACTGCATATTGATGTTGGACCTCGCGTCTGTGGTGATGTGCACCACCTGCTGCCACGTGCTGCTCTATATCTGGTGTGTGTTTGGACTATTTGCTGCGGCTTGTCGGACTGCACTATCTCCAAGATCAGAACACATTTTTCGGGGAAGTAATTGGTGCATCCTTGCGCATGACCTTGCTCTTATCTTGGCTCTGATTAGGCAAAGAAAGCTTTGAATTTAAAATAGTTCCATTGCCTATTACAGGGAGGATGCCTTATGCTCGTATTTATAAGAACATGCTCAATCCACTACATCTTGAACACGGGACCATTAGTCAATCGAGTATGCTTGTTGGCTGAGCATCACATGCCTTTGAACGCCTATCCATTGTATTGAATTTATTGCGTTGGATGTTCTTGTGATTCTGATCAAGCTCGATATATAAAGGCTCAACTACTTTATCATTCTTTTTTGGCTGTCTGGATACAACACTGATTGAATATGTTCTTTAGCTGTTGTGCCGTTTGGGTGTTCATAGGCAACTAAGCATAAATTATTTGGGTATTTTATTTGATATATATGTTTGCTCTGGGGGGGGGGGGGGGGTTCCTGTGTTTCATGAGGATATTTGTTATTGTCAGTGTAATGAACATGTTGTGTTTTTGTTTTTTTACTTCTGTAGAGCAATGATAAGCTTGAGCTAACTGAACAGCTTCAGAAGGAACAGCACGTTACCAAAGAGCTTGGAGAGCGTTTAGGGCAGCAAGAAGAGGAGCTGCGCGAGTTACGGGACCAGGTGAGCAGTGTATTCAAGAGTGATTGTTGTGTCCAGCAAAGTCCACCAGGATGAAATAATTTTCCCCAGAATTGGAAGAAAAAAAACCTTGTGACATTGTACATATGTAATCTGAATGTGCTGTCCTTCTCGAATGTTCTCACTCCACTTTAAATGTCATCTTAGCTATTGCTGGGCCATGCAGTTGGGCTCATGTGGTTCTTTCGGCGTTTTAAAGCTCCGTTGGGTGGAGGCGAGTACATCTAACCCACCAGAGAGTTGGAGTGCTGGCTAATCAAGAGTCATCGGGCATACCTCAGTCATCCTGCATAGCTCAGAGTCAGTCCTGATCATGCATGTGCCGACCCATGAACTTTTCATTGGGACTGTGCAGGTTAACCCAGCAAACTTGCCTCCTGAGCTTTAAAAAAATGTGCATTTACATTTTTTTAAAAGTCAACTGGCATTACTTGCTTAGTTCTTATGCCATAAGCACTTCAAGGCATTCCAAAGGTGGAGATTCCCTTAGCCAGAGTCTCTTAAGAGAGAGCACACTTGAGTTTCCATCATGCATTGCGAGCAAACCCTTCCAAGAGTGAAGGTTGAGCATGCATTGCCTGTTTTCGGGTGTTCACATCAGGTGGCATGCCATTTCAGTGAGCCACTTAAACAGAGAGAATGTAAACTAGAGCGAGTTTGCAGCACTCCAACTCAGTGGTTCTCTTTAGTGCTTGAAAGGTTTGAAAAGTGATGTCACAGTTTCCATGTCTCACTGAGACCTCAATCATGCTTGCACAAAATTTTTGCACTTTGTACTGTGTTATTCATATTCATGCAGATCTGCAGTGATCACATTTTGGCACATCGAAATTGCTGGTTCAGTATACAATTTTTTAAAAAGTCAACTGGCATTATTTGCTTAGTTCTTATGCCATAAGCACTTCAAGGCATTCTAAATGTAGAGATTCCCTTAGCCAGAGTCTCTTAAGAGAGAGAATACTTGAGTTTTCATCATGCATTGCCTGTTTTCGGGTGTTCACATCAGGTGGCATACCGTTTCAGTGAGCCACTTAAACAGAGAGAATGTAAACTAGAGCGAGTTTGCAGCACTCCAACTCAGTGGTTCTCTTTAGTGCTTGAAAGGTTTGAAAAGTGATGTCACAGTTTTCATGTCTCACTGAGACCTCAATCATGTTTGCACAAAATTTTTGCACTTTGTACTGTGTTATTCATGCAGATCTGCAGTGATCACATTTTGGTACATCAAAATTGCTGGTTCAGTATTAGTGGGGTTATGCTATATGAAGCTACTGTCGCAGACACATCTCATATCTCAAACTCCATGCTGGCAGCACAATGAGGCTGTTTATTAAAAGCCTCACTGTCCGTCAAATACACATCGAAACTAGCCTGACGCATTCTTTATTAATTTAAGTTGATGTATATCACTGTAAGAAGCAGCATAAAATATTTCTTATGGTCTTGCAGTAGCTTCTTATTCTTGCACGTATAAAAATTCAATCGTTTGCTCATTCCGTGCGACAACCGGTAGTATTTGAGTGATGTTCATCCAGTTCCGGCTTCGCGCCATTGGCTAGTCGCTCATAGCAGTTCTAGGTGACGAGCGACGAATTCTAGATTTCCAGGACCAAGCGATCGAGCGGCAAGACTGAGCGATCTGTTAAAGCGACGGCCTGTTTTGTCGCTCAAAGCCGTTCCTCGTCGCTGTCATGCAAAAATCACTCTCATGGGGTTTAGCCTTTATGGTCAGTCGCAGTGTCTGAACAGGTATGATACTAAACTATTTTTACTCCTTGAAGCTGTATTTAATAATAATAATAATAATAATAATAATAATAATAATAATAATAATAATAATAATAATCACAGTTCGGGCTGCTCACACGGCCGATGCGATGCTCATAGTGTCGAGTAAAGCCAACGTCCTGCCGGATTCGATGAAGCATGGCTTTGCGTGACTTTAGCTAGGAAGCAGAATGTCTTGTTAAGGTTTGTTTTCTGCAGGCGCCTGTATTGATGGTCTGTTTCAGCCCTGTGAGCTACTGTGTAATCTCGCGTGAGATTTCAGAAAGTTTGAGCAACCTGCCTGGGTTTCCTTCATATCTTAGTGCTACAGTTGGGTGGATGACACTTTTTCCCTTTCACGAGTTGTAGAACTTATTTATTTATTTATTTATTTATTTATTATGTATTTATTTTTATTCGCAATTACATTTGTGTGTTGGGTAATGCAGCTTGCGGGCTAAAGCCAGTCTAAGTTAAGTATGCTATACTGCTTACCATTCAGGGCATATGACCATGTATTTGTTGCCCCACCGGCATGACACTGGCTGGCTACAGATTTCTGAATGATTAATAAAAGGCAGGTTTGTTTACACAATCAATTTAACCTTGGAAGGATTCTATTCGAAAGGAGAAAAGCTCCTGAACTTACCAGAAGTTTTTACCAATGCTAGCTTATTTATGCCTTTACCTTCTGGAAACAAGAGAAGTGAGTAGAGCCACTCTTTATTTGTGATGCCACCTCAATGGAGTATCACTGTTGGCAAGGGAGCCTAAAGTCTCATCATGGCCCGCTCTTCTTGCACCACTAGCACATGAGCTCCACTCGGGAAAAAAAAACTCAGTGTGAAGCATTTCGTGCTAAATTTAGGTCAGTCATCATTGTGAACAAAAGTGCTTGTACAGCTTAAATTTAAAATCCCTTCATTCTGTTCTGACCTGACATATATTTGACACTGCGTGCAGATCGGAGGAACCAGTGGTACTTGTGGTGGGTCGACTTTGTGGAGGCATTGTGTCTGTGTGCATTTTGACTCCGATTGTACTGCATATAACCTTAAATATTGTGCTGTGATTTGCCTGCCTCATATCTGAGGTATAGACATGATCAGGTGTGATGATGCTTTTTTGACTCCCCAGCTCGCCACCAAGGAGGGTCAAGTGCAGGGCCTTGAGCAACTGTCAAGTCGGGAGCACTATCAGCAAAGTCAGCTGGCTGATCGTGTGCGCCACTACCAGGCCCAGTGCCAACTCACTGAGATACTGCAGCAAGAGCTTGCCCAGGCACAGGTACACCCGCAAAAAGATTTCTCCCCATTATAGACTGTTTGCCTCCCACGAGTACAGCTCTACAGCTCACATCAGAGATATGTATATGATTTTGTTGTCAACCACTGAAGCAAGGTGCAGTGGCGGTGCACTGTGTGCAAATGCAAGACTGCCAGGTGCACAAAGGTTGCATTGCGTGGACCATTTTCAGCACGCAGCATGTGCTACATAAGCCCAACCTTGTACTGCTGGCCATGGTGTAATGAAGAATGTATTTTGACCAAAGCAAACCACTGTAGGCAATACAGTAAAATATTGTCCACAAAGTTATTATGGAATAATATTGTTTCAGCCACAAATGAGAGCAATTGCTGACCACTTGGCAGAGCAGTATGTGTCATTTATTCAGGTAGGCTGGCCATAGATTATTTGAAATGCTATTATTCATGCTCTTGGAGTGGTCATTGTCGAAGAGTGCTGTGCTAGCAAGGCAAAAGTGCTGCGGAAAGCCACTCAAACGGGGGCATAGTGCTTTCCATTCAGTAGAGTGAATGATCCAGCAGACACAGCTCAATATAGGTGCTCAGTGGTTATACAGTCGAACCTGGATATATCGAACCCGCATATTTAGAATTATTGGCTATATCGAAAACACAGATTACCCCCTTGAAAATACTATGCAAAAGTATAGGACAATTGTGTAGTATGTCGAATTCCATTTTCGTCGGACATTCCATATATCGAACGCCGCACCGCACCGCTCCCCTGGAAGGTGCACTTTTCCCAAAGACATTCGTGTCCGGTCCTCAGGGGAAAACATTTCCGCAGAGTCAGTCAGCAGGCTCCTCCTCTGCGCATGCACAGCCGTCGCCTAGCGACGGAGATGCAGAGCATTTCCCCCATTCTTGCGCCCCACTGGCGCGAGCTCTCTTGCTCCTCCTCTACCGCCGGCGTGTGCATTGGGCAAGGGCATTGGAGCTCAGCGAAGAGAATGCGCGGCATGGAGATGCGGCGACGTTTCCAAGCCACGCTTCCTGGGAAAAGGGAGAGAGAGAGAGTGAGGGGTCGGCACGCTCGCTCGTGGGCCAGGGGAGACGAGAGCCAGAGAGGGCTCAAAAAACGAACACAGCGCCTTCGACGGCATATTCCGCCAATCTTTTTCCTCGCTCTCTTCTTTCTTTTCCCTTTGTCATTCCTTCACAGCCCCGTTGACTGCCGCTTGAACAGGCTTCGTTCGGACTGCCTTATCTGCGCATTGCGCTTTTTGTTGTGCGTACCTCTGTTTCAACGTGCCGTGTGTAGCGTGTGTGATTGCGGTCATCTGGTGAGCTATGGCATCCGCGGACATAAAAAAGAGGAAGAATCTGGACTTTGCAAGAAAGCTTGAAGTAATCTGGCGTGTCGAGAATGGAGAAAAGAAGTCCTCCGTGGCAGACGCATTCGGCATTCCGCGGAGTACTTTAAGTACGTTGTTAAAGAACAAGCAGGACATCAAGCTTAAAGCAGGTGAGGGAAGTCGCTCGGGAGCGTGTCGTGTGCGCCCTGCTACTTTTGACAAAGTGGAGAAGGTACTCGATACGTGGTTTCTTGAAATCCGAGCGAAAAATATTCCCGTGGATGGCCCGATGTTAATCGAAAATGCCAAATGGTTTGCTGTGGCTCTTGGCGAAGAGAACTTTTGCGGTGGCACTGGATGGCTGCCACGGTTTAAAAACCGCCACGGCATTGTAGGAAAGGCCATTTCAGGTGAAAGTGGGGCTCTCAGCAGCCAGGAGATGCAGCAGTGGCTTTCTGAGGGGTGGCCGAAGATCACTGAGAAGTTTTCGCCTGCAGAAATCTTCAATGCAGACGAAACTGGTCTCTTTTGGCAAATGTTGCCGAATAAGACACTCGCTCTTCATGGAACCTCATGCCACGGTGGTAAAATGAGCCAAGTGCGTGTGTCGGTGCTGCTTGCAGCCAACATGGACGGCTCGTGCAAGCTACGGCCATTCGTGATCGGGAAGAGCAAGTCACTGCGCTGCTTCAAGAACTGTAAACAGCTTCCCGTCCGCTACGGCTGTAATAGGAAGGCCTGGATAACACGTCAACTTTTTGTTGAATGGCTGCAGGCTTGGGACGCTGAGTTGGGCAAGTCGGGCCGCCGAGTTTGCCTTCTGGTAGACAACTGTTCAGCCCATCAAACGACTTGCAAGCTGCAGCACATCGAATTGAAGTTTCTCCCGCCGAACACCACAGCGAGACTATAGCCCCTCGACCAGGGTATCATAAAGGCATTCAAGGTAGGCTATCGGAAGCGACTTATTCAACGGCTCCTCATAAACCTCTGCATGGGAACCGATCTCAAGATTGACCTGCTCGGCACGATCCAGATGATTACCGGCGCTTGGGGCGACATGAAGCAGGCCACAGTAGCCAACTGTTTCAACAAGGCAGGCCTTGAAGTGGCCGGAGATGAATGTCCGGAAGCTTTAGATGACGATGAGTGCTTGGAGGACACGTTCCACGACTTGTCCGATTTTCCCGGCGCCGTTCCGTCCGAAGTTATTGTTGATGACTTCATTAACGCTGACAGCGAAGTTCAAGTGATAGCCGACCTCGCTGATGAGGACATTGTGGCCGGAATAGCTGGCGTTCAAGACGGCGATTCCAGCGACGACGAGGGCAACTGTGTTTTCGAAGAAACGCATCCGTGCATAGCCACTGAATTGGTGTCAGCGTTCAGCCTGATTCGGCGCTGTTGCGGCGAAATGGAAGGCACTGGGCTCTCACACCTTGACAGACTTGAGAAGATTGAGACTAGTGTTTTAAACTTCATTTCCCAGAGGAAAAAGCAGCCCAAAAGTAGTGATTTTTTTTCCGTGAAACAAAGCGCTTTCATATTGTGTGCATATGCTATGTGATTCGCGGCTGTTCCAATCGGTAAGCCACAATTTTTTATGATTGCGAGTGCTTTTTTGGCCTATATCTGTATATACAATTTTCGCTATATCGAACTATTTTCCGATCCCCCTCGAATTCGATATATCCGAGTTCGTCTGTATACTTTTACATGGTATTCTTAATGAGATACTGGCATCATTTGATATGACAATACAGTGGACTTAACGCGACAGAAGAAAGTTTTCCATTTATACGAAGCTTTGTTCAGATGAGGGACACAAAATCACTAACAACCAATTTATTTTAAATACTTTTCATGTTTTAACATTCGTTAAAGTGGAAAAAAAGTCGCAGTTTCACCTGAAAAGTGAAGCATCGATTGTGATAGCAAATTAGTAGACAGCTATACGAAGTAAGGATGGTAGATTTATTGACTGTTTAAACATGGAAGAACAGTCGAACCTCAATATAACCAACAGCATGGTGATTGCGAAATAGTTCAATATAGCCAGAATTAGATATATAAAATCACGTAAAAAATGCATAAAAAACTTCTGCAAATCAATCGGTGAACCAAGGCCATGATCAGGTATCACTGTTCGTGCGCAATTGGCCTGAGCCGCGCCGACTTCGCCAGCCAGTAGCGCGCAGTCAATTTCACCGCGTATGCCACACCAATTTCGTCAGCCGCGTGAAGTCGGCACGGTCTAGGCCAATTGTGCGCGGCAGAACCAAATGCGTGCTCCGAACAACGATCCCTGATCGTGCCCCAATCGTGGCACAGTAAATACTCACTTGAAACTTCACATAAAGTATTTATTTATTTGACTTAAAGTACTGCAGCAGTGTAGCCTGCTTCTTATTGGCAGCCGCGTGCTTAAACATGGAGTCCTTAACATAGTCTAAAAGATCCACAAGGCCAGTGGCGTAGAAGGGCCAAAGCAGCTACAGCCTAAGTTGTAGTCGGGAGCGGGGCAACATCAGCGCTTGCGGGGTGAACCTTAGCAGCGTCTTCGTTTGGCCGCTACTTCTGCTGCGATCTCCATTTTCATCAGTCAAAGCATCTTGAAACACTGCCAATAACGAAGTATTAAGTGGTGTCTTTCAAGGCGTCTGAGTGAGCCCAGTGAGCGTGCGCTGTCGCACATCTATGCGGATGCAAACCGCCAGTTCTCGCAAGGCTCGGCAGGTGCAGAGTGCGGCACCGAGGAGTCAGTGCAGCAAATGCAATGCGTTGTGACGTTGTCGAACTAGCCAAGCCGCCTCGTGTGTACGCCGCTACATTCAAATGGCACCTTTGGCACGATCGATGTGTGTAACTAATAGTGCGCAGCAGATGAAAATGCCCATCGTGCCACCACTATCTTCGAGGGTGTTGCGGGAAAGCACACCGCCTATGAACAGAGCGCACGTGGTCTGCGTCTGGGCATGCCAGGCATTTAGATATGCGGGGAACCTGCTCTTTCAAGACACCTTATTTTTGGTCGCACAAAGGTTATTCTCAGTACCATTTCTCAATTTTTTTTGGAAAATTATTCTGTGCCTAATCGTTCATTTATCGTGTTAAACGGCATCTATGCATGCCAGGCGTATATTCAAGGGTGTTGCGGGAAAGCACACCGCCTGTCAACAGAGTGCACGTGGTCTAGGGTGGCGGAGTTCGATATATTCATTTTACGTCCAACCCCTTTAGAAATTAAAAATGAAATATTGTATGCGACTTTCCAGGTAATATAGAAAGTGTTCAATATACACAATAATTCTATATATCCGTGTTTGATATATGGAGGTTTGACTGTATTCACTTAATAACTGAATTAACAAGCATGGTGTCAGTGTGCACATGAACACATCACACTCTATGATCGCGATCACTCACTGTCAGAATGCTGGTGTGAGCGACCGCAGCAGTAGCAGTGAGCGAAGTGACGTTTGTGCTGTCTATTGCTTCAATGTAAACTGAGCGGTGAGAACACAGCACGCACAAAGGTATGGACCATGAGCTGTCTGTAGGTCGCTTTCAAGATACGGCATGCATGGCCGTGCAAAGTACGCAGTTGCTAGTGGAGTAGAAGCACTGCCTCCCTACTCCTCCCTTTTGCACGCGAGATTGAGCCGTGATCGTCAGTTCCCCTTGCCCCCAGTCATGAAATACACAGTTGCTGCCAGAGCACAATGCTGCCTCTCCTTTCCCTCCCTCCCTCCCATCCCCCCATGGCCTTTCACATGATGGAAGACCACATGTTTGCTCTCCACTTTCCTTCCTTGTGTGCGCCTGATTGAGCCACAGTCGTCGGCTACCCTCGCTTGCTTTCACTCGCACATACAGCATACAGTGTGTCGCGACGGTGTTATCAGCCTTAAATTTTATGCAGAACATCACTGCAATGGCAGCGCTGACAGCAAAAATGCGCCTGTAGTGTCCATATAATTGCTATCGCAATAAAATGTGTTATTGAGCTCTGTTTGAAGTATTGCATCTTCTTTTTGACAAAGTATGTGTTCAGAGGTGAAAAATTTCCCAAAGGTTTCACAAGAATTCTGCACAGTCCTCATGTTAAAAATAATAATAATAATAATATTTGGGGTTTTACGTGCCAAAACCACTTTCTGATTATGAGGCACGCCGTAGTGGAGGACTCCGGAAATTTTGACCACCTGGGGTTCTTTAACGTGCACCTAAATCTAAGCACACGGGTGTTTTCGCATTTCGCCCCCATCGAAATGCGGCCGCCGTGGCCGGGATTTGATCCCGCGACCTCGTGCTCAGCAGCCAAACACCATAGCCGCTGAGCAACCACGGCGGGTCATGTTAAAAATACCCTGCAGACCTTACTTTTGCCATGTGATTGGAAACATTAATGTGCACGGGAACAGTAATATCTGTTACTGTCACTCGAATCATGGTCCTTGCCACAAACTTCTGTCATATTGTAATATCTTCAGCGGTCTCATGAGAGCAGGTAACAAGGGCATCATATAAAGTACCATATTGCGGTGAGCTTCATCTGTCAGAAATTTTAATAGCTTTGAAGTTTTTGTTTTACCTGTGAAAATAAGCTTTTCGTGCTACCCTATGGCTCCTGCAGACTGACCCTAATATGTGCATAATTGTGGTGAGAAAATTATGCCAAGCTTATGTCATGAAAGTGCTTGGTTGTTTCTATATGAATTGGAGCAATGCCTTGTAACATGTGAGCACATGCCAGTCCATTAGATGAAGGAAATTGAAGCACCACAGTGGTACTGGCATATAAGGGTGCAACATTGAGCTGGTTGATTCTTCTGGGGAATTGGTGAAACTGCGCAAAAAAATGTGGGCTGAGATGAGGAATGGCACGATGTTAGCACTAGCTAACAACGGTCTTTGTTTATTGTGTCGCAAAATAAATAATTTCTAAAGCCACACTTGACTTCTCACAGCATGTCTGGTGACCTTTAAATGGTGAAAAGAGGATAGTCAAGGAAGGAAAAGAAACATAAAAAAGCAAAGGAGAGAACTGAATAAGGTAAGCATAGAAACATGCACTTGTCAGCATACCACTGGCATAATCTAATTGCGAAGCCATTCTCATGTTCTAAGCCTGTCTCAGATATGCAATTACTTTTTTGGTTAGGCTAATAGGAGGCACACTGATACAACTGTTGCCTTTCATGAAAATTACATATATACTTCAAACACTAAATGCGCACAAGTGTCAGGACATTTCTGGAAGTTCGGTGTGCACCCACAAGTTTTGCATTGGGAAACCATCATGCTACCACTCTTCATTTGCACGTTGTATTCTTGCTCACTTAGCTCTGTATTCAGGTATTTCAAGGTTTGCTGTCAATGATCCTTTTCTGGTTCAAGGATCATAAGGAGTCACACAGTTCTTCAGTGGCCAAAACAGTGATTATCTCCCAGCATCTCCCATTGACCTGAATGACTTGTATTATTCCTTTCCTTTTTATCAAATTCTTGAAGCTGTAACAAATGTCATGTACAAAGCAGGAAGAGCAAGTTTTTAAATCACCTTTGGTCGAACTACGGAAGCCTTTCTCAAGTTCCTGTACTTCTGTGTACTCTCCATGATAATTAACTTTAGGGGCGAATTGCTAGTCCAGATGACAGGGTATATATAAGCTAATCTATGGCTTCTTGTACATCAGCTATGTCAGCTAATGTTCCATCAGCAAAACCATTCAATGCTGTGTGGTGTGCCTCAGGGCTCAGTGTTGGGACTAATTATCTTTTCTTTATATATAAATGATCTTCTCACAGCTCTTTTCTTTTCCGGTCAGAAAATTAAAATGGTCGAAAGTCATGCTAATAGGGATCTTTCTGAGATATACCAATGGTTCTTACAAAATAAATTGACAATACATCAAAAACTAAGCACGCCATTTTCTCTAGTTTTTATAAAATCTCAAACAGTTTTAACTGACCTAAGAATTGGCTCAAACTGCTTAGAATGAGCTGATCAACAGGTATATATCTTGGTTAAAGAGGAAAAGAACTGCGACTTCAGGCGTGACGTGACGAAGGAGTGGACAGGACGAGCGGTAACTAGCAACTGAGGTTTATTACCATGAAACACATAGCAGCAGAATGTCACATCTCCGCGCAGCGTGCCTTGACATACTGACAAACAAAATGAAACACGTGGCAGAAAGCACCCTAGATGACTGTGGAGAGTGCCAAGGGCCCAAATATTGCAGGCAAAAATTCCACGGCGATCGCCTTAAGGTTGTCAAACTTGCCGTGGCCCGGACAATTGTCACTTATAAAAAGCACTTGCCGATTCTTTGGTTTGAACTGTCTATCCAGAAAAGGCGCACATACTCTTAAAAAATAGCAGCAGTCATCCATGCTTGCTTGTTACTTCTGTAGATGCATCCCTTAGGAATAGTTGCCTTTTGGAAGCACTGCGACTTCTCCGCTTTCCCCAGTATCAACAAGGGAAGCTTGCCCTCGCCTGTTGCATTGGCACCAAACAGCATCGTGACACGCTCCTTGCTCTGTTTTCCTCCGTATGAGGATCCGCCAGTGGTAGTGAATGTGCGATTCAGTAACATCTTGTAGAAAAATGCAGCCTCATGTAGGTTGTAGATGTCTTTGTCTTCATACTTTTCAAGTAGAGCTTAAAGCTGATGTTGGTGCCATACGTCTACACTGTCACAGTTCACGGCTGTGCTTTCGCCAGCCATCGACTTCGAGGTCACGCTGTGTTGTTTCTTGAACCGCTCAAGCCAGCCATTGCTGCACTTGAAATCTTTATGGCCCATTTGGCGGGCAAGAGCATGGGCTTATGCAGTAAGTGCAGGCCCATGTATGGGGAGATTTGCATTCCTGGTGTTCTTCACCCACTGTAGAAGTGCACCTTCCACTTTGGGGTATTTCAAATCACGATTCCTCTTTCTTTTCGCTGAGAATCTCTTTCCAAAGCCATCCAGCACAGCTTCCTTGTTTTTCAATACAGTTGCTAAAGTAGACAGCGGTACGCCGAATTCCTTTGCGATGTCAGTTATCTGCTGGCCACCTTTTTCCACTTTTTTTATCAGCAGAACTTCCTGCTCCAAAGCCGGATACTTTCGCCCGGAGACTGACGTAGCCATTTATCACTGTAGACCACAAAAGCACATGTGAGGCACACCTAACGAAGCACTCCAAATAACACACAATCACATGGCTTGCAGCATGGATCCAAATGCACGTGCCGTTGGCAATGAAGTGACTGAACGCGGCGGGCGACGCGGAAGGCGGGAGCTTCATGATGTCATCAGGGCATCTCGCTTTCCTTGTCTGTGTCCGCTAGTGATGGTGATGGTTGCAATGGCGGGCTTGGCTTCGGCTTCACGTGTAGTGGAAGAAAGGTGATTGGAGTTGTGGAGACCGAGAAGTAGGAACCGTGGAAGGGCACCCATTGGTGGAAGATTGTGCTCGGGAGGCCAGGCCAGAAGAGGGCAGCTTTGGTGGAGCAGCGATGTCGAAACTGGCAGCAAGGAGGCGAGGAGTTGCATGAAGGCGAGTGAGAGGAGTGACTGGCGTCCAAACAGCGTGCAGACTGGAGAGCAAATGAGGATGGGATGTCTTTCTCTATGAGGAAGGAAAGGCAGTGGCCGCTTTTATAGGGGGGTGAGAGACTACCTTTTTATAGGGGAGATGAAGACTACGAGAGCATTGCGCTGCAAAGCGCCGCAAATGCCTTGGCTCGAGTCTGAGGTTGTGTTTGTTGTGCTCAAAAAACGATTCACTGCTCATTGTGGGTACGCAGCACGATCGTGAAAACTGAATGTTTTTCTAGTAGGGGCTTTGTATGATCACTGGGCAATTTCCTCCCGAAGTTTGCAGCCGTGAAGTTTGCAAAACGAGAGTTTTTCAGCGCACCATTGTGGACAACACTGTGCTAATTCTACAGTTCGTGAACCGTCGCTTCCGCGCCATTCTAGGAACAAAATTCAATGATCCTACTACGCATTTAGACCGTTTGTCTAAAGTCGGACGGCACGAATCGAGCATGAACGGCTAGAGAAAATTGCCGAGGAAACACCAACATGCGTTGACCCCGCCATGTGGACAACCTGACTTGCCTCTGGCAATGCTCGGATTTTTCGTGTTTTCAGCAAGTTATCGGTCGATTTGCTTCGCCAAAGTGCAATGAAGCTAGGGAGGGTGTCTTACTGCAATGCAGGCCGATTATGGCAGGTGGCGAGCAAATTTCTAGACCGGCTTCCCCAAAGTCGTCTTCCCAATTTGTTGGGAAGACGACTGGAAGACTAGCTGCTCGCGTCGAACATGGCACTTATAGTCGGAGGGACACTTCTTTTGTGCTTTCGGCACGTTTCAGTGCCAGAAGTGCTCTTTACAGCGGTAAAACTTTGCTCATCGAGCGCACCCCATGGAATGCTACGGCGTAAGTCTCCTGCGGTCTTTTGGACACTTTACGGCATCCAAGAGACCGCGGTTTCCTGGCATCGCAAAGCGTTTGGAAAACTTTATTTTCATGTGGATTCTATCACGGGGGACACCAGCGATGCAATTGCGACCGAGATTAACGGTTCAGGCGCGCTGCACCATGGAATTGGACAGCTTCCATTCGCTCCACAGTAAACAGCGAGGAGCACTTGGCACTCGCTTGATACCCATTACAGGCGGTCATCGGTCGTGGATTTGGTACTTTTGTGGCCTGTTCTGTGCCTGCATGAGTCTAATTCTTTGGCAGTATGAATTTGACACTGCAGGCGCAAAATGGTCACCACCGCCGAGCAGCGGCGATGCCTCCACTCGGCACCTCACTCTAAACAGGTTAAGCTCTTCGTGCACTTTAAGTAACGCAGCTTAAAAATGCATGTGTTTGGGTCGGGACCAGTAGAAATTTTGAATAAGGCGATATTTCGAGTAAAACAATTTTATTATAACGAGGGATTACTGTAATTATATTGTAAAAAAGAGCCCTTCGTATAATTAAGCATTGTAAATTGACAGATAGAGCCGCTCCACTCTTTGATCTAAATATTACACCATTCTTTTTCTATGAGGGATTCTGTTGATTTAACCTTCCAATTGTTAGCAATGCTTACGGTAAAAGAACTATTGTCTATGCTGCTGCCATATTATGGAGCAAAGTACCTACAAGCTTTAAAGATGGGTCATGTTTCAATTGCCGATATCAAAATTCTTCAGAAGTGATCAGTATGTGAGCCCATTGTAAACTAATGTTTCTTTCTTTTTTTTTTCTACTTTTTGTGTTACTATTGTATAAGTTCTTGTGCGTCTTAATTTTCATATTTGTATGCAATCATTGTATAACTTTGTTATACACGAAATTGGTGTACAATGCCGAGTTGTCTCAATACCGTATCTAGCACTTCTTGCGTGGGCCTATGTCTAGCCAAGAAGGCTAAGGGCCCAGATGATTTACATGGGCCTTTTTTACCATTGGTTTACCATTGGTTTTATCATAAATTGATTTGATTTGATTAGTGTTGACCAGCATAGCAAGGACTTGAGAATATGAGTTATGCTACTGCTTCCAAGTGTTTAAGATGTTTTATACAATGAGTACTTGGTTGTCCTCAAGTGCAACCAAGGTGTGGTACACCACCTCAAATTCTAAGAATTTTAACAATTTTTTTCATGCTTCATGTCAGATTTTGTGCGTGAGTTCCTGGAAAAGCAACAGCTATGCTTTCTCAACCTGAAGCTTGTGTGTCTAGAAAACATTTGGTGGTACTGCTCTACCTCCGCCTATTCCCCTGCTTGGAAAATGGGCTGCTGCCATTCACCACTACACATTCAA
Organism: Dermacentor variabilis; assembly: GCF_050947875.1. NCBI lineage: Eukaryota > Metazoa > Arthropoda > Arachnida > Ixodida > Ixodidae > Dermacentor > Dermacentor variabilis. The sequence continues at coordinate 187,986,572 of NC_134568.1, read as the reverse complement.
AAGTCACAATTGCAACAGGCACTCTCAAAAATACACTCTTCGGGTCCTGCGAACACAAGTGCGACTTTAGTGTCTCACAGCAAGAAGGGAGGTTGCTCGCCTTTGAGCTTTCCAGAGCTATCCTGAGAAATATTGCCAACAGGCTTTTGCCAGGGCTTTGGGGGGGAACTAGTGTAGACCACCTATAAGTTATAACGCAAATTGTTAGAATCACGAATATCCACACTGTAATATAACCATAACGTCCTAGTGCTACAGTCACTGCATGATGCAAAAAAGTAACACGGAGAAAAAAAATTGCTACCGAAGTTTTGGACACTGTACCGACTCTTGCTTGATTTTTCGGACTGATCCTCACGCACGATGCCAAAAACATGGTGACCATGAACAAAACTGTCGCTATTCTGACTGTCACCAGTGCCCAAAGTTTCGTTCTCAAGGTGATTTCTCTGCTTTTTGAGTGACATACGGTTGCTGCGAAGAGTCTTCTCAACTCCACACCAAACTGCAACTTTGATTGCCTATTCCGAACTGTAACATAACCATAACATCTAGTACCCATGGTCACCGCATGAAGCAGACAAAACAAAAAAAAAATTGCAATCAAAACTTCGGATGCCGTATGGTGCCTTGCTTGATATCAGAGTGATTTGCATACGCGATGTTGAAAACATGGTGGCCATGAACAAAGCTGTCGCCATTCTGGCTGTCACCAGTGCCCTAATTTTCGTTGTCGAAGTGGTTTCTCCGTTTTTCGAGTGCCATTTTCAAGTGCCAGTTTTGTCAATTCCACACCAAAGTGCAACTTTGGTCACCGATTTCAGACAGCACTGGTTAGCATGGGTGGCCTTGCCCGCATGTGTGTCGAGCGGCATGACATGTGTGCATCTGACTGCAGCGTGTGTGAAAATTGGTTCAGATCCATGGGTGATCAGCCGGCAACTGCCATGAAAGCTTACCTAGTTTGTACGTATGCATACTGGTAGGATTTGCAAAAACTCATGTATGGGCACAAAGACGTAAAGCTCCGAACTGAATTTGCAGAACACAGTATAAACTGACAATGTCACAGAGTCAAAGTTGCACATGAGACATCCGATATGCACTTTGCGACGGGTGAACGTGAAATGCATCTGCGGCTTTGGCTATCGTGAAATTTTCAATGGGTGTTATTTCAGTAAAACAAACATACAGAAAAATTGTTAACAATGTTTCCGCAGTGCTCTCTGCCTGATAATTCAGACATTTCGGCGACCCCCTCCATGTATGAGAAATCGGTCAATGACTGTATTAACTTTCTGGCACACAAACTGAAGAGCTCAAGAGTGACAATGCGCATGCATTTGGTGCAGAGCACATGCACTGCTCACAAGTGGCCAGAGCAGAAGAGGCTTCTCCATTGCCTAGAGCCCCCACCCCACCATCCACGGTGTGCATACCACGTGACATAAAATGTGCTGCCACTGTGAATTTTTTTATTTACCTGTTTCTAATTAATTCACTCCGTATCTCCTCCTCCTCCTCCTCTGCATTGCCTAAGCACTGCCCTCATCTGTCTCCTCTCTGCTGTCGCATGTTGAGCAGCACATTCACTGCCTTGCTTGTCTCCAGCAGTCATATCATAACCAGTATTTCGCCTCGCATGGCTGGGCTATGAGAGGTATGCATATACATGGAGTTCTATGGGAAGGTAAATGGGAGTCGGAAAAGACCGCTTTATATCTGGTCCTGCGCTATAAATGGTTGCATTATAAGTGGTCTGAACTGTAGATTGAAAGCTCTGCCAGCAAAAAGCAAGGCAAAAAGCATCTTTCTCTATGTCCACAACACGTCCCACAAGATCAAAAAGGTGGCACAAAAGGCAGACATCAAAGTGTTTTTGTTGGTACCGTATAAGCTTCCAAGCTTGAATGATTGTGCAGGAAAGTGAACCTAGAAGGCCTCAGCAGTACGATTTCTGGTGGCAATGCCAGGTTGCTTATCAAGTGCTCAATAGGGGTGGTTTCCGTGTGCCTTTGTCGTATGTTTGCTCTTATGTAAGACAAGTGGGGAGATGCCTCAATAGGCAGATGAGTGAATATGTGACTTGTATGTGTGAACCAAGGGGTGATAGCATGATGGCTGCCCACTGCAAAATCTGTAGATGCAAACTTGACTTTCAGAAGCCTAATGTGCTTGAAGCACTTCAAGGACACTTGTGCACGTTTAGTGTTAGAAACTTATGTAATTATCACGAATGGCAGCAGTTGTGTCTGTATGCCTTCTATCAGCCTAACCAAAAAAACAAACTGTTTATCTCAGCCATGCTTAGAACTTAAAAGTGCCCTTGTAATTAGACTGGGCCAGTGGTATGGCAGCAATATTTTTCTGTGCTTTCTTTATCCAAATCATTCCTTTTCTCTTTCTTTTCTTTTCGTGTCTGTTCTTTACTCTTGCCCCATTCAAAAGTGCTGTTCTTTTGCTGATGTATGTTCCGATCACCCAAGGTGGCACACTGTCACCAGACGTTCTGTGGAAAATCACATGTGGTTCCAGAACTTGCTTGCTGTGTGATGCAATAAACAAAGCTGTTAATCAGTGCTCGTTTCATGTCTTTCCATATCTCAGTGGACGTTTCTTGTGCTGTTTCCACACTTCCCAAGATGGTGGTGCAATGTTTTATTCACAGTGTGTCACATGGTGAATATTGATGGCCATTGCAGGCTCACACTGGTTTAAAATTAGGACTATTTGTACATTAGCAACTCATTGTTTTCAAGATGGCTGGGGCCCTTTATGAAAGCTATGATGATTTACAGTCAGAACCTTATATGAAACATTTGTTAACTTTGACACTGTCAGAATTATTGGTATTGAATTCTCGTCTCACTTCATTTTGTCCTATTTTCTTCTGTGGCTATGCTAGTTGGCACCAGGTAGTTTCTGCTTTCTCTACTCAACCCTGTAAGCATACAAAGTGTGTTTAAAAAGCATGAAATTTGTTTTTTGTTTTTTTCCTGTATCATGTTAGGAATAAAAGGAGTATAGAATTAATCAGCGTTGCATTCATGGAAGTCCAGTGTAGTAGCGATTCAGCAGTAGTAGATAGTAGGCAAATAGATGGGCACAAATGGACGTAAGTGCAAGTCATGATTAGCACTGAGTAAAGTGATGTCAAAACATATTATTCTGATCAGATCTCTATTTGCTATATGCTAGCACCTCAAGTGTAGAGACCAAGTCAAACATTGACAATGCATACCAGGTGATCTAATGCTCACACAGTGTATGTGTTACAAGGAAAACAGGCCAAGCAGTTACTTCCATGGGTGGGTTTTCTTTGTGCTAGACCACTTTATTATATGAGCCAGCTAGCCCACCAATAAGTTTTGAAGATTTCACTTTTAACAAAACACTTTTAACATCTCTAAGCCAGAGTCCTTTCTCTTACCCATCATGCTGCTGCTGTCCTCTTTCACACATTTCTCACATTTTTGTGCTAGCTGTTAAATATACATAATTTTGAATACAGTTGAACCCGCTTATAGCAATACCGGTTTTAACAATATATCCGTCATAACAATGAGAAGTTTCTGCATCATCAACTTTTGTATGTTTTTTATGGTGAAATAACACGCTTACTATACTACCCCTATGCTGAATTGTCGATTACTATAATGATTAAGTCTGGTTGCTGGGTGTCTGTGCCAAAAAGTAATAAAATGCAAAATCCTTGAAAATACAATGAAAATGAGCAATTAGCGCCATTGCATGATCGCCCGCTGCCCCAGCAGCCGCCATGTGTTCATTTTCTAGCGTTTTCCGCATCGCCAGCCTCGCGTGCCTCTCTCCCATCGTCCTTCCACCCCTCCAAACAAAAATGGGCTGCACCCATAGCCACCCTTTGAAATGAAAATGGACCACGCCTACTGTGCTGACAGTGCTGTGCTGTTCTCAGATTGCTCGCTGGCCCCCCATTCTGTGCAGTTCTGCCAACAGATCGTCGCTCGTGCTCGTCTTTGTTGGTTGCGTGGAAGTCGTTCCTGGCCATGTGGTTTCTCTGCCTCGTTTGACTCGCCACCGAAACGGAAGATGGCAGATCTGCCAGCTGATCATAGGCAGTGCACAACGTTGCCGGTGAAAAGAAAGCACACTGCTTTAGATTTGGAAACAAAGTGCTTCTAACTGATGAGGTGATTGTCACGAAAGTGCTTGCTTAAGATAGCAATGGCGACAGTGACGGCAATGGTAGCAGCGATGACGCAGTAGGGCAGGCTGCTTCAATGGTTCTTGCAGGAGACCCTGCAGATGATTGAAGTCGCTCTGGGGCTTCGTATTCGTGAGGGACCTTACGCTGCACTATGTGGAGCACCTGGATGCCTTGGAGAAGGATGTTTGCGTAAAGCAAACAAGGCTAGTGGACATGGGGTTTTCTTGTGCCAGCCAGTGAAAAGTATGTGGCGAGATACTTGTGGCGATCTTGCCCCCGAGTTTCTTCTGGATTTCTCAAGCTGACAGGCTGGCGTGCCAACCTTCTCGCATTCTTTAAAAGGCCCCTTTGGGCCACCAAAGCGGTGCCTCACCGGAGCTTGCATGTCGCTTGCTGCCTGTGACCCCTCTTTGCACTTGTTATAGCAGTGCCATTCTTGAATGCCGACAGTCACGGCTTGTTACACACGATCGGAGCACGCAGGAAGCAGAGTTACACAGTTAAATGGGTGAACACAATCAGCAGCTGGATAAAGGAATGTGGCGGGGAAGGGCACTGGCCTCCCCGCCATTGTAGTTTTCTCGCAACAGCTCTGCCATCCCCTTAATTTGATTTTTTTCATGCAACCCAGTTATAACAATTGTAAGTTATAACAGTGGACTTTTTGTGGCACTTGAATATTGTTATAAGTATGTTTAACTGTATTCATATTCTTAAAAATATATATGAATGTACTCTATCAATAGTTATCTATCAAATCCAAAGAGCTTCTAATGATGTTACTTTGGTATTTTAACCAGGGTGACAATTAGTATATATATTTGCAGTGCTTTTGTGCATATTTTATTCCAGGCTAGAACAAATGCTTTGGTGACGCAGAACTCAGACCTTCGAAAGGCATTGGCTGAAAGGGCACAACTGGCTGTTGATGTACAGGAGAAAGATTCTAGCAAAGTCCATGACTTGGTAAGATCTTCCATTTCCCTCTTTCTTACCTATTTGAAATTTAGGACTTAAATAACTCATTACAAACCGAAGTTATTCTGCAGTCAAGTCCAGTCATTAGCCTCAAGCTGTATTGACTGCTTGTCATTAGTGCCCTAGCGTGCTGGTGTATCCTCAGATTCTCATACAGGACTGGTTTACTAGGACTTGTGCCTGTATCCTTCAGTAGAAACAAACTGATGAGAGCCACAATCATAACACTGGATGGGATGAAAGTTACTTTTTGCATGCAGAATGAAAGCACCAAGATTCCATGAAAGATAGAAATATGGCCAAAATCTCATAAATTAGATTTAATTGATTTTTATCATGTTATACTCACATCATTCAATAGCACAAAAGTTACCTTTTTTTTTTCAGAGAGCTTATATTTTAGAAGAAAAATACAAAATTCCTTTGCAATGCAGGTGCTGTTTCCATGCACCATATGTTGTTGCAAATTTGCAGTGATTTAACATACGAAATAACATGACTATAATGAGCCTCTTTTTTTTTTTTTTTTTTTTTTTTTAAGTAGACATGTTGGAGAGTTAGCTAGAATGGTTTGAGACTTCTGTGGGTGAAAGAAGTACTGTAAACACCACATATAATACTATATGGGAACCCGAAGCAAAATTTGAGTAAAAAATTACGCTCAAAATTTTGGTTTCATTGTTGGTGCACGGCTGCCATCATCCTTATCATCCTCTAGTGTACAGGAGGTGCCATCTTGAGATGGTGTAAATTTAGCCGCCATAATATGCTGATATAGCAAGCAAGTGCGCACCTCGGCAGCATACGAGCTAACATGCTAACCACGTGAAGGCAAACTGCATTTTTTCTCTTAGCAGCAAAATTGCAGGACTTCAAAAGCATTGCTTGGCTGCCTTGAGGAGAAAGTTTATTTTAGCTGCAGAAAAAATTGGCAACTGTGCCACCAGGAGGTAGTTCACTGTTTTAATAGAAGTTTCTTACTTGTATTGTACATGAATTCAACTTTTTTTTTTTTCACGTTTTCGCTATCCTTAAATCCTGCCTCTTATTTTATGCTGGTCCGCATTATGTACAAGTCTTTGTAGTATGTAGTAGACTCTGGATAAATGAAACTGCTGAAACAAAAATGCTGGATAAACGGGACGAGGGCACGAACTTTGGTTGGCTACCCATTGGAACAGTGTTAACTGGAACCGAAATGCACCTATGTCATTAGCCATCGTACTTCATATGAAACAGGAGTAGGCGGACGAACACATGCAATGGTGACGTCATATGATCAAGAAAATCCAATCTATCAGCCAGTTATGCTGTTGGAGCATTAGCAGCAGCTCTGCGACATCCACGTCACCTATATTTCGCGTTCCTTGGTGGATCGTGAAAGCGACAGTCAGAAAGTGAGACCACATGAACAAATGCATTGTGCAAAAGAAGCTGTGTTATTTCAACCAAAGTACAATAACATGTTTTTTTCACAGTAGTCAAATAGAACACGTGATGCTTCTGACATGAAAAAAATTTTGTGATTTTTGGGCACTTTTCATGAATTCTGATCAACTGAAATATCTTTTCTGTCCCTTCGAGTTCCATTAAAGCAGAGTCTGCTGTGTTTCTAAAAAACTGAATAGGCAACAATTCCCGTAACATGTGGATTCGCCAGGATGCAGTGACACACCCAAAATAAAGGGTTAACAGGGCAACGAAGATGCCAGAAAACTTCTCAAATTTGTGGAAATGATCTCTTATTGCAATAAAGAGGTATCTTGTGCTCGTAAAATTAATACATAGGTATAGAATCCGTTTCTATAATTATATTAAGACTTGTGCTCTTGCATACAAATTAAAATGTGTCCCTGATAAAACATTCCTGTAGCCTTTTTTTTTACAGCAACTATACGAGGTTTAGCTTAAATGACATACTCTTTTTTGTTTCTATTTGCTCATTTGCAGCAACCTTTGACTGCCCTATATCAAGCAGCATGTTGATATCTACTATTTGAGCGATTTTTACTGCAGGATTTTAAGATATTCTTAAAAATATTTGCATTGCTTGTCAAAGGACAAGCTTTTCGTCAATTCCATCAAAGCTGAATAAACGGAAGTCAAATGTATTTTAGTGAACGGTTTCTATATATAATCATGGTGGTGCAAACATCTATGTCACGAATTTCAACAAGTATGTCACGAATTTCAGCGCTCCAGAAATGGGCCGAGACAATACAAATATGTTAGAGAAAATTTATCTCGAAGAAAAAAAAATAACGAAATAAAAAAAGCAGCAAACTACCCTGACACACTATAAACACTATCCACGCATGAGACACTCCGAAAACTAGCTGCACACATCAAAAAACAAACAAGCCCTCAACTACATATTGTTCCTCCACTCTACCAACCAACGCGGCGTCACGAACAAACGAACATTCTAACTGTTGCCAGTCGTTGTCAGAATCCGGCCCAGCGTAGCAAAGGATGTTGGCCTGCGTGCTTCTGACGCAGCGTGGGCGTCGACCTCCGTCGAGAGTGATGAGGTTGTGGTCTTCCGTAGAGACCTGCGTGGCACTGGATGCGGTCTGGGCTAGTCGGCTGTTGTGCCGCTAACGTGGCCAGGCGATTGCCTTCATGGCACGGGACAGCAACCGGTTACGGCAGCATGGGGTTGGACTGGGGCCACGGAACACGGCGATGCAGTCGAGGCTCAGGAGCTGGAGTTGTTGCTGGCCCACTCACGAACGTCCCCTCTCTGGTCGGTGGTCCCCGAAGCTGCTGCCTCCCGTCTCCTGAGCACAGCTGGAGATGTCACTGTCTTGCTTCGTGATCACATCAGCAATGCCAGCTCATCTCCGCCTGCGTCTCCTTTTTCTTAATTTTTTCTTAATTTTTTCTTCTTCTTTCGTGCTTCACATGCTTCACGTACTTCTTGCCTGCGGGTCCCTTCTCCGTTTCGTCAACCGGCGTATTCGTCTTTTTCACATTGTCATACAGGTTTTGCCGGTGGCTTATGACATAGGCCCCCATTTCAAGAGCTTTTTGCACAAGAAACTGCTCATTGCACACTTGTCACACCAGGTTCGAAATGAATGATCACAATGCCACTCCATATGTCCACTGTCTATACATCCCCTCACAGCACCAAATGATTAATCTCTTCACTGCACTTAAGCACAACTCTCTGCACAGCAAAAATACAATTTACACAGCTTGTTGTCTTGTGGATTAACATCCAAACCTAAGCAACTCAATTAAAAAAGTCTGCACCCATGTTTTCTCTCCCTTTAATATATTTGACATGAAAACAGCACTCTTGCAATGCGAGGCTCCACTTCATTACTCTTCCGTTTGTTAACTTAGCCTTACTCAAGAATTCCAGCAGCTGGTGGTCCGTTTGTATGCTGAAACACTTGCCAAACAGATAAATATGGAACCTTTTGACAGCCCATACCAATGCCAGGCATTCTTTCTCCACTGTAGAATAATTTCTCTCTGCATCATTGAGCTTCTTGCTGGCATAAAATACTAGATGTAAAACCCCGACCTTTTCTTGCAAGAGCATCGCTCCCAATGCCTTGTTGGACACATCAGTGCACAACATGAGCTCATGCTCCATATTTGGGGCTAACAAGATTGGCAGTTCTGCCATTTTTTCCTTTAGTGTTTCGAAGGCTTTACCATGTGATGAGCTCCATTTCACCACATTACTAGCACCTTTCTTTGTAAGTTCTACTAATGGCACAACTATATCAACGTAATGAGGTATAAACTCTGTCGAATCCCGTCAGCCCTAAGAACGATTGAACCTCTTCTTGATTTTTGGTTGCCCCGCCGCTTGGATTTTTTCTAAAATGCCCTCTTTAGCAGCGATTCTGCCCATGCCTAACTTATGTCCTAGGAAAGAAACCACTTGGAAGGCAAATTCACATTTCGTTGGCTTAACGGTTAACTTCGCACCCTTGATCCTTTGAAACAGCTCTTCTAATGTTTTTAAGTGCTCCTCCCACGTGTCAGTCGCAACCAGAATATCATCAATGTAGTGCTCTACATTTTGCATTCCATGCAAGACTCATCTCATCAATTTTGTGAATACTGCGTCAGCTGTTTTTAACCCAAAAGGCATGTACTTAAAGTGGAAAAGTCCGCTAGAATACGAAAATGCTGTTTTCTCCTTGGATGATGTTTCCATGGGGATCTGCCAGTAGCCTTTCGCCGAGTCCAGCTTTGAATAAAACTTCTTGCCTGTGACTTTCGTGAACACAACGTCAATCCTCGGTATAGGCTCGGCGTCCGCCTTCAGGACGTTGTTCAAACATCTAAAATCCAGCAGACTCTCTTTGAACCATAGGTCTTCTTGACCATGACTAAGGGTGCAGTGTATGCCAAGTTAGTCCTTTATATTATTCCCTGACGCAGCATTTTGTCCACTTCTTTCCCTATCAATTCTTGCACCGCCAGTGGTAGAAGGTACGGCTTCACATGCACCGGTTTCTCAGTCGTGCATTGCAGTTTGCATTGCAGTAATTCTGTACTTTCTGGAAGGTCTGAAAACAAATCGCTGTACTTGTACAGTAGAACCTTCAGTTCCGCATCCTGTTTTTCCGAAAGGGATGGGTTAATTCCGACGTTGTCTACACCCATACTCTTTTTGGAGCTGTACGTGGGCATTTCTGCCTCACCAGTTTCGTCGGTCACGACCACACAGGCTATTGTGGAATCTTCTTTTGTCTCTCTCTCTCTTCATACTTCTTTAACATGTTTATGTGAAACGCCTTCTTATGACTCTGTATGAGGAGTTCATGATCAACATCATTCTTCTTTTGAGTCGCAGGAAAAGACCCCTTTCACTGCATCAGTAGCTTGTTGCTATCGCTGGGAAGGAGGACCAGAGCCTTGTCTCCTGGCGTCAGGCCTCGGTTCACTGTCCTCCGGTCGTAGTACTTCTTGTGTCGGTGTTTTGCCTGCTTCAAGTTCTGGTGCGCCACTCTGCATTTTTCTTCTAATCTTTCTCTGAACTCCAATACGTATGTCTGAACTCCAATACGTATGTATATGTGGTCTTTAGCTCTCTCCTGATTTCTTCATTTGCCCATAAATCCTTGAGAATTGCCAGTGGTCCTCTCACTGTTCTTCCATACAACATTTCAGATGGCGAGAATCTGATGCTTGCCTGTGGTAGCTCCTGGTAGGCAAAAAGGAGAGCCGGCAGATACCTGTCCCAGTCTTCGGGCCTGTCTTGGCACATTCTCCTGACCATAGTTTTAATCATACCATTGAATCTTTAGATCAACCCATTAGACATTGGGTGATACAGCGTCATCAACCTCTGCTCAATGGACATTAATCTGTTGACCTCCTCCATCATTTCCGACATAAAGTTTGATCCTCGGTCACTCAACACTTTTTTGGGACCCCATACCGAGCAGACATCTCGAGGAGAACTTCTGCCACTTGTACGGTGTCAGTGGTCTTCAATGCAACTGCATCCGGGTATCTGGTATCCACATCCACCAGCGTGAGCACATAACGGTTTCCCTTGCTAGATGCAGGTGTTATGGGGCCTATTATGTCTATGGCCACTCTGTGAAACGGCATGTCGACAATGAGCATGTCCCCAAGTGTTGCACGCCCCACTTGCCCTTTTGGTGCCGTTCTTTGGCACACATCACAAGACCTCACTTATCTCTTCACGTCACTCTGGAATGCGGGCCGAAAGAACTCTTCTGTAATCCTTGCTAGGGTGCTTTTTATGCCCTGGTGACCAGCCATGACACTATCATGTCCTAATCCCATCACTGTCTCCCAAAGGCCTTAGGCTCAATGAGCTGCTGAGCCTCTCTGCCCGAGCTGAATACGCATCTTCTATATAAAAGACCATTGTGCATAACAAACTCAAACGTAGTGTGGCTTCTTTTCCTTTTCACTAATTCTCCTATTTTCTTGTGGCACGATCTGACCTACTTGTCCTTGTTTTGTTCCTCCCTGAAATGAGCGGGCGTGGTTCTTAACCACTGAATTGCAGGTACCTTCAGGGCTGCCATGGGTGCTTTGTTCTGGGTTTGGGCTCTGGTCTGTACAGCCGACGATATGACTGGATGGCATATCCAGGTTGCCGCTTCTCATGAATTATTGATGTACAGCTGTTGCTTGCTCACTTCTTGACGTGGTTGTTCACCACAGTCATTCATCTCTCTTACTGCGACAGCTGTACTTCTCTTCCAGCTCCAATCTGGATCATCCGTTCTCCGTTCTCCAGATACATTTTATAGAATTAGATTGTATAATGGCTCTTCAAGGCATTTTGCCTTAAGCCACCCGGTATCATACGGTGTGGAGACTTGGATACAGGCTCCAAGTAGGTACCTCCCTGTGTTGTCAGCCAAGGTAATTTGCGTTAGAGCTCCTCTCAGATCTTCATCATGTACCAGGCTCCTCTTTACTAAAACCGCATTTGTGCCGCTATCTCTTAGCACTGTTACCCATTGTCCATGAACCTCTCCTTCTATGACAGGTAGAGCTTGTTCCTTTGGGTCTCCTTCCTTCTGCTTTTCCCTCGGTATCTGTTGGCTCTCTTGAACCTGGTTCACCTCTGCACAGTTCGGTTGCGAGTCTGTTTTTCCGCACTTGCCTATTATGCACACTGTTTTTTGTGAAGTGCCAGACCTACACTCATTCGCACGGTGTCCCTTTCTATTGTATAATTGACACACTGTATGTTGGAGAGAGCGGCTGTTCCCTACGTGACAGTTAACAGCATGGTGCCCGGTACGATTACAGAAGAAACACCTTAACTGGGGTGGGTGCACGGTTTCCTGAGGCTCATATTTTGCCTTGTCTACTTTCTTTCTGGCTAGGTCCTTTTTCACTCTTCCTAGGATTCTCAGCCCCTGTGCCTCCAAAAATTGACCAGCGTGTTCGTCTAGATCGTTGAGTCAATCCAACTTTCTCTCTTTTAGCAAGACACCCAGGTTATGGCTACAGCAAGCTAAGAATTGCTCACTGATAATGCAATCATGAACCCCCGTACAAGTCTTCGTGACGTCGGCCATTTCCACCCACCGGTCAGAATAATTTGACAGGCGGCACGCAAATTGCTTTCCCGTTTCTGCGTCTTCCATTTTGCAGTTTCGGAATTGCTCGCGAGAACCTTTCGCTGTAAGTCGGAATCTTTGTAGTAGTGCCTTCTTAACGTTGTCATAGTGTAGGCAGTCGGAGGTGGTCATCCTCCCAAAAACACTCAGTGTCTCGCCTACCAGGCAAAGACTTACGGCTGTGGCCCATTCGCTCCGGTCCCAGCCTTGTCCAAGAGCTATCCTTTCAAGCCGGTGCAAGTATGCACCCAAGTCGTCACGCTTTTCATCGAATGGTGCCATTAGCTTACGTGGACAGATTTTGTTGGCTTTTGGAGACTGCGAGCCGGAGGACACTGACGCCAAACTCTCGTCATCACGGTGGCCCTCTGTTGCTGGTGCCAATCTCAGTTTGAGTTCTAAAATATCCTTCTTCCTAGCATGCACTTCCCACGCTTCCGCATGTGCAACCTCGCATTCTTTTTGAAAGATCTCTCTCTGTTTCTCAATAAATTCCATGGCTTCTTCCTTGGACAAATCCAATTCTTTCACTGAGGCTCGAGTCTTGTCCCAATCCATTTCTGGATCACAAAAAATTCGTGACGGGACAGGAAAAATCAATCCTGGCAGGCTTGCCAATTGTCACGAATTTCAGCGCTCCAGAAATGGACAGAGACACAATTCAAATATGTTAGAGAACATTTATCTAGAAGAAAAAAAATAACAAAAGAAAAATAAAAGAACAGCAAACTACCTTCACACACTATAAGCACTATCCACACACGAGACGCACCAAAAATTAGCTACACACATAAAAAAACAAGCCCTCAACTACATATTGTTCCTCCGCTCGACTAACGAATGTTCTCACCGTTGCCAGTCGGTGTCGGACTCCTGCTCAACGTGGCAAAGGACGTTGGCCTGCGTGGTTCCAATGCAGCGTTGGCGTCGTCAAAAGCGATGAGGTTGTGGTCTTTCGCAGCAACCCGCATGGCACCGGATGTGGTCTGTGTTAGTCGGCCGTTGTACCGCTGATGTGGCCAGGCGATTGCCTTCGTGGCATGGGACTGAAACCAGTTACGGCAGTGTGGGGTTGGATCGAGGCCGCGGAACACTGCCACGGCGACGCAGTCGGGGCTCAGGAGCTGGAGTCATCGCTGGCCCACTCACGAACGTCCCCTCTCCAGTCGGTGGTCCCCGAAGCTGCTGCCTCCCGTCTCCAGAGCACAGCTGGAGATGTCACTGTCTTGCTTCACAATCACGTCAGCAATGCCAGCTCATCTCCGCCTGCGTCTTCTTTTTCTTAATTTTTTTCTTCTTCTTTCGCGCTTCACGTGTTTCTTGCCTGGGGGTCTGTTCTCCGTTTCGTTGACCAGCATCTTCGTCTTTTTCACATTGTCATACAGGTCTTGCCGGTGACTCATGGCAAAGTATTTGTAAAAATCTTAATAACATTGTTTAGTGGTAGTTCTGGACACACATAAAAAAAGGGGGGGCTTTCAATTCTGTGAATTCTGAAATCTTGTGCAATCCATGGAATTGAAACGGAGTGATAGGATCAGAGGACCAGCATTTTATTTCTTTAGGACTTCGTTAGTTCACTGCTGCCAAAATGTGTCACATGAAGGATGTGTCTCCCATGCACTACCTCCATGTGCGTGTGTGGCTTAAGGCTTTTTGCCTCAGGCCTCTTGTTTTATTTCTTTATATCAATGATTCTCCACACTTTCTACAATAAGCTAATACAATTATGTGTGCAGGTTATGTAACCTCCATTCCCATATTTGATTCATAAAATGAGGTGCTATACAGGTATCAAAGTGTGGAATGACATTGTTTTAACTGTTTTAGGGGCTTCAAACAAGACTTTTATATAGCTAAAAATAAATATTTCACGCCATTGGTATTGTATTGTAAACCGAGTAAATATGGTATATTATCATGTGTTCTGTACATTCTACAGCCGTTTGCATGGTTTCCTCATAATTTCAGTTCATTCCTTAAGGAGTGAAAATTTGTTATTTATTTATTACTCCCATTTTGTTTGTGGTAAAAAAATGTTTATTACTACTTTCATAAGTATAGGTTACTGGTTTGACAGCGTGTGCTGTGAATTGCAGGCTTCACATTCTGAGGTTGCTTTTCCTTCTTCCGCTTTATCTTTGTTTTTAATGACTAGCCCTTGATGAAGAATTCTGATCTGGTATAATGTAGGCGATTAATTCCGCTTGACTCTATGCCACTGTTGTCATCCATCATTCATTGCTGTCTTATCCTGTTCATAGTGCAGTTGGAGCACCGCTCTAGCCGTTGACTGAGCACGAAAAGGAATTGCACTGGCATGGAACCGTTACGTTATTCCAGCCCTACTTTATTAATGTATTGCAAGGATCATGTGTGCAGCAGAAGCAACTATAATGACAGTACAGTAAGGGTAGTATAATAATAAATCCTCTGTCTCAGAATGTTAACCTTGAAGTAGAGTTTGCCAGGACTGCTTATTTTAAGAAAGGGTGCTTCTTTCTTGGATCTAGCCTTCAGATAACATTTAACGTTACTACCTAAAATTTTGTACTAATGTGTGTATTGTTCCGTTTGTTTTGAATGAGTTACAATGTATACAGCTGTGCATGTGACATAAAACCATATGATCAGGAAAAAAGAATCTATGGGGCATCTATTTGCATGCTTGTAATTTCCTGATGTTTGAAAAGTACCGAATGGATTAGTGAACCGAGTACAATATGATCACAAAATGAAGCAGAGATAGATTAAAGGCATGCTGCAATACAGCGCTAGAGAATGTGTTGTAGAAAAATTTTAGCCATGACGCTTTTGTGTGCTGTTTTGAAAGCTGTGCTGACTATAAAAATATGAGCACCTTTTTGAGTGCTGGTAAAAAAAAGTGGCAGGTCACCTGCAATTGCAAGCATGTGAGTAAATGCAATAATTCAGTTGTTGGTGGATAAATGCACAATGCTTCATGTTTAGATTTTTCTCTCTGTTCATATATTCTCTGGCATTGGAAACGTAAAAAAAGAAAACACTAAGGAATATAGCCTTATGTTTCTTAACTGAGAAATGTTATATTCTGCTCTGTATGTGACAGTAGGTGCTGTAGTTGCCATTGGTTTCATGTACCAAATTTCATCTCTTGATAACTAGTGTACAAATGTCTATTGATACGTTTTGTGTTCTCACCAATGAGTGTTTTGTTCCCAAGCTACCTGTTGCTACCTGTTGCTTTGCAGGTAGCATCATTATCAGCTTCTGTGCAACAGCTGGAACTTGAACGAGACCAATTAGTTCACCAGCTGGATGAACAGCGGACGCAGAGAGAGGCACTTCAACATCAGCTGTTGGAGTTCAAAAAGAGTGAAGGTCAGGCAGAAAGTTCTTGTAATTAGAAAAATTGTTGCAGAGATACACTACAGTGCATTAAGTCATGTTTCCCATTTTAAAGTAGGCTTGCATTGTTTCGACCCTGATGGGACCAATGAAATTCATCAAATTATTCGGCAGGTCGAATTAAACTAGGTGCAGAAAAAAATCCAGAACACGCCACTTATTCACTTGGCAGTATTTGCCTGATTCTAACACGCCCCCAAATCAAATGCACGCCCACTGTCCATAGCAGAAAACTAACATATAAATGACATTAAAACTTTTAAACAAAGTAGTAATCTAATACGCTCCCGATTTTTTTTTAGCAAGAAAAATGGGCAAGGACGTTATATGTGTTGCACAATGGCAGCCGATTTTGTTATGGCAGCTTCACCACACGATTATTAAAGCCAGCTTCGCCGCAAAATATTTGTGTTTTGCGGTAAAGCATACAAATGCCCCGAAGACAATTTTGGTTTTGTACCCAGTTGCACCATACAGGCAATTTTTGTCCCAGTTTTTGCAAACAAACAAAAAGGAGCACATTAGAATTTGGTAAATACCATAATCGGACAGTATGAGTTACGGTTACTCCTTGAAAAGATTCCTAAGGTAGGCCGAAAATAGGTGTTTTCAGCGAGAGCTGTAGTATTGTGTCCAACATGTTTGTCCCCTAAACTCCACTGAGATTGACGCTGCCACTAAAGGGGTCGCTATTGAGGTCAGACATATGTGTCCTGACAGGTCAAGTTCGAAGTATCTGGTGAAGGCCTGTTTTAGGATCGAAATAAGGAAAGTTTGGGCCCTTAGATATGCATGGGCACCAGCTATCTGGGACCTTCGGTTGGGATCAACTTAATCGAAAAATCAAATTAACGAAAGTCTGTTATATTGCACAATTGAATGCTAATTTATACTGAGTGTTCCATAAAGTTGGAAACAAACTTAAAAACTGGCCATTTCTTTATCATTGAGGCCAGCTTTATTTCATTTTTCAATCTCTTGAAGGCAATTTGACGAGAGATAAAAACAGGTTCTATATTTCACATTTATAATTTCTTTTGCAGTTTTATATATAACATATGCATTGTTCAAAAGCACAAAACGAAGTGTGGTTTTCCTTGAAAAGCAACTAGTGTTTCTTATTACACTGTGACATAATGATAACATTGTTTGAGTTCTAGTTAGTGTCTTTGCAAACATCTTTATGTAAATCATTTTGCAAATTTTATGCTACTCCTTTGTGTTTGAACTACTGAGGGGAGGCTAGACGTTCGTCAGGTGTTGCAAAACACCCTTAAGCCCGACTTTTCTCAATTTGCAGTGTATTTTGTTAACTGAAATAAATTTATTTGCAGGAAAAAATTACAAAAGGGTGTTGGGTAGAGACATTGTCTTTATGAGTGTATTATTCCCGAACTCAAACCCACTTGACAAGTGGTATGATGAAACCGTGAGAGTAAAATTTTTCATGTTGCTAGTTAAAATAATGGAAACTGAAAAAAAAATGAGGGTTTTGTGCCCTGAGAAAACTGATCTTTTGAATAAAAAATTCAAATACCGTGCATTTTTACACGAGTCCACAACTTGATGATTCTTCAAGTTTGCTATATATATACCTCTTTCTGTCACAAACGAAGACCCAATTTTTCACTGGCCAAGTAGTAAAAGAAAATTTTAAAAAATATGAATTCCTGCCAAATAAACAATGCTACTACTACGTCAGTACTACTAGGTCAATGCTGCCTTTCGTAAAAAAAAAGAGAGAAACACACAGCAATTTTTTTTTTCAGTTTGTGCAAGAAGGCAGTGTGTTAGACAGACAAACAGGAGTGAAAAATATGAGAAAAACATTTATCTTTCTTTTTTTCTGGTGAAGTTTTAGTCAAACTTTGTTTTTACCAAGTATTCTCTGAAATATGGAAAAAGGCATTTCCTCATAGCAACATGTCTTCCCCTGGAAAGAATGTGGTGAATGGGAAATTATATTTAAAATATAATTGATTTGAAGTTTAAGTGGACATTGAAATAGGGACTTTATGTTGTTATTCATGTGCTATATAGTGTTTGTGTTTGTTTCTAGAAAATATGTGTACAGTGGAACCCTGATTATACGACTTTCTCAGAACAGTGCGAAAACATCGTATAATCTGGCTGTTGTGTAATCCAAACGCCAAACATTATGTCTATATACATGACTTCACGTGACAGAGTTGCAAGGAGCTTATGTGTACATAAATAATGCGACCACGATTATAATGTGAAGTGGCACATTCAGTCTCTCAAAGAGAGCAAAAAGTATACAGTTAAACCTTGATAAAACGCAGTCAGTAAAATGGTCAATTTGCTTAGTTATATCAAAATTTCATTGCATAGAAATTTGACCTTTTATTTAAGTTAGTACAGTTACTTTTATTACAAGAAAGGGACCCCAATATTTCTGTATCGGGCAGTCGAAAAACACAAATTTGAATGAGAAAAAATTCATCTTGTTGAGAGTTGGCGACTAAAGATATGGTTTCATGCCGTGTTGACAATGTCTTCACATTGGTGGTATGAAGCGAAGCCAGCCACACTTTCACATCCACTCTGCCCCTGCGGCTGATAGTGTCACACGCAATGGTATGACACTATCGTGAACAGTGCCGGCAGTGGTGAGCAAATGCTTCATTGGCCTTTTGCTTGAACATGTCTCCGAAGCTAAAAATTGTGCAACATCCAGTTTAAACGTGCAGGAAGACGGCACACATGATGCCATGACATCTCGGCACACCCACATTTTTCGCAGCACGCTCTCTCTTTCGCAGCAAGTAGCGCTGAAAAGCTATCAGCTTTTCTTCGAAATCGCTTGGCAGCTTCTGGGTGATTGAAGTGCGACGTCGGAGGCTGAAGCCGAAGCGCTTCATGAATTTCTGAAGCCAGCTCCGGCTGGCTTTGAAATCCTTTGGCGTTGGGCCTCGCTCCCTCAAAAGTTCCCTAGCTTTCGCTTGGAGCACTTCTGTTGTCACTGGAAGGGCAGCTGCTCTCTGTGTCCGAACAAAGTCAGCCAAGATTGTCTCCACTTTGTGTTGACGGCCTTTCTTTGGTCCGCTAAATGTCATCCTCGTTGCAGCGCACGCAAAAAGCTGCTGTCGTTGTCCCCTCCAACGACGGATGGTTTTTCTTGTCGACGCTGAAGTCCCGCCCGGCTTGAAGGTTCGACGATGCCTCTGCGGCTATCATAACTTTTCGCTTGAAAGCGGCACTGTAGTGGCATCTCCTGCTTGGTGCCATCGCGATAACACTACGCCGCACACCGATACGGCCGACACAACACAGGTCAAAATGGCGACCTCGCTTGTGTACGGTTGGCTACTGGCACGGCTAGTTGCAGCTGCCATACTGACTTTTCTGGATGGCGCTAGCTGTGCATCATATTTAGCAGTTTCAATGAAAAACTGGTGCGTTTCTTAAAATCCTCGAATCTAAGCAGACCCTAGAGTTTGGAATATGATTATTTGAAAAAAAAAAGCTATCAGTCTAGATTCTAATAAATACGGTATTTACATATGTGATATAGCTGGAAAGTATATCACCCTTTTCAATGTCGCAGGTGAGTAGCCTAAACTAAGCAGTTTTGTGATAGCAATTGCATGTTAGTGACATCTATTGGGACTGGGCTGTGAATACCATAGCACATACAGCATACGGCTTGCAGTGACGATGCTATCGCAATAAAAAGTCCAATCCATCTCTTTCATGATTTCACTCATTTGTAGCCTGTGCTCTTTCTGTTGTATTGACAGCATTTTGAACAAAAAGCTGCAGTAAATACACAGAGCTTTTTTTGCATATCCACACTGTAAAAGAAAGGTCAAGATTTAGCCTGTCATTACACAAGGTGTTTGTTTCCAGGTGTTATACCTGTCATGTCTTGTGATTATGGGCATGCTTTACAGAGGAGTTGCTGTCACATGAGCAAGAGGAGGTGACACGCGAAGGCTATGCCAAAATGAAGAGAGGCATGCAGCAACTTGAGGACCGTTTCAAGGCTACTATGGACCAGATAGCTGACCTGTCAGATCAGAAGCAGCAGCTGGAGCACTTGGTCACTCAGCTACAAGGGGAGACAGATACCATAGGTGACTGGGCATTCTTTTCTAGCCTGGGTGCACTATAACGGTATCTGAACCAGCAACAAAGTATGTGTTTGCTTCCATGTGCTTGTGTGTAAGCACCTGTCTTTATCCCGTAAAATGAACGTAAAACTCGCAGAAATACACGCGGGAACATTTATTTGTGCAGGGTGTTGAATATTTGTGCAGTTTCTGTAAGTTCTTGCAGCTAAGGTCCTAATCTTGAGGTCCACCTTGTGGCTCACAATTCTTATCTCTACATGACGAGTAGCATGCTATTTGCTCTAATATCAAGCTTCCAGGCTGTTCTCTTGCTGAACCAGGGTGTCTATTAACCGGGAAAACCGGGAATTCTCAGGGATATTGAGTAGTCTGGAAAAACTCAGCGAAAACTCAGGGAATTTGTGCCTCTATCGGGGAAAATTAGCTGTAATTTTATTGAAAGGGTCGAAAGTCGCGGTAATGCTGGCTTGAGTAACAGACAGGAATCGTAATGAATCGTCTTTGTCGCCCAGTCGTTGGCTGGTGGAGTTGCCAGTGTACAGTCAACTACCGACTTTCCACGTTTCTGATAATTTGGATGGCTTCGCAGCACCACCACATCCCCATAAAGTCAGTGTATCAGAACATCTCAAATTTTGGATGCAAGAACTCTTCGCCATCCCATTTTTCAGATGTTTTGCTGTGACCGCAGGTCCAAAATGGCATTCATCAAAGCCACCACTGCTGCCATTTTGATTACCTCGCCACCTTGAACCGGCACTCTCGGACGCAGATCTGCTGGCTGCCGTAGCCACCACTGCGGCAACGCTAGGCCTAGTCTTCGACGTTCGCCATGAAGCTTCTTTCTGTTGTGTGCCGTGTTTTTTTATTGAAAGAATTCGCTGCTGTCAGCAATGGCCCGGACTCCACCTTTGTGGTCCTCGCGATTGGCTTAGAAGCTTGGAAAGCACGGTGCGTTGCATAAAGCCGGTTCCCGAAAGTCAGCTTCGCCTCTGTACAGAAATGTTAATTCGTGAAGCATGCGCAACAGTGTTGCAGTGAAGCATAACAAGCGTGGGAAGGGGCTGTTGCCACGGGACACAGTATGTATTCCTTAATTATACACGCCTGCACCCGGTATTTCCTGTCACAGTACGAGCACTGATATGCCTAATACGTGTACCGACAGGCCTTCAGAGCATTTTCGAATGTGCCTGTGGCGGTTTGAGCCCCTAAGGGCTGTAAATGACATGCATTTATTTTTTCCAACTGGCCGATTTTTCGGACGTTTTCGTGGCCCCTAGGAAGTTCGAAAAATTGGACATGGAATGTGCAACTGACCAAGAAGATGCTTCAAATGGTCCGTGGGGCGAACGAGTGGCGGAAGGAGCAGAAAGGACCTACGCATTGAGGAATGAACGGGAAAGGAAGCGTGCTGCCGCCATTTTGAAGGAGTTTGAGCTGAAAAAACAAAGTGTTGGCTGATGCCGAGATGCAGGTGTCCCTCACCTAAACCAAAATAAACTGTTTAAAGCAGTGAAACACAACACTGAAGCGTCTTGCGCGGGCTGAGAGTATATCAGGACAGTTGAGGTTGACTTATGGGCTGATGAGAGAGAATCGCTATTCTGACAAATTTCAGGCCTCATACCACTGAGCTTGCTATCAGTTGATAGAAATAGCTCATATTCGAAAATATTTGCTTCTGTATGCATCGCATTTTTATTCGTATTTGAGAATGTCCGACTCCATTTGCAATCTTTTTCGAAGACATTCTATTTGCTGTGCATTTTACTAATCCCTCCCTTCTATTCTCTTTTTGAATAACATAAACACTACTCCTTAGTATTCAAATTGGGTTAAGTCGTGTTTTTTTTTTTTTCATATGCTTACTAGAGAGTGACAGCATTGGGTGATATGGTTTCAGCCTGTCTTGACATAAAACATAGTTTTGCATCACTCAGGGACTTTTGCAAAGGCACTGAGGGAAAACCTGGAAAACTCGGGGAATTTGGAAATGTCAAATTGGTAGACACCCTGTGAATACACCTTTTGGAGCTGCCCTTGAATGGAGGGCATGATGTGTAATGCAAGAACACCCCTTTAGTGAGTTTTGTGCACCTTAAAGGAACCCAGGTCATCAAAATTACTCTAACTCTTCACTACGGCGTTTTGTAAAAATACTTCTTAAATAATGGCATTGGTATTTTTTTTTTCGTGGTCAACTTCACTGGAGATCCAGTTGTTCACTTAATTTTCATTATCATTTATGAGCAGCACTGTCAGCCATTATTGTGGAACCATATGTTGATCAAAGATGCAGCATTTAGAAAGGCTTTTTAGATCAGACTTGCATATAAACAAATATCAATATGATGAAATGGTAACAGGCCTGATTGCATCACGTAGGGGAATGCCAGCAAATGGGAAGAAAAACTGGAAAAAAAAACACAAAGAAGACGCAGACAAGAGGAACAGGCAGGGTGCTTGTTTTCACTCCTGTTCCTTTTGTCTGTGTCTTCATAGTTTTTTCGGGTTTTCCTTTCTGTTTGTTGGCATTCCCCTATGTAATACTATGTACCAACTCGCCCAACAAGCCACTCTTTTGAACATTGCATCAAGATGGAAACAGCAAGCCAATGATATTTTTTTACTTTGTTTATAAGGCAAGGTGCTTTAACCACAGAGGTTATCGTTACTGAGAAGCAGGACTCTGTTTTCACAGTTGAATGAAGTGGATGCATTGCTTATAATGTGCAGAATATTTTGCCTCCTCACATGTTATGGTTTTCTGATCGGATTTCTGATACATAATAGTACAGCTACCCTGAAAAATGCTGGAACTATTGTTTTTACACATGAATGTAGTTGAAGTGAGACAATAAATTATCGTAGCAGTTTACATTAGTGATAAAAAACATGTTAAAGGGATCTTCTCACTCCACAAAGACATCTGCAATGGCTAAGAGCTGTCTTTTTGGTCACTGTAGCTGAGTGTTCGTGTTTGGCAACAGTGCAACAATCTATATACTCAAAGGTAAAGTTTTGATAAATATCTCTCTGGTTGAGGACAACTGAATTAAAGAGCAAAGAAAATGCATGTAAGCACTGCTACGCCTCGCGCCATCTCACCGCTGAAGGAGGAGCCGGTTGGGCACCGAAACATCATGATATAAAATTAAAATAATGTTTGGTCGCAGTTTTATCTGCTCTTAAGCTATATACTCTACTCTACTAGGTGCCCATTGAGCATGCGGCATCCGATGTGGGTGGAAGGCAGAAATGCTTGAGTACTGTGCTTTAGGGGCGCATTAAAGGACTTCAGGTGGTCAAAATGTATTACCAGGTGGTCATTCAGGTGTGATCACTCAGGTGGTCAAAATGTGTCAAAATTATCTGGAACCCCCACTACCGCATCTCTCATAGCCCACTGTGCAGCTTTGGCATGCTAAGCCCCACAAATTGCTTTGTTTTGCTTTGCTTTGCTTTGCTTTGCTTTGCTTTGCTTGCTTGCTTGCTTGCTTGCTTGCTTGCTTGCTTGCTTGCTTGCTTGCTTGCTTGCTTGCTTGCTTGCTTGCTTGCTGGCTGGCTGGCTGGCTGGCTGGCTGGCTGGCTGGCTGGCTACCATTGTGGAATCTAAGTGGTAGCAGAACACCTTATTCATGCAGATGTGGGACAGTATTTTGGCATGAAATATAGAAAATGATTCATGAATATGCATTGTAAGCCATAAAAAAAAATGGTTATTGCATGGGCTGGTTACTATTGGCTGGCATATCCGGAGATACAAGGGATACTGGTGGAGGGGGGGTAAATATTTTAATGGCTATGAGTAATGGCTATTATACTTAGTATTTATTATACACTACTGCTGACCCAATTGTTTCAGAGTGGTAAATCAAATTTTCAGTGACAAAGAACGCAGGAAAAAAGTAACAAGCAAAGTCCCCACTTAACAAGATGCAAGCTTTGTGTGAAGGACATCAGTATGACTAGCATGGGCGAATTGGCCCTGAAAACTCATATGAAGAGTGAGAACCATGTTCACCTGGTGAAGGCTGCAGTGAGTAGCGCTGTGAAGAACTTTTTGATGCCCATTGCAGCTGACTTGACTGAGCCAAGCACGAAGCCATAAAAATTGTCAGGCATGGATGATGCATGAGAGAGATGAACTGGTTATGGATGCTGAGATTTTGTGAACACTCGAAAGGTTTTGCTGTATGCAAAACACATTCATGATTCCTTTTCATCATCTGTGACAACTCAGCGGCATATGTCAACCTAGTGTGAACTTTTTGGAAGTTCGTGGCAAGAATATAACCAAACCACTTCCGTTCACTTCTGCAGGCATCTCACTTCATATTCAATATGAATATTTTACGTTATTGTTTCTTAATTAATTGATAAGGATTGAAGTCAATGTGCTCAAATAATGTACTTATAGTTGCAGTGTCATCTACTAGGCTTCATTGCTGTGCATTTTTAGATGCAAGAAAGAAGTGGCAGCTTGAAGATACGAGACAAATGAAGAGATGCTGCATTGATAACATCAAAAAAAGAAGAAGAAACTGGAAGGAACTGTTGCTGAATTGACACAATTACAAATTACAAATTAAATTCTGGGTTTTTACATGCCAAAACCACAATTTGATTATAATGCCTGCCATAGTGGGAGTCTCCGGAAAATTAGACCACCTGGGGTGCTTGACAGCACTGGCAGACACTTGGCAGAGAAGGCAGAAGCAACCAATTGCATGACATGTATGACAAATCCAACGGCCCCAGGAAGATAGCCAAAAGCAAAGCTAAACAAATTTTGGAAATTGCCACTGAAATACAGGAAAAGCTGCGTCAGCTCTAAGACTCGATAAGACCTTGCTCTTTGGACATTTTATCTTTGTTCGTTGCATTAATCCTTTCAGGGTCGATTTTTTTCACCATATGCAACTGCCCAGGGTCGATTTTTTTTATTGCAGATTTAAATTCTTCAGAGGGACATATTTAAAAAAAATAAATTACCGTAATTTTTCTAGGGTGACCGTAAAGTGAAAAAAAAAATTTTGCATTGGTTTATATGTACTGTTCGTTCATCAATAACAACAATAGGAAATTCGCGGGTGCTAGTTGGAATCGGTTGGCGCAGGACAGGGGTAATTGGAGATTGCAGAGAGAGGCCTTCGTCCTGCAGTGGACATAAAACAAGCTTAATGAACTTGTAAGAATTAAAAAAGTGATGTATTGTTTTAAACATAGTTCAAAGGCTTAGAAAAAATGCGCACACGAGAATATTTCGCAAGTTTCAAATCCTCCTGCTCTTACACTAATATTTATGTCCATAATGTAATCGAACTGCGTAGGAGAGCGCACTCAAGAAAACTGTGTGGTTGTGTGCCCATCATCAGAAATTGTAGTGCTTAATTTTCTTATAGTATTTATTCTCTAATATGCCAAGTAATCATTTCAGCGCTCATGATGCCTTAGACCTGACCACACAATAAATGAATAAATGTTCATTTTGTAAAAAATTCTATATTCAAATTTGACCAGTAACATTTTACGCCACTATTTCACCATGAATTCTGTTGGACCTTATGTTTCACTATTCCCATGCCCCTAATATTAACCCTTCATAACAAATGCTTAGAATTCGGTAGCTGGCATGATCAGTAGCTACTGACAGCTTTATGTTCTCATTCATCTTAAATGTTCTCTCTTCCTTGGTTGTTTTGTAGCGGACTACATTGCTTTGTACCAAGTTCAACGAGGTATCATGCGGAAGCGTGCTGCAGAGAAAGATGACTACATCTCGCAGCTCGCTAAGGACAGGGAAGATCTCAAGGTTTGTAACCTTCTTTGTTTTTTGCACATCTTCATGACTGTGGGTACAATTGATGCAGTGCACTTTGTCTTTTGAGTGCTCCCTTTGTACTCTTTTGATTGCCTTCATAAATTTCCCATTTTTATAATCTAGCCATATTTCAGAGCCATTGAGAGGGTGCTTAGCTTCCAAGACAAAGCATTAGGTATTTTAAGAAAAAAAATACCATTTTCTTTAGAGAAACTTGAAATGACCAGTCCTAATTCACTTTGAATTTAAGAAGAAAGTATGGTCATCTGGGTAAATTACTGTCAGTCAACATTTCATGTCTTTATTGCCATTCACTCTCACCATATTTATTTATGTTCCTTCACTCGCACTGCTGTTTGTCATGGAGTCCAGTAAGATTGCCTGCTGGGTGAATTGGTCTACAGTATCAGAAGAAACCAGTACCAAAGACAGCATATAAACATAGAATGTACTAGCGGATGGTACAGCCACTGGACGTATAACTGAGGTTTATTTTTTATAAAATACTGTGCACAGGAAAAGTAGTGTGTGCACCAGACTCCAAGCAGCGGCATGATCTCCTTCATGCTGCAACTCCAGCTACTACTGTGGCTGCCAATAGCCCAACCGTTTTCTAGTTTCAGAGAGCCTTTTGACAATGTGGCACTTTTTTAGAGTTAACCACAACTTTACCTTGAATGTTGACAGTGCACACTTAGATGCAAAAGAGTTGCTTACATTTCTGTGCCTCTTTTTTTTTTTTCCTTTTTGGCATTGAAAAGTTACTGTGGGGGCTGCATTGCCCAGGTTTGCAGAAAATAGAGTATCAGGTGCTGCATTATGTTGTGTGATTGTTCTAAGACCATTAAAGGATGCAGTGTTGGTTAAAGCCATGAATGTGAGAGTAATATCTTCCATCACTCCACACCTTCTCACTGGCTATCTATCATTGGTGTGAGGTGGCGGAGAAGCACACCGCACTCACCGATCTTGACGTGTTGTAGTCCTTGCACACCTATTTAATCTCTGTGAATTGCACAAGCTGTATAGATTCTTAGCTTTTTTTTGTAGCTAGTATGTCTATTTGATGGGAGAGAGAGAGAAAAAAGGGACTTCATGTTTAGGATCAGGTGCAAGCATAAAATGCTGTATGTTGTATTCATCGCCATATCGTCTCATATTGTTTATTACCTTGTACGGTTGATATTATTCGTATTTACCATAGCCTGTCACTAGTGTTCAATGGTTGTCAGAGGAGTGGTACCTGGCTTGTACCAGGGAGTGCGCGGTAACTTGATCAAGCACAGGCTGAGGGGTGAGGGGGGAGTTAGAAACAGGTGAGTGCGTATCTCCTCTTCTAGCTGGGCTGCATGGATGTCATCTCAACTGAGCGCATACGTTGCCTGCATCTTGGAGGTAATCTGTGGTGGGTGCAAAGCAAGGGCAAGCCAAGATGGCCGTAACTTCATGTGCATCGTCTTCCCATGCATTTAGTACTTGAGGTTGTGTATTCTTGAGTCTTGGAGACACGTTGAAGCAAGAAGCAAATGAAGTGTTTGCTCCCTTGTGCCTGCACATGTCACGATAGCGTTGACCCACTGCAGCCACCACTATCAGTTGTGGTGATGAAGTGGATGCGAATGCTTTGCAGGCTTCACTTGTACTGCCAATGTGAAGGTATCGTCAACACAGCATGAAACTGTATCTTTAGTCACTGACTGTCAAATTCAAAAAAATTTTTTTCACACCGAAATTTTTTTTTATGATTGCCTGATAATTAAAAAAACTTTACAGCACCTTCGGTGTGAGCAAAATCTATCAGCAACTTTACTTATTTGCCTATATGTTGCCTAAATTCTACCTGTTTTGGTACCAAACACATTGATATTTGCTATGTTGATACATCTCCTATTTCAATAATTAAATTTTGCAGAGAGGCTACTTTGTATATAGTCTCTCAGAAATTAGACATTTCAGATGGTCAAAAAATTTCTTTGCAGTTGGCCCTTAACAGATAGACAGGGTCTTCTGTTCTGGTGTGTGTCAAGTGAGAAATCTTTTTAAGTCAATAATTGAGGAGAATGGAGCTCAATGTTGTCTCATGTGCAGTGAATATGACTGTTAATTAGTAGTTTCATGTCTGCAGCCTGGGTTTGCGAGGTTTTCACTATGGCTTTCACATTAATCCCAGGCCAAGTTGGCTGAACTACAGTGCCTCATTGTGCGCTTGTTAGAAGATCGCCAACAGCAGTCTGGTCAGTCCGTTCTGCCGCTGCCAGGAAAAGTCCTCACAGTGTCGTCCTTTGCTGGTGAGTGTGCATTTCATAGGTTTGTGCTTTGTCTCTGAGAAAGGCATTGGGAAACATCACAGAAATCATTTACTTGCTTAATTCTTTCCCTACCGCGCCTATTGGGCATCGTTAGCCCACTAGTGATGGTTTTAAATGCTGTTTTCAAGACCTCCCGCACTTCTCATGGATACACTGTGCCATCTGATGTATAGTACAAAAACTAAACTTTCGTTTCTTATGAAGTTCATTTTTTCCCCGCTTGGCGGCATTTCTTGAATGGGCTTCGAAAATGCGTGCGCAACTCATCGGAGTTGAAAGCAAAAACTGCTGCATCCAGAAGCAGCATGCCTGCTTCAAAACATTTCAAATCTTGTGATTTTACTGCGTTTACGGCTGTTTTTATCAATGGCTCAAACAGCCGCTGCCTTTTCATCTGACTTTGGTTCTGAGTGCAATGATGACGAAAATCAACCCGGAACTTGAGGGTACACTGCTAGTTAGTGCTCCTCAACCAACTGAAGCCATTCAGCACTAGCCAGCTTAACATGGAGACAAACTGCAAGAAATGTTATGACAGCAAAATGCCGCAGAAAACAAGAATTTAATGCAAGACATGTGACATTCCCCTATGTTTCACATCGAGGAACTGCTTTGCTGCATGGCATGCACATTTTTGTGGCACAAGTAGTTTCCAAGGAAAATTTTTTTTTTTTTAATATAGTGGCTATTAGGTAGCAAAACATTTTGTATAATAAAAACATATCTTAGCGTTTTTTTTTTTTTTTCTTTTTCAGTACAGGTGTATCTCTACAAGCTTTCTTCAATTTTATTCTACAATATTGTTTTTGGCAATTTGTTTTTTATGACATACATCTCGTTCATAAACATTCTATGCCTGAAACGTAATTAATTTTGCTTTGCTTTCATGTATTGCATAAAATTTATAGTGCATGTAATAGTTTCTTTAGAAAAAGATAATGTAGTGTAACCTGCAAAATATGGCCATTTTCTCTTTAGTAGGGAAAAAGTTAACTCCTATTGTCTGAATTTGTTGCCTGAATCTCTTTTTCCCCAAGGAAAACCATTTTGATTGCAGTTGAAAGGTACTTAGCATCCTAAATTACTTTCACACCATTAGCTTTTCCAGGGTGAAATTTATGTGCTTGATACAAAAGACTGAAACAGGTACCTAGTGCGAACAGATGGCTTTA
This sequence comes from Dermacentor variabilis, assembly GCF_050947875.1. NCBI lineage: Eukaryota > Metazoa > Arthropoda > Arachnida > Ixodida > Ixodidae > Dermacentor > Dermacentor variabilis. The sequence goes on along the minus strand of NC_134568.1, from coordinate 187,957,534 downwards.
TGTTTGCATGTTTTCTTGCTTTACTTCCTTTTAGTTGGAAGTCAAACAGCCTCGCATCTTACAGCAGCCTGTGAAATGGTTGCAGACTACAGAGATTATGACTATAATTTATGCAACTGGGTGGATATAGCCGCATGGATCTCTTGATGCATTCAGCTTTGTCGAAAACTTTTGTGTGTAATGGGTTGTTCTTTAATTGAGAGATGATGACACTGTGGGGAGCGCACTCGCCCATCTTCCATCGTGTTGTCTCAGAAAAAGAGGTAAAAGGTTAAAAGGTATGAAACATTGCCACCGAGAGACACCCTCTCTCTCTGGCACCTGACCTAACCTGCTGGACTGGATTACTTGCTGCAGCCCTTGAATGACCTTGTTTTCCTGACTATCCCAGGCAACGAGGCAATGCTATTTATTACTTATTGTTGAGGGGACTTCCCTCTGCCAGTGTCTTTTATTGCTTGTAACAATACATATTGTTAAAATTGATGCCGCTGGTTGCCTTATTTGTTCGAACCCGACATAGCTGCAATTACATGCACTACGGGTTGGGGAGTACCACAGAACGACTGTGTGTGGCTGGATTTGGAGCTCGCATTCAGCCCTAGCCGCACGCAGAACGTACCCCCATGACACATGGAGGTGTTTTAACGCGAAGCCCCCTGTGTCACCGAAAATTCGGCGTCAGCATTCCGCGTCCAGCGTCGACGGTTGTTTTGGCAAAAATCATTCCGAACTATGCATACCGAACCACGGAGGCCCTCCATGTAGTGCAAAGAAGTTACTGAACTAATTGAATTTCTCAAAGTAAAATGCGTCAGAAAAATTGTGCAGTACGACTTACACACAGCCTGCAGACATGATAGCATTGTATTGTAATTTGAGTATACAAAAGAACATAATTCTATTATGCGGAAACTCAAACACAAACCCATTTCCAGCATTTCTAAAATTCGTAGAGCAGCCATGGCCTCCAAGATTTGCATGAACCGGTGCACACAAATCTCAAATACCATAAAGAGGTGCACACGGTTCCTTGCAACACCTCCAGATGGCGCTCGCCTCTGCTGCATTGCGGCCACGGTGTAAAAAAAAAATAAGTTTGGTAATGACACTGCGGCTGGTGCAGCATCTAGATTGTGTTTGCCGCCTACGCTGTTTCCGTTTACTGGCGACAGGTGGTGCTAATAGTTGGAGGCTTGCTGATTAGCGCTGCGTAGGTTATCGCTGCTGAGCCTTGCTAGTTTGTCGCACTCAATATCGGGGTATGAAGAAAAGTATCTACATGGATGAATACATTGGGCTTCTACAGTAACCAGACTGATTATCTAAGTGGATGTGCAGCTTATTTCTCGCCATTGTCATTGTAATAGCTCTGATAGCTAGCATACATTGAAGGCTGTAAATCAATCATATTTTGTAGTTGCTCCCACCAATGTCTTAGCAAATTAAAGCAAATATAAACTTCCCCAAAGCACCTTGAACCATTGCATCTCAAAGCTTACACATGTGCTTGGTCAGAAACTTTGCTCGACACACGACTGCTGCTCAGTCTTGTGCTTAGTGTTGAGGCGATGGCGGCAGCACTTTGCACCAGTACAGCAAGCTGTGTGCAGTACAACTTGATTTGCATGTCACACAGTTAAATCCAGCACAGCTCCTAAGGCTGTATATTTTGCTCCTATTGTCCATGAATGTGCATCATTTGTTTATCCTACTGTGTAATTTTGAGAATGAAACGCACTAATATATTAGGATAAAAAAAATGCCTAACCATAATTAGGTCTGGTGGTCTGTACAGTGCTCTTATACTTGTCGTATGGAATGTTAAAAGGACACTAAAGTGAAAAATGATTTCTTCTGCATCAGTAAATTACCATTCTACAACACCAAAAACACCACTCTTACAACGATAAGACGTTTGGTAAGCCAGAAAAAGTCCAAGAATGAAATACGGGTGGTGACGCTTACGGGTGGTGACTACTTCAAGTTCCCGCAGCTGGGGGGCTGTGATGTCTTGGATTTTGATGGCATCTTCTAGGGCCTACTAATTAGATATAGCAGTACAGATTGACTACATTGTGTTCTAAAGGAACCAAATATTAAACATGGCAAGTTTCGGGAACCTTTATTCAGCCAACGCGGCCCAAATGCGAAAACATACTTTGGAATCCCTGACGTCACGCTGACATACCGGTGCTGGGGTTTCAGCGCAAAATTCAAATACTGATACTTGGACCTTCATTTTCTCATCTAATAATCAAACTAATTTTTTTTAAACGACTGCCTCCAGGGTTCTCAAGCAATGCTTCATTAGTATAAACTGATTTATTGTTTCGCTTTAGTGTCCCTTTAAGAATGGTATGCTGAAACAAGGGCTAAACTTATACCTTATTCTGCCACAAAACTAAACGTTACCTGGCACATACTGTTTACAACACACATCCACAAGAACTATAGCAAAAATTTGTATATTCTGTAAACTTGCCAACAAAATTCAGGATGAACACAGTTTTGCTACCTTTTTTACTCTTTAGCTTGTTTCTTCAAGTTCATGCTTGTATTCTGCATGATATCCTGCCCAGATCACTTCATCCAGGATTTGCGCACACGTGCTCAGTAGGCTGCAAAACTCTATCTGCTCTCGGAATAACCCAACCCACTTTTCTAAATGCCCAGGATCGCGCGGAGCCTTGAAAAGTGACACGCGCTCCATATAAGCCTGATACCCCGACTTGCAATTTGGGACAAAACACTTCTTGCCCATTTTGACGCACAGTCAGACTGAGCGCAGCTAACTGGCACTCGGTGTCACATGCTGCGGCACGGTATGCGTTGAGTGAACCCCAGAATACCAATCAGCCGAACAAATGCACCTACAGAACTCACAGGCACAACACAACATTTTCCGAAAACACAGACAAGCCTTCAGATACACATGAATTGCAGCAAGTATACTTCAGCATGTATATGATGTGCATTTACCCCGTGCGGCGTGCAAATCTCCGAATGCACGCCATGCGGGCTCCTGAGGCTACCATACTATAGCGCCATCTGTATTCTTGCGGCGAAACTGCCACTGAGCCAAGGTCATTTGTGAACGCAATCTGTCCGTGCTCTCCCTCTACGAGGAGCGGTGAGTAGAGCACCTAACTTATTTTTCTTACACCACGATTGCGGCCCACGCAAGAGGCCGCGTTTCTACCAGAAAGCTTGCCTTAATGCATAGCTTTTGCTGCTACCGTTTCCCAGTAAATATTACGGTTACATAAGCTGCAGTTACCAGGAAGCATAAGAAGGGCCGTCTGGGATCTTTGAATACTATCGCGATCCACTATTAAAGGTGAAGCTTAAGGGTCCTCCAAGTTTTTTTATATAACTACAATTGAGGTCATAATCTGGCTTTCACTCTCTTAAATTTATATGCCTCATTCTAATTCATGAGTAGTGGGTGAACAAAGGCATACTTGGCTTGTGTTCACTCAATGTTGATCTGTTCAAGTTCCTTTCCCTCTTCTAGTCTTAATTTAGGGGCTCAGAACCCGTGTGCCATGATATCATGACATCTTGCTAGAAAAGGTTAAAGTTGAACTGGAAAACTGGACTCTGAACCTAAATTGCAGTACTGCTCGTATAATGTTATCAATATTTACTGGACAAAGTTTCTCATAACTTGCACTATAGTGTTGCCATTCTTTAAGTCCTGTATTTTACGTATTGTTCTTGCCAAATGAAGCCTGAACTGAAAATTGCATCTGAGCCATAATTTCCATCGGAACTGAGCCAATGCCTCAGCCGGTATTCTTGGAATATGCGTGGACCTAACTAAACCTGAACATATTATAGTAGCCTCTTTTTTTCTAAAACACCTGTGGGAAGTGCTTAACCTGAGTGGCCGCAGGATCTCGGGAGCAGGAGATGTTGCAGCCGCTCAGGTCGAGTGTCTAGCATGTTCCTTTCTCGCGCAACCTGCACGCGAGCCGTCTTCTTCTTCACCGGCTCTGTAGGCGATAGTTGCACCGCTACAGGGCCCTCCTCATAGTGCAAAGTAAAGTCCAGTGGTAAAGTCTAGATACAGGAGTCTAGGTATAGTGTGCAGATGGCATCGTCGTTGGTAGTGTCTGGTTCATGCAATCCGGGAGAGATGTACCAGGCAGCACCGGCAGCGTAAGTTGTGAGCGAGGCACTGTCACAGCAATGCCATAGTGTGAAATTACGACCTGCCACAGGTATCTTGCAGATGCCTGGTCCTGGTAGATGTCGGAGCTCCAAAAGAAGACCATCCGGCAGCTCGTGACTTGCATGGAGATAGCACAAGCATTGGTCTCTTACGTTGTTGACTTAGGAGTGATTCGCGGCGAGCTGAAGGAACCAGATGGCAGAGCTGCTCCTGCAAAACTTCGGTAGACCATTCATCTGCAGAAGGTGCGAGCACAGAACACTGGAAGGCTCGCCTGCTGTTGCCTGCTGCGAAATCTCAGATGCTGATAGCATCAGGGTTGTGGTGGTCTCTGAAGGCATCACGAAAGTTGTGCTTGTGGCGTCACTGTGTCTGCCTGTGAGTGTGAGATTTACGGCTAGTGGAGCCGGAGGGAGACCCTCTTGATCAGTGATGAGTAAGGTGCCCCCAAGGAATATCCAAGGAAGGAGAGCGGCAGGCTGTAGAGTACCTGAAAGCACTTACGTTTGGCTCAGTGAATTCCTTGGAAAGAGTCGTCTCGCAGCTGCCTTTGAGATGGGGTAAACGCTCACGGACCGAGTAGAAGTTTGATGCTGGGGCGGGCGCATGCTGACAATTGGCATGGGTGGATGCAGGATGACAAGACGCAGAATGACACGACAGTTCAAATGGCGAGAGCTGTTGTGACTGAGTGCTCAAGGTGGCGTAGCGAGCAAGGACGGCTGCCGGCAAGTCGTTGTAGAAGTCGGGGCCGGGGGGTGGCAGCTGGAGCCTGGAACACAGCCGGAGCCTGGAACCTTGTTTATAGGGAACTGGCTGTCCAGCTGGTTGGTGAACCAGACGTCCGGCATGTCGATGTAGAATTCCCGACACCCCACAACCACGGGATTTCTGCCTGACCACGTGAGGCCACATCACTCTCACCTTGGTAGAGTCGGTGCGTTGATGCTGGCATGGCTGGGCTTGTTTGTCTAGTGTCAACAATTTGCGGTAGGGCAGTGCAAAGGGGAAGCTGCTGTGGCCACGATTTATTTAGGCCAGCCAGCCATGGTGCCGCGGGATCTCGGGAGCGGCAGATGCCGCAGCTGCTAAGGTCGAGCGTTTAGCGTGTTCCTTTCTCGTGCTACCTACATGTGAGCCGTCTTCTTTTTTGCCGGCTCTGGAGGCGATAGTCACGCCACTACGCACTCATTTAGAAGCCCATTTTGACTAGAAAGATCATTTGAATTGGCTAGTCAAGATATGCACTTATACTCTGAAAAGTAATAGATACCCTGGCCAAGCGGCCTGGACTTTTGAAACTAGACTATGACATCCTGACTAAATCAATAGCTTAAATGTCCGAGAGCCATGGCACTAGCAATTGTGGTTGGTTTTTGTTGACCTTTGTGTCCCAGCCATTAGGAAAAGTCGAGAAATGTTAACTGCGAATGCTGGTAAGCTGTGAAGCATGCATATACACCTCCTTTATAATAGAAGAAAGTTTTATTAGTAGCATGTTTTCTTGAAATCAAGACACTGCTGCCACAACTGCATGTGCTATCTCAATGATCTGGCGCCATGCATTGTGCTCAGTGCAGAAGTCTGTGGGCCCAGGGAATGTGCTTACCAGTGCAACGCAAGCAGCTCACCAGAGCAAGTTGCACTTTTGCTGCTGAGCACAACATATGGGTTGGATTCCCAGTCATGGTGGCCTTATTCCGATGAGGGAAGAATGCAAAAACACTCATGCACCATGCTTAGGGTGTGTGTTAAAGAAAACAAAGTGATCAAAATTAATTCAGAGCCTTTCCATTACAGCCTCCCTCATAGCCCACTGTGCACCTTTGGCATGTTACGCAATATAATTGTTGCACTTTTATTTTATGTTTGAGGCTATAGACCCGTTGTGATCATTTTACCAGGTGTGACTGTCTACAAGTGGATTGCACTTATAGCTGAATTATGAGCGATCGAGGTCTGAATATAAAATACACACTGGTTGTCATACTCTTTGCGTCCCATAAATATCCTTACTGTGGGACATTAGAGCTGTGCTCATTCTCAGAATCATGCTTGTGGACATGCACACCTCTAGATTTTTCTAACAAGTATTTCTGGCACAGCACAATGGCAGATCTGTGTGCTTGGTTCTAAGATGGTTGAAACTGATAATGCCACCTCTAGTTGTAGGAGCTGCATGCAACTTGAAATGTAGTCCTAATTTAGCACTGTACAAACTCCGAGCTCCGTCAATGATGTTGTCGCTTCTCTTCTGCAGATTCTGTGTGAAGGAGTTTAAGGTATATGAGCAGAGCGTAAGCATGCAAAAATAGCAAAGAAGCAGTGAAAGACAGGCAGACTTTTATTCTGTTTGGCTGCCTGGCAAAGTACAAGGCAGCCCTGTTTCCGTGATTGTAGCACACTATTGTTACACCAGCTAAATTGGTAGGCAGTAGTCTTGGAGACGGGAAACAACACATGCATTTTGAAATAATGTCAGTTACATTTGCAAACGTCACGCTTTTCTGAAAATAAAGAATTTTTGTGTAAATGGCTCTGGTGAATTACTCGTTGAACATGTTTTTGTCAGGTAGGTTCCAGATGATGGACAGTGTGTGTAGATTCTTACGTATGATGGCAAATGTTTGAAATGCATTACAGAATTATATATGTAAGGGTTATTTCTTATTTATATAATGGTTATTTACGTGTCTTGTGAACACTGACCAACCCTCACAAATTTTTGTACCTGTGGACATGTTGCAGATTTCTTACGACGTATAATTTATGTGGGGCATGGGTGAAGTAATATGATAGACCTAATCTGTGTCATTCTGATATTTGCAGATGCTCTTCAAAATGGACCAAATGCTGGAGATACTGGAAGCAAACCTTTTAATGGCTCCTCAGATGAGGTGCAGGAAGATGTCACTGCAAAAAAAATTATGCATCTGTTGACTGAGATTGAAAGCTCAAGTGCTGTTGATGGCTCACCTGTTCCGGACACCTTCCATCCATGCCCTGTGTGCTCAGGACGTTTACTGACTGTCTAGGTGCAAACTAAAGCAGGTTTGTTTTTTGTTAAGTACTGCTGAAAAACATTTTGATTGCTACAACATGGATATAAGCCAGGGGTTCTCAAACTAGGTTCTGCGGATCCCAGGGGTTCCACTGTGGGGGATCTCACCTGTTCTCTTGGCACAAAGGAATGACAATGCAGTAGTGCAAACAATCACAAGAGCAGTTATTGCACCTTTCATAGATCAATGTCTGCTAGCTGAGTTGCTATCCACAAAACATGCCGATGGGCACGGAACAAATCACGGAAGTCTGACTCACCGCGACCGGATAGCGAGCGAATATGTTCGCCCCATGCTGGACTCCAACGCCTGGTCGTTCACGCGTACGCGGTCACACGAACGGTGGCACGTTCAAACGAAGCCTCGCGAGACAGTCTCGCAGAAGCATAGATCGGCGCACACGCGGAACGTCCGCGCCACTTACCGATCCCGAGCCAAAAGGAAGAGCCTTCTCCTTTTTGCGCCCAAGTAACCCCGCCGTTAGGGGGCGTTAGCAGAGCCACACTCACGCCATCTCTCGCAATGCGTTTCAACCAGACCTACTGCCGCTGTCACCGAGCCACGCGGCAAAGCCGGATTACAGGAGACAGGAGCTATGCGGGAAAACAACATATCAGGGGACGTGTGAGAGTCACGCATCCCCACACCGCGAACATCTTAAAGTTCCACGAGCAGTCAAAACGAATCTGACGACATCCTGTTCTTTCCTCATTCATTTCCACAATTTATCACATTAGAGAAAAAATTTGCATGGCATTTTGGATTTAATGAAGCCATCGCTCCCCACATCCACACTTGGGTGGTGTGCAACCAGTAAGGGACCCGTGCAGCAGCAGTGCTCAAGATTTGTTATTGTGCGACTTGCGAGCCCACAGTGGCCACACTGAGTGCCTTTAATTTGTGTTCAGGAGGGCAGTTTGTAACACATGAGCAGGAATCTGAAGTTCTGCAAGCTGAGAGCCACTTATCTGCCTGGTTGATTCTTGTTGCTGATGCATGACGATATTGACCATGCAAATACACACGCGGGAAATGTTCGTGCATTATTTCTGGCTCAGATGTGCCAGTGTCGGCATGGCAAGTTTTGATACAGGCTCGTTTGCTACCACACTATTTCGGTTCCACAATAAAAATGCGCGCCAGGGGCACTGCTGCATGCCAGCCGATGCAATTATTTTGGCTTAGTGTTGCGATCAGTATATAGGACCATTCTGCAGCGCGAGTGTTGTGTAATGATTCTTTAAAAAAAGTAAATTAAGCTTTTGTGCGTCCGACACTTCGTTTGTGGCCATGCAGAACCAAGAGCGTTAGCCGTATGGTCGGTGAGGGCTGCATTATGGTGCAGGGAGTGGCACAGGAAAAAAAGAGGCCACTTGTCTATGTATTGAGAGTGATGAGGAAACTGTGATGAAATTTGTGTGCGATGCTCGTTCACCTCGGTGCTAGTATCTTTGTTGCATTGGACTGGAGCATGGGGCATGCTGCCATGCACCCAGTTAAGGCACGCTTCTGTGTTTCGGAACTTCGCATGCAACCTCCTTTTAGGGCAACCGAGTTTGAAGTGTTCATTGTGACAGTAGAGCACTTGTGAAAATGTTCATTATATCTGGACGCAGTTTCAATAGGCAAGGTCAGAAAATAGTAAAGGCAGCAAATGTGGTTATTACAACTGACAATTCATTATATCTGGGATCGTTAGTGGGTTCAACTGTGTATGAGCCATAGCATATTTTTTTATTCAAGCAAAGCTAAGTGATAGGATATACGAGTAGTGCTATTATTCACTCTTCCAGGGTCATTTTTTTTCTCCATGTGTGACCGCCCAAGGACGTTTTTTTTTTTTGTACTGCAGATTTAAATCCTTCAGGGGGACCTATTTCAAAAAAAATTTACTGTAATTTTCCCAGGGTGACCTTAAAGTGAAAAAAATATATATTTCACGTTGGTATATATGTACTGTTTATTCATGAATAACACCAATAAGAAAAGTAAATAAACTTATAAGAATTAAAAATTTGATGCATTGTTATACACATAGTTCAAGGCTTAGAAAATGCGTACACTAGAATATTTCACAAGTCTCAAATGTTCCTGCTCTTGCACTAATATTTACGTCCATAGCATAATCAAACTGCATGAGTGCACTCAAGAAAAATGTGTGGTTGTGTGCCTGTCAAAAAAGCAAAATGTGTGACAAAATTCTGCTAATCTTCATCTTATTGCCTACCAGAGGCGATTAGTTCTTGCGAGTCTCCAAAGAAAAAAGAACGGAAACACATGTACGGCGGCATCCTTCATATGCGCACCCCTGTGAGCAATAAACGAGCGAGTAACAGGCGGTCACCCTTTGAGCGATTTGTAACAAGATGGCCATTAGTTTTGCGAACACAAGAAGCCCAAACTGCCCGTGGTACAAAACCCAAACTAACTGCTGCTCACCCAAGCTCGCCAATGCGCGAGTGGTAGTACATGTATATAGATGCACCGGAGCAAACCATGCAACGAAAACCGAGAGAGGGAGGTGCAAGATAAAAATTCCCTGTATTCCCACATAGTGGCAGCACATGCCAAGAAAGAAAAAGTTGGGAAATTGGCACGCTTTTTAAACATACAGGCGGCACCATAAATATACGGCATCAACCATTTTGGACTTGTTCGATGCACCATATACTTACATCATTGACACTGAAAGGGTTAAGGTCTATTCGATTCAACCAAGTTTCTGTGCAACTTTCACATGTATTTAAGGCGCACTCCACCTTGTCCCTTGATTGTCCGAGGTACCGCAGTGCAACACAAACGGAACCGCCTGCACCTTTTCGTTTCTGGTGCCTTGCACCTTTTCTGAATCAAACCTATTGTAGCGGATGGCACCCATCTACGGCACAATTAGCCAATGGCTTTTTGTTTCTCACTGGGAGACCACTGAACTCAAGGTAGTCACTCGCAAACTTGCGCATGTACAAAAGCACTCATGCGCCACAATGAAATGAGAGACGGCACAATTCTGCCACTCTACTCATTGCCACAAAGGCAATGCTGCTTGTTAGCGTGAATTTTTAACTTCGTAATATGCATAGAATAAAGCGCAAACATATATGTAACATAAAGAGTGCAATTTTAAACAATAATTATGCTGCACTTGATGACTGAATGACTTACATACAGTAATCTCTTAGACTACATCTCAAGTACCAAGGTTTCACCGCCAGTTTGTACCACTTGTCATTTTTTGTGACTTTCTGTGCCAATTTAAAACTGTAATTTCGAGTACTTAAATTGCAAACAGTATGCTCGATTCTATCATATCATGGTCACTTCATTTCTAACCAGCATCTCTAGACACATTCTAGGCAGTTGTGAGTCCCTTTAAGGAGGTATGGTAGGGTAAATGGTACATGTTAGTTTTAACGTAATAGTTTAGAAACGGCTGCACATATTCGCATCAAATTTCACGCGCTTACAAAAGATGCTCTTGGGTACAACAAGAGACACTTTGTTTTTGTCTAGATGGTTTGCCTTTCCTGTAGCCCACTACCAAAATTTCAGGTGTGGTTAATTATTTGATGTACCTTTTCTCTGCAATCACGCAGAGGAATGTGATGATAGTACACAGTGTTATTCTAAATACTCATAGGTTACATCTGAACTAAAGAGGTATCACATCGACCTTGGAGTTCGCACCCAAAAAAAATATCTCTCCTTGCACAAAGCTACAAGGAGGTTTTCTTGCAGTGTAAATTTTTCCAGTGTTATCATTCATATCATCAGATATTTTTTTAGTTCAGAATATTTATGACTGGTTGTTGTACATATGTACAAAGTTTCACTGGGATGGGATGAAGACTTTCTGAGAAAAGGTACATTGAATTTGACAAATTCATAAAAGATGCAATTTGAGAAAAATGAAGTTTTATGTTCGAATACTGCTTGTGGATGCTAAAAATGCCCCAGGAGAATATATTTCACTGCTGACTTTCTTGCAGGTGTCTCCAAAACCCTTCATTGTGTTCCTTTTTATCCGTCATCCTTCCTTGCTCTCGGCAGAGTCATAGAATTCTGCCCTGTCAGCACGCCCTTTGTCCATCCTGTCGAGGGCAATATTACAAAACAGACCTGGAACAATTCCAAGTGCCTCCAGAATAGCTTTTCATGCAGAATTACTGTCATTGTAGTAGGCTACAGCATTGTTAGTTGCTGTCTTCAATGTGTAAGTTTTGTTAGGGTAGCGGCACCAGATCAGTTGGTTGAGCGACGCATTGGTGTTCTGTGTTTGTCCATGAATACATTTGCTCAGAAAACTGATTACCTTTGAAAGTTCTCTTTCTGTTCCATTTGCTTGACGATCGTGCCATCTTCTGGGCAAGTAATATGTTTGAAACTCGAAACAGAGGTGACCACGACCACGTAAGCAAAAGCAAGAGTTTGACGCAATATAGCTCATTTCTACAAAGGACTATTACGTCAAACTATTGCTTCGAGTTGTTAACAAATTCGACTTCGCTCTGCCATCTGCTAGCCGCCTGGTTAGCTCAGATGGTAGAGCGGCTGCCCCAGGAAGGCGGTGGTCCCGGGTTCAAGCCCCGGACTAGAAAGAATTTTTCATCAACTGCGATGCTTTCCTTACGAGGAACCCATATGGGATTCCTTTGTGGCAATTGCTACGATTGGGTGGATGTCTCATTTTCTTTTAATTAACATATGATTTTTAGTACAAATCATTTACTTACCACACACACGCACACGCAAAAAGAAAAAACACGCCATAACGAAGAAAATCGCGAACGACAACGATAAACAAACCGGCCTCCGCCCGCCATTTTTAAACGTCAGGGCGCGCGGCACACTTCGGCGCGACATTTGAACCGCTTTGAGCGGGCACCCGAGGTCGCGCTTCCGCAGGTTTGTTCCTCATAGTGCTGTCATTTTTTCTGTGCCAAAATTGCATATTCGATATTTGGGGGGTTTACCCTACCATACCCCTTTAATGAATCCTTATAGTGAGTTTGTATAAACACATCGGTGGAAAGAGGGAGGGGTTCCACGACACTCTCGGAAAGCTGGTGGGTTTCCTCAAGGCCACAAAGTTTGAGAACTCCTGAATTATAAACAACACTTAATTAAAGAAAAATTGTATAAACAGAAGTATTTTTGCTACTTTGGCAGGTTTCCTTAGCTAGCCATGATTTATTTTACTGATCTGGAATTACTATGGGGATGTCCCCAGCTTATGAAGAATGTAGTCAAATCACTGAGCCCACCAATGACTTATGGGTGAAAGCTACAATGATACATGTGTAAGTAATGTCATCGCTACAGCAACAGCAATATCTGTATGAGTTAAAGGTGCACAGGAAGTTTTCCTCCTGCATCCTGGCATATGGCACTGCACTGTTCCGATATGGAATTCAGTTAGGTTAGCTGCAGAGAGGTGAAGCCTTAGCTAATCAATTCCCTTAGCTGCTATTTGGCAGTGCTTGTGAGTCCCAAACCTGCAGGTGCTATTTGTTGGTGCAGGAATGTGAGGTTGGTGTAGGGACTGTCACTCTTGCTGCTTCTTTGTGTGCTGATTGTAGCATTTGAATTTATGTACAAAATAATTTTTTTGTCTTTTCTGTTACTATTTTTCCCTTATGCATATTAACTGTTGTTAAACTTCTTCTTTTCTTCTTTCTTTTTCCTTTTTCAAGCTGAAGTGTTATGTGAATTATGGCAAAGAGTGGTGTCTGTCACTGCAGGGTCTCCCCTCACCCCACTTTTTTTTTTTTAAGGCTTTGTTAAAACTTTGTTAAATCAGAATTGTGATAGCTGTGGTAAAGAATAAATATATATATATACACACTATATATATATATATATATATATATATATATATATATATATATATATATATATATATATATATATATATTACATTGTGAATTTTTGTTTGATCTGAGGCTCATTATATTGGGGTTTGGCTGTATGTCATGGAGTTTATGTTGATCAGAGCTGAGCCAATAGGCTGTGCACTGTGGTTCACATATCTACTCTCACTAACCTTCATGTGTAGTAGCACTCTGTGCAAAATCTCATGTGAATTGCTATAGATGTTGATGTGTGCAAATAGGTGTACATTTGCTAGCCTATCCAGGTGCCCTTTTGGCTTCTTTACCAAAAATTTTTTTTCTGTCATTTCTTTGTTAGAGCAGTCCTCTAAATAGTTTAACTTGCTGTGACATTGGCAGCAATGATGATTATGTCAGGAACACATTTTAAGTCTAACTACAAGAATGATATAGGCCCAAATTTGACAAATTTCAACACTGGCAGTGTGAGGCTGATGTAACGTTTCATCCTCCCCTCCCTCTCTTTCTTTTTTCCATGTTCAGTTTCATCCATGTTGGATGTCCTGGAAGACGCAAAGGTTTACCTTAAACACACTAAACGCACAGAAGTGTTCCGGTGCAGCCGTCCCAGTCACAGAGGAACATTCCATCAGTGGCTATTGTTCATAAAGTGTAACACAGGGCTCCAAAAAGCTGGAAGGTGGACAGCCACAGTGCCTTGAATGTTTTAGTATGTTGTTGATAGTGTATGTTTCTTCAAGCCCTTCGATGTGCTATACATTTGCCTCAGTTGTCTTCATTGCTTAACTGCTTGGCTGAGCTACGAGTCACTTTTCTTTGTGCAGATAATTGCATGTGGAGCCACTTTAGCTAATGCAGACGGAAATTATAGGATTCACAAATCTCTCAAAATGTGTTTTAGTGGCACCAAGTATTTGATGTGCTTTTGATCATTTTCTTCTCATATCATAAAGCCTTGCGAGATTTTGGACCAGTTCAACAGAAAATAACTTCTAACTTTAGTGAACACTATACAGAAGCATTGAAGGTTTTTTTTGTTGATCTCCTGAAGGCAATTTCAACGGAGATGTTACATGCCTCAATAATACCCAAGAAAACTAGGGGAGAAATGTTCTGGGTAACTGTAAAAAGGTTGCCAACTCTAGATTGTGTGCATATTTTATGTTATAAACACATTAGTTATATTTATTTACTCAGCCAATGAGGTTAATAGCGGCAAAGCAGTTATATTTTGAAATTAAATGCTGTGGAACTCGTCAAAGTAAATAGAAGTTCTTGAAGCATACATACCATGTATGCTACATGATAGAGTGGGCGCCAACAGCAACCTGTTGGACTTGTTAACCAAGTTTCTTCCAAGAGAAAACATGCAATACATTTGCTTTATTCCGTCAAGTTTTTTCACACAATTTTTTTCTTTCAAAAGTGTGTACAGTAATGTTCACCACTTACGTTAATTCATCCAAAACATTGAAGGGGGAAAAAAAACCTTTTAAAGAAAGTTTTCTATTAAAACATGTTATAAATATATAATTGTTTAAACACACAATGATCAAACGAATTAAATTACTTTGTAAAATGCATGAGTGACCTGCATCAGTAGGTAATAGAAAGCAAAGTAAGAGCTCTGTGACCCAGATGGGTAAGACTCTTTAGCAATATTAATACTGATCCTTCAATTCATATGACACTTGCTGCTTTGCTAGGTAGAGCTCTTTGATATGTGCCACTGCTTTCTGATCTATAACTTGCACCAAGGGCTATATATTGTAATTTTTTTTTTACCTCATTCATCATTTGCTTGCATGCTGCTGTTGTGGCCTCTCAGCATCAAATGACAATAAAATAACAGAATTGAAGGAATAGAACTGCTACAAAATGCTATCCCAGTTTCTGTTATCTTAATATCCTTTTCCTTGATTTCTGGTTCCTCAATTTTTACTTTTGAAAGTTTTCACTTTTTTCCAGAAAAGTTTAGAACAAGACATGCATCCCTTCTGCTCGAGCAGAATAAGGAAAGGACATGGGGGAATGATGATGGCAAGTTGGTAATAGTTTACCTGATCAGCACAAAGTTAATGCAAAAAATTAAGGTATAGGCATGAGTGCAACATTGGTTTGCATTTTTTTGTCTAGTTCAGGATATTTGTATATCTACTGTGAAGATTACGGAAACTATATTTATCCTCATTGCAGCTTATTGCTTCCACTTCAACTCTATAGGTATGGATTTGGAACTCAAGATAGCTTTTTTGTTGCCAGGTCATTAAATACAGATACTGATACCTGTTATATAAAGTGTCATAAACGATGCTATTTTTGTACTCTTTCTATACCGACCGGTCCTGTAATGTTGACTGTACTGATGCTGTTTCAGCGTTCTGGAGAGTTGTGCAGCTGATTATTTCTCATGTAGTCTAAGCATAAGTCATAGTGTGACTTGATTGTGTGCATGAAGGTGCAGAGCTGTGATTTTGTGAAGATGCTTTGCGATTTGCGAACAGTAAAATGTGTAAGAAATTTATACTGAATATATTGGCAGCCTTAGTTTGAAGTGTTCATTCATTAGTCGTGTTCATTATTTGCAGTTTTTGCAGTATGCAAGTTCAGGTACATTATTTTTGTTGCAACTTCTATTGTCCATTTCAATTTCTGTTCATTGCTTTTTGTATATGTGTGAAGGTTTAATAAATTCATAATATGAGAGTTACTACTGCTGTTATTTAAACTCGGCAATGTAGACTTTTATTGTCTCTATATTCACTGTGGTTCTGCATAACAGCCTGAAAAATTTGTGGGGCCGCAACATTCTTATGGGCATGGATTACCAACAAAGCTGTTTAGGCTGCATACATAGGCTACATACATTATGAAATTGTACATTTTTTTCATACGGCACCACACTACGCTACACAAGCGCCACCGCAGTCACCGCACCACTCATGCACCTGCTGCAACCGCTGCTGCAGCCATGCCGGCACCTCCAACGCGTGTGACATAACTGCAGAAGCGCAGACCATGTGCACAGGTGCCGTCGCCACACTCTTTCCCCCTCTCATTATTTGTCAAACAGGATACAGATATAAACCGTCCAGGGTACCCCCCTGGGAACGGCCCACTATTGCACCATCTCCAGGATTGGCCCACACATTCCTGTCCATGCGCCGTGATGTAGATATAAGCCGGCCAGGGTACCCCTCCCCCAATCCCCCCCACAAACAGCCCAGTATTTCACTATCTCCGGGATTGGCCCATGCATTCCTGCCCACACGCTGTGATACAGACGTAAGGAAGCCAGGGCACCCCCCCTGGGAATGCATGCAGGGGATGTGTGCATACACAGAAATACACAGCCCTGCTGTAAAACTGACATATAGCGAGTTAAGTTGGATGCAGTCACATTGTTGTGCTCATGATGTGCTTGTAGCTACATCTATGTGGGAGAAACGTATCAAAACTCTTTGGCAGCTCTTCAACAGAGCATGGGCCTGACAGTTAAGCGTCCGTAGTGTGAAATAGGAACCACCTCAACGTTACTTTAGGCCACATGGTTAGAAGGCAACAAGATTGAAACTGTGGACAGCACTATAAAAACTATTTTAAATGCATGCAAGCCAGAGACCAAAAAACAAGTGCGCCTTTTTCTCGTACTTGTGAGTTATTAACAAGATTTAATTTCTTATTAAACTGAAGAGGTGCTGCTTCTTGTTGAATTAAGACATAAAGGGAAAGCAACCTTGTCACTTGGACTCGGGGAGGGAGAAAATGCATTTCAAGGTCTGAAAACTATAATAAGCTCTAGATATATTGTGAGAGCGCCTAACGCTCGGAAGGAATATTTCCTCCTCACAGATGCCTCTGACAAGGGCATAGGTGTAGTTCGTATGCAAGAACACAGTGTTGTTCTTTATTCTGTTTCATATGCGAGCAGGAAGCTTCTTTCACATGAAACCCTATATTCTGCAATTGAAAGAGAATGCTTAGCATTACCACCTTTTTCTTTAGATAACTACACTGACAATCTAAATAGAATAGCAGCATCTGTTGTACTTGTCACAGGCTAAGCAAGTTAAAGGGCTCCGAAACACTCTTTGAACATGGCAAAAAAATGTTCCCGATCTGTCGTAGGGGCTGCTGCGAACGTGTGAAACATATATATATCTGCACTGCATGCAGCAGGAAATTTACAATCTCGTGCCAAAAACAACAAAAAATTGCTCTCACTTCAGCAGTGCCATCATGCAGTGTCATCAAAAGCAGCTGGACCAGTAGCATTTCTCAGTAATGCATAATTGCTAATTTTGAATTAAATAAATTAAAAACGTGTTTGCGATCTGAAAAATACAGAAAAATTATTTCATCTTTGCACTCGGACTTGGCGTACCTGCATCAGCTGCGCATGGCCTCCGAGGTTGGTAGCAGCGCGCTGCGTAGCGTAGTTTACTGTGGCTCTCCAAGGCAGCACAACGGGCCCTTTTGCCACCGTGACACTCAACTGTTGGCTGGGGCTTTGCCCTCTTGAATTCTCCTCTGTGTAGCTCCCATTATGCTCGCGGAGATAAAAAGAGAGAGGAAGCCAGGTAATGGTGTGATAGCTCCACTTAGAGTTGAAGGATTCGAAAAATTTTTTGTGGCATGAGATTCGTGAGACAACGTCCTTTGATAATGAGGCCATTCTATGATTAACTAGAAAAGTGTTTCAGGGCCCCTTTAAATATAGAGTTATTTCATTGAGTTTAGTCGTTCAAGAATTTTCTTTCAAAGTTGAGCACACAAGAGGCTCAGAAAATCTTTTTGCTGATTATTTGAGTAGGTCATAATCGTCCAGCGATGGTTCTCTTACTTGGAGGGTTCATAATATGCATTTTCTCTTGTTTCTTCAGTTGGGTAATGTCTGTATGTTGCTGAAATTGTGTAGTGTTCCTGTTCTACATGTGCATGTCCGTCATCTCGTTTTTTTTTTGTTTTTTTTTTCTGGTGACGAGAACTTTTTAAAAGGCTGTCTTCAAAAGAGGTCCCGTTATGGACACCAATTTTGCGATGATATTCTCAATGCAGTCGTTGCAGACGAAAGTGACTAGCCATGGTGCATGGTTATAATTTCAAGGTTCGAATTTTTCTAGTTGCGACGGAGACAGAGCCTCAGTTGCAACGACGACAATGAAGGCGGTTGTGATGCAATACAGAAACATCTAAAAAGATTCAGTGGCGATTTCGCAGTAAATGTGAGAGAAATGCATTAGGCATTACGTTGCACCTCTTTGAAGTCCAAGATCCACGATTTAAACAGCGTTCACCACATTGCAAAGTGTTGTTCAGGAGCTCACTTGACACACGCCCTGCTTTTTTGAGGAACAAAGTGCAACTGACAATGATTCAAAGAAGACCCATCATCAGCTCCACTACTATATACAAGGTGCTGCCCAAAAGTTCCAGGAATTAAGTCGTAAAATAACTTTGTTCACCATAATGCCTAATCAGCACTGTTTCCTTCAAAGTAGTCCCCTTGATCATGTATACACTGATCCCAGCGTTTCTGCCACGATTCCATGCACTCGTGGAACTCTCCAAGCAACGGCGGACCGCCTGGGATTCTGACTGGATCTCTTCCAACAGTGTGAAACCCACGTCCTTTCAGCCTCAACTAGCTTCAAATTTGCGAACAAGAAAAAGTCGCAAGGGGCGAGGTCAGGTGAATAGGGTGGGTACAGAAGTACTGTGGTTTATTTGGAAGTCGGGAACTGTCAAACAAGTGACGTGTGAGCAGGTATGTCGTCATGATGAAGAAGCAAATTGTAATTTTTCCACTTCTCTGGATGTTTGCGACGAATGCCGTCTCCTAAATGCCTCAAAATGACACAGTAAAGCTTGCTATTCACGGTTTGTCCAGGAGGTATGAATTCCTTGCGGACAATTCCATGTAGGTAAAAAAAAGGAACAATGAGTGTGGACTTCACTGTGCCACGAACTTGACATGCCTTTTTCGGCCGCGGGGAATTTCGTGACTTCCACTGCGACGACTGCTGTTCGGTTTCAGAATCATAGCCATAAACCCATGTCTCAACCCCACTGGAGAGGAATGTGGGATTGTCTCTGACTTGTTGCTTCAGTTCCGTACAGACAGAAATGCGGTGCAGCTTCTGTTCACCACTGAGCAGTCTTGGCACGAATTTTGCAGCAATGTGCCTCATGTTCAATACATCCGACAAAATTCGCTAAACTGTGCCGTATGATTGTCCTACAATGTTGCAGACATCCTTCATAGTTAGCCTGTGATATCCAAGGATAGCCTTTCGAACTTCTGCTATCGTTTGCAGGGTTGTGCTCGTGGATGGGCGTCCGGAATGTTCGTCGTCAACACACATTCGACCCTCTTCGAAGTGTTTATACCATAAAAAAGTCCTGCTTTGGCTCATGGTGTCGGCTCCAAAAAGTGTTCTCTAGCATGCGATGAGTTTCTGCCACAGTTTCACTAAGTTTAAAACAAAACTTGATGCAAATCTTCTGCTCCTTGAAGTCTGCCATATTGGTTGCTAAGAAATGCGCCAAATCAGTGAAACATTGCATTGCAAAACAACACTTCGCAAGACATTACTTCTTCTCAGATGCAAGTAGTTCAGCACACTGATCCACAAGGCATACTGCTAGCTACATCTAGCACGGGAATTGTGTACCACACTTAGTTTGTCCGTGCTTTTCAAATTCCCGGACCACCCCCCCCCCCCACACACACACACTATAAACATTTTCTAAGCTCTCCCATCGCCTCTCCACCTGTACCACGTGAACGGCGTCCCACACCACACAAGCACTTTTTTCCACTTTGACAGTCCTAATGCTAATGCATTAAAAAAGGCACAAGCAAGATACCAACATAAGTGGCACCAGTCATGCAGCCCTAAATTTTCCAAGAGAGGTTAAAGAATCGCATCATATAAAGTCTATAATATAAAGTCTGTGACCAGTCATTGATACCTGCAAAGCATCAGTGTAGTGAGAGTGGGTCAGTTGTGTGTATGTAAATGGGTTGCTGCTTGTTGCTTGATAGTCCGCACGCAGCTCAGCCAAGCTGTCACAGGACAGGCAAATGAGGAGCTGTTTGCACAGAGCCCCATGTTGACCAGAACACTGAAGATCTCTGGTTGGAAGGTGAAAAGGTCACAGAATGGCCTTGAACAGTCTCCTGGACAGTTGGCTTGTCCCAGTAGATGTCATGGAGCTCAAGCCCACAGCCTGACAGCCTCACTCCTCCACCCCTGTGCACTTCCATCCATCTTCCGCAACAAGGCTCTTCTCTCAAGCTTTCCATGCTTCTCCTGTTCTTCAGTTTTTCTTCTTCAAGGTGCTATGTGATCTAGTGATTGGCTCTTGGCCGAAGTGATACACCGTGCATGCTTGCACTGAATCACACCGTTCTTCGTATTCCTTTAAAGCCACTGGCTGTCTGAAGCATCATAAATACACACTTTACACATTACAGCCAGTTGTGTGCCAGCAAGCCCAAATGAGCACTTTTCTGGAGTATGGTATTGCAGAATTACGCATATTTGAAACATGCTCGTTGAATTTGCCTTTTTCAGCATGTCATTAATGTGTTGTTGAGCACATTACACTGTGGTCATGTGACAGCATGACACACATAATACCTTCACATTCCAAGCCTTTAATTTAATTCTGGGATTTTTCTTGCCAATACCACGATCTATGCGGCACATCATAGTGTGAGACTTTGGATTAATTTTGATCACCTGGGGTTCTTTAATGTGCACCCAATGTACAATACAAGGACGTTCCAAGTCTTTGTATGTAGATATGATGTAGGTACTAGTAACTGGATGTGAACATGGCCTAACACATCATGTCAATAAATACACACTAAGTTAACACGCGTTTCTGTGATGAATGTCTCGAACTATTATAATAGGCGATTCAAGACAAAATGATTATTACTACTCAAGCTTCATAGCAGTTGCTGAAATCAGAATTTATGCAATAATCACTAATCTGGTTATTGCTGAAATGTAATTAAAATTTACTTAATGACTATAGGGGCGCATTATTCTAAAAATGAAGTCTGCCATTACTTCCAAGCTAACACTGTGTTATAAGCTCTATGCCTTGCACCAGTTTGAAGAAATAAGTACTGAAAGTCGGCAATGAAAAGCATTGCTGTTCAGTTCCCTTACCACATGTGTATCATGATACACACAGAATTAATTCTTTGAAGCTGGCATCTACATGGCAATTATAACTCTGGAAGGAATTTGCATCATTAGTTGCTAATGTGTTTGGCAGTAGTTTATCGTACAATGTGCAAGAAGTTTACAATGTAAAATGTGATAATTCATGCTTCTTAAAGCAGCACTAAAAATATTTAAGTATATTCAAATGCTCCTTGTTAGCCTATTGTGATGTTTCGAACAAGAACTGCTTTCAGGCGATTGTGAGGCTGGCTTACAAAGCCTGCGAATTGCCGGGCATGAGAATGAGTCATATTGCCAAAATCCAGCGATTCACCTGATGGGCGGTATTGTTGGCTTAAGAAGCTATTCGTAGATGGAGCGACAACCAATATATGCAGGACAAGTTTAGAATTGTCAGTAGATCACCCTAGGAGTCCGCTTCAGGGTAGCTAATTAAAAAAAAAAATTGGAGATTCTTGTTGAAAGTTTACGCATGCATAGTGCATGTTCCGACACTTAAGTGCCTCAAAGCAATGCAGTAGGTGCATTTCCCACATCCTATTTCACCGAATCCTCGCAAGCAACATCGGTCATGACAATGCAAGAAGGGGGGGGGGGGGGGAGAGAAAGCGACATAGAGTTAGTAGGAAAGCGATAACACATGCGAGTGTGTCAAAAGAACAGCGTTGCCCCCTACATGCCTGGTGCTTCAAGCTTTTCTACATAAAAATATGTGACTGGCATTTAGGTTTCTGAACTGAAAAGTGCTGCTTTATATTGTAAATAAAACACATTTATTTACATTTTCGCAGCGTTAAATAGTGTAGACAGTGGTGGTTCAACTGCGCCATCTGTGCCATTTTGCTATAATTCGACTTGTCTGCTCCTGGCTGTGCCCAGTCAATTGCCATTTGCGCCAACTTTCGCGTTTTCACGGCAGTGAAATGTTTTCTGTAGGGTTATGCTAATACAATCAGCGACCGATTTTCCGGACGCCCGATTTCTCAGACATGCCCAATAATTCGGACGGCTTCGCGGCACCACCACGTACAATGTATGAGGACGCCTGAAAATTTCGGACGAAATAACCCTTCGTCGTACGATTCTCCGGACTTTATGCCATGACCGCATGTGCGAAACGGCATTGATAGAAGCCACGACCACCACCATATTGATTATATCGCCGCCTCGAATAAGCGCTCTCGCGCGCTTAACGGTGGTGGCTACGCTGGCAGCCATAGCCACCACCGCGGCAACGCTATGCCTAGCTACTCGAATTCAAGGTTGTGGCTTACGTCCCATGGATATCCGTGGTCGCGTGGGTTCAATATAACAAAGTATAATGTAGATTTTACCGACTTCGTTATAACAGTATATGGTAGCCAAATGGTTAACTGATGTATCATATATGATAAGGAATGCTGTTGTGGGTTGATTTTTGGGATTTAGCATAAGTCAGTTTCCTTGCAAGAGAACAAATTTTGTGGCAAATATAATGCCTTTAGAGGCTGTATAGTAATTCTCAGCACTAGTATTATCGTGCACATGAAATAAAATGGATGTGCCAGCAATGTGTGGCTTGCGATGTATACTACCTATAGCCAAAGATAGCACCATCAACACAGACAACTTGAAGGAGGCTTTCTCTCAGTACCTATCATTTATAAGTAAAGGATGACATCATGACTTTAGCTGAGCAACTCTGAGCTAGGGATAAGGCTATCTCTTAACATCAAATTTTGTGATAAAAACGTAAATAAAAAGTTAATTTGTCTGGTTCAAACCAAGAACATTATGTGGGCACTCTACTACTATTCCCCAACTACACTCCTTTGCATGCAAGAAAAAAAAAGAAAAACTTTGCAGATGTATGTCAATCTGCGCGACTGATACATCAAAGACAGCGAAGCTGTATAAGTGAGTTTTCACACCTTTCATTGAAAGTATCTTCTGGCTGTTTTTAGTGATGATTCATCCCTAACGCCCGCCTGCACATTCTCACTGATGCCACATGGCTGCTTCCGGGCTCCCATGAAAACTGTGTTGCTGCACTATATCAGCTTTCATTTTCAGTTTTCACCACCGCAGCCGTATAAATGCCTAGCTAACCTCCAACGTGGAGCTAGTAAGATGTGACGTGAGAAACAGAACAGCATGGATTTTGCTGGTTGAAAAAAAAAAGCACAAAGAATTTGTCAATTTCAGTAAAGTATACACAAGGGCACTTTTGTTGTAGGGCCGTGTCTGCTGTGACCGGGGCACAGCAGACGAAAGGTGCCCGAAATGTCTACGTTCACCTACGACGTCACGTCCGCTATAACCCATGATCTCACATCCGCTCATTTCCATGGCGTCTGTCTTGCGGAGCCGGCTGCGCTGCGAAGCGGTCCGTATTCCGTGCCCAGCGTGAGTAATTTATGTTTCCACGCTATATGCGTGTAATAAAGGATTGGGGCTGTGAGCTTTTTGATGCGTTGCCATTCTTGTCGTTACCTTGTGCGCATATTTTGCCTCATGGCGGCCGCGTCAAATTCCAGCCGGCATGTGGAATGGGCCGTGGCATCTTATATGGAGCTGCTCATGTGAGCGGTATTGCCTCCGTCAGGATCGTCAGTGCGTGCACAGAACCATTCAGTAGTCTGGTTCAGGGGAGGATGCGCGTAAGAACGAGGACGTAAGAAAACACTGGCATGACGAGCTGTTCCGTCAGATCGCGTTACATCGCGCTTTTTTTCTAAGACCATCTCGCTCGAGCGAGAGGATCTTAGAACAGCATTACTACTGCTTTTTCACAGCTTTGCTGCGGCTCATTTAATCATCACCTGCATTCTTTTAATAACAAAATTTGGCATCGCTGCGCGGAAGAGCGTCTCTTGAAGTTTCCAAACAAGAGCTAATGCCGCCGTGCCTGCTGCATACACGCTTACCTTTCCTAACGCAGTTAAGACGCGGCACTAGCTCTGCTACTGCATGATACAGGGTCACTGTGGTAATAAAATTAAAAAGAACAAACGAAATTAATGCAGAAAATGTCAAACGTTGCCAAGCGTGGTAAACGGACCTGCCTCGCTAGATGAGTTGAAGAAATCTGCGTCCTGAAGTCAGCTTCGCCGCATTAAACTACTGTTACGCGGTGAAGCATGTCAGAACTGAAGAGTGACCGCTTTCGCCGGCATATATAATATGTGTATATATATAATAAGTGCACTGGCCGGCCTTCAGCGCTATTTCGGACGTGGCTGTGATGCTTTGAACCGTTGTTGACCTCGTAAGCCAGTTAATGTTTACACGGCCATTTTTTTCTGAACTGTTGATTTCTTCCATAATAGCTACGTAATTTCGTAGTTTCCTGTTCAACTGCTTTGGTCATATGCGAGTTAAGGTGTTCTCTTTAGCCGAGCGCAGTTTTCGAAAGCGAAACGACGCTGTTGCATCAGCATATAGTGCCGTCGCCCATTTACAACACAGTCAATCAATGTCATTTTGTATGTCACTGGGAAACCGCCGAACGCAGGGAACTCACTCGCATGCGGGGAACTGCATAACTAGCCACTGGATTAGCGTGCCTCTTGGGAAGCTGCTTTGCATCAAAGGCCGCAGGTGCCCTTGCTATGATTCACCGCAAAACATTTTGTATCTCTAACCGCTTAACATATTTGTATTGCGGTGAAGCTAACCTTACGGAACCGAATTTCGCAACGCTTTTTAGACTCCTGCATCTCTACCAGCCACTACCAAACGCTTGTCGGTACGTTTCTTGGCAAAGGTCCAGCTAAATCTCCCCTGTAGGGAGTGGGGGGGGGGGGGGACTCACGTATATGAAAACTGCCAAGGAAAGCAGTTGCCCTGATGAAGGCACGCTCCCCTGTCGAAATATTTGCACCAGCCTGTTCGGCCAGCGTTATCACCGCAACATATTTGTG
Organism: Dermacentor variabilis; assembly: GCF_050947875.1. Lineage (NCBI taxonomy): Eukaryota > Metazoa > Arthropoda > Arachnida > Ixodida > Ixodidae > Dermacentor > Dermacentor variabilis. Next base: position 187,932,340 of record NC_134568.1, on the reverse strand, counting down.
TGTTGCGGTGAAGCATGCCGATCTTGGGAAAGATTTACGTGAATCTGGAATGTATGGTTTCTGTCAGCGACGAACCTAATGTTCTACTCTCAACAAAGCAGATTTTCGCGGCAGGATGCATGATGTCTTGAGAACTTTTGTTGGCTAAAGCCATACATGCCAGGTTAGCTCTTGTCACAATAATACGCTTTACCGCAATACACAAGAGGCCTCGCTGCAGGACACGCCCGCCGTAGTTAGCCAAAACCTTACGTGACCGTTCACTGCAAAACACCTCCTGTATTGCGGTGAATCGTAATAAAGCACATTTGTCAGTTTAGAATGTAAAGACCCTTGCCCTTCGGTTTTGTAATATTATGACTCAGTTTAATGAGAACATGTATTCAGTGCTAAAAACATCCACATTGAAATAGAGATATGAACACTGATGGCAGCCTGTGTGATGTTTTATCCCTTTACTTTTTTGTGTACCTGTCACGCTGCCATTATTAAATTTTCCTGTACTTTGTAAGGTGCTGACGTACATAACATTACATCACAAGGAGCCACTGTGTAATTAGTGTTCAAGGACCAGTGTGATGGCTTTTCTCTAGAAAGGTTTGGGTTATGTTGTTGTGAAGGTTTTTTTTTTTAGAGAGGTAGCTTTCTGAGAAGAAATCACGTCAGGAAATAGACCTCAATGGCACAGTAATCTTGGCTGTCTTTTGCTCAAACGTGCCCTAGACATAATTGAGTGATTTGCACTTGCAACTGCACAGCATCCTTAGCTTGGGAGACCAGTGATATGGCATATTTTATCAAACTAGGTGACACATAGCATTACCAGTCCGAATAGAGACCTGTTTAAATGTTTGTCACCTTTAACACCTAGATTTTCGACCATGAATTCAGAAAAATCTGTAGCACATTTAGAACCTAGATTTTAAATGCTGTATAAGTTGGCTTCTTGTTCACTGCAGCTGTGCTCGGCTTCTGTCCAAACGGGAGAGCACTTCTGCACAGCTTATTAGGGAACATTCTTATTTACATACCTTCTTTTTATTTATCTCGCCTACAATCACAATCAAATGTTTATAGCACATGAATGCGCTGTGCATGAATCTTAACTTACAATGCCATGTTCAACAGCACAGTGCATGTAGCTTGTGTTGGTTCATTCAAGCTAAGCATTGCTACAGCCTTTAACTGTAGGTATCATGGTATGAGAGCAGAGAAATGGATATGCAAAGACAGTTGGGCACATTGACACAACATCTTTGAAAAGGTGACAGATACACAATATGGGGAGAACGCATGCACTTTCATATTTTCTCGTGCACAAAAGAAGCCGGAGGAATAAGCTTTCTTCACTGTGCCATAGAAACTATATGTTTGCTCTCAAAGGTAAATCTGATTCATTGGATATGTTCCTGTGCTGTGTTTATTTTCTTGAGTGTGCTTTAGTTTTTGCACGTTAATGTTTCAAACTCGTTTTTATTTTCACAGACTGAACATCCCACATCTTGGTTTGACTTCCTGGTACAGGATACTTGCACTTAGCATGGAGTGATGAAGCAGAGCAGTGTACTTTTATTAAATGTGCAGATTTTAGCAGTATAACAGCAGTTCATAAAAAAAAAAACATGTGTGCTGAAAATAAAGTGTTCTTACCCACATTCCTCGTTGTCTATTTATTTATTTATTAATACTGTCAACCCTCATAAAGGGTCATAACAGAGAGGACAATACAATTACATAAATCAAATATGGACAATGTCAATGTATGTAAAGTTGCTTAACACTTGTCAATTCACAGTGAATAAGATGTTCACTTGAATGCTTTTCAGCATACTTCTGGCATTTATCAAAATACGTAGAATGAATATCAAGTCGCACATATCACTTGGCACTTCAAAACTAAATCGAAAACTCCCATAAATATGCCTCAGCAGCATTTTCAAAGTCGGTGACATCTTTTAGGCTAACAATAGCGTTTGGCAATTGGTTCCACATTTGTATCGCATCCAGGAAAAATGAGTATCGATATGTATCACTGTTGGTATGGTCCGGCTTTATGACGTAGTCGTGGTTAGTTCGCGGGTATCTTTTGCCTGGAGCATGTACATATTTGAGCTTATCAATCTAAAGTTGATCCTGCATTATTTGATAAAGCACCTTCAGCCTATATTTTTTTCCTACGTACCTCAAGAAGATTGAAGTTGCAACGCTGTAACATAGGCGTGACCGATTCCTTCCTTCGGTATGTCGAACAAATAAAACGTGCCGCCAGACTCTGTATCCTTTCCAACTTCCTCTTAAGCGTCACTTGATGGGGACTCCAAACAACGGCTGAATATTCTAGTATCATCCTAATGAAGGCGGTGTATGCAATAAGTTTTACATTACGCGATGCATGTTCCAGTTTTTTTTCTCAGAAAATATAACTTTTGATAGGCAGTCATGCAGACGTTATCTATATGTTGGTTCCATGTCAATTTTGCTCGTATTCCTGTATTCTCATCAGCAAAACCACTTATATGGGGAACTGATCATGATAAGTGCTCATGAGCATTTTAAAGAACAACCTTGAACCCTACTCATGCACTGGTAAAATGTATAGATGCAGTGAAATTGAAACAGAAGGCAAAATAGCAAAGATGATGCAGTATTTGTCAGACAATTATGTCAGCAATTTTTGCATAAAACGATTTACTTAGAGCATACTAGCACTACAAAGCACCCATATTTCTTGTTAGGCATACATTACTACAAGCTCTTTAAAGGTGGTCACAAGAGAAATGCTGGCTTTAATGAGGAACTATAGAGGTTAAAGGCAGCCATGAAAATGTATTAAGAAATTATGCAATGCATAGCATTTACTCAGTTCAGAGAGCTTCCAAAGTTGCCGTAAGGCCTTGATAGCTGTGGATGAGGGAACAGTTGTAGCCCTATTTGGAGCATGAGAAATGAACATTAAGATCGAAACATAAGTAACAACTCGTAATGCAATTAAATAATCTTGCTATACTTTTAAAAAGACAGTGAAATGAAATTAGTGACACAATTTTTTTTTCTTTTTACTTCATTTAGGTTCAATATACTGATTTTAGTAACACAAAAAAGCAGAGTGGTGAAGCACATAAGAAAAATGCTAGTCTGTTTTTATATTCTGCCTTCTCTAAATTCAAAGTTCAGTAATGTTAACTTAGAAAGCTACGGTGAAGCCATTGCTTCAGCCTGTATGGTGCATAACAGCAGCAATCGCCAGCCTAACTGCTTGGGTTTACAGTGCCTTATCTGTATTGTATACCTTTTAAGTGCTGAGCTACTGGAAGATTGATTAAGGTGACCAACATGCTGAACCAGTAGTTTACTGAGTAAAATACATGGAGAAGGGTGGAAAGATAGGACAGAGCACAGGGGATGTATTCCGTGTCCACCTAGTGGGAATCTCCATTTCATCTGCTCCTGAAGTTCTGATTGGCTGGGCTGGGGTATGCATGAGAAGGAGACATGCTTCCCCAACTAATTTGCACTTCAGCAGGAGAGGATATGGACATGTCCACTAGATGCAAAGCTATTTAGTAAAGTACTTCTGTAACCAACATGCCTGCTATGCCATCCTTGCTTTCAACGTCTGTCTTAGTAAAAGTGTGAAAGAATCAGGTTTGTGCATGAAAAGTTTTCCTGAGGGTGTGTGCCTTGAAGCCTGTAGTGGTAATTACAGGAAACGGGGGTGGATCCGGAGTAGCACCAAAGGTCAAGCCTTCATCAAAACAAATATGGAGGGAAGTGACTGCATGCTCAAACTTGTCAGCTCACAAGTTTGCCAAGACCAAGTGATGTCAGAAGTTGATGAAGCCTACATGGTTAATGTATAACCGCTTAGGCCAAAATTATTTAGATACTTTTTATGAGGACTACGTATTTACTGGAAATCTCAAAATAATTATGTTAGTGCAGAATACCTTCCACTAGTTGTGACGTCCTTGAAAGGATGAAAATGTTTGAGTTGTACTTGTGTGGTGCATGAAGTTACTTTAAAAAAAAAACTCGGCAATGGAAACAAAATGCAAAGAGTAGTATTCAAAATAAATTGCCACCTCTTTAGGGCTAGATGAATTCAAATAATAATAATAATAAGCAAATGAAGATCGGGCATACAAGATAGATGTTTTGGCTCCCACTTGAAAGCCTTCTTCACAAAGATTGTGAACAAAGCTCCAGTTGAACCAGTTCTTATTTTTCATTTTTATGGTTAGCATCTAATTTTAAACTACTTACCGTGCCTCTTTTGACCAAACCAGACAGGCTGCCATCAAACTCTTCACTACTTCAATGCAAATAATTGGAGGTTGGCAAATACATTTTTCTAATAGGAATAGTAGGTAATGAATAGTCAAACACTGATGCATACAGTTACAGCAGGCATATTTATCTTGGAATTAAGCACCATGCTTATATTGTCTAGTAAAAAAAGGACAGCTATCAAGGAAGATTAGGTTTATTTTTAAGCAAAAGTAATTATACCTCATATACTTGAAGCAGATGTAGTGCTTCTCAAGAATCACGTCCAAACTGCACACACTAAAACATTAAGCTGGGATATTCAAAAAGACAAGTACATGTTTTGCTCGCCAAGTGACTTTTAATGTGCTCAATTATGTAAAGTGTGCCATTATATGATTAATGTAATTTACTAATGTAAAGAAAGAGCAAGCCAAGATCTCTTGCTTCATATATATGTGCTGAATCAAGAAAGTAATTAAGGAAGAAGAACACCAGAAATAAACACAAATATTTGTGTGCTTTCTGGCATAAAATAATTCTCATGTAAGCCACATAACATGCTTTCCAAAGCGTCCCCTACCTTAACTTACAGCTGCATCACATCAAGGCACTTTCTAAGAACACACATGCTTCATGATCATTCACTGTGTTAGTGACTCCCACTGAAGTAGACTGAGAACATACCTGGGCATTACATTCAATAGCTGATGTAAAGTGAAAAGACTGCTGCTTGTAGGTATGAATGAACCAAGTGAATAAGAAATATAAGTTCTCAAACTTCTAGTAGTAAGTGTCGCAGCACTTAAGAACATATTGCAACTAAAAATTGCAACACATGATGAAATAACTGAAATAGCTAGGGAGAGTTTAATAGACCAATAAACAGGAAAATGCAAATTCACAACATTTCTGAATACTTTTCTTCACATGTACTCACCTCATAAGTATGACTTCCCTTAATGCTCGAACCTCTGCCTTAATTTCATAATTCCCCATTCTCGCTGCTTCGCTCATGCTGATTGACATCTAGCACAAAGGCTGGCAAAAGTAGCTGAGCATGTGCATGTGTTGTGAGGCAAGCTGCCCACATCTGGTAGCCGCATGCCAATTTCTCAGAGTAGATGAAAGGGAAGCCTTGAGGGTAAACCATAGAGAAGACGGATACCTTGGTTCAGTGATAACTGAAAACACCAACATGGAAAATTTGGACAGCCCACAGAATCAGCGTAATTGACATAGTTTGGAAAAACTGAAAAGATGCATTATGATATTTACGTTACACAGGTTCCAGTCAAGTTGAAGATTTTCACTGTCTAATAAACTTATAAGACAATACATGACCAGGAATACTGTATGGAACCTAAACAATTTTAATAAAGTCACCTAGAAGTCAGGATGGAGAAGTGACTGAATTGAGGATGCTAAAATGGATGAGGTGGAGGCAGATTGTGAAGACAGGTCTTAAAAAATTAACATTCAACACACACTTAAGTTGGCAAAGATTGGACTCAATGTTCAAGAAGAAATTGACTAAGATAATTTATTGGTATACATACATGAGAGGGCATCAACAATACAGCAGAGATAACTGTTATGCAAGAGGAAAGGACGTCAGTCTAAAAATTAACATTTGATCAGAAGAATGGTTATGCATGGGCTCAGGCTCATGTACAATTCTGTATGGTATGCATGATGTCAGAACCGCATCGCATAGGGAACTGTGGCCTTACATGCCTCGATTATGAAATGATGTGGGCCAAGAGTGGAACAAGGATAGCATCAAGAGGGGGCCTCCTCCAAAAGGAGAATGGTAGGGAAACGGGGCGAGAGATTTTCTACGCAACAGATACAGAATCATATGAGTCATAGTCATAGAAACCATGACCCAAGGAGCTGCACAACAAGGTATATAAATTCAAATCTCTATACAGTTAAACCTCAGTATAACGAAATTCTCGATATAACGAAGTATTTAACTTTTCATAACCTCTTCTCCATAGAACACCATGCATTTAGAGTCTCAATATAAAGAAGTGTGTTTGTGTGCAATTTCAATATAACGAAATTTCGCTTCTGCTGCAGAGGAGTGCCAAGACAATCAATGGTAACTTCCGCGGACGCAGATAGTCAAATGATTGAATTACAAGCGACTGCTTGCAAACGCACCTCTCAAACTGCGTGCAGCGCGACAAGAACAACAGCTTGGAGCCGCATCGTGTTCCGTATAAATTAAGGCCAAGTGCGATCAGATCCTATCGCGCCCCGCGCACTTGTGCTTTAGGTGCAAGTGAAAGTGTGCAAGGGTGAGACAAGAAAGATGGTGGCTTCGTAAGTGCGGCCTTCGCACGCGAGCAATGGCAAAGTGGGGAAGGAAAGCGAGCTCGCGGTAACGCGATCAAGCGCGCGCGAAGGGGCGGAGTGGGGGGGGGGGGTAAGTTGGCGCGCGTCTCGGCCATGACTGCGCGTGGCTGTAAGCGCGGCTGAGCGTATATGCAGCCGCGCACCCTGCTCTAGAAGTAATCTGCTGCGTGTGGAAAGAGCGAGCATGCCAAGACGGCGTGGCATCATGTAAGCTGTTTTCTCGCACGTTTAGTATTGAAGGTTGTGCAATCTCGAGTTTTGATGACCCGTTGGAACGAGAAGCAGACGACGCATTCGCTCCCAGCTGCCGGCGCTTTTCATGATAGCGTCGTCGCAGTGCGACTGGGCGACGCTTTGGGGGCGGAGTGCACGCGAAAGCATGGCGTCACTTAATTCGTACGTACCGCTGATGTGAAGATATCAACGTGGCATGAAACCGTATCATTCATCGCTGACTCCTATATTCGTCAAAATAAAATGTTTTCTCATTCAAACTTGCTTTTTTTTATTGCCCAATAATTCAGAAAATTGCATGGCCCCTTTCCGTGCAACAAAAATCGATCGGCGACTGTACTCATTTGCATAACAGATTGAATTTTAATACAAGGAAATTTCTATATAACGAAGCGAATTGCCGATTTTACCTACTTCGTTATATCAAGGTTTAAGTGTATAACGAAATTTCCTGTTCTCTACACGGGGGTGGCAATGTGGGCTTGTTCGTTGATCATCATGGACCAGCATGTAGTGTAGCGCAGCAAAAACAAGAACACAAGAAGAAATGAAACACAGACACAAGCGCCTAATTATGTCTGTGTTTTGCTTTTTCTTGTGTCCTTGTTTTCGTTGCATTACACTACATGACATTCAATACTTTCACTAGCTGTCACATTCATGAGCACTGAAAACCTAGAATCAACTAATATCTTGCCTGATTTGCCATAATTAAAAAGAAAAATGTGGGTATAGTAGGTCTAATTGAATTCTGGTGATTTTAGTATCACTGACATATAGCTTTTAAGAATGTTTAATCGTTTCTTCCCTTAAGGCAGAGTACATGCTCAACTGCTACAATAAGTGTGAACGTAGGCAAAAACGACATTTTTGGCTCTTGCATCAATTTTATGGCACATTGCGTGATCTAATCAAGTGGTTTCAATTTGACGAAGTTCTCGATTTAACAAAATAAAACCTCACATCCCAATAAAATTTATTAACTAGACTTACTGTACTTTATAACCAAAGTACTGTATAACTATAAGCAGCTACAGCCGCCATGAGTGGCGAGCAGAATTGAAATGAAATTTCTTTAGTCGAAACACGCCGAGCGCTGCTGCTAAAGTACGCGCCACATGCATTGGGCAACTGCGGGAACCGCGGTATCACACGCAGCTATTCAAAGCAGCACATAATAGTGCCGCGGACTAAAATTGGTTAGTAAATGCATTCGGAACCAGTCTTTCGATTACTCAAGTGATATATCAGCCACACACTTGCATAGCACGGCCACGTGGCAAACGCGGCCATGCGGACGCTTCACTATGCGCGGATCGGCTGGTTGCAATATTGGGGCACTCTATGGGTGCATGTTTAAAGCACAGTGTTTTTTGCCTATCGCGTGATCGTTGCGGGTGCTCTACGGCTGAGTGTATTGCATGGTACAGAATTGGCCCCAGTACCAAAAGTACACAGGTAGGGTGGTCCGTGCAGATGAAGCGTGAACGCGAGCTCAACATAACCACGTCGTCATTATTCCGTAGCGATTATTTATGCGAAAGCGCCAAATGGCCCATTGAGCAAAAAAGCCGGCGTCTGTCGTCTCATCGAAACAGCACCTCAAATCCCATTGGCTGCGACCACGTCACGAGCGCACCTTGACGAAACAGCGCAGGTGAAAGGGTATACACCTGCTGTCGCTATAGTGCACCAGGTGTTGCGTGAGGGGAGAGGGCGTCGCCGCGACGCCACGTCATCCTTGCAAGCAGCCGCCCGGTCCGTATCTCCCTCCCTCCCCCCCTCCCCCCTCCACTGGGCTTAGCTGCTGCGCGTGCCTGCCGGCCTTGGTGTCCACTGCTGTTTCCTGGTCTCTGGTCATGCAGCACGTCGGTGGCATGCGGTGTTGGCACCGCAGGCTGCTGCTGCTTGCTAGCTCGGGCCCAATGTAGCTCTAGGGTGCATCACTTGCAGCGTAAAACTCGAAGGACTGCTCAGCGGCGTTCAATTGGGCATTAATGCTTTCGCAATCACAACTCAGATAAGACATGCTTAGCTGTCCTCATATGTTTTTCTTTAGTTGCCAAGTGGACGCATCATTGTTCGCCATTCACAGTCTTCAATCTGTCGTCATCATTGCATTGTCATTTCAAATTAGTTGTAATACCACGCCGTCGGATGCTGCCGCCTTCACGCTGTGTAGTAGATACGCAGTCATTGCCATGCATGCACTTATCATCCCAAATTCGTTATGCCTCAATCGTGATGACTCTAGAATTGTCATCCCTTCGTCGATCATGCATCATTGTCACCGCATCAGCATCATACTGTTGTCGGCATTCGACAGATGCATTACACAGATTAGCATTACCTTTTCAGCTTCTAGAACAGAATGCACGTGGTGATCTACCGCAGTAATATTATGAGAGACACTTGGGCGGAACAATTGCTGGCCTCAATCGCCAAGCCTCCCTGTAACATCATTGATTTTAATCTCCATAATAATCCTAAATTGTGTCACAAAACTTCTACAACAAATGTTAACGTGGTTTCCATAAGACCTTGTCTCTCATGAAAAACACAACTATATTGTCATGTTCACTAACTTGATCTCCTCCATTGAACTTAGTTCTTGCGTTGAATGGATGCTTTCAGCGTTTTAAATTCTGCTAATTTGTGCCACTGCCTCCTTCTCCTGAATAAGCTAACTTAATATAGATCCACGTGCAATTACTAAAATTCACTGAATGCTTTCTTCATGACTAAACACAATTTGTATGTTAACAACTCCAATTCACAAATCTGTCTTTTGTCACTTCTGGCATGCCACAATGCTGAGTGTTTAGGCCCTTGATTTTTCTCATTTTAGATCTCGCAAAGAAAACGTAGAAAACTAAACTTTCTGTTGATGACTGTGTGTTTTGTCGTGAAACAACCAAACTCTGGCAGGTCCGCTTCTGTTCAAACAGACTAAACAAATGGCCCACTGAGTAAAAAAGCCAACGTCTGTCGTCTCAGCGAAATGGAACCTGAAATCCCATTGGTTGTGACCACATTGCGAGCGTGCCTCTACGGAGCAGAGCGGGTGAAAGGGTACATCTGCCGTCGCTCTAGTGCGCCAGGTGTTGCGTGAGGGGAGAGGGCGCCGCCGCAATGCCACGTCATCCTTGCTCTCGCAAGCCGGCGCCCAGTCCATATCTCCCTCCCTCCCCCCCTCCCCCCCCCACTGGGCTTAGCTGCTGCACGTGCCCAGTGGGGCAATGTCTCCACTAATGTCTCTCCGGAGTGCCATCACTAGTTAAAAACCTAACATCAGCACCCTAGCAAAAAAAACTGATAGAAATTTCTATAGTCTCTTAGGAATATGTATAGGTTGTACGGGTCCTTTTAAGAGTGATATATATTCCTACCTGACCCATAGAACTATTTACCAGACTGGCAGGCAGCAGATAGATCTCACTGTGCTGCTTAAAAGACCAAATAGCATGATGTACGTATCAGTCTTTTAAACCCAGAGAGAGATCATCATATGACATACAGAAATCTGATTGAGGCACTGATAAAGCATGTTAGAAATAGCACACATGCCGGTGCCCACACGCCTGAAGAGACGTTTTTAAAATGAACTGAATATACAACCCTGAATGCGTTGCCTGCCACGTGAACAGATTAACAAACACAGTTGGAATATTAGAGTATCAAATAAAAATGAAGTGTGTAAACTGTGCAATTATCAAAACTTTTTACAGCTTGTATGCAGATATATTATCCTAAACACGTTTCAACATAAATTAAAGCACACGTTTTCAAAGCACAGCAGCGTTACTTAGCCTGTGAAACTACATTGGGGAAGTTGCATGAGCTAAGTATCAGTCCATCTTTGTAGCAGGTGTGCTCCAGTTCTTTTAATACAAAATTACATTTACAAATTTTGCGAGACGGATGTGCAACATTTCATGCATATCCAAAACAGGATTACCGTCGTCATCATCATCATCATCATTATATTTATGTCCACTGCAGGACGAAAGCCTCTCCCTGCAATCTCTAATTACCCCTGTCCTGCGCCAACCGATTCCAACTAGCACCCGCAAATTTCCTAATTTTGGCGCACCACCTAGTCTTCTGCCATCCTCTACTGCACTTCCCTTCTCTTGGTACCCATTCTGTTACCCTAATGGTCCAACAGTTATCTAATCTGCGCATTACATGACCTGCCCAGCGCCATTTTTTTCTCTTAATGTCTATTAGAATATCATCTATACCCGTTTGCTCTCTTGTCCAAACTGCTCTCTTTCTGTCTCTTAAAGTTATACTTTGCATTCTTCGTTCCATCCCTCTTTGCACGGTCCTTAACTTGTTCTCAAGCTTCTTTGTCAGTCTCCAAATCTCTGCGCCATATGTCAGCACCCGTAAAATGCACTGATTGTATACTTTCCTTTTCAATGATAATGGTAAGCTCCCAGTCAGGAGCTCACAATGTCTGCCATATGCGATCTAGCCCATTTTTATTCTTCTGTGAATTTCCTTCTCATGGTCAGGGTTTCCTGTGATTAGTTGACCTGGGTAAACGTACACCTTCACAGACTCTAGAGACTGGCTAGCGACCTTGAACTCTTGTTCCTTTGCCGGTTATTTATCATTATCTTTGTCTTCTGCATATTAATCTTGAGCCCCACTCTTACACTCTCCCTGTTAAGGTCCTCAATCATTTGTTGTAACTCGTCCGCAGTGTTCCTGAATAGAACAATGTCATCGGCAAACCGAATGTTGCTGAGGTGTTCGCCGTCGATCCCTACTCCTAAACCTTCCCAGTTTAATAGCTTGAATACTTCTTCCAAGCATGCAGTGAATAGCACTGCAGAGATTGTGTCTACTTGTCTGACTCCTTTCTTCATAGGTATCTTCCTACTGTTGTAATAAAGTTTATTTACAAAAGCAAAACAAAGCACTTTCAAGACTGTGGATACCAACTGTAGCTCTAACATGTCCGGCTGAGTTTGCGAATGCCATAAATTAGACACTACCAACGTGATTTCATTAAAGCTACTTTCTGGGCTAGTTTGTGCATACTTGATTTGAAAATTATAACAACGCTAATGCATCCATCCACAACGGGACAAGGACAAGACACAAGCAACATGACTACAAACATGACTAGGGTTTATTTTACACTCCACTATCTAAAGAATAAGCAAGCAACTTTAGCCACATTTAAACAAACACATAAGAGGAAGAATACAGACTGAAGTACCAACTTCACCATGCCCATTTGTGCTCACAGATGCTGTATAGAACACCAGGTCTAATTGGCATATGCTTTTATAACATTACAACTTCATATGAAGCTATTTTCTCTAGACTATGCATTTTTGCATTCATCCAAAAATTGTTGTGATATGTGACAGAACACAAGTGAGCTTGAGCAAAAAGAACAAACTGGCATGGCACACTGACAGGAAGCAAGGAAACAGGACAAGCATCGCTATTGGTACAAGATCTACAGCAATATATCAGAACATGACAATATAGCAATATTATTTAAGCAAAAGTGAGTACAGATCTGAGAACTTATTCAAGTAAGAACATGGATTTACCATTTTTAAAACCACATATTCATGAACAAAAACAGCTAAACATCAGTGCACATATTGCAAAATCAGAAGACACAATTCTTCACTGGGTGCTAGTTCAACCACCGCACGTCGAAATGTGTAAAAGTAGTTTAACCTGTGTAGCCTTCAGCACGCGAAAGCAAAGAAGACTATCAGAACAGGCTTCATATATAGTGTTTGGAGTCTTTGATTCAAACCGTAATAGTGCCACAGGTAACGGATAAACTTGCACCAGCTACATTGAGTCAAATGAGTAAATAAAGTGAGGAAGACAGATGCATGGTGTGTAAATGATGCTGTTGTATCAAGTAGCATAACTGCTCACTTGACATTCAGCTGCTTTCCATGCCTCTGCATACAGACTGAGAAGCTTTACCTCTTCACCATCTGCTAGTGAAGCACCGTTTGTTCACTGTGATCACCCACTCAAGGCAGTCACGTGGTTAAGTAGGGCCCTTCGCTACATGTAAGGACACCGACCCGAAACTGTGCATAAGTCCTGTAAAATATTGTCATTTTTTGGCTACTGCAGCTGTTCATCAGCAGCTGCATCGCTACTGCCAACATGCAGACCATGCAATTCCCCAAGCACTTAATCAACAAGAGTACAATAATGAAGAGTGGCAAATTGGGCTAGCTGGTTCATTAGGAAAACAAGAAGCTAACGCAAGAAAAAATAAACACTCTAGAATTTTGATGGCTCTGGCTTAATTAATATATTCAAACATAAGAAAGCTGATTATTACAGAACGCCATAAAGTGTGGTGCACTGTTACCAACTGTTTTTTTTAAAGCTATAACCTGTTATTACTAGACACTCACGTACCATGGCTGAAGACATACTGTTCATCATTGCCATGTCTTGAGCATGGGAATTAGTCTCTTTCATAAAGGTTTCATATTGTCCATTCAAAAATATTGTTGTCTATTTCTATAAACACATAAAGGCGCATAACTTCGCTGGGTGTTACGTAAACTAGTGGCTCCTCTCTTCTGATGCAGACTGAAAGGTGCTTTGCATAGAGAATTTCAACAGGAAATAGTTTCTTGTATTTCAGAATTATACAAGAATTCGCTCCAGTAAGAATTCTACAAATGAGAGAAAACGCACCTGGGAAGCTGACAAATGCACTGTTTTTAGTCTTTATAGTTCAAGTGTATTGGAGAGAGTGGAATGTTTGTTGGTTGATAACCATTCGCTAATATTCAGTGACACTTGTTGAGTCACAGCCACGGTTGTGGACTACAGCCTGTTTTTCACTTTCATCCAACTCCAGGCACAGCTTTCCAGTGCCTAACAAAACTGTCTGCTGACCAGCTCTCCTCTCCTGTACACTAAAAAAACTCTCTGCTTCTGGTGAAAGATTTAAACTAGCTTTAGCTGCCTGTAACTTTCGAGCAAGTACATAACATTCCAATATTTGTAAAGGAACATCATTAGCTCCGCTGACCAATTTCACAAGAAGTTCATTTCCGCCTTCAAATACAAATGAAGAATACGACCAATGAGGTCCTAGTTTAGCCGCACTTTTAGGAAGATGCAGGATTTGGTGTACATTGTATGTCATTGCACCCAATCCAAACAAAGACTGCTCTCACAACAAACTCCGAGAGAAGATCAGATGATCTCATTATGGTCATCTGAAGTGACGGTGTCTAGTAGAAGTATATAGACACCCTCCACAAGCAAACTGGAATGTCTGACATACTTATCTGGCAAAAAGCCATGAAGGCATGGTAATGAATAATGGAGAACCCACTACTTCCATTCACTAGCTTTCCAGATTGTGAAGTCTGATAATCTTTGTGGTGTACGTGTGAACCAATTCGGTGGCTTGATTGCCAATAACCTCCTGTTTAAAGAGGCTAAACTTTGTTGTGAACCAATGTAAACATCTTTTCTCTTTTAAATGTGATCACATTTTTATTCTTTTTAAGCTGTTGTATGGTGTATATTTGTTCCAACAATCTTTCCTTTCTGAATTCTGGGCTTCATATTTGATTTATATGTATTGTCTTTTCTGATAATATAAATGCATTATTTCTGACTCATTTTTTGGGCAAATGAGGAAGCTTGCTTCTCCTTGAAGCACATTACACCTATACAACACACATAGATACTGATAGACTATAGATCTGGCAAACTAATATGAATACACTATTACACTAATAAAAAGAATACACTAGTAGACTTGTACAAGCAGAATAGCATAGATACGTCCAGAATAGAACTAAAAGTAATTGTTGATATGCTTGCGGTATGGGAATAAGCAGCTGCAATAAAATGTACAGGTTGGTTTTGTATGGCTTCAACTAAATATGAGAGTTTTGTTTTTTGTAGGTATATCCCGGATTGATGAAGCATACTCTAGTTTTGATCTTACAAGCATATTATACAGTATAAGTTTAAGGGAAGCAGGAGTCCCAAGAAAACTTGCAGCACAAAAAGCCATGTGTTCAGTTATTAGCATTACTCAAAAAGTTGATATGCATTTGCATTGAAAGATTATTAGTAGTATGAATACCTATGTACAAGGTGCTTAATAAGAACAGAGCGCTTAATTTTGTAGGTAAATGTGTTAAAAGGACTAGTCATGATGTGAAAAATCTCTTCATTTTACTTTTACCACCCCACCTTACCACCATTTTACCTTTACACACACACACACACACACACACACACACACACACACACACACACACACACACACACACACACACACACACGCACACGCACACGCACACACACACACACACACATATATATATACCATGGCACCCATTCCGTAACTCTAATGCTCCATACGATAGACAATACGATAGAAAATTGGGCAAGTTGTTGAAGCTTCATGGCAGTTACTGCATGACAGATGCCGACAAAAGTAATAGAACGGGACAGGATACAGCTCAGCCGTGACGTGTGTTGCCGTCAAAACATGTGCATTCGGTGATGTGAAGGTTGTTTTGGTATGTATCTGCATATGCTAGGGGGCCGGGTGTTGGTCACGTGATGTGTGTTATATATTGGTTGTTTTCCTTCAAAAAACTTCATTTGCAAATAAAGTTTATTGAAAGAAAACAACCAATATATAACACACATCACGTGACCAACACCCGGCCCCCTAGCATATGCAGATACATACCAAAACAACCTTCACATCACCGAATGCACATGTTTTGACGGCAACACACATGTCACGGCTGATTAATCAATGTAAAAAAAACAATTACTAAGGCACAATGCAACTCAGTGGCTTTACTTAAGATCTAACACGGCAACCTCGCTATCTTGCAGCGAGATGGATGGCTGGCTAACACATAGTGAGCCTTTCTTTCTAATGTGATAAGCCTCCATTAATTCATGTGAGAGCTTATCACAGTGTGTGAACAGCAGAATAGTACTTTCAAAAACTGGATGACGCCCAATGCTGCAACAATGCACAGAAAGGTGTGGATGCGCAAAAACCCTTAAAAAAACTATGGCACTTCCTTAGTCGAATGTTTAAGCACCTTCCAGTCTGACTGATATTTTGTAGGCTTCAAGAAAAAGGAATCGAATAAACAACATTTCGTGTGCAAGAGACAAACTGTATGCTATATTTCACTTTGCAGTCCTCCCTGCTCAGACAACAGTTGTGAAGAATGTGCTTGTTTATTGCTTCACATATTCCCTTCAGCTTATCTTTAAATGAAAACCCAATCCTCTCCTGGAACTTAGAAGCCACCTTTTTCTGCCTGTGTGACAATTAATAGAGGGGATAATGGCAACTTTGTTCCGCTCTTGCTCCTTAAGCTTCTTCCACCCTGGTCGCACCTTAAGTTCCTCAATTAATGTGCTTCAAGATAAAAAAACCACTGAAACTGAATAACCTGCCTCATTAAGCCTTGTCACCAGATTCCTTACACTTTCAAGGATAAGGTGAGGATAGCTCTTGGTTGGGGCATCTCTAATTGCGTGAGTGGCAATACTGTACTTAATAAGTTTTGAATGGCTAGACCTATAATCAAGAAGGGGCTTAGAAGTTCTCGACTGATATCCCCAGCATATGTGATCCCACATAAAAGTAAGCCTGATATAAGAAGTTGCAGCACATTTTTTTTCTGGAACTTCTAAAGTGAAGTTTAAACCTTGCTATTGTTCTCTAAATAGCTTCAGTACTTCGATGACAGCTCTGCAAAAGTTATCATTTGCTCATGAAAAACAAATAATCATCCACGTATCTGAAAATTTTAAGAGCAAGCCCACTCAGGTTTTGATTATTTTCTGGTCAACATAACTTAAAATATTACTGAGCACTGGTGCAACACCGGAACCTATGCAGATGCCAGCATTCTGGACACCTATTTTACCTTCCCACCAGACCAAAATTGACCTTAAATAGAAATCAAGAAGCTCCAGAAAGTTTGCAACAAGAATTTTACACCTTTCAGCAAATTCCAGCTAACCTGTTTGCTTGTGTATGCAGTCCTTAACAAACTGCAAGAGATGCACCTGCGGCAAAGAATTGTATAAATCTTCTGCATCTATACTAAAGCCTGCCCATTTTACCAGATTATGCTCCTGCAGGAAGTGTACAACAGTCTGAGAGCTGGCAGCAAGGAATTGGTCATTGATTCCCAGCCTGTCAAGGTGTGTCTGCAGAAATTCTGAAACATGAAGCCATGATTTATATTCCGACACAATGGTTCTGAAATGGATTTCCTAAGCTTGTGTGTTTTGCACTGAAGAAGGCGCATAAAAGAAGACCTTTTTCCACCTTAATATCATTTGAGACTGTTGTCAAACCAAACTGATTCAACTTCGTGACAGCTCAACATTTTATGTCAGCTATATTGGTATAAATTTCATTAAAATTTATGTCAGTGGCTGACACACCCTCCTCCGGAAAAGTGCTTTCCAACATGACAACACAACAACACAACACAATGTGCCCCATACGTTAGCTCAGGTAGAAGGCAATGATTCTATGCTTGATTGTACACAATTATATATATATATATATATATATATATATATATATATATATATATATATACTTTGTATTCACCATCCAGGGCCAGGGAACAAGAGAAGCCAGACACCACTGACCAATTTCTGACTAAGAGAATTAATTTTTGACCTTAATACATCTTGTTTTTACTGTACATGTCCCTCACCTCCATCCAGGTTCCCAACATTTATATCTGAAAAGCTTGTCTATCACCACATACAGGGTCTGTCCTGAAAGTAATGCCAGTAAATTTATTGTGATGTGACTGTATGTCAGAGCGGTCTAACTGGTTGAAACTAGTAGTGACGGAATCCAGCTAAGCAGCGGTCCGTCAGTCAGTGTGCTCCGAACATCGGAGAGTGTCGGACGGGCCTGTCTGTGAGAGCTGTTTTTTATACTTGGGCAAGTGAAAATGCAGCGCTCATTAGAACAAAGATTTGCGATCAAGTTTTGTGTGAAACTTGGCAATACCGCTGCGGAAACTGTTACTATGCTCAAGACTGCTTATAAAGAACAGGCCTGGCCAGATCGGCAAGTGTTTCGGTGGCACAAGGCCTTTTGGAAGGCCGGGAAGAGGGCGACGACAAGGACTGTGCTGGATGGCCATCCACGACCACTATGACTGACAATGTGACACGAGCGAGGGAACTGTTGAACTCAGACCAACGATTAAGTGTTCGTTTAATGGCCGACATGTTAAACGTTCCGAAAACTCAAGTTCATGAAATTGTTACAAACGATATTGGCATGCGGAAGGCGTGCACAAAAATGGTTCCAAAAGTGCTCACAGACAACGAAAAGTCACGCCACGTTGAAACATGCCAAGAAAATCTCAACATGTGCAAACGTTATGGACGACGTTTGCACATGCACAAATTTGCACATGTACATGCGTTTGCACAAATTTTTGGACAACGTCATTACAGAAGACGAGACTTGGGTATTTGAATATGACCTGGAGACCAAAAGGCAATCATCTGAGTGGCACACACACTCGTCCCCTCCCCAGAAGAAAGCCAGGATGAGCAAATCAAAGATAAAGATCATGCTTATTGTTTTTTTTTTTGACATCCACGGACTGGTTCATCATGAGTTTGAAGAACCTGTAACCACTGTGAACTCCAAATTTTATGTGGATGTAATCGAAAGACTGAAACGCAGGGTTCAACATATCCGGCCGGACATTGCACACAACTGGAAGTTGCACCACGATAATGTGTTGGCCCAAGTGCCTTCATCGTCACCGACTACCTGGTTCAAGCAGTAGGGCCAACCATCCCCCAGCCCCCGTACAGCCCGGGCTTGGCTCCCCCCCGACTTTTTTCTGTTTCCATGCCTCAAAACAACCCTGAAAGGCAATCATTTTGGGACAGTGGACGTGATTAAAGCAGCTAGCACCACAGCATTAAAAGCCATTCCGGAGGAGGACTACCGCAACGCATTCGAGAGCTGGAAGTCTCGCTGGAGCCGATGTATTGACGCAAAAGGAGAGTATTTTGAAGATTTTTAAGCTTTTTGTAACAACAAATTCAATAAATGATTTTTAATCGCCTTATACATTACTCTCAGGTCAGACCCTGTACATGCACCTTGAAGGTATGCATGTGGAAAGCATTTCAACCTCTGCTTGCTTTTCTGGCATGGAATAAAACGGCCTTTTGTCTCTAAACCACTTACTTTTAAACTATTCCGTTTGGTTCATTTTTCTAACTTCTGCAGAGTTGCATTCACAACTTTCATAGTTAACCGGCTCCGTTTTCATTCTTGCTTCCTAAAATATGCCCTCCTGTCATGCATAATTTGGAAGGCCTTCTGTTAGCAATGGGTATTGTATTTCAAGACTATCAGTGCAATGTTGCATGAAGAAACCTATTCTTGGAGTGAATTATTGTTCAGCTTGATATCATGATACTGCTGCATGGTTGTTATTTAACTCTGCAAGAGAATGGTCCTGCCATCCTACCAAGAGTGCATTTCATGGGTATTACTCTCTTTCTTTTGACATTAGTTTATGACGCTCACAGATATGTATCTGTGTCAACAATAACACCTGACATCTAATTTTGTGCAACATGCACTACATTTAATCAGATAAAAGTTGCATGTTTTGTCTCTTGGACCAGTCTGCTCAGTGGTAGGAGCTCGAGACCACAAATGAGAATGGCTGGCCAAGATCTGTGGTGTATGCCCAGTGTTATGCATCTGACAAGATTTCATGGTGGCAAGAAGACATGTCAGACATACTGTGATCTTTCTAATTATTGTGCACAGAGTTATCAGCATGATAATATCCTTAATGCTATAAAGAGTACCTCCAGCAAGCAGTCTATATTCTTATGCCTTTTCGTTGCTTATGGCAACAAAATCCAACATCCTTTGAAACATGCTCACTTGCTGTCTGATGCACAAAATGAAGAACGCTGCCTTCTCTAAATTTATTAGCAACAAGAAAGCCACTCTGGAAGCAATTATATACATACACAGCAACACACACTAAAACCTACAAATGGGAGAAAAAACACAAACTAGGCAAACAATAAAAGAAACCTGACACCCAACAAGTGTTACATGTTACTCAAGTATGCACATTCAACCTGAGTTAGATAGATGGTCGACTCCCGCACTCCTGTGCATGCATGTGGATATGTTAAGCCTCAGCTACTCTTTCTATATCATAACTATCCCCATGCTTGTGAAATCTGGTGTACAACTGCAAGAACAATGATGGCTTGACAGGTGGTTCACCTTTCAATGAGTTCTATAAGGAGGATGCATCAACTCTTCCAGCCAATGTACACATTACCACATGAAAGCAGCAGCTTATAAACAGCACAACACCATACAGCACAAATTATATATTTGCCACGTGTTATTAAACTTACATCATTAAAGTACATTAGAATTGGTGCTAAGGCTGGTGTACAATATATGCATATACTTTAAACAATCATAAATAATGCAGGAGCTTGGAATATGATTGACTATTCTCAAAACTGCTTTGATAATACAAAAGTCAAGGCTTTGTTTTTGGCATCACCCACTCCAATTCGTTTTCTTTCTTTTTCCAATTGAAGCATTGGAAAGGTTTGTGCCATGCGCTTCGACCGTGACTTTTCCTTGTTCGCGCACGGCCATGACCATAATACAAGAAAATCGCCCCAGTAACGCAGTGGTCCCTGCCTACTTTTTCATATACTTTACCGCAATACATTACGTATGCTTCACCGCATAACATGACTGTATTGCGGCAAAGCTGATTTTATGGAACTGAGATTATGTAACGGACCTTTTGTCCTTCTGCTGCTCGCATGAGCATAAGCTCGCAAAACCACAAAATACAGACTTGGCTTGCTGCTGGTTGATTTTCTAGCTAACATTTCGAGACGTCCACGTTGTTTACAAAAAAAGTCGGTGAAGTTTCTCGCGCTCGGACGCGCTTCAAAAGGCAGCGTGACCACCTATAATTAAGGCAGTCATAAGCGGCAACGAAATCCATACAAGGTACATCAACTTCCACAAAGCTACTGGGCAACGCCATCAATAACTGGCACACGGGCCACCCAGGCGCTGGCTTTCCACAAAGCTTTTGGCCAACACGATCAGTCACAGGCACAGGTGAAGTCCGCAAAACACTACATGGGCAGAACTACTACGGCCATACTCAATCACTTCGCCACAAGCTCTCACATTTAACGACATCAAACAGCTACAATCACTTCTCCACAGCCACGGACACAGGCGAAGACCACACGGGCAGAACGGAAGCACCGATTCAGGGGTCGATCGTCGCGTTCATCGCTTTAGCGCCACCTATTTAAAAATAATATACGGAGCCAAGCCAAACCATTATTTAGCGTCTATTTGGGTGAACCTAACGCTTTCGGGCCCTAACCATTCGAACGACCAGGGCATTATAACGCTTACCCCCCCTTTCCACTCCGTCGACCAGGTCGCAGGAACGGCGGCCTACAACATATCCGCTCGCTTTTGGAAGTAACCGCTGCAGGTGTAAACACGACTGAGGGTGAGGTTTGCATTGCGCCATAAAAAACTAGCTCCTTACAAATCGGTTGTCAGTCCCCTTAAAATCCAGAAACAGGCACCTTAACAGGCACCTTAACATGGAAACAAATTGGTGCATCTTGTAAATAGGAATAAGTAGGCATTCTTTTTCACATTGTTTATATGTGTAGATTGCATTAGAACTTAGTATTTTCCTAATTTTGAAGAACATTGTAATGTGCAATAATTGCATCTTAGGCATGCAGATGGTGTAGTGTATCTTTTTTTTCTGTACATACATTGAAACTTGATATATGTGTGGATGTGTAAATGTACTGTTGCCATGTGAGGGCCTCCAAGCACATTCAAGCTGTTAGTCACAGCTTCTTGCCTAGAGGACCCCCAACAAATTTCTTATAAAATGAAGTATTTTTAATACACAGCTAGATGTTGTACACTCAGAGCCATTACACACACACACACACACACACACACACACACACACACACACACACACACACACACACACACACACACACACACACACACACACACACACACACACACACACACACACACACACACACACACACACACACACACACACACACACACACACACACACACACAGTTTGAGCCACATACCTGCAATATATGAAAAGTTCTTCGCCACTGAAAAACATGTGACTATGATGAGCCCAAATTAAAAAATAAAAAGAAATTGTGGGGTTTCACGTGCCAAAACCACGGTACAATTATGAGGCACACTGTAGGGAAGTACTCTGGATTAATTTTGACTGCCTGGGGTTCTTTAACGTGCAGCCAATGCACACCACATGGGCGTTTTAGTGTTTTCTTCCCATTGAAATGTGGCCACCGTAGCCGGAATTTCATTGTGCACTCTCGGGCTTAGCGGCGGAACGGCAAAGCCACTACCCCACCATGGTGGGCGAGCCCAAAGTCATTTTGAATTATCAAGATTCCACTCCAGCTTCATTATTTATGGTCAAGCAAAAACCACTAACCAAAGGTTACTTAACTGGCACCTGCTCAATACAGATACAAGGAGCCTCTATATATACAAAAATACATACTGTTTTATTCAAAAGAGAAATGAAGTACCTTTATTCATTGCTGAAATGTACAGTGGTCTAGAAAAATGACGAAAGTTCATAGTTCATAGAACTGGCAACACTTGGCCAGAATGCCACAAGCCTGTTAAGGAAATGAGCTCATACAGCCAAGCATTGTCTTGATGAAGGTGCATGCAAAGTGGAAGAGAAACATCAGTGCAGTTTCCAAATTTTGGAAATCAACAATTACTTTCTTCGTCTTAGTAGCAGCACTGAGACAGTTCTGGAATGAATAACAGAGAACATTCAAGATTGAAAGGTGACTTCAGTAGCGCAGCTGTAGCATCAAAAAGTTGCTTACTTATAGAGACATGCTACCATGCAAGAGCATACTTTTATGTCAAGTGCACTCAGGCATTGCGAAGTATGAAAAGGGCAATGTCTTGCCATAGTCTAGGTATTTGCAATATTCAGTCCACACTTGAGGCAAGGCTGTACACTGCTCAAAAATAAATAATATAGCTTCTGCAGCATCAAAAACTGACCATACTTTGCAAATGCCCAAACTAACTTTGATAATCTCTAGAGAAATATAGAACCCTGGGGTACAACTGCCTAGACATGCAACATCTGCTTGAAGTTCTCTCTGACAGTTCACTCGAACAGAGAAAATAAAGATTGTATGTACAGAACTAAACTACATATTTCTCACCTGCAGACATTTGCCCTGCATCGACCGCAGGATGCAAAAGCTCGAAAAAACATGAACAACTGTACTGGTGCAAGCTTGGATGCAGACCCTTACATTATCACAGTGATGTGCATCAAAGCTTAGCCTTGCATGTGACAGAAATGAAATAAAAAAAGGATGGAGGTGGCTAGTCAACAGTTGCTCTCAAGCTGTTACGCACAAGTCTTAGCTTTAAGATTAAATAACAAGCTTGCCAAGACAGGGCACTTCGTTAAAATCAAAATCACCGGTTCAACAAGAGTACATCAATGCATACCTAGTAATAGGTGACATTGGAAATATGTGTATATATGCAAAGGCTGCATGAACGTTCACTATGAACCCCCCGTGTGGTTCCCTTTAAAATATTCCTAAATAATGGGCAAGCCTCACCAAAGCAATATGGGACTCTCTCCCTCTGTTCAGGCAAAAGTTGCATGACTTTGGGTGCAACATTAGCAATGCACCATGATGCTGGAATTTTCCAACTGCCACAAAAGCCACCCTTTGATCTGGAGAATTAGGTGGTCTAAAGAAACAAGCACACAGCGATTAATAGATAACAAGCCACATTGTACAAATCAAATAAAACTTCCATGATAAGTGCCATACTCTTTTTGCTAGTAAGACAGCTGCACTTTAAGCACAGACAACTCTGCTCCAAGCAGATTGACAGCAAAATTGAAAAGATACCATATGCTTCAACATATCTCTAAATAAAGATAAGTTCTCATGTCATTGTGACACCCAAGGCTCTACGCGAGTGTTCATAAACAACATAGCTAATGCTGACAGCAGGAGCCACTTTCATGAAGTTTGGAGTGATGCCACGATAAAGGCCACTGAAGCCTTCAGTGCGGACGATGCCTTTGATGAGTCCAATCATGGAGGTCCGCTCGTGTTTTCCATCTGCAGTACATGAGACACACCAACACCTCAATTCGATTACCTCACATGAGATAACAGAGCATTTTCTGTTGTTGTAACAGTTATTGCGAGACTGAAAGGCGACTTCAGTAAAGCATCTTCTCAAACCTAAGCACCCCGCAATTTTTCATGCCCAAGAAAACAAAAGTGAGAGATTAGAAGCAAATAAAATACAATTTAAAGTCCAGGTTAGAATTTTTTTTTTTTATATAGAAACTCAAAATTAAGCAGCTCAAGCTCTCGTCGAATGTAGGAAATATTATGGTTGATGAGATAAACTACTGCTCGCTGTCAGCACACTACAGCTGCTCACTCAGTTTGTAACAGTTATGGAGCCTTTCATGCTGCCTCTCTGGATGCTACTCTTGTTGCTATTGGTATATACCGTAACGAACTATCCTTCTGTTTTTTTAAGCCTGTTTGCCACAACATTTGCTTGAAGGGTAAAAGCATACATCCAATGACAAAGGCAGTGCTGAAGTTATAAGCATGATTTCACTCAGGTGTTGAAATATATGAAACCAAAATATTCACAGCTCACGTCTGCCTGCACATGGCATCAACTGCATATACCTGGTAGGTGAAATGCATGGCAGGAGTAGAATTTTTGCAACTGTTGACAGTGTTACAGAAACTAGTGGTCATACTCTGCCAAATGTTACCGACTAATGCTTCCCACAGTCTTATAGTCAAACAAGAACACTTGTTCGTCGTGGGCATAACTACTACTGAAGGTCTTCTGGTTACCAACTGCTCTAGACTCAGTCACACATTGAGCTTACACAGAAATATGAGAGGCGAGATTATGAAATAAAAAATAAAAAAATAAATTGGCAGAGAACAACTCATTTGAAATTAACCACTTGCATACTAGAAGGCTATTACATGAATGTGAAAAACAAACATTGCACTGCAACCGAACAAGTATGAGTATTGCTGGTGACAACCCAAGAATTGAGTGGAAAATACCATGTGTTCAACTTCACAGAATTTATATATGTGCCAGCCAATTATATTCCCTGATTCCCATGTTGTCACAGCAGAAATGAACTTCTTTCAATGTGGACGTGTCTCGAGGGCTACGTTTTGTAGCATGGATAGCAGGTACAGTGCGGTTGTGTGGGCAAAGCTTGCACTAATTTCTTGGGCTGTCACCAAGTACAGTATAGGAAAGAACACAGAATGAGCGTGGTCCCGCGTTCGTCGTCCTTGTCCATTTGTGTACGGCTTCCAATGGATCACTTCCAACTTGCCTACTTTACCAAACTTAGGTCAATGAACTGTACAGCTTATCAATGAGAGGAACTTGGCTAACCAGAGTACCTTAAAGGAAGTCTACTGTAGTTTCCCGATAAGCTATCAGTGGGGAAAAAGCAAGATTGATGCATAATATTTTCAGGCAGCGGTGCAAGACTTGTAAAATAGTGTAAACATGTGGAAGGGTGATAGTATTTGCTGAACTCTTTGGATCGACATTGTAGGACAGGTTTCCAGCAGGAAACACTGAACTGGACAGCAGGGAACCAGACACATGACACGCCGCTGGGTGGAACCATGTGACGATGGTTCGTTTTACATTCTTGGAATGGTCGGAGTCATATGGCAGAAAACTGCTCCGTGACCAAGACTCGTACTACCAGTTGTATGTCTTCTTCCCTTCTGCCCTTGTCAGTGTTTTCTACTGGAAATTGCAAATATGTAGCTTCCCAGGCCATATCACCACTTAGGTCTCTTCAGCTGACAACCCTTAACTTGCTAGAAGTACATAAAACTCGAGGTTTATGCTAACAAATAATCAATGTCACTGTCAAATTGCATGTTCAACAAATGCACAGTGTCAGATTTTACAGCGAAGCTGTTAAGGGCTATTTTACCCACTATCGTGTCCGCGTGTAGAAAAAAATCCTGAAGATAGGGCAATACTGTGCCGACCTGCGGCGGAGGTGACGCAGGCATTAAGTACTCCCCATACGTGGGCCGATCCCAAAGATAGTACAATACCCGGCCAACCTATGGTGGAAGTGAAGCAGGCATTAGACACTCCCCATACATGGGCCGATCCCAAAGATAGTGCAATACCGGGCCGACCCATGGCGGAGGTGAAGCAGGCACTATGCACTCCCCATATGTGGGCCGACCTGCGGCGAAGGTGCAGTTCACTATTAAGGGCCCACATACATAGCTTCGCTGGTAATCCTTCTTCACAGAATGGAAGGGCACTGAGTTTTTTTGAAATTTTTATCTGTCATGGACCAAAGTAGTAATACCCTCACTTAAATGGGACATTTGACTCTTCTGTTACATTACTAGGACTACTGAGATGACACTTCCAGCTTTGCATTTTTTTTATTTTACATGAAGGTCCTAGACCTCAAAAGGCCTTGAAAAAATACTGGCAAGCTTCAGAATGCCCTAAATAATTAACAATAATTTTCTACGAGTCAGTTTGGCTTTGGCGGAGCTTCGAGCATTGCGTGAGTGAAGACTGCTTGTGGGAAAAGTCACGTAGGTCATGGGAGGGGGGGGGGGGGAAGACGTCCGAAGGGCATTGATAGAGACGGCGAGCTGGCCAATTCAGGACTCTAACCAGGCCATGATAGAGGGTTTTGGTGTTGAAGAGAGAGCGGCGACAGAAAGAGAAGTTGTGTCATGGGCGCGATCAGTGAGCTGAGCGAGGCGGTCGAGGGTCAAATCTTCTGCAGCGGCCAAGACAAGGCAAGTGGACACTGGCAAGCACTGCATGAAGAGCTCCTTCAAAAGCACACTGTTCGCATCAACAACAGCTCAAGAGCCGTCGCATGCTGTTGAGCAGCTGGGAAGGGCAGCGATCTCCAAGCTCCTCAGAGGTGAAGAAGGTGCTGGAGGTGTGTGCTCTCAGATGCTGTGGTGCAGTCGAAAATACTCTGCTCCACTTGCTGGTATGGGGCATCTCAAAGGGGCAGCGATGACGTCCGCCACCTTGTCAGCAACCTCAGGAGACAGGTTTGCAAATAAGTGGCGATACCGAGAAGTCTCCAAAGTCATGTGGTGTAGATCGAAGGAGGCTTCGACCTGGGTGAACCAAACCTGTGGGTCCTTGCACCAGAATGTGGGCAAACGAAGCTGTAGCGCTGTGATGTCCTGTGGGCGTGAGGTAGTGTCAAGTGGAAGGTTGCCTGACGGCGGCAGGTTGTTGGGGTCGGTCATCTCGTAGTCCGGAGTCACCAATGTCGCGAATCGAGTGGTTGCAGTGGAGCGCTGGAACCAGATGACGAGCGTAGCAGGCTCTTAGAATGGACTAGCGCGTGCCGTGCTTGCGCTGCAAGCACGCGCCACCCAACTTTATTTTCCTCATCTTTTGCGGACTGGGAGTGCTGACCTTTAGCGTCCGTGCGTACCTGAGGGCACTACAATGTCACGACATCGAAGGTGGTCATGTGGGAGCAAAACATTGTAATGGTTTGGCACTCACTCTGGCTCGCCCGGTTCTCCGCTATGCTGCTACGGTCGAACCTACTTCTGAGATACCAGTTTTAACAATATATTGAATATAACAATGAGAAGCCCCACTGCTGTGAATTTTTGCATGTGTTTATGGTAAAATAAACTGCTTACTACAATGTTCCCATGTCGAATTACAGGTTATAACAATTAAATCTGGCTACTAGGTGTCTGCGCCAAAATGAAAAAAGCAACTTGCTGCATGCGGCACACCTTTGCCACATCACCAGCCTTGCGCACATCTCCCTTCCACACTTCCGAAACATGAGTCAGAGGGATGGAAGGGAGAGCTGCACGCTGCTTGCGATGCGGCAAAGGCATGTGCAGCAAGGTTGCAGTTTTCTTTTTCCAGCATTTTGCATTCTTCTTTCCTTTCAATGCAGGTACCCTGTAATCAGATTTAAGGAACATTGTAGTAAGTGGCTCATTTTTACCATAGAACACATACAAAAGTTTACTGTGACACCGTGGTTATAAGTGGATTCAACTGTACTTCTTTCTGTCTAGTTAAAATGTTTAATGTCGGTCCCCTCTGTTAATGTTTTTTTTTTGTGCGACCTGGTTATAACAATTATCCATTATAGCAAACAAATTTTGAAGACACTTGAGTACTCATCACTCTAAGTGGGTTCAACTCACTTGCAT
Source organism: Dermacentor variabilis (assembly GCF_050947875.1). Classification (NCBI taxonomy): domain Eukaryota; kingdom Metazoa; phylum Arthropoda; class Arachnida; order Ixodida; family Ixodidae; genus Dermacentor; species Dermacentor variabilis. The sequence goes on along the minus strand of NC_134568.1, from coordinate 187,904,034 downwards.
ATATAAAATCCAATATGGCAGCACAGCAGGTGTGCTACGAATGAGTGAGCTGGAGTGATAACCCAGTGGTAGCCAGTAGCAGCATAGCACATCTGCTTTTGGGCTAGAGGTCACGGGTTCGAGATGCAAAAGCGGCTGTGTACTTAGATTTAGGCGCCCGTTTAAGAAACCCAGAAAGTCAAAATTATTCTGGGGTCCTCACTGCAGAGGAGTCCTCATAATCAGAATCACGCCTCATAATCAGATCATGGTTTTGGCATAAGACGTAAACCTCAGGATTTATTTTATGTGCTAAAATGTCAAGAGGTTCTGCTGCTACGTGCCTACCTTCTGCAGCATGGTACATGCATTGAAAGTGAAACTGATTTGTAGAAAAGCTAATATTTTGGGCATTCTGAGGTGTGCCAGTATATTTTTTTAGGGTTTTGATGCCTAAGACCTTTAACAAATTTAACAAAAAAATGAAAAGTAGAAAATTTCCTGCTAGTACTCCTTAAGCTTTCAGCATAAAGTAATTCAATGCACGACACTTTCTCTTGATTGAGGTCCACAGCCTGGCCACTGATTAAAACATTGACTACAAACAAAACTTGAGCACATTTAAAAAAATAATTGGTTTGTCAACAGTTAATTTTAGACTGTAGTGCAAAATTGCACAGCAATGTTTTGTTATAGACTTGTGGGAAGCAAACGTCCACAGAGACTTCTACCCTTGTTAATATGAGCAGGCAAAAAGAAATTAAGAGCAATAGATGCATTTGTGCTTTGGCTGTTCCAAACCTGCTGGCACTACCATTGAGGAGATGATTAAGGGGAAATAATATACAGGGGCGCGATCGGAGATATTTTGTTCGATACGCGTTCTGTTCGGTTGCTGCAACGTCACAATGTGGCAGTCTGCAAAATTTGTGACAACGGGGCGGAGAGAGCAGCCAATCAGGAAGCGGTGACCTCTCCGGAAGTTTACTTCCATCGTTTGTAATCTGCTTGCGGACAGTATACTACAAAACGAAATGTTTCTCGTCTTCCAAATGAATGAAATCTTTATCTAAAAAAATGTATTTTTTCTTCTCAAGCCTAGGCCAAACACGTTTTCAAAAAGTAGTGTGACTACTGCAATTTATAACTATTAGTTTCTTTGCGTCGTCCCTAGGTGGTGTCTCACCACAGCGAGAAGAAACTGAAAAAGAAACGACGGGAAGAGTGGCGCACTTTTCAAGAGCCAGCGACAACATTCCAGTGGCTCGCTGGCACCGATGATGGGGTGGATTTCACTGTACAACCAACGAATTATTTGTTTCGAGAAACGAAAACGACGCTGGAATTCACTTTCTGCCATTTTTTCAAATGCGTTTCGCACCGCCACCCGCTCTCCTCCTTTCTCTAGAAATGCCAGTGAAACAACCTAAGTTCTCAATGGAAGCGCCATTTTCTCGAATTAAACTGTGGATTGGATCTAAACGTGCCATGCTGCAGCCGCCGGTTGGATCCAATCCAATCCACCAGACGCGCCACGCGAAGCCGTATGATCGCTTCAAACTTCCCAGCTCCCGTTTGGTTCGGCGCCTAGCAGACGAAATGCTCGGTGGGAGGATGAGTGACAGGAGCGTGTCGTCATTTTGACGTCACCAAAAACGTGGCCGCAACCCCACGGCTGGCAACGTCGGCGCGGAGTAGGCCAATCGCGCACGCCGGTAACCGAACGAACGCGCCGAACAACCATCTCTGATCGCACCCCAGATCTGGAATAAAGCAAAGCTCTGATGTTAGTCATGATATTGTCACGTTTCAGTGACGGTAAACAATTAAACACTGCCAAAAAATGCAAGTTAATCTAACTTTTGACTGGGTGAACTTGTGTGCAAAAAGATGGTCAACACTCAGGCCACAATCATAGTGGCGAGCACACTTGTTGGCTGTCAAAAACAATCTGACGGGCCGAGTTTATCTGTTATTTATACATGTCACTGCACATTCCACATTAATCACTGACGTGTGGGCAACCTGATCAGACATGGCTGCTTTACTATAGAATAGATGACAATGCTAAAAAAAAATTGAAGGTGCATCTCACACTGAACGACAATTTGATAATTTTACTGATAATCCGTTGTGAGTACTGGTAAGACACAGCTGTTATAAACTTTTCTCTTGAGGGATAATGGCAACCTGCTGTTCATGATCTGAGAATGCCTGCCAAACGCACCCCAGCCCATTCTTATTCTTATTCTTCTGGTTATTTCAGTCTCAAGATCCGTTAGAAATGAACCCCATGAAAAAGTAAAACAACACTGCATGGCAATATATGCACACTGCAGTAGAAGTGTGCACAAAGGACACACAATATAGCAGACAAACATCACCATAAAGCTGGCATTGTCTTCAACCTGTGTGCTACTGCACACAATTCCAGTGCACTTCACATTACACAAGTTGGAATGCTGCATTAAAAATTATTTTTTTGCTAGCAAAATTCAGCCAATGGAGAGTTTTAATGTGTGCACAAGCTTCTTATTGTTTACAATTTATCAGGTTACTGGAGCAGTGTATTGAATTAACAACACTAGTAGCAACATCTTGTGATGCAAAGTTTAACCAGAAATCACACAAAGGTAATACTGCAGTGTCGTACCAATACCATAGTGACATAATTGTTATTGTGAATTCCTTTTATGATATACCTTTGACAAGAATACTTGCGTGAGACAAAAAATTTTAAAACTCACTGTAGCTGGACAAAGAATCGCAAGGTATCGCTACCAGCTTTGCTAGTGCAGTTTACAGTTCCAGTAACCCGTTAAACCCCAAATGGTAAAAAAGTTTACGGACAAACTAAAACTCTATTCTATGGGTCTCCTACTCGGTAATGGCCCCTTTTACAGTGGCTACATTTACATGAACCTGACAGGAACGGGTCAAGTGAGAAGTCGCGCTCAGACAGCTGACTCAACAGCATTTACATGAACATCGTATCTGACGGGTTGAGATTGCGACAGCCTTCATAGAGGCCAGAGGTTAAGACAATGCATCTAGTTAATCGCTGCTGGCTTTGGATCACCGACCCGACCCGTCTGTGTTTACATGTGCGCTTCAATTGGGGTCAGGCTGAGTCAACCTACCTCGTGTGGTTGGGCTGGCTCAGTCTGATGCGATGGCGCTCACATGAACTTAACAAGCTGATTCCAGCCCAACAAGCTGACTTGACTTGCTTCTGTTGGGTTGATGTAAATGCCCTGACTGAAGGTAGTAAGCGGCTAATTCAGGGTGTCTACCGAATTGACATTTCCAAATTCCCCGAGTTTTCCAGGTTTTCTCCGAGTGCCTTTGCAAAATTCATTGAGTGACAAAATTTCAAGACAGGTTGACACCATGTCGCCCGATGCTGTCACTCTGCAGTAAGCATGCTAAAAAAAAGAAGAACGAATTAATCCAGTTTGAATAGTAAGAAGCAGCGTTTATTCAAAAAGAAATCAGAAGGGAGGGGTTAGTAAAATGCACAGTGAATAAGATATCTTTGAAAAATATGGTAAAACTTTTTGCAAATCGAGCTGAACATTCTCAAATACATGTACGAATAAAATGGAGATGCATACAGAAGCAGTTATTTTCATACATCCCCTTCAGTCGCGAATTATGATCAACTGTGAATACATGTGAAAAACATAGATGGTGCTTGAGACTCCACTGAAAGCAAATCAAGGTGGTAGAATGACTCTTTGAGCATTTTATGAGTCATCATAATTACATAGTAACTAAATATTTGAGTATGTAAAGTCAGTCATGCTATGCTTCTTCATAAAAAGGTGTAAATCCCTCACTCAAATTACATGCACAAGTTATTCATTGGTCTCAAGCATTTCAAAAAGGGAGAGAGAGAACAAAGATTTAATAATGCGAATCAGTGAGAAAGAGTTCTTTCTTCACCCAAGGCAGGTGGCCTCCTCAGTCAAGGTAGCCATTGGCCCTTGCTGTTTCCCTGGCCTGGTTCACCAGCTTCCAAACTGGCCTTCCAAGTCCAGGGCCACGAGCATGGCCTCCCACAATTCTTGTCGGTCTTCTTCTGTGCTTTTGTTTTCAGTTCTTGATTGAGCTTTTTGATTTTTGGGTTCAGCAAGACACCCCATCACCATGTGACAAAGGGTGTCCGGCGCCCCGCTGGATAGGCAAAGGTATGATAATTGGGTGGGGTGCATTCTGCGCATTACAGTGTAGTACACATAGGAGTTTGTTTGGAGACGCTTCAGAGCAGCTGTCTTTTCGCTGGTGAAACTGGGGCGCGGTAAGGGGTATACCCTTCTTTCTAATTTGTAATGCTGCAGGATATCCAAATATTTTTTGGGAATATCTTCGGACCTTGTCGTCTTTCATAACCCCTCTGGCAGGAAAGCCCGGCTTGTATAATCTCGGGCTGCAGCGTGTGCCGCTTCGTTTCCTGCCAGTGATTCGTGGCCAGGGATCCAGATGACGTAGGGATTTTCAGAGCTGGGTGGATATCATGCCTTTTCGGAAATTATGACATGTGGATTGCGAGTCACTCAATATTACGGCATTTTCAGTGCACGTGGAGATGGCCAGTGCTATTGGCACCTCTTCGGCCGTGTCCGAATCTATTGTGATTATCGTTGCAGCGGCCTTTTATTTGCCTTTGGTATTAATTACGGTTACTGCAAAAGCAGGTGTCCTTGAATACTTAGCTGCATCTGTGAATCTTGTGTTAAGGTCTGCAGATAATTGCTTGTGGAGTGCTCTTGCTCTTGCCCGCCATCTTTCCTTATGAAAGTTTGGATGAATATTGCGGGGTACAGGTGCCGCTAAGATTGAGTCTCGTATGTGTGTTGGGAGTCTAGATTTTTCGTCTGATTTCGCAGTTGCCTCCACATCGTAACCCAGCCGAAGGAGCACGCGAGTCAATTTGAGTCTTCAACGGGGCTTGTTTTGTGCGTTTCTGTGAGTTCCTCCCACGTATTGTGCAGGCCGAGTTTGAGTAATCGTGCCGTAGATGCTTTTTCGGGAATTCCTAATGCAGTCATGGTAGCTTTTCTAATCATGATGTTTCGTTTTTCAATTTCTGCATTCTTCAGGGCCAGATAGGGGATGCCATATGCGATCCGGCTCGTGATGGGCGCCTGTACGATATGCAGCATTTCTTGTTCTTTGAGGCCGTGTCTTTGGTTTGCAACTCTCTGAATGAGGTGCGACACTTACGTGAGCAATGTTAGAAGTTTAGGGAGGGTCACGGCTTCCGACCCGTCTTTATGTATGACAAGGCTAAGTATTCGCAACGACTCCACTCGTGGTATTTAGATTCTGTTAAGTGTTATGCTCTAGTCAGGTTGCTCATAGGCTGGTGGTCTGCCTCGAGTTCTCGCTTTGAGCAGCAGCAGTCCTGATTTTTCGGGTGAACATTGTAATTCGCATTGTTTAAGTAAAGTTCGATGCAATTTACTGCCTTGGCCTGTAGATGGTGTTTTGGTTCGTATTGTTATATCGTCTCCATAAAAGGCGTGACTGAGCCCTTCTATTTTGTTTAGTTCTTTAGGCAATTGCATCATTGTGATGTTGAAGGGCAAAGGCAAGATTACCGACCCTTGAGGCGTTACCTTGTTTGGCATTTAAAAGTTTTCGGTTCTTAGGTTGCCAACCCCAATGGTGGCCGTTCTGTCTGACAAGAAGTTTTGTATGTATCGAAACAATCGCTCACCACAGCCGGTCGCCTGGAGGTTGTGGAGTACCGCCTCGTGCGCCACGTTGTCAAAAGCACCCTTGACATCGAGTGCAAGAATGGAGTACGTGTGATGTTTCCCCAGGTAGTCTATTAGGTCTTCTTTGAGTTGTAATAGCACATCTTGCATGGAAAGATGTTGCCTGAAGCCGAATGTTATTTTGGGCATCAGGTCATTGTCTTTGAGGTGATGAGCGAGACGTTCGTGCACCATGTGTTCCATCAGCTTTCCTGCACACAATGCCACGGAAATGGGGTAGATTCCCTACTTGCAGCGGTTTATTGGGCATTGGGATCATAGTGATTTCGGTCTGCTTCCATGCTGCCGGGATCTTGCCCATCTCCCAGCACTTGTTCATATAGTTTAGTAGACTGTTTACCGATTCCTTTTTGAGATTTTGGAGGATTTTTTTAGTGACCTTGTCCATTCCCAGTGAGGTGTTTCGAGTTAGCTTTGCCAGTGCTGCCCTGATCTCTGCATGGAAAAAGGGTCCGTCCAATTCTTGACTGGGTGTGCCTTTGTATGGCTTTGGATTACTCTTGCTTGGAGCTTTTCCTCCCATGAGCTTATTTTTTATTTCTTCCAGTACTTTCTGCTCTGTATCTTGGTAATAGTGGAGCAACTTTGCAATGTTATGTCTCTGTTGTGTGTTGTTTTGCGTTGTTGGTAAAAGCGACTTGAGAATTTGAGAATGTGCCATGTCTTTCTCACACTCAGCATGCCTTGAAGTAGGTCACACGTTTGGTTCCAATTTCGTTTGCTAAGCTTCTCAGCGTACACTTTGGCCAATGGAGTAATATGGGCGAGACATTGGTTGAGTTTCCGGTTGTGTTTCATCTTCTTCCACCATTTGAGAAGCCCTCTTCAGGCTTCCCATAGGTGGGAGAGGTGTGGTCCAACTGCTGGTGTGTCCGTCGTCAATTGAATTTCCTTGGTGCGCTTTTTGGCTTCCTTTACGATGGTGCAGAGCCAAGCTTCAATGTTTTCAATTTTACTGGCTTTGTCACTTTTCCTGAAACCGACCCAGTCTGTGACTTTTGCTTTCTTGGTTTGCATCTGTTCCTTAACGTGCAGTACTTCAAATTGTATAATATGATGATTGCTGCCCAGGTCCTCCTCGAGTCTGGTCCACTCGCCCTACTGATACCCGCAGTAAAGGTCAGATAGCGGTTGGGGTCGCGAGAGACACTATTGCCCATTCTCGTGGGCACATGCGGATCGTTCCACACCATCAGGTGATATTGCTGTACTGTCGTGCACATTCACTTCTTTCTTAGTGGTTTGATTGTATCCCCAAGCCGTATGTGGTGCATTAAAATCAACCATCACTACAATCTTGTGGCCTCTCTATAGTTGTCTGGTTTCCCTGAGGAGCATATCAAAGTACTAAAGGGGATCTTTGGGCGGGCTGTAGACACAGAGGATGAAGAGGCTCTGGTGCGTCTTCCTTTCCGGTATTATTTCAATTAGGGTGTGCTCAGTTTCCATGTGCGTGGGATCGTGCTTGTAGACCGTGCGAGTCTTCTTGGTGAGAATAGCAGTACGGTGTGTGCCGGCATGTGTCTCGTATCCTTGGATTCTGAAGTCTTTGCCATACGATTCTTGGAGGGCAATGACCTCAGGCTGTTCAAGTTCTGCCAATTCTTGAAGATTTGTTCATTTGTTTCGAAGTGATCTGCAGTTCTATTGCCAGATCTTGAAAGGCTGACGTGGGTGCTTTTTCCTTATCCGCCTTCCCATTCTGTTCTAATTTGTCATCCGTGTCGGTGTTTCTGGCCTGTCTGTTGGCATCATGCATGCCAGTTTGCACCTTCTTTCATGAATGCTTATCGTCTAGTGTGGCTCTTGTGACGAAATCTCGCTTAGCGTAGGTATTGAAATGGTGCTTGGATTGGTGCCAGTTGTTGAGTTAAGTATTGATGTAGCTGTTGCATGACTTACTGGACAGTTAGTCCCATTGCTTTCTGGATTTCTGTCTTGATCATCACTTGCAACTCTTCCTTGGTAAAGATTTTGGTGTTGCTTGATTTCGTTCTGTTACCCTTGATAATGATATCTTGTTCCTTGCAGCGTTGGACGAGTTTTCCTATGAACGTTTGTTGTCTAGCTTGGCTTGAACTTCGTTTCCCTCCATTTCTTCGAATTCCCTATTCGTGCTTTTGCCGGTCACAATATCTGCATACAATATTCTCTTTTGTGAACTAGATCACGATCTTGAGCCTGACCTGGACCTAGGTCGGCTTGATATGGATCTCGTGCTGCTACGGGATGGCCGAGGAAAGGGGGTAGTAGGGAGCAAGGCGCTGCTGCTGCTGCTAGATGTTATTGGGTCAAGGAAGTCTGAGTGCGAGCGCAGATCTCATTTCTGCTGCTTTTCTTTTTGTGCTTGTTCCTGCTTTTGCCTAACTCTGAAAGGTGGTGGCGCTGGCTTTAGCTTTTTCTTACATTCCCTTCCTGCTGTTTCATGCGGAAGTTGGCATATTTTGCAGACTGGTGTGCATTCATGGTCTAGGGGATGTCCAATTTTACCACAAAAATGACAGAAGTTCTGTTTTGGGTGTGGACAGACATCTTGCTGGTGCTCAATGTCACCGCACAGTTTGCAGTACTGTATAAACTTGGTACGGCTCCACCGACTTTAATTCTCAAAGGAACATGCGGTCTTTCGAAGTAGATCAGGGCCGAGCTTGACATTCCAAGCATCCTTGCGTCTATGACCGTGTATGTGCCCTCTGGCGTGATTTTGGACATGAGGTCTTCATTAGTCATTCCTGGCTTTAGGTCACGTACTACACCTTTAACAACATCTTCTCGGACTTTTATATTTGCATTAAGCTTGTAAACAAGTCTGCCTAGTTGAATTTCCTGAATCTTGAAGAGCACTTTGCGGGCAAGCTCAGTATCTGTGCTGCTGGCTAAAATGACATTATCTTGCTTCTGCACTTGCACTGTAACATTCTCATTGAAAGTCTGCAGTGATATTCCACTTGCTGTGCATACTGCTTGTGCTATTGCAAGCTATGACCATTTAGAAAGTTGAAGTCCTGCCTGCAGTCGGTAGACAACCTTCTCTTCCTCTCTCGGTAGTTGGAGGAATTGCGGCCTTGTCCTTGTCATCTTTAGAATAGCCTTCTTCGAGTCCGTCGTTGACTGTACACTGGGAACTCCTCCAGATGACGACATGGCGTCAAAGACGATTTGTTACGATTCCTCTCTGTTACTCGAGCCAGCATTACCGCGACTTTCATTCCTTTTCAATAAAATTACAGCTAATTTTCCCTGATAGAAGCACAAATTCTCTGAGTTCTCCCTGAGTATTTCCAGACAATTCAAAATCCCCGGTTTTTCCGGTTGGTAGACACCCTGTAATTAAAAAAATTTCTCAGCTGCCTGTGTGACTACAACGTGACCACTACCAGAGTACATTCAGCTGTGGTGGGCAGCTCGCCTGCAATGTAATGGAGATGCGGCCGGAATGCTGCTATACTCGTGGACGACGGTTCTTGGCTATGAAGCGAAGGCTCCGGAATGAAAGCGTGCCTCTTCTACCACTGCTGGAAGAAGTCCGGCAGTTTTGTTCACATATTTTTACATGGTAAATAGGGAACAATATTTTTTTTATATATCACTTAATTTGCAGTTTTCACACACGTGAGACCGTCACACGTTTTATGCATATCTAAAAGGCAAAATGGCACCCACGTATTCTGGTGAGTGTTTGTTGCTTGCTGTGCTGCCAATCAACTCCCCGGAGACTGTTGATCAACTTAAGCAACAGAAGTCTGTTGAAGCACATAAAACAAGTGTTTGCAGTGTCTACACAGAAAGGAAATGAACCCATCTGGAAAGTGCAACCGTCGGCACGTAAAACGAGCAAGCAAACTGACCGCTGCGATGGCTCTACCGACACCAGCGTTGGTTGTACTTACATGTCCTAACCGACATCGAGGCCATATGGCCACCTTGGGGCTTCGACGCAGGCTGCATTGCTAGAGCTCAGCACACATCGGATATGTATAAACATTGATTGATTCATGCCATGTTATTTGGCTTTGTCTTCACAAAAGTAAACAAGTTGTGCGGGGTCGAAGAAATTGAAATCGAAACCAGTGCCAAGTTCGCACTGACTACATGGCGTATGAATACAGTCATGTGCAGAAGCTCCACCACCGTAGCTTTCACTTCGTAGCCAAGAAAAGTTGTCCGCAGGTACAGCTTCTGTGCCTTAACTTCGGCAGTATCATTGGCTTGCAAATTGCCAAGGAGAACAGCATGTCAACCTATCCACGAACACAAGCTAGTATAAGTGAATATACTAATGTATTGGTCAATAGATTATTACAGTGGGAAAGCCAAGAGCCATATGCTGCTGTTAAAGTCAGCGACATAGGTGAGTAGCACTGGAACAGTAAATTTTTTTTTCACATAATTGTGCAAGAAACATACAGATAAAAATAAAAGTGCAGCTCAGAACACTCATAATGTAACCGCTTATGGTGCAGGGCCAGCTATAACGCAGTCTTTCCTGACTCCTGTTTATCTTCCCATAGAGCTCAATGTACAAGTTAGCCCAGTCTTAGTATTAACAAGGCGTAGCATGGTTGCGCTCCGTGGAATGCCAGTGCACACGGCGTGGCCGCACATCGAAGCTAAGCGGCGCAGGCGCACAGAGGCTTCGAGTCGGGGCTCCGTGTCGTCTGCTAAATCACGGCAGCGCGCCGTGCTTGCTTTGCTGTGAAGTACGCCTAACTCTCTGCACGCTTGTAGTGCCTGAGCATGCCGCGATCGCATTGCGGGAAAGTGCACTTTACTCACTGCGGCGTGTTGTGTAGTTTCCGCGTATGACAACTGAGCGGTTCCTCTGCTCAGTGCCACGATCGCAGTTAAATGCATGTATTGTGGCAAACTTTTCAGGACTGGTTTGCTTTGGTTTATGAGGTTTAACGCCGCGAAGCCCCTCTGGCTATGAAGACGCTGTTGAGGGGTTCCGGAATATTTCGATCACCTGGTGCACTTTAATGTGCAGTGACATCGCGTAGCACACAGGCATTTTCGCATTTTGCCTCCACTGAAATTCGCCACCTGCTGCTGGTATGGAACTTGGGTATCCCGGCTCAGTATAGCCAAGAGCCCTAACCACTGAGCCACCACAGCGAGGCATTCTCAGGACTTGACTGCACTCAGAAACTAATGAGGGTTTATGAAGCAAAGCCATATTTTCTGCGTGTGGTATTTTCTGCATGTGATATTTTACAGCAGCAGCTGCCCATACCATGTGCCCTGATATGACATCTAGCTCGCTTTTCTTGGTCAGAGTGGTCACACGCTCAATCTTGCTCGAAGGTGCTCGCGAATTGGTTGATGTGACTTCGATTGTGACCAAAAAACTCATGGAAATCGACAACACATGCCGTAAATGTGAACAAAAAAATCAGAATGCGTTCAATCCACAATGCAAGTGTTTGTTTATATGCGAGTCATTGCTTGCATCATTAAGCAGGCTGAACGTCGATGTATTTGGTCGGAACCACATTCCCTCAGTCACAGGAACTTAATCGTAGTGCTGAAACGCCTTATAATAGGTCAGTAATTCTGCTGGTCTCCTCTGAAGGTTTTCCGCCGCCACAGGTCTTTTTTTGGACAAACGAAATGTTGCGCAAAGCATAGGCAACAAGCATAAACAAACACAAGGAGAGCTGCCAACTAGCAAGAAAAATTGTATTGTTGCTGAGGCCACTGATGCTTTACTCGTGCGAAGTCTAACTTTTGCGTGTGGGGTGCGCTTCTGAAAGTTCCCTAAGTTGAGTAGTGGGTGGGTTCACCTCCAGCACCAATTACAGCTAGCATTCTGTTCTGCAGGGAGCTGTATAGGGATAAAAAAATGTTGGTGTTTGATCTAAGTCACTCGCACTCATCTTGGACAATAGCCAACAGCATGTCCGCTGAGAGGGCACGGAGCTGCCAGTGGGCCCAGAACAAGCTTCATGTTGCTCCAGATATTTTCAATATCTGGAGATATTTTCAATTTAACAATATTGTTACGGGGATGTTGGGGATATAACACTGTATTTACAAGGTATATACAAGCAGAGTCAATGGGGTTAAAAATGGCTGACTAGTAACAACACGCAGCAGCCAGTGCCTCGTGATCTTCTTCCTCTCTCTCTCTTTTTCCATCCTTCCGTAACAGGGCCCCCGGGTGGTGAAGCGCCGTCTCGGCACATGGTAGGCGAAGAACTGAGAGCGAAGTATGGCTTCAGCCACAAAACGTGCACGACGTCGGCAGGCGGCGGACTTGAGGATGGATGAAACTGTAACGGCGCGATCTCGTAATTGACTTCGTTAACTTGACATAGAACTTCATAAGGCCCTGTACAGCGAGAGAGAAGCTTCAAGGAAGAGGCCGACCCGACGACATGGTGACCAAAGCAGCACCCAAGCACCTGGGGTGAACTGAACATCGCGATGGCACCGGTCGTAATGCTCTTTTCGCAGATGCTGCGAGGCTAATAAGCGAGATTGGGCGACTTGACGCGCCATGTGCGCGCTTGCATCAGTGTGGACTTCGGTTGGTGCAGATGGATCAAAGTGAGCAAGTATCGGAGGGGTGGTCACAAACCCAATGAGAGCGGCAGCGAACATGTGAGCCTGCACTGGGCCCCATGAGAACGGCGTGTTCCTCTTTAGAAGATCTGTCAAAAGCCGAGGAACGTCGGTAAAGTTTTTGATGAAACGGCGAAAGTAAGAACATAGGCACATGAAGCAGCGCATGTCAGAAGCAGAATGTGGCACAGGGAAACTGCGTACGGCGCGAACTTTTTCCGGATCTGGTTGGTCACCGGTTGCGTCAACGAGGTGTCCCAACACGGTATTCTTACGGCGCCCGAATTGACACTTCGTAGAGTTCAGTTGGAGGCCGGCTTTTCGGAAGACCGCAAGAATGGCAGTGAGTCGGGTAAGGTGGCTGCCAAATGTGGGAGAAAAAACAATAATATCTTCAAGGTAACAGAGACAGGTGGTCCATTTGTAGCCTCGCAGAAGAGAGTTCATCATACGTTCAAATGTCGCAGGAACATTGCATAGGCCAAAGGGCATGACTCTGAACTGATATAAGCCATCCGGTGTGATGAAAGCCGTCTTCTCACGGTCCATTTCATCAACTGAAATCTGCCAGTAGCTGGATCGGAGATCAATGGACGAGACGTATTTAGCTCTGTGCAAGCAGTCCAAGATGTCATCAATGCGTGGTAGTGGGTAGACGTCTTTGCGCGTGATCTTGTTTAAGTGGCGATAATAGACGCAAAAACGCCAGGTACCATCTTTCTTTTTCACAAGAACGACAGGGCTGGCTGATGGTTCGATGACCCCTTTGCGGAGCATTTTGTCCACTTCTGATTGGATGACTCGACGTTCAGCATGCGATACCCGATAGGGACGCCGACTAATAGGATTCGTGTCTCCAGTGTTTATACGGTGGTGAACGACAGATGTTTGGCCTAAAGGCCTGTCGCCGAAATCAAAGATGTCACTGTACGATTCAAGCAGGTGACGTACGTCCGTGGCCTGTGCAGAGGTGAGGTCAGGTGCAATAATTTTCACGAAGTCATCCGTTAAGGAACCAGAGCTGTGAGCTGCAATTGGCGCTAATAAGCCACTCTCGTCATTCAGACTCTCAATGTCAAATTCGGAACCACTAGAAATGCTGGCCAAGAACATGCCGGCCGGAATCACTTGAGGGCACAGGTTGAAATTCAGAAGCGGTAGAATGACGTCGCTGTTAGTAACCGTGACCAACGTATGCGGAACAGCAACGTTCTGGTTCAAAAGCATGTCGATGATGGGGTGAAGCACATATTCACCATCAGGAACCTGTGGCTGGGTTGTCAAAGTGACGTAACTGCCTCGGGTGACAGACGCACATTGTGAAGCGAGCACAAGTGCGGTGGGGCGGTGCTCGGAGCATCGGCGAGTTGAAGCAGTTCCAACTGAAGAACGCCGGTCATGAGTCGATGAGAGCAGAATGAGTGGATAAAAAGTCCAATCCAAGGATAACCTCGTGAGGACAGTTGTCGATCACAGCAAAGAGAAAAGAAGTAGGGCGGCCGGTTATACTTAAACGCGCAATACACATTCCAAGAACAACCAGCATGCCGCCGCCATCGGCCACACGAAGCACTTGGGCAGCTGCTAGCGTGAAGACCTTCTTTAAACGTCTACGTAGGCTAGCACTCATCACAGATACGTGGGCTCCAGTGTTGACAAGTGCTTGGACAGGTAGGCCATCTATTTTAATGTCAATTACACTTCTCTTTGTGGGCACAGACAGAGGATTTGCTGCAGTAGTAGGCAATGCAGCACCACCTCCGAGGGCTGCATTTCTTAGTTTTCCGAAAGGGTGTGGCCAAAAGCCACAGGGGACGAAAGGCGACGTGGCTGCGGTGAACAAGATTGGTGTCCACGCGGCGATGTTGAGGGACTGTACCATGTGTTCCTGGCAGAGTTGTGGGCACTGTGAGACTCGGCGGCGGGCGAAACATTGCGGGCAGTTCCATCAAAACGGCTCAGGTTGGTCGGCATGCAAGGTGTTGAGGGCCATGAGTTGCAACAGTATCGGGCGACATGACCAATGCGGCGACAGGTGAAACATATCGGCTGGTCGTCCGCAGTTTTCCGCTCAGTCGGGTTGCGATAACGCAGAGAGAAGTGTCGGGGTGGAGCGAAAATAGTAGAAGGGCGTTTGTTAGCTCTGGGATTGGCGACAGCACAGGCAGAACTTTAACCTGTGTTTTCAAGTTCCTGCCGAACGATGGCTTGTACGAGGGGAACTGAAAAAGTGGTAGCATCAGGGCTAAGTGAACAGAAAGCTGAGTGCGCCATCGCATCCACTTGACGTTGAACGCTTTGCACGACGTCCTCTGATGGTGATGCATGCTGCTGTGCGGGTTGATCTTCACACGTCGAAGTTGTGGCACTATTGGGAAGTCTGGCAAATGGTTGCTAGACGCGTTGGCTTTTGGGCTGCTCAAATTGTTGGCACTCTTTAATTATAGCATCAACTCTAGAGCAGCTTTTGCATATGAGCAGATTAAATGCGTCAACAGCAACGCCGTCAAGCACATGCCCGACCTTCTCAGCTTCTGTCATGTCGTGATCGGCTTTACAACAAAGTGCCAGCACATCCTGGATGCACGAGACATAGGACTCCGTGGGGGATTCGGCACAGGAGGCCAGTTCCTGCTTTGTGGCAATTTTACGGCCGGCTGGTTTGCCAAAAAACTCTGTCAACTTCTCTGTCCCAGCTGGTTAGCTCCTCTTCGTGGTTTTCGTACCACACCTTTGCCGTGCTTCTTAGGTAGAACAACAGGTTAGCTAGCATAAGTGTAGGGTCCCATCTGTTGATTCCACTCATGAGTTCGTACATGGCCACCCACTCTTCAACGTCGGCGCCATCGGTCCTGCAGAAAGTTCCAGGATCCTTGGATTGCACAACCACAACCGAAGGGGACAGCGACGTAGCTGGCGACGGTGACCTTGTAGGATCCAGCACCTCCCACCAATATGCTACGGGGATGTTGGGAGTATAGAAAGTGTGTATTTACAATATATATACAAAATGAGCGAGAGTAGTTAAGTTGGCTGACCACCAACAACACGCAGCAGCCAGTGTCCCACGATCTTCTTCCTCTCTCTTCATTCATCTTTCCGTAACAATATCTCCACATAAGTGGCAGGAAGCGAAGCAAACGAATATTTTGCGTCCACGACTGATAAAGTTGCCCGCAGTTGAGTCAACGCTATCAGTGGACTGATCTCCACACAGTTCGTCCAAAATGCAGCATCAAAACCCATCGGATGCCGCAAAGAAAGCTTTAAATCGCATGAAATCGAGGCGACGAGTGACAACCTGTTGTTGACTGCGGCCATATTTATTGTAAACTTGTGACAGCATGCATACGAGATGTCCAAGAAATCAAGCAAGATCTGGTATGGTGTTAGAAATTTTGGTAGACGTTCTGCAATGTTAGAAGTATTGCTTCTAAATGTAAAGATGTCACAATGTCGCTTGAAAGGGCAAATCATTGGTAACAATAGCAAAGGATTAGACAACTAAAGCAGGTTCATAGTTTCACTGGCCGTATAAATTGTAATAAACATTTCCTTACTAATTAAATCAACAAGCATGGTGGTATGCATACAGGTAACAGAACAGATTTCTTGATGACTGCAAACACTTGCTACCAAAACGCTGGAGTGACGAAGAGCGCAGGCAGAGGGAAGCAAATGTTCTGTCTGGTTCTCACTTCAATGCGACTCCGAAAATAGAGATTATGCAATCTCCAGCACTAGACACATGAGAAGACAGCGCGTTACCTCCAAGACAGGGCGTGCAGGCCGGGCTAGATGGGAAGAGCTGTGTGCTCATGTGCACTTGAACTTTATACAGAATGTGATGGCAAGAGAGTCTTGCGTTTGGTACTAGTACCGCTACTCATGTTTACCAAAGGCTGTTCCACTTTGGCAGCAGCTTTCTGTAGTGCAGCACATGATTTTAGAGGCGTGTTCGCAAGCAACCCCATGTAATTCAATTATTTGACCACCTGTGCCCACAGCAGCTTCAATTTATTGCCTCAGTATTCCTTCGTGGTAGCAGTGAAATTTCGTTACTGCATTTACTCACAAAATGAATGCCCTTGTGTAATGAATGCAGCCCCCACCTTTCCAATCAAGGATGTGTTTTTTCTTGTTCTCGCATAATGATCGCAGCCTGAGCTTGAGCTTGCTGCCGTGAAGTAGGAGACCCACTGTACGATTCGGCGTCTGATATGGCGTGCGGCGGGTGTGATTGTGTCCGACGTTGTGTCGGACACCGAATCGTACAGTGTCTCCTACTTTTATTGTGATAAAAATTGTTGATCACTTTTTACAGTTCCGCAAATTCTATCTTATCTCTCGAGTTGGACACTTTCATTATTTGTTGTTTCTTTATTAGGTCCTTTGTTACTTGGGAGAGCTTGCCTACTGGTTGCCTTGGTACCTTACCTCCCACTTCAACTGATGCCTCTGAAGCCAGCCTAGTTACGGTTTCATTCATTACCCCTATGTCAACTTTATCTCTCTATTCTAAGGCTGTATATTTGTTTGCAAGTACGAACCTGAATATGTGGGCTTTGTGGGCGCATATATGTGGGCACTTTGGCGAACCTCAACATGCACACAATATTTTTCATCCCTGCTTTTGTTGTATAGGTCCACAAGACGAGAGGAAACACTTTATTACGTAGTACAGTAATCAACATGCACACATCAGACCGAGCCTAGCAGTAGGCTCGACTTCACTCTCCTTAACTTCAAATGTTTCTGGCACTCCCTTTGAAGAGCCTTGTCCTTGTTGAATATGAAAAAGTGCAGCCTAGTTAACACCATAGATTGGATCATTTTTGTAGTGAGCTCTCTGTCATGGAGCTCATGTCCCACTTGGCGGAATGTTAAGCTGCTCAAGAACTGCATAAAATCATGCACACTGAACGCATAAAGCTCCTCTGTTGAAAAAAATAATGTGAATGCATGCTCTAGTGCTTTAATGAGTGTGGCTAACTCATCTCCAGGGTAGAATACGCCTCCCCTGTCAAATTTTTGCGTGAAGATGCTGTCTGCATTGCATCGAGCTGCTTCTCTAGTGACTACTTGCCCGTTTATCACATGCAGAAAGGCCCTTGCTATGTGCTTCAATTTGAAGTGCCATTCACAAAGGACACACACTGTTGTCAACTCCTTGTCAACACGTTTGATGTTTTGCAAGTCGCAATCACAATTCACGCGGAGCTGCGTCTTTAGGAGGTCTGAATAGGGAGGCCCCTCGGCTTTGCACATTCTGTACTTGCTTCTGCACCCGGGTACAGAGCACGTTCGTGCTTTCGACGCTTTGAGGGCACGCCGCATTATCTAATACATAACACATGAACAGCATAATATCACACACCACGCACCTCGACATAATTACATTGGCAAATGTGCAACGCTTCCCATTGATCATGACCGATGTGCAAACAAGCGTGGTCAACATGTTCCACACGCCTACGCTTGCCTAGCAGACCTCGTTGGCATTATACTGGCAAAGGCCGCGCCGCAGCTTGTCCTTGCACACCAGCCTGCTTCAGCGCCCCTAGTCGCATCGGGAAGATATGCTACCCGTTATACTGCCCCCTTCTAGCCACCATATTCGTGCATAGGTAGTGTGGGTCACATTTTTCGACTGGTGTGCTTCGAGTTGTGATTCTGTGCTATGTAGTCATGAACGTGCACGCGTTTGCGGTGAGCTCAACTGCTTCCAGATGAGTGACGAAGCGGATAAAGAAACGAAATGGAGGAACAACATTTCCGCATGGGGCACGGCAAACCATTGGTGTAGAAGGTACAGGTGCTATGTCCTTAAAAACAAATGAAGAACTTCAATTATGTGGTATATAAACCAAGGCAAAACAAAATAATACAGTCGACTCTCGTTACAACGGACCGTGATAATCCAACAAAAAAACGTCCATTTTATCCGAAGTCCGTAATATTCGAAACACCTCACTTCCGAAACTTTGGTTGCCATGTCTACCAACTTTATTGCAAAGAGTCAGTGACAAAGGTCCAAAGTAGAAACAAACAAAAAAGCTGCAGTTTTGCCCGAAAGGTGAAGCATCGATTGCGATAGCAAATTAAGAAAGTGTGGCAGCAGCAGCGAGCGAATTGACCTTCGTGCTGTCTCTCGCTTCAACGTGAACTAAATGTCGAAAGCACAGTGCATACGATGCTAATGGCACTAGGCGCACTTTGTTCACATCGCAGATAGCTTTGAAGATGAGGCCCGTGCGGGCGCGCACATTGTTCACCTCGTAGATCGCTTTCAACATACTGATGGCGCCCGCGCCGTACACAGAAGCCACCGAAGTAGGACCCCCCCCCCCCCCCCCGTGCCTCGCGCACGAAACAAGACGGTGCGTTTCCGCCCCGCCTTCCTTCCTGCCTCGCGCAAGCGATGCTGAGCTGCGACCGTCAGCCGACCCTCGCAACTCAGTCGTTGGCCCATGTCGACATGGCAAAAGTACTACGTTTTATACGCCCTAGTTTGAAAAAAATTGTCGCTAATTTCGTGCGCTGTAGCCGATAGTCTGTTGTAGCATGGTCGATTAAAAGCGAACTTCGTTGCAATAATAAAATAGGTAGAACAAACTAAGGCTGAAATATAGTCTGTTATATCCGAAAGTCTGTTGCACGCAGGTTCGTTGAAACGAGTGTAGACGGTAATGCTAAAATTTGTAAGTGAGCCAGTTACGACTTTTATTAGCATGGTTTTCCTCGCAGTTATAGCTATCTGGGAACGAGAGTACTTCATCCAGCTCTAATGGTCATTGCTGAACTCCCTTTGCCGAAATCTCCATTCAATTCCTTGGCACAAGGGAGACCGTGTGACAAGGGGCACAACTCCCTTGATGTAAAGATGAAGGAGTTAAATAGAATTTGTGGGTGCCCATGTGACAGGGGTATAAGAAAGACTGTTCAGCAAAGAAAAAGAGCATTTGTTATCATTGCGGAAAAGGGGATGATCCCGACAGATGCTGGTACCAAAACACGAAATGTCGAGCATGCGGAAGGACTGGGCATTTGCAAGTGATGTGCCAAGTGAAGGGCTCGGTAAACTGTGCTGAAAGTTCTGACAAAGAGACTGAGGAATCCCAGATTTACCATGTCGTATTAAGCGCATCAGGAGAAAAGCGTGGCTACGAGGCTTCTGTAAACATTGAAGGGACGCCCATCCCAATGCTTGTGGACACTGGCACAGCAGCTAATCTCATGTCAGAAAGCGTTTACAAGGAGCATTTCATGCAAATCAAATGAAAACCTGCAAGAACTTCACTCAGGACGTAAACAGGAGAACCATTAAAACTGAAAGGAAAGGCAGCTGTCAAGGTACAACATAACAGGCGCAGTGAGACGCTGCTATTATATGTGGTAGAGGACAACAACAAGGGTCTACCAATGCTTCTAGCTTGCAACTGGATAGAAAAATTGTAGCTTGACTAGAAAATGGTGTACGCAGTTAAGAGAAGAGATCAAAGTGAAATTGCTAGGAGAGAGGTGTCCAGCGGTATTCCATAGCACGCTGAAAGTAGTGTGAAACTTTGAAGCTATAATTGCCATAAAAGCAAAAAGCGTACCAGTATGCTGCAAGGCATGACCAATTCCATTCGCAACCGAGGAAGGAATCACCACAATATTGCGAAGGTTGGAAGCGAACGGAATCGTAACACAAGTAATGCAGAGCGATTGGGCCACATCTGTTGTAGTTCCTAAGCAGGGAGGCAAATTTAGGCATTGTGGAGACTATAAGGTGACCATCAACCAAGTACTCAAGACAGATTCCTATCCACTCCCTCTTCCAGAAGATTTGTACTCTATGCTTGCGAGTGGCAAGGTCTTTTGCGTATCAGACGTTTAGACCTATCCTCTGCTAACCAGCAAGTGCCACTTAGTGATGACGCAAAACCACTGCTGACAGTGAATACATACCTAGGATTGTTTAAGTTCCAAAGACTTCCGTTTGGAATTGCAAGTGTGCCCGCTATATTTCAAGCAATTACATACAAGGTGCTGGAAGGCATCCTTCAGGTTGGATGCTATATAGACGATGTCATTGTCATTGGTAGCAGCACTGAAGATTGCTACAACATTGTGACCAAAGTGCCAGAGCGGCTGGGTAACTACAATCTCATGCTCAAGGAAGCAAAATACCAATTTTTTCGCGAATACGTCGTTGATTTGGGCCACAAAATTTCTGCAGAGGGGATCTAGTCGTCATTGGCAAAGATCAAAGCAATTCGGCACGCCCCAAAGCCGGCAAACATTACAGAACAGAGGGCATATTTAGCACTTCTGAATTTATATTCAAAATTCTTTTGAGACTTAGCCACGGTAGCTGAGCGGCTGTATGAACCATTGAAGAAAGAACAGAAGTGGCGTTGGACTAAAGCATGGAAGCAGGCATTTGAAACCACTAAGGATATGACTTTCGAGAGTAAAATTCTCATATTTTAGGATGTAAAGAAGTCCCTGGGACTCATTTGTGACTCGTCAGCATATGGTATGGGAGTGGTGAATTTTCATGAAATGTCTGATGGAAGAGAAAGGTCAACAGCATTTGCCTCTCGGATGCTTACAAGGAGCAAACACAATTACGCGCAAGGAGAACAACAAAGCAGACAATAACCAGTTTCTGTTAACTCAGGGCAATACCGTATTCTTGCGTGCATCGCTCAGTAGCCCTTGTGGCCTGAGCTCGCGTGCAGTGGCGGGCTAGAGGCGACACCTGATGTGGCCTTGTGGCTCGCTAAGCTCGAACCCGTGGTGGTCAGTACTCCTGTGAGACCCAAAGACCCCATAACCTAAATCCACATACTTGAGCGTTTTTACATTCCACCCATGCTGGAGGTTGCCTCCATGGTATGGAATTGAACCCACAACATCATGCTCAGCAGAATGCCGCAGCCACCATGTCACAGCTGCATATGTTTAAAACAGCAAGCCTGGGTGTGGGATATAAGAATAAGGAAGCTGTTACAACTGTTCAAAGTGACTAACATGATTACAAAGCTGCATTGAAGTCCATGGTAAAACCAGCATCGAGTAATTTACAATGACTAGGTGCTTTTTGGCTTTTATGCATAGCATGCCTACCTTGTGCTTGCAGCCTGGTCCTTACAAGGGCCAATGGATAGCTGGCAATTTGACCACAGGAGCTGCTCACAGTGCCACAGCCTAGAAGCACAAGGATGCCAGGATCATCCGTCAGGTCATGCCGCCGTAGGTACAGCTTCTTGAGCGTCTGCGGTAAAATCAAGGAATGTATTTCAAAAATTTAGAAAAATATAAATAAATTAAGGTATTGACAGCTTTAAAAATACGGCTGCTCAAAAAATTTCCTTACATTTAAAACTATCAACATATTCTCAGAGAATAAAGCAGGGGCTTGTAGAAAACAACAGTATTCATGTACTTTAGAGTGCTCCCATCATCGTAACGATTGTTGAGGAAGACTACTTCTCTCAAATTTTGTTTCTGCAAAAATAGCAAATTAGTCTACTAAACACATAGCACAAAGTCAAAGAGGGAGCATCATGCGAGTAGAAAAATAGGCAAATGTTTGATCTGATGACAGATTTCCTCAAGCTATGCAGTTCAATTACCCTGCTGTGCAAAGTGACAAATAAAGCAAAGCTCTGGCTTTCCTTATTTGAAATAAAGCACTTATTAATTAGTATAAGCAGCTGCATTTGTATTCTAAGCATAGGTATATAAAACAATATTGTGCACAAAATCTCACAAAGTTTCGTGTCTTTTTTTGTTAGAACCAACTCACCATCAGGATTTATGTCAACAACAAAAGGACGTACAAGCTTTGATACTTGCTCGTAATAATGAAACATTCAAATCCAGACATACATCAAATTTCTTGATAACAAGGAAGAAAAATTCCAACAGCTTTGTAACTCCGTAATAGTCGAAATGATGTTCACTCATGTACAACAAGCATTTACAGATTTGACAAGCCAGTCACTAACGCATGACCCTTTCCAAAACCAAGTGATACTAGATTTACCTAGATAATCCAACAATTATTGTTGCACTGAAATGAGCTAAAATAATGAAAAGGTAATATCTAGAAGTGCCATGAAATTAACAAGCTTCACACTTCCACACAAACTCAACAATTCATTTTATTTTTCTTTGTACAGTAACCAAGGCATGTTGAATAAGATCAGGCTCACAAATTTGTTTTACTGATTGTAATGGGCATTTCACTTAACTAGAACCAAACTGAAAAAATAGAGCGGTATATCTTACATGAATAAGACCAACAGCATATTGTTTATAGTCTTGCATTACTCAAACTATTTTTTGAAGTGCAATTAGCTATTTATTTAACTTTAATTATGCCAAGTTTTAAATATCCATGTTAGGGTATAAGATTTATTTAAAAAGATGTAGAGCAGGCTCATTAACTCTTAATAAAGTTGTTTCCAAGAAGTTACCTTTTACATAGTTTTTTTTTTTCTGAGCTTTCAAAAAAGCAAGCAAAAGGGGAAGAAGAAGTCGCCAGTGTGTGTTTGCGTGTCTGGATTTCAGCGCTCTTAATCGAGTTTTGACACAACGAAGGCCACATGCAAATTGCAAAAGAAAAAGTGATCGCCCATGGCGTCCAATGTCCATCAGCATTTTCGTTGTGAATATCAAGATCCATCATGTTCATGCAAACACACTGGTTTTTGTTCTTTTGAAATACCATTGAGATCGCTGCAAACCAGAAGCACATTTACACAGTGGCACCATTCCTTTTTCAATTTGTTTGCAGGCTTTCTTCAAAGCCCAGAAAAAAAGAAGCAATGTAAAAGGCAACATAGAAACAACTTATCAGGTGTTTCTGAGCATGCTTGACAACTTTTCAGATACAACTTATGCCCTAAAATGAACACTTAAAATGTAGCATAACTAAACATAACTAATTAGCAATCTAATTGCATTTCAAAAATAGTCTCAGTAACTCAAGATGACTATGAACAGCATGCCGTTGGCCTCATACATCTAATGTGTATCACTCTATTTTAAAGTTTGGTTCTAGTTACACGAAACACACAATATTGATTACGCAATGCCTAAACATTATACCACTGTAGGATCGAACTGAAACCCGAATGTCTCTCATAATTTTGATGAACTGAAGTTTTGAGACTATTATGTCAAGACGCATATGATGTCAACCAGCAGAAGTGACAATGCCCTGTCCTACTGCGTGCCAGCAGTCACCATGTTTTGAAATGTGAAGTACCGTGGTGGTGCACAGTGGAAAACAAATTTTACTCTCTAGGCTGGGCCACGTGACTACTGTGCCTTTACAGCTACAGTCAGTAGTAGGCACCCTTCAACAGTGAAGTAATTTACTGGCTATCCCAACAAAATTTCACCAAGAATTAAAATAATTATAAATTTGATTAGCTAACTACTAAGTATATTCCCTAATTGATTAGGCATCAATGCAAGTTGTGTAGTTGAAAGTTGTGTCTACAACTTGCATCAATGCAAGTTGTAGCTGGAAAGTTGTGTAGCATGTTGAGAAATGACTGATGACAGCATTTAAAGCAACTTAGCTCTTGTGTGGCCCATTTTTCCAAAGAAAGAAAAGCCCACCAAATTAAAGAAATACTCTGTGAAAACACGTCAATATGACAGCCTGAAGCGGAAACTTTGTAACTTAGTACACTGAGCATCTTAGGCAATTTCAAAGCCAGCTCGTTCGATAAGGACTAAAGATGCATGCCAAAAGGTGCCGATGCACTGTGGAAAGAGCGCGGCCGTATTTGACAAGTTTTAAGCTGGAGAGAGCTATAACCCATGACACGTGGACGCAGTGTTACGTGGTATTTAAATTTTGTGGGCCTTTCCTTTTTTGTGGGAAGGGCCACATGAGACCTAGGCTGCTTTAAGTGCTGTTATCGGTGATGTTTTAAAGGGGCCCTGAACCATTTTTTTATCAGAGTTGAGAAATGCACTTGAAGTTGAAATAGCATCTTTCAGAAATACTTTGCCGCAAAAAGTACTTCAGTGTGGTTAGCAGCAGTGGAGTTATTGGCAATCAAACATGCCCTATGCAGTGCTTCCACTCCTTCAATGACTAGCACTAGGAAGGCTATGGCAGAGCGAGGCGTGCCCAGAATGTTCCGCCTACTGAATGTCACCATCGCATGCAGTTCAAATTTGATTTTGGATGTTCACGTAGATGTCACTACTTGCGATTTTGACACCTACAATGTGCCAAACGTGGTTGTCCTCAGTGAGCAGCACTGCACTCAGCCAGCGGAATCGTTGCGGCACCCTGTGGTGGCCACGGTATATACGCTATATAGCAGACCACAGCTACATACGCACAGCGTTTGCTTTGTGCATGACAGGGCTTGAGTTTGTGCTTGTGCTCACACGCTCGTCTGGCTGTGCTACGTTGAGCGGACTTGCTTTGTCCTGCACCAGCTTGACCTACGGATAGTAGCCACATCCAGCTTACACATTTTGAAGTGCTGTCAATAGCTCAATATAAAATGAAGTCTGTTAAAGCGTCTAACCAGGAGCGGCAAGGAGTGAGTGCATGCTGGCAAGCATGTGTGTGGCCTGACTTATGCTTCGTATGGTTTGAGGCTAGTTGAGGGTTCAAAACTAGTTGAAATTAGTGAGACCCGACGGCTACGACACCGATAAGCAGGGCAGCCAAAGTTTAATTCCTACGCGGGTGGCCTCGGCCGAGCGTCAGCAGACGATAGTTGGCTTCTTCCGCAAGCACCTAATTCTTAACGAAATTTGAAAATCAGGTTTTCCCTTGCTTCAGCCTGTTTATTCTCCAAAATAAAGCATCCAGCAAAAAGTGAGGAGCAGGCTTCCGTTAAAGGACCCCGCACCAGGTCTGGCCATTTTGAGCTGACATGCGCAGAGCAT
This sequence comes from Dermacentor variabilis, assembly GCF_050947875.1. NCBI lineage: Eukaryota > Metazoa > Arthropoda > Arachnida > Ixodida > Ixodidae > Dermacentor > Dermacentor variabilis. The sequence goes on along the minus strand of NC_134568.1, from coordinate 187,878,787 downwards.
ACATTGCACAATAACGATCATTTCTGCAAAGTATTACATTGCTATACGCTGTGGAAAGACCTGAAATTTCAAACCGAACGCCGTTTTTCTTTCTCTGCTGCGCTCCAAGCCGGAGGATGACCTACTCGCGTCCCTGTGCCTACGTACTCGATCGAGTCCACAGTGACGTTGCTCGTGGTGACACGTGACTTCGAGAATTATTCAAGGCACCATCTGTTATTTGTGTGATATGTTGCTTGAATTGACGAATTGAAGTTTAGAGAAATGATAAAACACACAAATGGAATGTCTGCATATTTTTGCTTTACTTTGTACCGAAGCAAGAGAGATGTACTTCTGCTTCATCTACTTGGTCCCACGGTCATGCGGTCACGTGCACAGGTACCGAAACTATGCCATTTTCTACAATGTTCCAGCGCGTGATCATGCTCTGCGATCCACTTGTTCTGCCTCAGTATACGTGCAGCACTGAATTATACCGCTAGACATGTGGCCTTGTGCACAGCGCGCAAATTGTGCACTGCGAAAATGCACTTGAAGTTGAAATAGCATCTTTCAGAAATACTTTGCCGCAAAAAGTACTTCAGTGTGGTTAGCAGCAGTGGAGTTATTGGCAATCAAACGTGCCCTATGCAGTGCTTCCACTCCTTCAATGACTAGCACTGGGAAGGCTATGGCAGAGCGACGCGTGCCCGAGCGACGCGTGGTCACGTGCACAGGTACCGAAACTATGCCATTTTCTACAATGTTCCAGCGCGTGATCATGCTCTGCGATCCACTTGTTCTGCCTCAGTATACGTGCAGCACTGAATTATACCGCTAGACATGTGGCCTTGTGCACAGCGCGCAAATTGTGCACTGAGAAATGCACTTGTGGCCTTGTGCACATGTGTGTGCAAAAGACATGTGGCCTTGTGCACAGCGCACAAATTGTGCACTGCGAAAATGCACTTGTGGCCTTGTGCACATGTGTGTGCAAAAGACATGTGGCCTTGTGCACAGCACGCAAATTGTGCACTGCGCGAAACGATAACAGCTCGCACGCAACACCGCCAGCGAAAATGCGCATGACCGGGGGGGGGGGGGGGGGGGGGGGGGAAGAAAAAAAAAAGAAAAAAAGTGAGAAGAAAAAAAAGTGAAGGCAGGGCCCGTGACACGTGTCACACGATCCTCGACGTCTGGCATGGGACAACGCAGGGAACGAATCTCACTTGCGGAAGATAGACGAGGCGAGTGGAGAAAGAGTCTTGCTATGCAGTGGAGCCTGCCTGCTGAAATCATGGGTTCGTGGCACTGAAATATTAATGTCGGCTACTAATGAGCCGACATAAAAAATTTGGGGGGCAGAACGCTCCCTAGAGGATGCGCAACTACCAGCATATAACCAAAATTTGCCATGGGGCGTGGTGAGGGGCCCTTTAAAAAGAGAGCATTTGAGAAAAAGGTAACATCGCACTAAGCTTGCTAGCTCCATGCGCTGTGCGCAACTGCAAAATTTGGCTGAGATGTTCACAGCAGCCTATAGTATCTGCTGACTGTTTTTTCACCAAGCCTAAGGGATGGTTCAGGAACCCGTTTGCACTGACAACTTGTTGATTATGCAAGTTAATTAAAAGTTAGTGAATTAAACTTCGTTAATTATTTTTGCTAAATTGAAGGGAAAAAATAAACAACGGCTAGCATAAGCAATCCCTATCAAAATCCAGTGGACAGAACAATACTTGTTGCTGGGCTAGTTGGTTCATCATATTCCCCAAAGTTAAAATGCAACCAAGGGCAAAAAAAAACTTTAGGACAGGAAAGAGCGTCACTTGCAATTAATTTATTGAACGCAGACCGGATCATTCCTGCACGTGTGAGTCGGATCTTTTCCATATCTGCATTCTTGGTAAAAGTGAAGACTCCCCGGCACGGGAATTAATGAAGGCCTATTTCAACGACATAAAACATGACGTATGGACTACAGTTTCTGCACTATATGATTGGATAATGATGCAAACTTGTTTGAGTGTTGTGCGCAAACGTATGTAGACACCTGGCCACCTTCACCTATAAATATGATCCTGCTTACTTGCAATAAACTGGCCGCAAGTGATGCTCTTTTCTGTCCTAGAGTTCTTTTTCTGCCCTTCGTTGCGTCTTAACTTCGGGGAACAGTGGACAGAGTTTGCGTAATACCCTCCATTATTTTTTCTTTAATTCCTGGTGACAATTACTAGGGACAGCCAGTATGAGAAAAAAGAGCACCGAATGTAGAAACACAAATCGTTTATAAGCTATGTCTGATTTATTCATCACAACAGGCCCAGGTCTTTTGAAAAACATACAGGTTTTTATGTATTAAACTGTTCTAATTGAGCACAATAAGCCAACTAATTGTAACTGCTGAAGACTATATTCTGCCACTGGCACTAACCATCTATGACTATGAGTTTGACGTAATAGTTTTGCAGAAACCCGCAAGGTGGAGAGAAGTGATTAATTAAGGGAAAGTGAGACATCCGCCCAATTGTAGCAATTGCTACAAAGGAAACCCGTATGGGTTCCTCAAAAGAAAAGCTTCACAGTTGAAAAATTGGTCCGGGACCTGGATCCGGGACTGCCGCCTTTTCAGGGCAGCCGCTCTACCATCTGAGCTAACCAGGCAGCTAGCAGATGGCAGGGCGAAGTCGAATTTGTCAACAACTCGAAGCAAAGGCAAAAGTTTGACATAATAGTTCTGCAGAAACCTGCAAGGTGGAGAGAAGTAATTAAGGGAAAATGAGACATCCACCCACCCAATCATAGCAATTGCTATGATTATGTAGATGTCTCATTTTCCCTTAATTGTTCATCTATGACTACACCATTTTCATTCATGCAAAAGCTTCATGAAACACCCAGCATAGCAACACTTTAATCATCAACTTATGTCTACAGAAACAGCTATACAAACAACATTTGTCAAAAAATCTCCAATTATCCTATTTGAAGTACACAACTAGGTACCAGGCACGAAAGGAATAAAAAAGCTGATCACAAAGTGCCCACATGCTACCCATGTGACATACATGGGCAGCACGCACACACAAACTGAGGTCGTAGTGTCCCTAGAGTAAGTATCACCAAGGCTTGCTCTTTAGGTGGCACCCTTCCTGCTACCACATTGTCCTGTCACCATGACAATCAGGACAAGTAGTACAATCAATCAAACAGACACAAATGGACTTGCTGGCCAGAACCCATGGGGAAAAATGAACAAATGATAGCCACTGTTTTAACCCAACATTATTTTACTATTTACCACGGCAGTAAATAGTGATGCGATGATACACACTACTATCAGAAGTGGATACTGCTGTGCCAGCATGAAAGAAAAAGGATTAATGCGCAAAAGGAAAAACAGAGTATAAAAAATTTAGAAGTAGAATGCTATGGCTGCTGTAACTATAATGCAGTTAAACCTACCTGCAGCTATAAGAGTAGCAGTCACTAATAGTTTTTAATACAAGTACATGATGCATACCCAATGGTATTTCATAAAACAAAGGTATAATGGCTCCACACTGTATTAATCACAGTAGCAGTGCAGTTACATACAACTATAACATCTCTGAGAAAAAGCACAGGCGACAGTACTCGAGGGTTAATAACATGTAAATTTTACAAATACGATGACAACTGCCTACACAGTCAAACGCCTTTAAAACGAGGTGCTTAGGACCTCCAGAATCCTTCGTTATATAGGTAACTTTGTTGTGAAGATTGTGCATCATACTGCTTGAAGTACACCAGGCTAAGCAAGTTCAGCAAAAAAAGAAAAACTTTGATTTACAATGTACTGAAGAGATAGTTCATGAAAGAAGTTGGCACATTTTATCTGATGATGGAGTGTGTCATAGTAGCTGGGTGAAACCTGGGAGCGATGAATGTAGAGCAGCATAACGTCAAACGCGACTGCCCATTTTGTCACAATTTCTGTAGTAATCTAAGCACTGCCGCCAAGTGCCAGAAGTGGTAATGCAGGAAGATCGTTGTGCCTAGTTTGCTTTTTCTTTAACCCCCCCTCCCTCCTCTCTCTCTCTCTCTCATTTTTTTGGAAAGCCATAAGTGTGCAGGTAGTCAAAGTGTTTCGCCATTTGCTCGTGGGGCTTTTATTTTTTTGGCGGGGTTGGTGGTTGAGGGGGGGGGGGGGGGGAAGGGGAAGCTGTGATGACTACAGTGGAGTCTGGACGCTCACGCGCGATGTTTGTTTTGGTGTCGACCAAGCCCTCCTTATGCACACCACAGCAGAAGGCATTGACAGTGCTGCTACGTGGGTTTGTTGTCAACAACAAACAGCCATCAGTGAGCCAAAACTTTTTTGTTGTACAAGCAAACCCATTGTGGTGGTATTCACTGCAGAGGCGGCATCCACAATACAAATGAAAGATAAGAGTTTGGCTGGGGCACATGCAATTCTCTGTTCTACAGGTAATTTCGTTGTAGAGGCGTTTGACTATATTCAGTGAATAAGTTGTTTCTTCGGAGTGCAGACACCAAAGACGCCCAGACTCACATTGATGTCAACATGCACTGCGATGTGGGAGATGGGGAAGGGGAGCAGCATAGGATCCACATCTTCAATTGTATTTCCAGTGCCTACCGACAAATCAGCGGCACGATAAATCAGTAACATTCTAGTACAAGTAAGTGGTGTTGCATGCTGCCAAAAAATATAAATTTTGTAACCATAGTTATTGACATAGCTGCTTCAGCATATGGTCCTGTCAAATTAGTAGGCAAAACAAACTGCTGCTTTTAACTAGCATTGTCTACTAAAGGACTTAAGTGCCCATGCACAATTATGACAACTTTGTTAAATACCCCTGAGCTATACGTTCACCGTGCACAGCAATCATGAGTAGAAGCTAGCACACTAATAACTGCTTTGTGTGCTATATACTTAAGAGTAAAATATTGTTTGCAGAAACATTGATAAGGTTGTCTTTTATGCTCTAAAATGGTCAGTAAAATGCCATATATTGTCTGCTGGAGAGAGGCAAATTGGCAAAAGGGTCCCTGAAACTATATTTTTTTTGTGTGTTTGAAAGAACCCTATAGATGAGTACTTCATCCTGAAAGCTTTCTCACAAAATATTTATTATCATACATTATATTAAAGGAGCAACAAGTGTCTAAATATATTCCTCCCCTCAAGCCCAGAGTGTTCCCACACAAATCGTATTCAAATGGGTACCAAGCTCGTGTCTTCTACAGCTTGGAGTCATTGGAGCTATTCCCTGCATGCACCTCTAGTGAAGAGAGATGAGCAATGGTTACCCAGCATCCTTGATGCATGAATATTGAGTACAGTGCTCCAAGTCACAGCTCAGCAGGTGCATGTCAGCACCAGGTATGTTTCCTATGTCAGAAGCAGACTGCGCTGCATCTGATTATTTTATACACGACTATTTATCAATTCTGTGCAGTTACAATGTTTACTGATGTTATAAAAACACACATGGTGGTGGCGTTCTTATACTCATTAATAAATGTCTTCAGAGTAGTGAACTGTCTGCTACTCTAAATTATTCTGAATCTGTCTAGTGCAAGATTAAGCTTAACAATGGCAGCTACTTCACTACTGGATCCTTTTACCAACCTCCAAGTTCTAATAATGTGAAATCATTTAACGAATTGTAAAGTTTTAACTACCATAAATTGTGACTATATTCTTGCTGGAGACATAAATATACCTGCTGTTCACTGGGAAGATAGAAAACCTGTGCTGCTAGACTCTATGACCTACCTATCTTTATAGTTTTCTGAGTTTACGACCTTATGACTTATGACTGAACTTATGACTTGACCTAATTCATGCCTGAGAGCTCTAGTATCAGTGATCAGAGTCCCAGTATTAGTGATCACGATTGCATTGTGGCCACTTTCTCTGACACTTCAGTTAGAACAGCCCACAAACATACTAGGAAGGTGTTTCTTTATGACCGAGGTGACTGAGTCATTATCACATGAGCTTTCTCGTTTCTACGCATATTTTTGTGAAGTCACCCAGTTAAAGGGACATAGATCAAGGTTGGATACTTCGCAGAGTTAAACTATTGGCTTTAATAGAACAACACATCCCTTCAAAACTCCTCAACAAGTAAACACCAGAATGATGATGATGTGTAGTGTTTAATGATGCAAGGGCCAGTTATGGCCAAAGAGCGCCACGTCATGTGGTAACGAATTGTCTATGTAATATGTATGAAACGTGCAAATGTGCTGCAAATGTAGATGTAATGCGGCTTAAAGAGGCCTAAAAACGGGTCACTGTAAACTGCAGAACATACGCCAGAATGGTTTAATCCTGGGTAAATAAAAAAGTTCGAGCACAAATAAACAAGAAACACCATCTGTATGCTACATATTAAAAAATCACAAGCAGTGTGCTTTCCAAGAAATGCACTGCATAAGCCACAAAATTAAACAAGAGATCAAGGTAAAGAAACAAATTTACATTTCTTCACTTGACACAAGACTAAAACCTGAAAGAATTTTGGAAATTTGTTAAAAGTAACCGCAAAGAAAATACCACAGTTCCTAATTTATTTGTTGATAAAATGGTGTCTGACAATTATGAGAAAGCTTGCATTTTTAATTTCTATTTCAAATCAGTGTTTTCTTCCTTATATACTAGTCCACTTCCTGAAATGCATGAAATAGCCTACGAGAATATGCCCATGATTACTGTCAATTATAATGGTGTTCTGAAGCTTCCCCCCCCCTTTAATCTAAAAAACAAGTCTGCTGCATGTCCTGATGGTATCCCCTCCTAAGTAATCAAAGCTTGCTCTCAAGAAATTGCTTATTTCTTAGTTGTTTTGTTTAACAAGTCATTACAGAACTGTTCAATTCCAGCACAATGGAAAGTAGCTATGTAGTGCCTATTCATAAAAGTGGTCTCAAAAATACAGTACAGAACTACAGGCCCATCTCTCTATCACGTGTGTGCTGCAAAATAATTAAATGCATTATCTACGGTGTTGTGACGAAACACCTTCAGAGCAATAGTTTATTTTCAAATGGATTCAGGCTTGGCTTGTGATGCACAAATCAACTGGTAGAATTCTGCCATGATCTCTTTTGCTCTTTCAACTTAGGTTACCAGGCAGACTGTGTAGTTTTGGGTTTTCAAAAGGCCTTTGATACCATTCCTCATGCCTTGCTGCTACATACATTATCATGTCTGCATTCGTACTGCTATAGTCGAGTGGATGTCTTAATGTGTCTTAATCAACAGAGCTAAATCAACTGGTGCCACTGTAACTTCTGACATGCCTCAAGGGTCTGTTTTGGGGCCATTGCCATGTTTAGTTTATATAAATGATATTGCACAAGGACTTCAGTGCAAAGTGAAATTATATGCAGACAACTGCACCATATACAGAGATATACAAGATGATCACGCTGTTAGCTGCCTACAGAGTGATTTAAGCACAATTCAAGGTTGCTACTTAAAGTCCGGCATGTCTTTAGACAGTGCAAAATGTCAACACATCTTTCACCCGTAAACGCCTCTTGGCGAGACCCGTTTATAATTTGGATGGACTGGCTTTTGAACGTTGAACGGGTTGAATATTATAAATATCTTAGGGTCTGCTTTTCAAAAAAATTTTACCTGGAATAGGCATCAAATATCTGAGCTTAAGGCCATCAAGAATGCTCAACCTCATTATACATAGTTTTCATAAAGCCTCCAAAAGTGTAAAAAAGCAGCTTTACAACACAAATATTCGCACAATACTTGAGTACGCTTGCACGGCTTGGGACCCTCAAACCTCTTATAGTATAGACAAACTTGAATGCATTCAAAACCGTGCTGCCAGGTTTGTTTCTGGAAATTACAACTTCCACAGCAGAAGAAGGGGAACGAGGGGCTCAATTTTGTTAACCATGACCACATAGAGCCAACAGACAATGAAGAGTCATTGCCTGTTGGCTTTATGTGGTCGTAACTTCCACAGCAGCATTACATTAATTGAAGAAAGCCTTGGCAATAAAATTATAACTTTTATTTCCAAATTTACATTGGTCTCACAGGAATAAACAAGAACTTGTACATTTTCCCACCCCATTTCATTTCTTTCCAATGTGATCACGAGTTTTAAGTTCTGGAAACACGCTGTCGCATTGATGCTTTCCGAAAATCATTTTTCCTGCTTACTTCAATGCACTGGAATAAGCTTTTTAACAGTACTGTTCAATGTAAAACGTGCTCAAAGTTTCAGTCATCTTTATCGTCTCGCCTGTCGTAAATGCATATCCTTATGCTTCGTACGACAAACCACCCTTTTTTATGATGTGAATGCACCTGTGAGCCTGTTGCTGCGCTTTTTCTTGTATTTCTTTTTTGCGCCTTGCCCAATGCTTTTCTTTTTAATCAGCTCATTTTCTGAATGTTTCTCTTTTTGCTAGAAATGTCCCCTCCTGCAATAATGCCCTCGCACTGCAGGTACCTGTACAAATAAATACCCTCTTTCCTGCCAGCGGCCATTACCACTGCACTATTTTCAACCTTTCTCGCATTCTTTCACTTCCCTTCCTCCATGCAGTCAAACATGTCTTCCAGAGAGCTTAGCTTTCTTGTTAACCCTTCACTCAAATCTTTTCCTAGCACATGTGCATGTGCACATATGTATGCACACACGGCAGCTACAGGTGACTGCCCGCAGACTCAACAGGAAATGTATTACTGCTTTGAAGAATTGTCTATGTTTATTGCCCTTCTGTTATTTATTAGACAAAAATAATTTGCAGTAGGCATATGTTGATACGTTTCCATTTGTTTTGTTTTCTCTGCTCTTATGCTCTGAAGCACCGGTGCTGTTTAGTTCCCATAGGGTCATGTGCATTACCTTCCTGTTTGTTACGTATCTCACCTGCCGTGGTAGTTCAGTGGCTATGGTGTTGTGCTGCTGAGTTCAAGGCTGCATATTCAATCCTAGCTGCAGCGACCATATTCTGATGGGGGCAAAATGCAGAAATGCTTGTGTACTTAGATTTAGGTGCTTGTTAGCTCTTTCCCTACCATGGGGAGAATAGGCCTTTTTTGTAGGTTACGCCAGATTATTTTTCTGAAAGAACTACTGCACTCAATATTTTATGTAATACATGAACAAAAGCAGAATGAATGCACTTTTCAGACATTAATGTTTTATTAACAAGATGTATGTCATAAAAGAATACAAACTGTCAGATACAAGATTGTGGGATAAAATTGAACAAAGTTTGTAAGGACATGCTTGTATTAACTAGGAAAAAAATGTAACAAAAATTATGAGATATACAAAATCTATTGCTGTCTAATAGGCACTATCTCTGAAAGAAGTTGAAAATTTTCATTGAACAGGTATTCCACTACAAAAATTTAACTGCAAGCACTACAGTTGGGCATGCCGGGCTGCAGCCACCGATGTTCTTGGCTGGTTTGTGTCGTCGTTGCTCTCGGAGTCAAAGTCTGATGAAAAGACAGCATTATCAGACTGCTGCTCAATCCACTGATATAATCAGCCACAGACTCAGCATAATCGCGAGATCTGCAATCTTTCAAAGCACGCACGCTGTTCCCAGAGGTGGCCATTTTCGCTTTCTACTTAGAAAATCGCAAAAATTTCGTAGTGTGTTCAAAAATCCCCGCTTGGCAGGGAAAAAAGCAAATTCTCCTCCTTCACGTCCGATAGTGTAGTGTGTCAGTGAGCGGTGCGGAAGGTTTCGAAATCGGCATTTCACACCATCGATAGCGGGTAGATAGATGTCCAATGGGCACAGTAGGGAAAGAGTTAAAGAACCCATGGTAGTCAAAATGATTCCAGTCTTCTACTATGGAGTGCCTCACAATCAGAGTGTGGTTTTGGCACATAAAACCTCAGATATTAATTAAATTAATTAATGTTATGTTTCTATTTCTCATTGTTACGTTCCAAAAACTGTGATGGTGGCACCAATGCAGCATCGCCCATCAGCAGTACCAATGTTGAATGCCACATGTCACTACTGAAAACAGTCAATTCACAGAACCTGCTGTATGGCACAGAAGAATCACCATCACTGTGTTCAGACTGTTGCTGCTCACCGGTCTCAACATAGATCACAAAGTCGAAAGCCAAGAGGAGGTGGACAAGGACACAAGGGGTTGCACCAGAACCATGTTCGCAGATGTTGTCTTGCGGCCTTCAATACCTGTGCGGTTACCTCCACATATAGTTGACTGAATTTTTGGACGTGCGATAATTCAGATGCCTTCGCAGCACCACCATGTAGCCCACCCACTAAAGCCAATGTATTAGAATGTCTGAAATTTTGGATGCTGAAACCCTCTGCCCTCCCGATTTTGCTGGCTTTTTATTGTCACCGAGTTGAAAGGGCATTAATAGAAGCCACCACCATTGCCATTTTGATTATCTTGCAGCCTCAAACCAGCGCTCTCACCACACCAGTCCGCTGGAAGCTGTAGCCACGACTGCGGCAATGCTTGGCCTAGCTGCTTCGACGTTCGCTACCAAGCTTCCTACTGTTTGGCGTTGTGCTTTTTATAGAAAGAATTCACCACAGTCAACAATACTGCCGACTCCACATTTGTCATCCTCCTTGATGGTTTTAAAGCGTGGAAAGCACACTGAGGGGTCGAACTGTATAGTGCCAGTTCCCAAAAGCAAGCTTCGCTGCAATACGGTGTTGTTACGCGGTCAAGCATACGCAATGTATTGCGGTAATGCATACAAGAGTGGACGAGAGCCATTGCAATGGGACACGGTATGTATTCCTTAATTATACACGTGCACCCTGCCTTCTCCTGTCACAGTACAATACCGATATGTATAATAAAATTAAATTATAGGGTTTTACGTGCCAAAACCACTTTCTGATTATGAGGCATGCCGTAGTGGAGAACTTCGGAAATTTTGACCACCTGGGGTTCTTTAACGTGCACCTAAATCTAAGTACACGGGTGTTTTCGCAGCATTTCGCCCCCATAGAAATGCGGCCGCCATAGCCGTGATTCGATCCCGTGACCTCGTGCTCAGCAGCCCAACACCATAGCCACTGAGCAACCATGGCAGGTTGATATGTATAATAAGTGTACTGTCAGGCCACCAGAGCTATTTCGGTTATGCAATTTGAGGCCTTGGGGGCACGAAAAGGTGTGCATTATTTGTTTGGACTGATTTTTCGGATGCTAGCTGTACAAGGCCACAAGCAAAGTGAAATACAGGTAAGAGTGCACAAAAATATGCTGTCATTATTAAAGGTTTCGCACCAGTGCCAGATAGAAATAAGCTGCATTTAGTGTGATTCATAGCTACAAATGCTCTAAAAAAATTGTCTAACGTTCAATTTAACAACAAGGCAGCGATAATGAGCTTTTCCAAGTGGCTTTTAGAAACTTTGTTGACTTCCTATTCAACTTCAAGTAAGGCTCTGTATGAGAGCAGCATTTTGTCTCATCATTAGTGCTTCTGCAAGGTCTCATTTCAAAAAGTCACATTTTGATCAACAAGGACATGAAATTTTTAAATCTACCAATAAATTTTACAGCTTTTAGACAAGGCACTGGACGTTGGTCCCTTTAAAGGTGTACCCGCAAAAAAATTTGCCAAAGTTTTTTTTTTTTTGCTTTATTAGCCGCTGACATGTTGTAGGGCTTCAATTCCTTGAACACATAACTAATCATAAATTATAAGATCTCTTAATGCAACCAGTTCAAAAAGTCCATAATAGAGCATACATTTGGACTCACTCATTACTCCTGGAAATCGAAGGTGGTGGTCACATACCAGAAACACATATAAGACAGTAAAGCATCAGACAGAGTAATAGAAGAAAGGTGAGAGGCATGCTCTGCATTCCAAGACAAGTGACAGCAGAGGATGAGGCAAATCGCATCTCCAGTATTGAGTAGCGCATGGTGCAAGAAAGAATGGCTTATATATTCTGCATACTCAATTTTCGGCGACATGGTCCTGTTGCGACTTTTGCCACTTTTGCTAATGCATGTGTCAGCGGTTTGTGATATCATGTGACCATCACCTCTAATCCAACCTAACCTCGATATAACGAAGTTGTACTTGAAGCAAAAAACTTAGTTAAATCATGAATTTTGTTAATTCTATGTTTTAGAGTTTCAGCAGTAAAAACAAATCCTCAGAGCATTCATGGTGGATAGTATCTTTTTAGTAAGCACTTATAAACAAATCGCAAGACGGTTGGGTCATAACAGTGCGGTTATGAGTGCCAGAGCATGCGGTGAAGATCGCGCCGAGAGCAATGCATCGACGTAGCTCACTCCGTCCGAGATTTGCGTGTTGTGTCGCACGGTGCCGTAAATCTTGGATGCCATGGCTGACCACACTTAGTGCCCGCAGCTGGTACCCACAAATTAAAAACAAGTGTATAAAGTCCTGTTATTCAGATGTTTTCATGCAAAAATGCTAAGTTCAACATTTTTTACAGCTTCAGTAGCACAGAAAATTTGTTTACAGGCTCTTGCTCACTTTAACAGAGCCACTGATGGAAAATACGATGTAGACGATTCATGCACCCACGAATGGAGACTGTTTTTACAAAGGTTTGAGGATTGTATACGGTTATATCCACGGGTTATATACACAGACTTTTTTTTTTTATTTCTGGGGTGTTGTATTTGGGGGTGCAGCTTATAAGCAGAAAAACATGTTACTTGTTCATTTCGACTACCTAGAAAAATTCAAATACTGAAACTCGAGTCAATGCTAAGTTTTGTGGTGGAGGCCGCAATTCGAGTTTGCCTGCTGTGCAAGGTTGCGATGCTGTGAAGTGCTACCTTGACTGCACAACCCTGGCAGTTTATGCGATGCTATGCAAATTCAGTTTGATGCTTTCTGTCTACAGGCGAGCTTCACCTGTGCCGTAAGCGCACAGACGAATTTGGTAGGCATGCTCGGTGCTTTTGCGGTCCTCAGTCTAGCCCGTGTGCATGACCCGTGGCCTGATTTTTGATCAGCAGCAAACTTCTCCTCGACGATTTGCCATCTATCACTGCACCTGGTATGGCTGTTAGGCCTAACCAGCACTGTTTCGTCGAGTGCTCACCACCAAAGTTACGGTTTAGCGCCACATTAAAGCAAAACTATTTACAGTGGCTGTACGGCTGCTGCGAATAATATATTTTAATAATTGAGTAGGTGCAGAAATCAGTAGGCGACTGTAGACAAATTTGTCTTTGCCTTGTATTTATCCGATGCGATTTGCTCAGCAAAATTTCCGCTGTCAATTATACATGTTTCAAAGTCTACGATATTTTTGCATGCAGAACCAAATATTTTTTTACATTCAACGGTAAAATTGGGATGTGGCTTATATGTGAATTTCGACTTGAGGTGTGGCTTCATGGTAGTGCAAATTTCGCTTCAAGGTATAATTTCACGGCAGCGCGATCTGTACTGCCGTGGAACCATCTTTAAGGCTAAGTTATCAGCGTCACTGAAGAGGTGGGGAATAGAGTCACTGACCGAAGATATGTGGACAATTCATGCATCCACAAATGGAGACTGGTTTGAGCATTGTATACAGTTATATCCACAGGTTATACACACGGATATTTTTTCTTTCTTTCTGGGGTGTTGTAATTTCGGGTGCAGCCTATAAGCAGAAATATATGTTATGTTTGTTTCGAATACCTAGAACAATTCAAATGCTGAAACTTTAGTTGAAGCTAATATCAAATAGATATTCAATTGAATACTTGAATGTATTTGAAGATACTTGAAACCAGACACATATACTAGCAATACCTGCCCTCCATGCGGCGACTGAGCTAACTTAGAACACATGCTCCGGCGATGCCCCTCATTACAATGCACAGACCAAGCAGACCAGTCAAGATGCAATACCTCACTGCGAAGCCCTGACTATGGGGACCAAATCTGGGCTGTTCAGAGAGCCACGAGGCGGCGGCCAGGCTCGACCTGCCCATCCCAATGTGGGAGCGGCCCACTGCACGATAATCTCGTATCTCAGGACTCTCAATAAAGTTTTTCGATCCATCCATTCATCCATCCATCCATCCATCCATCCATCCATCCATGGCTATGACCCCGCTTCCTAGGACATGTCATGTGGCAATGAGGGTGTTGTCTTGTTAAAGTCGATTTAGACCGCACATGTTCCTGCATCTTTTTCATACACTGCTTTTCTGATTAACGTGGTGATGGTGGCCTCAAAGTGAAGTTTATGTGAAGTGCTCACAGCTTCCGGAGCATGCAGTCGCTGCAGTTTACTCCCTGCACAGACGTGCAGCACAAAAAGATGAGCACTGGTTTACCAGTGTCCTTGAGAGATATAGAAGAGTACAGCGCTGGTACCAATCATATTCCAGCTTCTAATATCCTGTGTCGGCTTCCAGTTTCGGTTTCGAATCGGTTACGTCAGGGCGCCTCTCAGTGCCAAATGCTGTAAGTCACCTGCTGTGTTTCCCCTTGCTGGAATAAAGTGATTCTTTGTCTGGTCCCCGACTTGAGCAGTCCGGCTCTTCTTTGTAGCACTGCGCGCCCCGGCCGTTTAGGCCTCATGCTATAGGTCCTCCATCCGGCCACCCCGTCGAAGCTACAATAAACTCACGACGAGGTAAACCATTTATTCTGCTTCCTACGTGCCCTTATCATTCTACTTCTGCTGCTATCCTGCCTCCGGCATGCAAGACGCCACAACTACGCCTCCTTCTCCGTCAACAGCAACTCCACCGCCCGTGTTCTCGGTGCCCAGCATGGCGTTCGTACCCCCCATGCCACATTTCCTGGCGCTACCCGGTACTCCTGCGGTACCGTGGCTCACGTGGAAATGTTACTTTTGCACGTTTCTCGAGGCAACCGGATGTGAGGCACTACAAAACAAGAGTAAGAAATCCATTTTACTCAGCAACTTAGGCTTCGAGGGGCAGCGTCTCTACTACGACCTCGCGTCGCAAACGGACCTGACATCTACTACGTTCGAAGACATTCTGCGCATCTTCGACCAGCATTAAGAAGAAAGCACCAATCCCCTGGTGCACCACATTATCTTCAGGGACAAAAAGCAACTACCTGGGGAAATCTTTCAGGACTTCGTCACTGCACTACAAAGGCTAGCGCCTGCTTGTGCGTTCGGCCTTGGCACAACGAGTCCCTTCGCGACCAAATCTTGCAAGGCGTTGCATCAGCAAGAATACGAGAAAGGTTACTCTACGAAGGATCGTCCCTCACGCTCAAGAAAGCCCAGGAAATCGAACGAAGCATACAGCAAGTTGACAAGGAACTTTGTCCTCAACAGCTCGTCTGTTCAGCACGTCTCGACGCAATGCCAAGATGGCATCGACAGTCCTCACCTTCCTCACCCGGGCGCACAAGGTGGCAGTTCCTGCCACCCTTCTCCCTCAACCCGGCAGCTTCAAGGTGGCGCTCAACGGCATGGCAGACAGTCGCATCCTGGGGAGGCTGGTCAACATGGCGCCTGGTTCGAACTCCGTGAAGACAGTCGAGACATCGCAGTCCATTGCTACTGATGTGGTTCACCTCACCACATCGCATCCGATCCAGGCTGTCCAGCAAAGCAAGTTACCTGCCGTGCGTGCAGAAAATTGGGACATTACGCCTCAGTTTGCCGTTTGAGGAACCGAACACAGTGACAGTCTCTTGCTCGAACGCAGCTTGTTTCCGCTACCGCTGATACAGAATGAGCCACTATAGTCCCGTCTGTGCTCACAATTCAAGCACCAAATTTCCGTCCGGCAACAATTCACACCGAAGTCCTCATTGCGAATACTACACTCAAGTTGCTCGTGGATACAGGAGCTACGGTGTCGCTGATGAGCAGCTCCCTATACGAAGAACATTTCAAGGTTTTTCCATTATCTCCTTCAAGTCTTCGACTCAAGAATTATTCGCAGCAAGAAATTCTGCATTCAGGACATTTCTCCGTGCTCGCCAAGTACCGCAACAAGGCTGCAGTAGTGACATTTCCCGTCACGAACCAAGGCACTTCTCTTTTGGGCTTAGACGCCATTCAACCTTTGGGCATTGACATTCAAGGGTCTTCGCTCACATGTCAACAAGTATCAGGAGTTCCAGCTGACCCAAGCATTCAGCGTTAGTCTCTTCCGCATAACGGTCCATCAGAGTTCGCCCATCTGTTCTCAGGACAATTGGGGACTAAAGGGCTTCATCCATGACGTTCGTCTCCGAGCTTCAGTGCAACCAGTCTCAGTGAAACTGCATCCTCTACCTCTGGTTCTCCGTGAATAAGTCTCTGCCAAGCTGCAATGGCTGGAATCAGCTGATATCATCGAATGAGTCACAGCGTCCGAGTGGATCTCTCTGCTCGTCGTGGTTCGGAAGAAAGACAATTCCATTTGACTTTGCGTCAATCTTAGAGAACCCAACAAGGCTATCGTCTTAGACGCCTTTCCACTACCGAGGGCTGACGAACTGTTGCATGGACTCGCTGGTGCTACTGTGTTCAGTAAGTTGGACTTACAGTTCGCTTATCATCAGGTTCTATTGTTCAAAAGAAGCCGTGAGCTTACTACTTTCATCACTCATGACGGTCTCTTTTGCTTCAAGCGCTTGTGTTTTGGATTGGCATCTGCGCCTTCCGCTGTTCAGAAGATAATCTCATCTGTTTTAAAAGACTGTCCAGGTAGCTTGTGCTGCTTAAGCGATGTTTTGATTTGGGGCCGCACAAGCTGAGAACAATAAAAATCTGCCAACTGTGCTTTCCAGAATCTCAGCTGCTAGCATAGAGTTAAATGCAAAGTGTGTATATAGTGTCCCAGAGCTCACTTTTCTTGGACCTAGGTTCAGTGTAAACGGCATTTCGCCTCTGGAAAACAAAGTGAAGTCAATTGTTGATGCACCACAGCCAACTGACAAGTCTTTGCATTCATTTCTTGGTCTCACGAAATACTACGCTAAACTGATCCCGCAGTACGGTGAATTGGTAGAACTGCTTAGAAAACTGCTAAAGCAAGGATAACCGTTTGTCTGGGATCAGGATACTGAATACAGCTTCCAGACTATTAAAGAAGTGGTTGCATGCGAATTCGGCTCTTATGCCAAAAATGTTATGACGTACGTGGACTGTCTTCGCGCAACAAAATGCCCTCAATTTCGTCCAGGAGATGTTGTCCGAGTATGTAGCTCGAGAAAGTCTGGTCCTAAATACTCGGGCCCATTTAAGATTTACCATAGGGTAGGTTGTAATACTTTCACACTTGAAAATGGCAAACATTAGAATGCATCCAAACTTGTGAAATGCCCTGCACGATAGGATTTTCTTGAAAAGTTCACTGAAAAGAATCACTCCAGTGACTACCCATCCCTTTATGATGGTTTCCCACCTTTTCTTCCGGTTACTACTGGTATAGGGGATACCTTACGTTTCTTGTAGTGCAAACATGCAGTATGCACATCATCACTACGGTACTGACCATCATACGAATTTGTCTTTCATGCCAAAAAGTTTTTAAACATTACTTAGGTCTTTAGCATCCTTACGGGGGGACTGTCCCAACTTCTTGGAGTGTAAAGTGGTTTATACGCACAATCTTCAATTCACGACAGCCACAGAGCTGTCTTGAGTCCGGCTCAGGACCAATGAGCCACCCATCAGCGCTGTCCCAGGGGGCACACAGATGTTCGCACTGTCTACTTTTTGTACTCTGAAATCTTTTTCATGCATGATCTATGTGTGCAAGTGTGCATCTCATCGTCTTCCCAAGACGGGTACTGAAACTCTACAGAACTGTAGTGCAATTGTGTTCATTTTCAATCTTCATGTTGTGTGTTTCTCTTAAAATGGGGAAGTCAAAAGTGTCTGCTTAAAAGAAAAAAAAAAAAAGTCTGATAGGTACATGTACCTGAATTTTCTATTGTATAAAGATGTCGTCATCAAACATGCATGTTACAGTGCTAACGTGTGTTCTTCTTAACTCATGACTTGCTTTGTTGCAAGGAGACCAAGTGGCACATTTTTCTCTCAAGGCAGAGGTGATGTAATATCCTGTGTCGGCTTCCAGTTTCGGTTTCGAATCGGCTACATCAGGGCGCCACTCAGAGCCAAACGCTATAAGTCACCTGCTGTGTTTCCCCTCGCTGGAATAAAGTGATTCTTTGTATGGTCCCCGACTTGAGCAGACCAGCACTTCTTTGCGGCGCTGCGTGCCCCGGCCATTTAGACCTCATGCCGTAGGTCCTCCGTCCGGCCGCCCCATTGAAGCTACAACACTGCTGTCAGAAGAAAACACGATTGTTATTCTGAAAAGTTTGGTATTCTGAAGTTTGTAGTACTGAAATATTTTTTACACTGAAACCATAAGAAGTCAGCTGGGAATTTCTGAAAAGTTTGCTAATGTGGTGTTTGTAGTAAAGAGGTTTCACTGCATACGACGTATTGCCGCCATTGAAACAAGTTATGTATGAGGCCTGTACTGCAGTGGGACTCTTCTTTTGCGCTTCCCTAAGAACATTCGGCATGCCGCTGCCGCCATGCACCGGTGCATGGCACACCCATGCATGTGAACACTCAGAAATGCATCATGCGACAACTGGGCTTCTCTTTCACGCTTCCTTCTGGGCACGCTGCGCCATCAAGTGGATCTGCCAAGAAGTCCGCACGTGGCCTCCGAGATGAAAAGCGTGGCGCACCAGTGCCTGCAAATGCTGAGGATTGTTCCCTCGCATGCTCCACAATCATTGACACATACTGTTACGATTGGCCAGTGGGGGCAGTGACCTTTGAACCTCTTTTCGATTTCCTGAGAAGAATTGCTTAAGCTTTGTAAAGTTAACAGTACGTACCATTAGTCAGACCAGTGGCGACACCATGGTGTGACATTTTTGACGGAAGACAATGTGGTTGATGGATGCCACTGGTCTGCCGACCACGAGACTGGGACAAAGAAACTCCTTGGAAAGTGTGTTCTGCGTTATTTCATCACAGCCACTGCTAGCCGCCCAAACCAGTTTCCCATGAACCAGCTAATGGCTGGGCCATTCCATGAGCCAAGACACATCAATTGAGACAATAGCGAATCCTCTTATTAACACGTGTCCCCTCCTTTCTCTGAGGCAATGAGCCATGAGCACCTGAGGGTATTTCTCCGATTGTGTTCAGTGAACAAAGGTGCCAGAGTGATTATGGGCACCTTTGCCCTCAAGGCGGAGCCTTCGGTGACTTTGGATGCTCCGGTTGGAGGAAGGTGTCACCATAGATTTCCCTGACCTAGAGACCAAGGGAGGACAAAAAGGACTTAAGCAGAGTTTTGAGGCTCCTCTGGAGTGCTTCAGTCATGCTGGAGTGTGCTGACGTGTCCTGATGTGCTCACCAAAAAACATGTCTGCTCTGATGTGTAGCTCATGCTACGAGAATGATGTATGAGGCTCAGTGCTCCAGCCAGTACGAGTACACCTTGTTTTGTAAATAAGTTTACCTCTCCTATCTAAATAAACTCCCTGCTCCATTCTTTCAACCTCTTGACCTCATACTCTTCACGAAAGAAGCAACCCTCGTCAAGAAAGCATGGGTGATGGCGTGGGCCCACTTAGCCTCCATGTGATGCCCCGGTAGCATCGGTCAGCTACCCGTTACAAGATGCATCAGCGGCGTTGACTAGAGAGTGACCCTCAGTTGACGCTAGGCTCCGAGGCGACGACAACCAGATCCTACAATGCCCAGTGAGCCCAGTTGGCAAGAGGATCATTGAAGAGCGGTACATACAGAATATATTCATGGTGCAGCTCGCTAAAGAGTTGCCGTGAAAGACGTTAATTGAAAAGCAGCACATACTCAGTGCATTTGTGGCCCGGCCTGCTGATGCATTGGGTGGCTGCCCTTGAGGAACACTTGTGATGTGGGTTCAATTTCGCTCAGCCTTTGAGAAACTTAAGAGATCTTTTTCGTCATTGCAGAGCAGTGCATTCCCAGTGGCACATACCTAGTTGCCAATTGACGTCAAAGACATTAACTGAAGAACGACACACACCTACTGGCACATACCCAGTGACCCAAGTTGGCATCAAAGAGGTTCATTGGAGACCAGCACATACCCAGTGGTCCAAAGTGGCATCAAAGAGTTTCTTGGAACAGCAGGGCCTATACCCGTGTAACACGGGCACCCACGAACTCCTTTAGGATAAGGGAGTGTGAGACTTCCTAAAGGAGTTATACCTCAAGGAAGTTCTGGTCATGTCACAGGGCCAATAACAAGTTTTTAAACGTAGCGGCCAGATGCCCATTCAGCGGTGTTTGGTTTTTGTACAAGTACAAGAATGGAACTTCTAATTACGCTCGTAGCTATTATAATTAATGCGCCTTCCATAAAAATAGTCTTCAATATATTTGATGTGAAAGACACATACATTATTAAAAATTAAAGTGCGGTCGCTAAACATGGCGGTGCTGACAGCGACGCTAGCCACCCTGTGCTTATCTGTGTTTTCCTTTGTGGCGTGGCTAGCCACCATAGCGTGGCAAGTAAGCTCTGCGTTCTGCTACCCGAACTGCAGCAAACTATACTAAAACGGAACATTTTGTCCACGGCAACCTCGTGAGCTTTACTTTTATGTTGTCTACTGTGCCGGTGGCACTCGTTTTGTGGGCCCAAGACGTCGCCCCCACCTGGGAGCCACACTAGGCCTACCTGCCCTAACTTCCTACCCTGCAGTGGCAAATAAAGTTGTTTCTCTCTCTCTCTCTCTCAGTCATGAGTGACCACACCGACCACTGCACGACTAGCATGGCACAGGCTATGATTACATGAACCCGATGTGAGTGGGTGGAGTCAGGAATCGGGCTGACCAAGCCCGATGCGACCGTGTTTACATGAACTTGCTTCAAACGAGTAAGGACAACGAAGCCCCCAAAGTTGAGCCAAGACATCAACACGTTCGAACTTGGCTTGCAGTTCCTGCTGCCATCTGCGTTTCAAGGCTATATTTCAAGGGTTTTATCGCTACGATGAGGTTGCACTACACGGCACCTTGTCTTGGCCTTGTCCCGATACCATTCCCACTGGCGGTGCATAAATCGCGATGCGTTCCCGCGCAAGTTTCGGCGCTGGCAGGCCACACCCGTCAGCATGTACATGCATGCTGCAAACGGGTCAAGCTGGGTCAACCTACACCATGCAGTCGACCTGACTCAGCACGACTCGACGCTTGTTCAGTCCAACCGGCTGGCGTTGACATGAACTTGATAGGCATATTCGAGCCCGAGAAGCCAACTTGATCTGATTTTGTCGGGTTCATGCAGCGCTTGTCCTTGTCTGTCTTCCTTGTGTCCGTGGTTTTATTTGCGCTAAGCTACCTCTTCAAAAAAACGCCCAGAAAGACTAAAAAAACATGGCGCCACTTGGCCAACGTCTAGAGCATTTTGCAGCAGCAAGCATAACTGTTGCTGAATTAGGCTTGAACTTTTGTGTAACCCTTTGAGGGTCAATGGCGTAAATATACGGCGCCACGAACAAGTCCCAAAACGGTCGATGCCGTATATTTACGGAGCCGTCTGTACGTTTAAAAAGTGCGCCAATTTCCTAACTTTTTCTTTTCTGTCATGTGCTGCCACTATGTGGGAATACCGGGAATTTTTTTCGCGTGCCTCCCTCTTTGTTTCCGTTGCATGGTTTGTTTTAAAGCTAGTTTGCTCCCGCGCCTCTATATACTACTGCTGGCGCATTGGTGCACGCGCGCGCGAGCGGCAGTTCAGGTTTTGTTCCGCGGGCGGTGTCAGTTTCTTGCACTTGCAAAACTGATGGCTAACTCGTTACTAATTGCTCAAAGGGCGACTGCCTCTTTCTCGCTCATTTAGTGCTCACAGGGTTGCGCATAGGAAGGATGCCGCTGTGCATGCATTTCCGTTGCTTTTTTTTTTTACACTCGCGAAAACTAATTGCCTCTGGTTGGCGATAAGATTAAGATTAGCGGAGGTTTGTCACACATGGTTTTTTGACGGGCACAGAACCACACATATTTCTTGAGTGCGCGCACCTACGCAGTTCGATTACGCTGTGGATGTACAGATTAGTGTAAGAGCAGGAACATTTGAGTCTTGCAAAACATTCTCATGTGTGCATTTTTAAGGCCTTGACCTATGTGTATAAAAATGCATCAAATTTATAATTCTTATAAGTTTATTTCCTTTTTATTGTTATTATTCATGAATGAAGAGTATATATACCAACGCAAAATATTTTTTTCTCACTTTACGGTCATCCTAGAAAAATTGCGGTGAATTTTTTAAAAATTAAGTCCCTAAGAAGAATTGGAATCTGCAATAAAAGAAATCGACCCTGGACGGTCGCATAGGGCGAAAAAAATCGACCATCAAAGGGTTAATTCAATAAAAAGGTTCTAAACACACGCAACATTATATTACTGCAAACAATAATTAAACTATCAGTTTTACAACAAGTATGGGCATGAGAGTACTTCTTTCAGCAGCCGAGGGATATTGAAATAAGTCCCTAAGAAGAATTGGAATCTGCAACAAAAGAAATCGACCCTGGGCGGTCGCATATGGCGAAAAAAATCGACCATCAAAGGGTTAATTCAATAAAAAGGTTCTAAACACAAGCAACATTATATTAATGCAAACAATAATTAAACTATCAGTTTTACAACAAGTATGGGCATGAGAGTACTCCTTTCAGCAGCCGAGGGAGATTGCGGATCTTTCTTGACCAAAAGCTCCATTAAACTCCCTCAGCGAAAGGGCGACTGTGCGACACCACGGGCACTTCCCTTGAGATAAAGACAACGGAGTTAAAAGGAGTTTGGGGGTGCCCGTGTGACAGGGGCATTACCCAGTCTTGCATCTACAGTGGCTCCTGTCAGCGTGAAAGACGTTCCTTGAAGAGTGGAACCTTTGTACACATTGCCACATAAATCAGTGAGCCAAGTTGATTCGATGGTTCGTTTGGAACCCTGCTATCTTAGCGCAGCAGCCCGATGCACTAATCATTCGACCATGCACTACCCAGTGACCTAGGTAGGCGGGAAAATGGTTAGATACAAACATAGATGCAAACATAGATTGATACTTGATAGCTCCATGAAAGTGTGATGCGCCCAAAGAATGATAATGCATTTAAAAACATGCAGATCTAACACAATGTTGGAAACTAAATGATGCAAAGCCTGTTTGAGGTAATGAGACAGTAATAGCAGTGGATGACACATGTAGCCTCGTCACCGGTAGCTGTCTGTGTCATGAGGACGAAGGCGATGTATGATGATTGTCCACGAAATGGTAAGATGTATGCAGAGAGCAGCATGACACACATCTACATACATTTAAGACTTCTATACCCCTTGTGCCACAGTGGCACATACATTCTAGGGGATTGGGCAAGAATGGCCACATACCCAGTTGAATATACATAGTGCCAAAATTGTCTATTTGGACGCATACCCAGTGTCCCAAATTGCCTACTAGGCCAGACAGCAGCCAGCACATGCCCAGTGGCCCAAGTTGTCAACTCTGCAAGACAGCAACTAGCATATACGCAGCGGCCCAAGTTGCCTATTTTCAATAAACATTCAATTTTTCGGACTCACTAGGGACTCACTAGCAGTGCAAAAATACAAATGCATGCCTTTTACTGCCCTCAAGAGCTCAATTGAGATGGCAGAGCATTTCAGGGTCCGAAATTTCAAAGACCCTTATACGAGGGTCATTTGATAAGTATGGTAAAAATAGAAGCAATGGCGCAACAATTCTGCTTTCTTCTAGGTGGCGCACGAGAAGCACTCTTCATATGATGGCAGAACTCGTTTACACTGGTACGAACAGTTATCAAGCTTTTGACGGCTATTGGCGCTGAGCTGTGTGGTGATTCCTGCCAAAATAGAAAAAGGTGAATTCCGAGCAGTGATCAAACATTTTTATTTAAAACACTGGATGGCTGCCCAAATTAAAGCCGAGTTGAGCGAAGTTTATGGAGACTTCTGCACCATCACTGAAGACCATTTACTAGTGGATAAATGAATTCGAACGTGGCCATACTTCAATGCGAGATGAAGCACGTCCTGGGCATCCTGTGGAGGTCACCATGCCAGAAATGGCATCGAAAATTTATGGAATTGTCATGGAAGACCGCCTAGTCAAGGTATGTGAGATAGCTGGAATTGTAGGCATCTTGGCAGGGAGAGTTCACAATATTCTTCATAAGAAATTGCAGATGAAGAAGGTCTGCACATTGGGTGCCACAACTGCCGATGACCAACTAAAGGCGCATGAGGGCAGCTATCTCAAAGCAGTGTTTATCGATGCTTGATCCCAATCCGCAGGGCTTTTGGTGTCGATTAGTGATAGTTGACGAGCCATGCATACATTATTACACTCCAGAGTGTCAGCAGCAGTCAAAGCAATGGACTGGGCCTGATGAAGGTGCTCCAAAAAAGGCAAACACTGTTGTGTCAGCCGGAAAGGTGATGGCGACTGTCTTTTGATGATGATGATGTGTGGTGTTTTATGGCGCAAGGGCCAGGTTTGACCAAAGAGCGCCATGACATGTGGTAATGTTGACGATGTATTGTGGATGACATGCACAATGAACTCACCATGGTAGATGTAATATGGCTGTAAAAGGGCCTAAAAACCTTACGCTGTAAGTAGAGTGGAATATATAGGTGGTAAAATAATGACGGTGACTAGGATGTGATGTGGGCTATGGCAATGGGCTTTCGTTAAAAGATGATGCGATAAAAACCATAACACTGACACCAGAGTTTCAAGAGAGCCCTTGAAAGCAGGGCTGTTAGTCATGTGCTTAAAAGTTGCCTAGCCAGATGATTTTCAGGGTGTCCGTTTCGGCTAAAAACTCTAAGACTGTTTGCAGATTAAAAAGAGGTTCATCGCTAAGAAAATTCTCGCGGTATGCAGCAGGGAAATACTTTTTCCTTTCTGTTTCTATTGCAGGGTACTGAAAAAGAGCATGCAGGACAGTGAGATTGTTGCCGCACCTAACACAAGTTGGAGGATCGCCCCCAGTCAAGAGATGAGAGTGGGTGCCGTATGTGTGGCCAATCCTTAATCGGCAAAGAAGTACTTCCTTGTACCTTGCTATTTTCCCATTTACCCAGTTCCCCAGTTTTGGTTTTATTATGTGAAGCTTATTCATTGCTTGTTTATCCCATTCGCCTTGCCAATGATTCCGCAATTTACTGCGCAGAACAGGTTTTAGGTCTGTGGCAGGGATGGGGATATTTGAATCTGCATCGCGAAAAGTTACTGACCCAGCGCTTTCGTCAGCAGCTTCGTTGCCTTTAATACCTTTGTGACCAGGTACCCAGCATATCACAATCACTTGATTGCACATATATAGGGAACACAACAGACTGTACAGCTCACTAAAAACTGAGTTTTTATATTTTTTTGGTTTAAGTAGGGCTCTGACTACACTTAATGAGTCTGTAAATACAATAGCCCTAGCAAGTTTTGTGAGCCTTATGTTTTGAACAGCCGAGAGTATAGCGTAGGCTTCAGCTGTAAATATACTTGTGCGTGGATTTAGTGCTCCGGATACTGAAAATGAAGGTCCCAGAGCTGCGTAGGAAACACCTTTAGAGGATTTGGAAGCGTCTGTATAATATTCTATACAGGAGTACTTCTCCTGAAGTTCACGAAAATGGAATTGTATATGTGCTTCTGGCGCCCTCTTAGATACTTCTACGAAAGAGACGTCGCATTCAATGGTCTGCCATTCCCATGGTGGGAGCAGGCGGGTGGGTGCCATTAGGACATTCTCTGGGACTAAGACACCTGTTTCTTCTGTCAGTGTTGTCAAACGAAGGCTCAACGGAGGTCTAATAGCTGGGCGGTTATGAAATATTCTGGCTGTAGACACTTCATGAATAGATGAGTGACATGGATGGTGCACGTCTGATTTGACCTTCAGAGCATAGAAATAAGTTAAATATGTCCTTTGGAGATGTAATGACCATTCATTACTCTCCACATACAGGCTTTCTACGGGACTTGTCCTGAAAGCGCCTGTAGCCAGGCGTATACCCAAGTGCTGAATGGGATCTAGCATCTTTAAAGCACTAGGCGCAGCAGAATTATATACTATTGCTCCATAGTCGAGGCGGGACCTTATAAGGCTTTTGTAGAGGTTCAAAAGGCATCTCCTGTCACTTCCCCAAGATGTGCGGGACAAGAGCTTTAGTAAGTTCATTGTCTTCAGACATCTCGCTCTCAGATACTTAAGGTGAGGGACAAATGTTAGTTTAGAGTCTAAAATGATTCCTAAAAATTTATGTTCATGGCTGACAGATAGCGGTTGTCCATTAAGATGGACAACAGGGTGAGGTAATATACCTCTCTTCTTAGAGAATAGAACGCATGTGCTTTTTTGGGGGTTTAACTTGAATCCATTCTCGTCAGCCCACTTAGATATTTTGTTTAGGCCAAGCTGTATATGTCGCTCACAGATAGAAATATTGCATGATTTAAAACCTATTTGTATGTCATCCACATACACTGAATAAAGCATTGTTCGTGGTATGACGCTATAAAGGGAATTCATTTTTACGATGAAGAGCGTGCAGCTCAGTACACCACCTTGTGGCACACCTGTTTCCTGCGTAAATTGACGAGACAGCACTTGACCAACCCTCACGCGGAACGTACGATTAGAGAGGTAGCTTTGGATCAGGTTCAACAGATTGCCTCTGACACCCATACCAGCCAGATCACGAAGAATTCCAAAACGCCAGGCTGTGTCGTATGCCTTTTACATGTCTAAAAATACGGCTAATAGAAACTGCTTGTGCACGAAGGCATCTCGGATATTCGCCTCCATACGGACAAGGTGATCTGTCGTACATCTACCCTCCCTAAAACCACACTGCAAGGGGTCTAGTATATTATTACTTTCAAGATAATGGATTAGCCGTCTGTTTACCATTTTCTCAAAGAGTTTGCATAGGCAGCTTGTCAGGGCTATAGGCCTGTAGCTGCAGACCGAAGTTGGATCCTTGCCCTCTTTAAGAATAGGAATGACGACTGCTTGCTTCCAGGCAGATGGAATGTAACTGGCAGAGAATATGGAATTAAAGAGTAATAGTAGTGTTTTGTGTGTTTCGGCGTGTAGGTGTTCTATCATCTCATAAACTGTTCGATCGCCTCCAGGAGCTGATTTATTGCAACAGTTCAATGCAGCCTAAATTCCACCATGTTAAATGGCCGGTTGTAAGGTTCATTTTTATTTCCTTTCCGGTTCAGAGGCTGTCGTTCCGCTTGTCGCTGATATCTTAGAAATGTATCTGAGTAATGGGATGAGCTCGAGATGTACTGGAAATGTGCCCCTAGCGAATCAGCCTGGTCCTCAATAGCGTCTCCTTGTGTGTTTACTAAAGGTAGAGGGTGAGTTTGGCGGCCTTTTATTTTGTTGACCCTATTCCAGGCTTTCCGTTCGTCTGTATATGAATTGATGCCACTGGTGTATTTTTGCCAACTTTCCCGTTTGGCCCGGCGGCGTGTTCTTCTACCTAGTGACTTTATTTTCTTGAAATTGATAAGATTCTCGGCAGTTGGAGATTCGCGAAGGTGACTCCAAGCCTTATTTTGATTTTTACGAGCTTCTTTGCACTCCGCATTCCACCAGGGAACACGTCGCCTAGTGGATGATCCATTTGATTCAGGGATACACAGTGACGCTGCATCAACAATAAATGCGGTCAGATATGCCACGGCGTCATCAATAGAAAGTGCAGATATGTCTTCCCAAGTCATGCGGGTGAGTTCTTTATAACGCTTCCAGTCGGCTGACTCGACTATCCAGCGGGGGACGCATGGGGAGCATTGATCATGTTTTGCTGATTTTATGAGAATTGGAAAATGATCGCTCCCATATGGGTTTTTAAGCACGTTCCACTCTAGATACAGTACGAGTGTACCAGAGGCAATTCTCAAATCGATCGATGAAAATGTTTTGTTTGCCACGCTATACAATGTAGGCTCTTTATTATTTAGTAAGCATGCACCTGTAGTGAAGAGGAGGCTTTCTACTAAGCGTCCCCTGGCATCACAACAACAACCTCCCCAAAGGGTGTTGTGTGCATTGAAATCTCCGGCGACAATATAAGGTTCGTGCAGTTCATTAATGAAGCTTTGTAATTCCGTTTTTGAAAGATGGCAGTTCGGGGGGATATATAGTGAGCAAATTGTTACTAGTTTATTAAACAATATCGCACGGACTGCAACTGCCTCTAGGGGTGTTTTAAGCTGTAAGTGCCGGCATGCAACACCCTTATCTACAATTATTGTCACACCGCCAGACGAGGCAAGGGCGTCGTTGCGGTCTTTCCGGAAAATGGCATACTGTCGGAGAAAGTTTGTTTGTGAAGGTTTAAGATGTGTTTCTTGGACACACAGCACCTTTGGGGTGCGCCTATGTAAAAGTTCCTTAATGTCGTCTAGGTTGTGGAGTAAACCCCTCACATTCCATTGTATTATCTGTGTAACCATATTGTATGTGTTTTGTGCTGTGTGTCTAAGAAATATAGCTTAGCTCACGAGGCCTTTCCAGGCCCCTTGATGCGAGCTCTCTCTTTCTTCCCGGCGCGCTCGAGGGAGCCGCGCCGTTCCTTGGGCGTCTGAGACGCCGGATTTGTGCTTGTATCCATCACCTCGTCTGAGGCGGTGGATACTGCCCACGGAGCGGGGATTTTCGCAGGAGTGGTGGGCTGATCTGCACGGGCAGTGGCCCTGGGTTCAACAGGCCCGAGGCTCTGCTGTTCCTTCTTTGCGGGGGCTGGAACAGCGCTGGCTGTTCCGGCCGGGGGGGGGGGGGGGGGGGGGGGCTAATGGCGTCACCGCCGTCACACTCCGTGACTTGGGCGGCCACCGAATGATGTAGCGCTGCCCCCCCGGCGCGCCACATCGGTGTAGGACGGACTACATTGGTTCAATGAGAAGCGCTTGCGCCCCTCTTGGAAGGAAAGGTTATGTTTGACTTTGATTTCGATTATTTGTTTTTCTTTTTTCCATGATGGGCAAGAACGAGAGTATGCGGGGTGGTCCCCTTCACAGTTAGCGCAACGTGTGGCGGAAGTGCAAGTGTCGGACGAGTGCTCGTTTGATGCACAGTTCGCACAAGTAGTGCGCCCTCGGCAACTTTGCGAACCGTGCCCGAACCGCTGACACTTGAAGCATCGGCGTGGGTTAGGAATGTATGGCCTTACCCGCAGTTTGCAGTATCCTGTTTCTATTGAATCTGGTAAGTTGCTGGTTCCAAATGTGATGATTATGTGCCTGGTTGGTATTTCTTTGTCATCTCGCCTTATTTTTATCCTTTGTACCTTGACGACGTTCTGTTCTTGCCATCCTTCTAGTAATTCACTTTCGGTAAGTTCGATAAGGTCATCTTCTGAGATGACACCGCGCACTGTGTTCATCGACCTGTGTGGTCCTACAGAAACGGGGATGTCCCCAAACGCTACAAGTTTTGATAGTTTGTCATATTGTGGCTTGTCGCGAGCTTCTAGTAGAAGATCGCCACTTCCCATCTTCGTAACTTTATAACCTGGGCCTATTGCTTCTGTGATACATTTAGCTACAAGAAATGGTGATATCATTCGGACTGTCTTGGTTTCGTGCTGGCTGTGGACAACGTGGTATTTAGGGAAGGACACTTTCGGTTGCATGAAAAAGTTGAACTGTTCATCGGTGCGCCCCCTCTTCAGGGAGCGATCAGGTAATGGGGGAAAAGCTTCTGCCATAAAAAATTGGAAAATTCGGCGGCGATGGTGGCCACCCACCACGGAGCCCAACAAGGGGACGCTACAGGATTGGAAGCCTGAAGACGCCAGCCATGCATCGCCACTATAACCTACTATAAAATACCCAAGGTTGGATAATTACACCAGGTTAACCCTTGCCGCCAGGAATACGGAAGTAATTAGAAGTGAAGAGAAAACAGGAAAGATGGAAAAGTGGGAGAGAAAGACGAAGATTGGAGAGGAGGACAGGAAAAGGCGACTGCCGATTTCCCCCGGGTGGGTCAGTCCGGGGGTGCCGTCTATGTGAAGCAGAGGCCAAAGGGGTGTGTTGCCTCCACCGGGGGGCCTTAAAGGTCCAAACACCCAGCATCAGCTCAACCCCCAGGATCCCCCTTTCCCCAGACATGGCTAAGCCGCGCACGGCTACACGCGGGAGGGTCCAACCCTCGTGTGCTCGGGTACGTGGTGTCGCAACACACCAAACGCCTGCTGACGCAGACGCCCCTGCGGGGGGCGACTGTCTTTTAGGATTCACGAGGAATAATCTTTGTAGACTACTTATAAAAATAGCAAAACAATAACAGGAACACATTGTCACGGGGATTCTACACTCCTAGATCAACTTCGCAACAGTTTCGAGTTCACAAAAGGCCATGAAGACTTGCATGACAACGAGCGTTCGGGGAGGCCGCGGGCATCGCTGTCTGACGACGACATGGCACAAGGAAATCTCAAATTTAGTGCTGCGATGGGACAAATGTCTGAACCGGTGCAGGCATAGAGTTTCATACAATAATTACTAGAGGGAACTCTGGCGCTACAGTCGTATCACCAAGGAAACGATGGGAAGTACATGGATTTGTCTGATCTTCATGCATGTGGATTCAGACGTTCTTGTGGCTTTGTATATTACGCAATATAAATCTTATTGTAAATTTCAGCGTAATCTATACTCTTTGAAGTGCAGAAGACGGCTCGAACATGCACACAATTGCTATTATAATTGCAACAATTGAGCTTGTCCAGGTGGCCAAATCGAAATGCGCCAAGCATATCAAGGTGCTGGCATGCCCACGATAAATTCATAAGGGCGTTTCATTCGCTTGTCGAGACATGCGTGCATGGCTTAATGTTTTCAATATCAGGCTTCTGTGCTAGAGTTCCCGTGTTTGAATCCTGCCGTCGGACAATTTTAATGATGTTATTACTATTTATTACGCAGCAGATTGCTAAAAATGACGAGTTTACGAAGTCATAAAGTTGTTTGAAGCCAAAAAGATGAAGTTTAGGCAAATCCATGTACTTCCCATAATTCCCAGGCTGGTACAACTGTTCTCAGTGCAGCTCCCATAGACACTAGCGCCAGAGTTCCCTCCAGTAATTATTGTACGAAACTATGGGTGCAGGGACTATGTGGAAAAACAGTCTAAGGTACATAGAATAGTACATATATTTGTATTTACCTTATTTTGGCTAATAAAAATAGGGGCCCCCAAAGACTTTCTGATTCCCCCTCATAGCTCAGTGCTGTCCAGTTACATGCAAGCGTAACCCCATCTGTCCAGTACACCGACAAATGAACATGGTAGGCATGCCTGTCATCATTGTTGGCATGTTACCCATGGATGTGAATGCTGCTTCTGCGATCCTTAGTCATGCACATGATCGCAGGGCTGATCCCCAAAGACGCTACTTGATGAGTGGCAAATTTTTTACGACCACCAGCAGCGAATTTCTGTTATGGCCGCGCTGCCTAGGCTATTACACCTAACCAGTGCTGCTTCATGTGGTGTCGAAAACCAAACTTGCAATGTGGTGCCTAGTTGACATCGATCCATTCGCAACGACTGTACAGCTCTCAGAAAGCTGAGAAACTACCTTGCCAATGAAAGCACGAGTACGGGGATCAATCTGCGCAGACTTTCTTAACAGCCGCCATTTTTTTTACATTGTGAGCGTGGATCACATCTAGAAAATCGAGCAATATGCTGTACGGCGATTGATTGCCGATATACATTAGTTAAACAGAGAATGTTAGTTTAACAAAGAAGGCGGCAGGTTACGGTGCTGCAGAGATGTTCGGATAATTGCGCAGGTTCTAAAAATTGCTCCGCAACAGTGAGTGAATGAAGCCTTCTTTGGCTTGCCTAGGCCATGAGTCATGTTATGGCAGTACTACTTGCTAACCAAAACTGAAAAAAATTTATTGTACTCGTCTTAAATTTCATATTCGTTCAAAATATACTTGAAAAATCCAGAATATTGAAATTTGAACCAAAGCGAACATAAAAACAGCATTATATTTGACTGCATGGCCTCCATCTTGTTTGTTGATTGCCAATTTGAAGCGGCACGCTTGTTACTACCAACATGTGACAACAGTTCTTGCACCTGTAATGTGTAGTGCAATGCGTAATGTGCACCTTGGCGAGAAAAATGCAGCAAGAACAAGGAAATCGACATCCCACTGACGCAGAATTCTTTATGGCCCTTGAGATGGCGGTCGCAGCATGGCGTGCCACATATCGGCCGTGATTAAGCAACCATCCAGGAATACCCATTTCTTACGTCAAGAACGCTAGTTTTGGTGCCAACCAACAGGCATCACATGTGGATTTCGTGCCAGATGCAAGTTAATATAGTTCGATTGCCGTTGTGTACACGAAATAAGATAAATTTCGCGCTCAGTATCGGATGCATCGGCAGCTGGTTGACAGCGTGCACTGTAGAAATGCTGCTGCGTGCGTGGAGTGCTGTTGCTCTGCGTCAAGTGCCCAAGCTACACAAAAAAAAAATCTCACAAGTGATCGTATCTCTGAAAGCAATTGACCCATGAATACTGCTCCATGGAAGTGCTGCCACTGCTGATCGACACATATGGCGCACTTTGTACTGTGAGCAATGCTGTTCTGTATCCTGGAGCAAAGCTTGCCAAAGTAGGTTAACAGAACTTTGACAATACAGTGGATTCTCTTTAAACAAAACCTCAAGGGACCAGGGAAATTGGTTCTGTTTATCAGGAGTTCCATTTACTGAGAGGTAAAGCCAAATACGATTGCATGAATACAAAACCAACCAACGAACCATGAGGATGGTGTTCTGTTTAAAAGGCAGTTCCGTTAAGCAATTTCAGTTTATGAAGATTCCAATGTAAAGTATCGTTCTGCGACGCATTACCTATCTGTGCTGTCTCATTTCACATCAACAAAATTGTCGTGAAAGCAAATTTTTTCGCCTTGCCTGCCAATTTCGTTATTGCAAGGTTCAACCGAATTACTTTTACAACACGTTTTCTGGTATGCATGCTCCATGGCACACTTGTTTCAGTAGTTATATGTGCTCAGATAATGGCAATCAGATATGCATCTTGATTATTTCTTGTTTTCAATAAGATTTTTGTTATAAAGTGAGATTGGTCTATACATTGGAAGCGAGCTTACTTTTCCAATGTTGTTTATGCACGTACTTGACATTCTATGTTTCAAGAAAAACAATTTTTTATGCCTTCACACTTTATGTCATACATAGAGAACATTGCAAAACAAAATAACATGAAGTTACTGACAGAGCCACAGCACAAACAAAATTGGCTTTTGAATTAAAAGCCCCAACAATGTGCCTTTTCTAACAACTTTTTACCATCCCTTATAAATAACAATGATTTTCATTTCGGATTCTTTCTGTACATACTTTACTGCTTTGTGAACATATACTATTCTGCATCTCTTCTGTGCTGCTTCATTAAATCTTGGCAGCAAAATTTGAGAAAATTAAAGATGTAGAGAGATGCAAGACACAGAAATGAAGAAAGCGATCACCTCCAATGTCCCTAAAATTGCCCCAGGTTCATCTCCTGTCACCAGTATTTTTTTGCTGTAACATAATGCATCATTTTTGTTCTCAATACAAAAGAAAGTAATGAAGATTGAAGCACAATGCCCCCCCCCCTCCCGGACCTTTTTATTTTGTCATGGCATGCAAGCATCAGGTTTCATGACTGCTACATGTTCCATGGACTAAGAAGCTAACTACAGCACTACAGAAGGAAAACAGATGCTCTTTTGCAATTTGCAAAAAATTGAAAGTATTTCATTTTATTTTACAATGTTCTTTATGTTTAAGTGTGATGGCACAAATACCGTTTTTACTCAAATCTAACGAGCACTTTTTTTCCGATAATGTGGGTCCAAAAATTGCATGCACGTTAGAATAGAGTATGAGTCTAAATCTGGCGTTACCACATCGCCATCGGCATTTCAAGATGGCCACCTCGTACGCGCTTTGAGCCTAGCTGCCATAGCTTCCTCCATGCGCTGTCGTACGTGTGCTCAGGCAATGCCTCCTTTCGCTTAGGTTAGTGCACTGTCCGCCTTCCTTGTCTTCCCGTTTTCTGCGTTTGCTCTATCAGCATGTAAGTGCCAACTGCAAAACATGCCGAGTTCATCACAATGCCAATATTAAAAGGAAAGCAATCACGTGTGCGGAGACAGCCGGAAATCGGGTCACATTACGGGCGTTCAGAGTTCCTAAATCTTGCATGCGGGACTGGTGCAAACAGGAGAGGTGTTCTACACAGGCGGCTACCACGTGTGACACGGCCACGTGGCCCATATCTTAAAAGCAATCTGCGATAGAAACAGAGTCTACGCATCTAGGTGCACTGCGCTATGTTCTCGTCGCTTCGTTCGCATTGAAGCGATTTCCTCACTCCAGCATTTTTATAAAGAGTTTCTGAGGTCATTAAGTGAGTTGTGTTCATGTTTGCTTGCATGCATGTAATACTATCCTTGTTAATTCAGTTAGTGAATGTTTAAATGGCCAATAAACCTACTATCCTTACTTTTCTTATAGTTGTCTACTAATTTGCTATCGTAATCGATGATTCACCTTTCGGGCAAAACTGCGACTTTTTTAATTTATCACAACCTTCGTGCATTGGGAGTAAATCTTTGCTTTTCCAAACGAGAGAAAGTTGTATCTCTGTATGAAAGAATGAGGTGCGCGGTACTGTAAAGGACTTCTTTTTTTAGGTCACGGCAAACGGGTGCGCGTTACAATCAAGGGCGTTTCTTTTTTTTTTTTTCATTTCTTTTTGGTCATGGAAAATGGGTGCACATTACTATTGAGTGCGCGTTAGAATAAAGTAAATATGGTAATTGTTTTTCTTTTTCTCACACTATTTCAAAGTTTTAATGTCGTGCAATTGTACAGGCCATGTTCTGGACATTATCAAAAATTTTTTTTCATGCTGAAATAAAGCGAGCATTCAAAAAGTTAGCTTGGTTTTGATGTATCAAGTAACATAGCTATTTTATATACAAAAAATTTGAAAATGTATACTTCAGACGCACCTGTTATTTCCCTTATCTGAACTTCAAATGATCCATCACCAACCCTTGAATATTAAAGCTGCAGAGCCCAACTTTCACAGCCGAGTTTAGAAGGGCAGGTATCCTAGCCAAGGTACCCATACATTCTTCGGCTTACATATGCAGTGTCTGTTTCTATTTGTCTATCTGACGCATCTTGCAATTCAGTAACATGTTGCTAGATGGGCATGTTGCTAGAAAGAAGCGGCTGTGGAATGTAAAAGCTGGCATTTTTAATTTAATGTAATGTATCAGTACTTCTTGATTGTTAGTATCACCCTATATGTTTATAAAGCAGCGACTATTGTTCTTGTATTTGTTAAGATTTTGCTAAGCTTCATGTCAAACACACTGGCCAAAATTTTTCCTTCAGTCTGCTTTGGCACCCTGGTTAACATACTTCTCCCCCCCCCCCCCCTTTGTTTTAGACTGCCCAGCCTCCATACATACTACTTTACAAGTTAACAAGGGATGCTAGCTCAAAAACAAAAGCACCTCATAGATGGCAAGGTCAATGCCAGCGTAGGGAATGATGCCAAGGAGGTTTGGTAGGTAGCCCTTGTAGAAGCTGCGCAAGCCTTCTTTCTGGTAGATTTGGCAGGCTGCATCTACTATTCCCTTGTACTGGCCAGTCTTGCGTAATGCCAAACGGGTTTTCAGCACCTGCATTGTCATAAAAAAAAAAGGTCATGTGACAGGCATGATACAATACTGTGGATAATGTGAAGAAAGTAATGTACAGTTTGAAGAAAAAAAAGTGACAAAATATGAATGCAAAAACCAAAAAAAGCTTAGGTTATACATTAATTTCATTTACTGAGCCTTGAGCATTCGTTTCCACAGGTTTACAAGGAATTAAGTTCAGCCCCTATAAAAATGCAAGCTATGAAAATTAAAAAGTGTACTAAACTGTTAACTAGAAGTTATTACAAGAAAAAGCAGGAATAAAATTACCATGGCTTGTCATTCCAAGCACTATCTATGGCTGGGTTGCATCTAAGATATGCTCTTACTCTACCTAAGACATGAAATAATATGAAGTTCGTGACAAATTTCATTAGTTTCTGTTTAGACTATTTCTTATAAACAAGCTTTAGCAGCACTGAGATTACTATTTTATGCTGATAAAAATAATTACAAAACTGTTCTGAATGACAGTGGAATCATAGTGATCATAGGGACCATTAAACAGCACAACACTAGGTTTGTCACGCATACTAGTACATATACTAGCACATTTTAAATCCAGCCTGCATACCCAGGCTGAGGAAATATTCAGCTTGTTACTGAGATACTGCATCCCATAAATTTTTTTACCCTGCCTGCACATTTTCCAAAAATAGACAGTTATTTTACTTATGTATAGATTATACCAGCAAAATTCAGACAAAAATTTAATATTCGGAAGCTTTAATTGCACCACAACTGCAAGGAAGTCAAAATACAATGTATCCAGTGAAGCAAAATTTTATTCAGGTGCAAAAAAGACAGTCAGCTTCGGCTGTTTCAAGTTCTTACCAGGCACGAACAACTCCTGCTCTAATTTCACCAAGCACTGCACGAGGCCGTGGTCGCCGCCCATGCACTCAACCTTACTTCACAGCAGGTGGAGGTACTCCTGCGTCTGCACCATAGTTGGCATTTCACGTGGCTCTTCGTTCACTGGCAATTCGTCCTCGTCAGGGCCACCAACAGTGTCAATTATCTCCACATCCATCGCTGGGGCGACCACGGGAGCAGCACCGTCAGCCAATGCGAATGTCTTGAAATCGCCTTCTACTTCTTGGCCAGCAATTTTACGAACAGCCTCGTACTGGTCGCTGCAAGTCTGGTCATCATCAGGCTGGTTATCGTCAGGGTCGATGACGATGATGCAGGAAAAGCCGGCGTGCACAAAGCAGTTGGCGACCTTCAAAGGAGCAGCGACGTCGAAACTGGCAGCAAGGAGGCGAGGAGTTGACATGAAGGCGAGTGAGAGGAGTGACTGGCTTCCAAACGGCTTGCAGACTGGAGAGCGAATGAGGAGGGGAATGCAGTGGCCGCTTTTCTAGGGAGGTGCGGAGGTCACGGAAGCATACGAGAGCATCACACTGGAAAGTGCCGCAAATGGCATGGTTCATGCTGGTGTATATGACAAAAATTCAAGGGTTTTCAAGGACTTTCAAGGCCCTGTGTGTGGATTTTCAAGGACCACATTCCCTGTTAGAAATCCAAATAAGACAGATGTTCAGCGGTAGCCAGAGGCTTGAAATGATGAGAATTCACTGAAAAAGGGGATTGTCGCTGGAGCCAACGTTTTAACAAAGAAACTTGTCTTCAGACAAAACGATGGCTCCAGCGATATTTCCTTTTTCGACCACTTCTCATCATTGTTTGTTAGAGTTACACGGATGACCACTTTCAGTGTGCTAGAAGATGCAAACATTTATTCGCTAAAGAAGATCAACCAAGCAAACACTCACTCAGTCCTTAGGTGGCCTCATTTTGCTTCTCCTGAATTTTTATGTCGATGTCCAAGATCTCCTGCTGCTTGCTCTAGACAGTCTTCCTTAGGCTGTTTGACTTCATGATGCAAGTCAGGTCACTGGTTGCCTCCGCTTTTTCTGCATATGAGTCTGTTGAAGCTGTCAATTCTGCAACAGCGGCTTCTAGTTTCTTTTTCTTCGTTCTGAGAGTTTCAATCTCTTCATCAACGCAATGTTTCTTCCTCTGTTTTGCATCTTCACACTCCTGCTTTTTCTGTGTTTCCAAAAAGGCATTGTATTGGTTCCTCGCAGAAGCTACGATGCTCTCAATTACTTTGTGATGGGCACATTGAAAATGCCACCTGCTACATGTACAGCATCACAGATAATGCACCGTGAAATGTGAGCCACTTCTTTCATGTTCTCTACTGAAACCTGGCGATTCACACTGAATCCTCTCTACACTTGCTTGGCCATGACTAAGTGTAAGCAGCAGTTTTACAACCCTCCAAAGCTCGGCATATGCCGAGCCAACCTTCAAAAGTTAACAAAAAAACTTGTCAAGTGTATGCGAGCTCCTTTCAAATAGCTGCAACTCATGTTTACGCTCCTGTAGCAGTTGAATGAACTGTGCAAGCACAATATCCCTTGAATGTTCATAGATTCTCTCTGCTGAAATGAGTGCATCCAGAACTTTCTTTAAGCCTTCCAGACACTCATCCGGCTTCGATGACATCTGCCTGGGGCCTAGTGAAATGAGGCCTCTCACAATGGGATATCGCAGGGGGCTCTTCTCCAGGATCTTTTTTGTGACACTTAGAAGAAACTGCTTGCACTGCATGCGAAATGCAAATGTATGGGATTCTCACCCGTGCTCTTCGGACAAAGGAACGACAACACAGTAGTACAAACAATCACAAGGGCATTTATTGCACGTTTCATAGACTAATGCCTGCTAGCCGAGTTGCTATACACAAAACATGCCGATGGGCGCATGACAAATCGCGGAATTCACACTCACCGCGATCGGATAATAAGCGAATATGTTCACCCCATGTTGGACACCAAGGCCTGGTCGTTCATGCGTACGGTCACGCGAACAGTGGTGTGTTCGAACGATCGTGTTCGTCCATTCCGGGGTAGGCCTCACAACACTGTCTCACAGAAGCATGGATAGACGCGCGCGCGGAACGTCCGTGCCGCTTGTCGACCCTGAGCCAAAGAGGAAGAGCCTTCTCCTTTTTGCGCCAAAATAACCCCTCTGTTAGGTGGCGTTTGCAGATCAACAATCGCACCATCTCTTGTACTGTGCATCAATAAGACCGACTGCCGCTGGCACCAATCCACGCGGCGAAGCCGGATTACAGGAGATGGGAGCTGTGTGGGAAAACAACATATCAGAGTCGCGCATCCCCACAAATGCAGCTTTCACATTTACTTTGTGGCTTTTAAGAAGCTGCTCAGCTATGTGACCAACATCTATCTTCTCGAGTGGCACATGGCTGTTTAAATCTTCAAAGTCAATCTTCAGGAGGTCAGCAATTCCCACTGATGAACAGAGAACAGAAGACTTGAGAAACTTCCTTAGCAGTTTTCTAACAATATTCTCAAGCCCTTTGCCAAAAAGAACCTAGCTGGCTCTTCTGTCTGAAAGTGTGTCAAAAATGACTGGAGGGTCATCGCAATAGCAAGTGCAAACTTGAGCTTTGCTACCACTAGTGGGTCACAGTAAAAGTCACAAACATTCTGAAAAGAAGCACACTTGGGAAGGTTCACTTCCTTGCTTCTTGCTACTTCCCGTACTCTTTGACGTCAGGCCAGAGAAGCAGAACCCACTCTATCACTGGGACGTTCTCAATCCACCGATGTGCACAGAACTTGAGAGGAAACAGAGTTTGTCCGGTGACAGCTACAAAGTATTCTCTCTGGGCAGGTGCATCAAAAAACAGCCTACTCACACTTGAGAGCAAAATTTCCAAGCTCCATTTGCTTGCTGTAAGACCTGCCTTCTAGGCATCATGCACAGTGTGCAAGCTACAGCTACAGCTCCTAACCCGATAGTTCTTCTGTAGGCGCTCCTGCAGGACTCTGCATGCCTTGAGATTCACATCGGGTCCGTCCATTGATACTTGCACCATTGTATGTAACGGAAGTGGTTCTAAGGCACCAAGCAGTTTTTATTGCAGGTCTTCAGCCCTGGCATGGCCCATAAACACAGATTTGAAGTAGCCTACAGTGACCGACTGTGATGCATCCCAGTATCTTAGATGAACGTCCATTTGCTTTTGCTGGCAATTCTCATTCAGAGACTTGTCAAACAAGACAACATAGTAGTCACTGTTCTCTATCTCCCACTGCAGAGAGGCAAGAAAGAATGGCCTCAAACCATGGCATGCAATATACGAGCACTTCTGCTTTCCGCAAGTGAAAGATTGTGCCACCTCACTGCATGGAAACATCCTCTTAAACAATTAATTTACTAGTGATGACGTATGATATCAACAGCGCGATGTTATAACCTTCAATGTCCACAGAATTTCTGTGTCCATCACAAGTTCATGCTTCTTGCACGCATCCATCAAGTTTGACGACTGCGATGGCGCTGGCTGTGGTTCATTCGCTTGACATTGAGATATAGTCAGGAAGCTCCTTATCATGCAGCTACTCCCGGCGGCTTGCATGTGCTATCTATGCATTGCACTTTTTAGGTGGTTTTTTAGTGCCGCCTCCCCCATGGCAGTGATGTCGAAACACTAACAGCAAACTTTGCATTTTGCCTTGTGCGGATATGACATGTCCGGCACAAGCCACTCTCGGTAGTTGTCGTTGTTCAGCTACGACTTCCGAAATTTGCATTTTCCGGGCATTGTTGGCACGCACGTTTACTGGCACACACTACGCTGCAGATGCACAAAATGTCACGATACCACCATACACGCACACCCAAGCACACCATGTGCACTAAATCTCGCCATACAAGCGCACATACACATATGAGCACTATGCACGCACAAAATGTCACGATGGAACCGTACACGCATGCATAAACATTACACGTGCACACAATGTGCGATACAACCGCACACGCAAGCGCTAAACAGGCACAAAATGTCACGATTCGACCGTGCAAATGCGCACACAGTGGCGACCATTTCTCCACTCAACTGGAAAGTAACACAGGAAATGGGTGAGAGGAAACGGTGGATAAGCCAGCGTCATTGTGGCCAGATGTTAACAAGCGTCCGCTAGGCATGTGCAATTACTTGACTTTGTACGAAACTGCACCCTATTTTTAACAAAATCGCAGCGGGAATTCAGGTGGGTTGAAATTTTATCAAATACAATCACTGGAAGTTTATTAAAAATAAAAGTTTAAGAAATTCAAGGATTTTCAAGGATCTGTGAAAATTCCAGGACTTCAAGGCCTTGAAAAGAATCTTTTCAAATTCAAGGGTTTTCAAGGGTTTCAAGGACCTGCATGAACCCTCATGACTCGAATCTGAGGTTGTGTTTGTTGTGCTCAAAAAACGATTAGCCACTCATTGTGGGTAGGCAGTGCGATCGTGAAAACTCAACAGTTTTGCAGTAGTGGCTTTGCATGATTACTGGGCAATTTTTCCCCAAAGTGTGCAGCTGCGAAGTTTGCAAAACAAGAGTTTTTCGGCGTACCATTGTCTACGACACTGTGCTAATTCTATGGTTTCAGTGTCGGTGTTCACACACAGCCGCGTCCGCACCATTGATAAATGTCTAGAACAAAATTGAATGACTCTACCATGCATTTTGACTGTCTGCCTAAAGTTGGATGGTGCGAATTGAGCATGACCAGCTCGAGAAAATCATCAGGGAAACACCAGCTTGCGCTGACCTGCTATGTTGACAGCCTGACTCACTGCTGGTGATGCTCGGATTTTTCATGTTTTTGGCAAGTTATCTGTCGATTTGCACCATCAAAAATGCAACGAAGCTAGGGGCGGGTTTTTATTGCAATGTAGGTCGATTACGGTGAGCAAATATTTAGACCGGCTTTCACAAAGTCGTCTTCCCAATTTTTGTTAACGTAGCTCCTTGCGTCGAACATGGCACTTACAATCA
Source organism: Dermacentor variabilis (assembly GCF_050947875.1). NCBI lineage: Eukaryota > Metazoa > Arthropoda > Arachnida > Ixodida > Ixodidae > Dermacentor > Dermacentor variabilis. The sequence goes on along the minus strand of NC_134568.1, from coordinate 187,837,105 downwards.
GAGGGACACTTGTGCTTTTCGACACGTTTCAGCGCCAGAAATGCTCTTTAGAGCGGTAAAAGTTTGCTAATCGACCGCACCCCATGGAATACTATGGCGCAAGTCTGCCTGCGGTCTTTTGGCCACTTTTCACCATCCAAGAGATCGTGATTTTCTGGCATCGCAAAGCATCAGGAAAACATTATTTTCATGTGGATTCTATCCAGGGGCACACCAGCGATGCGATTGTGACCGAGATTAACGGTTCGGGCGTGCTGCACCATGAAATTTGACAGCTTCCGTTTGCTCCGCAGTAAGCAGCTGGGAGCACTCGGCACTTGCTTGGTACTCGTTACTAGGTGGTCATCAATCGTGGGTTTAGTACTTTTGTGGCCTGTTCTGTGCCTGCGTGAGACTAATTCGCCAGCGGTATTAATTTGACACTGCATGCGCAAAAGGGTCGCTGCCGCTCGGCGGTGGCAATGCCTCAGCTCGCCACTTCGCTCCAAGTGGATCAAGCTCTTCGTGCACTTCGAGCAATGCGGCTTAAAATGCATGCGTTTGGGTCGGGACCAGAGAAATTTCGAAAAAAGCAATACAGTCAAACCTTGATATATCGAACATGGATATATCAATTATTGCGTATATCGAATGAGAGTCGCGAATACTGCCGGTGGCATGTGTGCAACCCATGTTGGCCCCATTGCTGTAAATATAAAACACTTTCTATATCACCTGGAAAACCGCATGCATTTAAAATTTTTTTATTTCGAACGGGGTCGGTCGTAAAATGGATATATCGAACTCCGCCACCCCAGACTAGGTGGGCTCTGTTGACAGGCGGTGAGCTGTTCCGCAACACCCTCGAAGATAGCAGTGGCGCGATGGGCACTGCAGACTGCTCGACACTATAGCTGCACACATCGATCGCGTCGAAGGTGCCATTTGAAAGTAGCAGCGTACGCATGTGGCAGCTTGGCTAGTTTGACAACGTCAACGACGCGCTGCATTTGCCGCACTGACTCCACCTCGGTGCCGCGCTCTGTGTTTGCCAAGCCTCGTGAGGACTGGCGGTTTACATCCAGAAAGTAGACGCATGACAGCGCGCGCTCACTTGGCTCACTCATAGACCCCTTGGCAGGTGCCACTTAATACTTTGTTATTGACAGTGTTTCAAAATACTTCGATTTACGAACTTGGAGATTGCAGCAGAAGTAGCGGCCAAACGAAGACGCTGCCGAGGTTGATCCCGCAAGCACTGATGTTGCCTCGCTCCAGACTTCAACTGAGGCTGTAGCTGCTTTGGCCCTTCTACGCTGCTAATGCGGCGCAATAGAAGGCACCAGCCTATCGCTTGTGGATCATTTAGACTATGCTGAAGACTCCATGTTTAAACACACAACTGCCAATAAGAAGCAGGCTACCCTGCTGCAGTACTTTCAGCCAAATAAATATAGTTTGTATGAAGCTTCAAGCGAGTATTTACTGCGCCACGATTGGGGCGCGATCAGGGATCGTTGTTCGGAGCACACGTTTGGTTGCGCTGCGTGCGATTGGCGTAGGGTCTACGCCGACTTCGTGCAGTTGACGAAGTAGGCGCGGCCTAGTGGCAAAATCGACTGTGCGCTCACGGCTGACGAAGCTGGTGTGGCCTAGGCCAATTGCGTGCGGCACAACCGGATGCGCACTCCGAACAACGATGCTGTGCCCTTACTTGAATGATTGATTGATTTGAAGAAGTTTCTGATGCAAATTCTGGCTATATCAATCTATTTCTCTATCACCGCGCTGTTCTATATATTGAGGTTTGACTGTATTTTGAGTAAAGCGATTTCGTTATAATGAGGGATTACTGTACCATATTGAATGCTGTTGCATATGTGAATGTAAACAATACTAATTCTCTAAAATTTGTACGGTTGAACCCAGCATTAGTGCCGAGGGATAGATAGGATATTAATGAGACAAAAGGAGCACTTTTATGAACCATGTGGTTAAGGAACTGAGGCAGTGAACATGCACACACACATGTGCACAAGCACATAGGTATGCAAGCACAATTGACAAAGCCACCAGAAAAATACTTGTAGACAGAGAACTGGATTATGCAGCCTGCTCACCTCCATAGGGTAGATACTTGTTTGGGCGATGCTCCCAGCAAGGGAACCCGCAAAAAAACGTTCAAAGATACCCAGATCACGGTTTGAGTCGCCCTTGATCAGCCGCTTTGCCTGCATACATCACCATCAAAAAAACACTATATATACACCTGAGGCAGTACATGTGCCACCAATACATATCATCTCACCCCTCAAACTTTGGTACGTATGGGCACAGCAAGCCAATGAAACCACAGCATTCAGTCCGTGTTGTGGGGATGCGCGACTCACGCGCGTCCCCAGATATCTTGTTTTCCCCCATCTCCTGCAATCCCGCTTTGCCGCGTGGCCTGCGTGACGCCCGCGGCGGTCGATGTGGTTGAAGCGCAGCGCGAGAGATGGCGCGAGTGTTGCGCTGTTACCGGCAGGGCTACTTGGGTGCGGGAGCGGAAGGCTTCCTTTTTTGGGCTTGGGAAGCAAGCGGGACGGACGTGCCGTGCTGCGCGTGCGCCGACCCATGCTTCTGCGAGACCATCTCGGGTGGCCGCCTTGGAATGCGCCACCGTTGGCGTGACCGTACACGCGAACGACCAGGCGTTGGGATCCAGCATGGGGCGAACATATTCGCTCGCTATGCGGTCGCGGTAAGTCGGACTTCTAGATTTGTCGCACGCCCATCGGCATGTTTTGTGGATAGCAACTCGGCTAGCAGGCATTGATCTATGAAAGGTGCAATAAATGCCCTTGTGATTGTTTGCACTACTGTGTTGTCGTTCCTTTGTCCCAAGAGTACAGGAGGAGAACCCCACATCTGGCGCCCAACGTGAGGCCCCACAGTGTGTAAGTGACTGTTCCACATTTCAGCACGTCTCAGAGCTGTGGTCTCAATGGCTCCCTGTATCTGTAGATTCAACAGTTCAAAAGAATATTTACAAGTACAAATGGGACAGGATATACCAAGAACTAAGAGCAAGCAAATGTGCAAGGGTGTGCCTAAAATCTAGTAATTATATATAAAACTCAATTCAAGTACAGCAAAATTTTGATACTTGTTCTTTGTATGAAGGTTAATCTTTAAAAGAACAACAATAACTAACAAATGAGGCACATACACTTCAGTTTTCCACTCAGCTACCACACTTTCAGCATTAAGACCAATGGTGAAGCATAGATCCAGTACTAGGAGAGAAGTGATCTGAGAAATTGATATAAGTATTAAAAAGATTTGCTAACTGTATGAAAGCATGGATGGCTTTCTTCAAGCCCCAGTACCTATTTATCAGGTTCAGAAGAGGATGATCTTACGTGCCGTGCTGGTAACTAACAAGGATGTTTGTCCTTTTGCTCATGCAGTTGGAGGTGGTGGTAGTAAATGCAGCAGGTTTGATATGTCCAACATCTTATTTGTTATAACTTCTTTACCTCACTTTAACATTGTTCATTCTGCTGCAGCTGTTCAATAAGCACAAAGTGCAAGTTTTAACCTAATTCCTTGTATGTGGCACTTGCTGTAAAGTAAAATCATTAATTACAAAGTATAAGGAGTGCATGCAGAAATAAGTGCAAGCCAACCTTTTCGTAGGCAAGAAACTTGAGTGCACTTTCAGGAGCTATCTTGATAACATTTATGCCATTGCCACGCCACAGAGACTGTATGCCCCCTTCTTGCAACATGTGCCGTAAGCACTGTTGGATAGACTGGAACTCGGTACCTCGAACCTGTTAACCACAATGGAGATGGAGACGAAAACAGAGCTTAATTAGCTCACAGTTACAGAAAAGCAAATGTAGAACAGTGTAGCTAGCAACACTGCACATTGCATGCAGGATAGGTTTGTTGGCCAAATTTCCAGAAAAATTAATTTTCGTAGAGATCTACAGGCTGAAGTCATCAATTGCACACAAAAACACCTCAGAAGCAGTGGTATGAAAACTTACAGCAAAGACAGCATGTACTTTCGAAGCACTAGCAGGATCAGTACAGATGAAGTTTGCAAGCATGCATACTAAAATGCTAAAATGCATTTTCATTATATATGTCCCTGACAACGCTTGCTCTTAAGCAGAATATTCGAAACCACGGTCTGTTTATGAGGCATGACATAGTGGGGGACTCCGAAAATTTGGCCACCTTATATTCTTTAACGTGCACCTGAATCTAAGTACACACTTGTTTTCGCAATTTACCCCCATCGAAATATGGCCGCCGTGGCCGGGATTCGATCCTGTGACTTCGTGCTTAGCAGCCCAACACCACAGGCAATATTCGAAATCCACATGTGCCTATGTTATCAGTGGACACAAACTAAAATAAACTATGGATGCATAGCTAGCTTTAGGCAAAAAGCATGCAAATAAAGATTACCGCATTAAGGGGGGATGCTAGTCAAAAAATTTGTTTAAAAATTATTTATACTAGAGGATGGAAAATTGAGCCAATTAGAGAGTTCTTCAAGAAGACTTTGAATCTGTCATTAGTTTTTGTCTAGCTTCTACATTTCTTGAATTATGTCCTATACAATTGCAAACTATAGTGATCTTTGTGGGCACTTTCTTGTGTATAAAATTTTCACAAAAGATATCATGCTGGTGCTTATGTAGCTTGTTGTAGACTGCAAAGTGCCGACATCTATCCAAACAGCATGCACAATTACTGGAACTATGCAAACAAGAATTACAACACTTTAACAAATTTTTTCACAATCTCATGAAACATAACCCCGTACTTTTGCGACCACTGCTGAGAGATATTGCAATTTCAAGTAGATATCAGCATTTTACATATCTTAAAGAATACGTATGCCAAATTTCGTTAGTATAGGACACTTATAAGTGCACAAGGTTATTCTCATGGGATTGTGAAAAAAGTTAGGTAAAGTGTACTGCTCAATTTTTTTAGTAGTTACACTCATTGTACATGCTGTTTGGATACACACTGGCACTTTGCAGTCTACAAAGAGCTAAATAAACTATAGCATGATTCTTTCTTGTGAACATTTAATACACAAGAAAGTGCCCGCAAAGATCACTATATTTAGCCATTGTGTAGGAAATAACTCAAGAAATTTAGTAGCTAGACAAAAACTAACGAAATATTTTAAATCTGCTTGAAGAACTCTCTAACTGGATGAATTTAAAAACCTCTAGTACAAATAATAAAGAATTTTATTTTTCTAGTAGCAGCTCCACTTAAACCAAGGATATATATATTTGTTCGAGGTGCTCATTATATACCTGGAGAAAGACTTTGAGGCGGTCTAGAGGGGCAGTACATGTTCGGGACACTGCACCGGCAACTCCCCCAGCAACCAAATGGCGCCACCACATGCCCGTGTGTATCTCTTCCTCAGTGAAGTCGTCTGGCACCAAGGAGTCTTCCCCAAGATCTACAAACTAGCCAACAAAACGAGAGGGTAAAACCAGAGGGGCAGCAGTAGACATACTACCATAAAAACAGGTACCACAAGGAGCAAGTGTAGCTTAGGGCTGGACTTGTTCCAGTTAATAGGAAGATCACTCAAGCCAAAAACACTGAAACCCCCATAGCCTTCTCATCACGAATGTCAACATATCAGTTCCTTGCAGGGTATACCATGCTTAACATACCCTACACAATGAGCTGATTAGTTAATACATAACTAAACATCTGCGTAACTTTTCTGCAGTGGCTTGAATGATCCTAAACTACAGCCCTGCCCTATTATTATTATTGCATTAAACAGGCAAAGTAAGTGAAAAAAGTTTCACATTCAAAAACCGTTTCACTTATATTTTTGTAGTTAATAATCAGTAATACAAGACTTCTTCAGCCCCCATACTGTCCACCTTAAAATAAAACAGTTTCCACTTGGCAAATGTGCAAAGAACCACATTAGTGTGGATTGCTCCTCACGATGGCTGCTAACCATTAGTGGGTAGACATGGATGCATGACATGCATATCTTGTAAAGACTTTCTTCCATGTTTGTAATGCACTTATAGCTTGTATGCCTTGTCTGATGATGCACAGAAGTGCTGTTGCCTTTTCACTGTAATAACATTAATCATCGTCCCTGTCGGGTGCACCCCATGTGACCATAACATCCTTCACTGGCCACATGTCTATTTCGAAGCTTCTCATTGTGCTTCATTATGACCCTCATTACTATAGTTGACACAAATTACAAGCCACATTTTGAAAAACCAAACTTTTATACCATGTTAACATAGCAAACACTACAGACTGAAAATTGGAGGAACAAGTAAAGCCAGGTGACGCCTCTGCAATTTCACGTTCCTGCTTAGTTTCTGCCTTTTTTTAGAAATTTAGACTCATCAAACAAAGATGTGCAAGCAGACTCTTTACAGTGAACTGCTAAATGACTATTATCTGCTTGTTACATTGTTTTGGTATTGCCTGGAAGTCAGTCGGAAAATGTCCTGTCGGTCCTATGTAAAATTTACTACAGCTTAGTGGGATTTCATACACTACTTCTGATATACAGTTAGTGCACTTTCACTGCATGATTGGTGGAGCATGTTCGCCATCTTTCTTTACGCATAAAATTGCATGCGCTGGGAGAGTATGCACAGAGCAGAAGAAACTACATTTATTTCATGTCTGCTGGATACTTTCTACAATTTATGAGACACCTTGGGATACATATGTAAATACATGAACTGGTATTTTTTTCTTTTTACTTTCCCACCTCTGTTATATAAGACTAAGTTTCTAAAGGAGGCAAAAACTAAGCAGGAATGTGAAATTTCATTTGGAAAGCATATTTAGTGCCAGCAAACAAGGACAGAAGGGAGACGCCACCACAATGTACTAGCTTCAACAGCTTGATTTTCAGGAAACACACCTATTTACCCCTTGCACAGTGGCGCCACCTCATCCAAATCTTAACCATCAAAAAAAGCCGTCTCCTTATCTAACAAGTCGACCGAAGGGGCACTAACACATGTATCACTATTCCGACAGATAGCCTGAGCCTCAAATAATCTCTCGCAAATCTTTATCTTTGTACTTCGCAAAAACCGGGCAGGATCCATACACCGGCGCACAGCTGCATTCCTGACAGTGAGTTGACAGATGACCGTATTGCTTATTTTTCACGTTTAGGCTATGTTCGTAATGGTTTTGGTAAAAAAAAAGTTACTTTCTTTTCTCGCAAGAAAAGCTCAGAATTCTTAATATTGACGACCCATTTTTGGTTAGAAGCTCTGCAGAAATCGTAGATTTCCTGAAAGAAAATTCTGACAAAAGCTTATCAGCCTGCTCCTTTGACATAAAGGTCTTGTACTACTCCTTGCCTCAAAAGAAACCAATAACTTGTGTAGAAGAGTGCATAGACGAGTATGGCGTGGTTTCATTCCAAATGCAGCCGGTTTATCCGTTTGGGGCTTTTTAGATATGCTTAGTTGCTACCTTCACTCGACGTATGCAGCATGGAATGACGACATATTCATTCAAAAGCAGGGGGTTTGCATCGGTTCATGTTTGGCGCCTATACTAAGTGACATTTTTCTAGCTCACCATAACAAAAACCTGTCCCGTACCTTGTCGGAGCACAGGGTGGTTAAAGTTGTCAGGTACGTTGATGACTACCTTGTCCTTTTCGAACCAGACGCATGTTTTACGGTAGGCAAGCTTTACTAAGTTTTTTCTGTAGGCCTTAGCCCACTTACTGTCACGATTGAAGAGCCCACCGATAACGTGCTGCGTTTCTTAGATATTCAACTCGAGTTCATGGAACGGCACACGTGTTGGGAGTATAAACCTAGAGCTAATAAGCCCCTGTTGCCGTATCGGTCAGCCCACTCGAAGCTCGTCAAGAGAAGCATTGCCAACTTATGCTTTGGAAATGCATTAAAGAAATCTTGCCACCAGAAGATCTATACGAGTCTTATGGATCAGTTGGGAAGGTTATCAGCAGCAGGGTTTCCGGAATGAGTGCAAGTTTCGGTTGTAGAGGGGCTGCTAAAAAGGTGTGGGTCAGATAGCACAATTTGGGAGGCCGCAAATCAACGGACGGAACGCAGAGGAAAGGTAGCGGTAGTGCCCTACCTGCATAGAATGGCACATAGTTTTAAGAAAATGGCTAGCTGGGGGGACACAAAAGTGGTCTTTTCAGCACCACAAAAGCTGGCAAAAATATGACAATTAACGGACCCATACCGTAAGCCAGCTGTCGGATGCTCTATGAATCATCGTAAAGCACCAGTGGGTTGCATAGAAGCTGTTGTTTATGAGCTCCCACTGTCATGTGGGAAAAAATACATCGGACAGACAGGAAGGTGTCTTAATGACCGATTACGGGAACATAGCCTAAACGTGAAAAACAAGCAATACGGTCATCTGTCAACCCACTGTCAAGAATGTGGCTGTGCGCCCGTGTATGGATCCTGCCAGGTTCTTGTGAAGCACAAAGATAAAGATGTGCGAGAGATTATTGAGGCTCAGGCTATCTGTCGGAATAGTGATACATGTGTTAGTGCCCCTTCGGTCGACTTGTTAGATAAGGAGATGGCTTTTTTGGATGGTTAAGATTTGGATGAAGTGGTGCAACTGTGCATGGGTTGGTGTGTTTCCTGAAAATCAAGTTGCTGATACTAGCGCATTGTGGTGTCGTCTCCCTTCTGTCCTTGTTTGCTGGCACTAAATATGCTTTCCAAATCAGTTTACCAACACGCCCAACAAATAGCAATGTGAAATTTCACATTCATCAGTAAAGCTGGTGGCAAGTATGTTAGCGTGCCATCGCTTGCACTGCTGAAAAAAAGAAATATAGTTTCTAGATAATCACAAATGACACTTAGTATTGCACGCATCTCGCTCTGTTTAGATTTTTTGTTCGTGTTTGTACATGTGTACATGCATGTGTGCGTGTGTGTGTGCCTCTCCTTCAGTCACGAATTATGATCAACTGTTGATAAATGTATGAAATTTGCAAAATTTTATGCCAAGGTGCCGGAGACGTCATTGAAAGCAAGTCAAAGTGGTAGAATGACTCTGTGCATGTTATGATGAGTCATCGTAATTAGAGTAAATTATTATCTAATTATTGTAAGTCAGTTGTGCTATGTTTTGTCATGAAAAGATTTGAATCACCCACCTGAATTACATGCACATGATAATTACTGGCTGTAGGCATTACTAGAAAGGCAAAACAATTCTTTTGCAATTGCTACCAAAATGTTTCACGTCAAACACGGCAGTGTCTTCACCAAACTGGTCGTCTGCGGAAATAGGTTTCATACTGAAGTGAAGTGAAGGTACTTTAAGTAAGCGGAATATTCAATTTATCTTAAGCCTAATGTTTGTGGTCTATTTCTTGCAACCACTGCACAGAAAAGGCAAAAAAAAAAAAGTTGCATACAAAAAAGTGTATGCCGTGACTGAAAGGGGTATGTGTGTGTGTGTCAGCACTCTGTCTGCCCTCTCATTCTTTCTACCTACAAGGTAGTTGTGTGTTTAAAGGGACACTAAAGGCAAATATTATGTCAAGCTAAAGTGATGTAGTAGTGCTCGTGAATCTTTAAGGCGTCAATATTATCGCAAACACAGCCATAATAATTGAGAAATCTAGGTAAATGCAGGACATGGCTAGAGACTTTTCAGTTAAATTCTGTCACTAGTACTCAACGATTTGTTGCAAAAAACTTCCTTGTATATGATAAGACGAAACAAAATGCTACTTATCTGGTTCTATTTCATTTTTAGAAAGAAGAACTAAATGAAGTTACCCTAGACAACGATGCGAGCGGTTGAAAGATTTCATTTTCGCTCGACTTCGCGTCGCTCGTGCTTTCGCGTTTCACTAGTTTCGTTATTGCATAGTGTTGTGCTGGTTTTGCTTGCTCGCGAAAATCGCACAAACTGCAAGTAGCAGAGAATTCAACTTCCATGTGATGTCGCGGGATGCCCGAACGGTCTACGCCACTTTACCAAAAAGCAGCTGCAGCGGTGAATCCACCGTTCTGTCTTGGCTCGGTACTGCCGTCTGTCGGGGGCCTTTTTACTCATCAACGGCAGCAAAGGGTGGCGGCGTATGCAACGTCACCACTCCCACGGTTGGCTGGTGGGAGATTTGAATTTTACAAAAGGCATTTGGACCCTTGAGATGCAATTTTCTCATAAACTATGTATTTTCTTGGCGCGAAACAAGCGCTACAAAATTTCTCAAATGGTATTTCAATAGTCCACATTGACTTATCATTTGCCTTTAGTGTCCCTTTAAGAGAGAAGGTCATGACTGTCCCATTGCTACCCTCAACATATGCCCCAAAATGTGCTGGCAAGGAAGGTTCCAGGACTGTTTTTCTTCAAGGACAAGAGAAAGAAACGAGCCAACATTGTTATATCAACCTCACTGACCTATACATGCAAGAATAGCACAAAATCCATAACAGTGAAAATGTCACATAATCAAACAGCTGTATTTGGCATGACAAGAACAAGTAGTGTTTGGAGAAACTGCTTAAATAAACAAACCAAAGAGCTATATAAAAATTCACAACATAGTTCAGGTTTAGGCTCAAGTACAATTTACCTATGAAAAGCATCAACACTTTTAGAAGGCCAGATTTTTTTCATTTCGTTAATTTCACAGCAGTATTGTGACAACTTCAATGAAGTTAATGTCCCAGAGTGTAATTACAATGCCACTGCTGGTGCACAAAAAATCATTTAGAGCACTATTATACCTTATATGGCCAAGGCTGGAAGTTCATTTAGAAGTAACATGAGAGTTGGCAACATATAAAATATGAAGAGCTTACTGTAGCATGTCTCCAGTGATGAATTATATCATGAATTTCTGAGCTAGGGTGAAAGAGCAGATAGTCACGCCATTCTTCAAAGTTAATGGTCAAAGAGCCATCCTTGTCCATTCTGAAAAAGGGAAGAGATTCACATTCATTCTTTCAATTACAACAAACCAAATTTTTACTGGTACCTGTGAAGTTGCTGCCAAGACAGCTGCACAGCACAAATATCACACCAATGCTAATCATTTTGCTTTTGAGAATTTTCATTATTTCCCCGAAATCTACACAAACTATGCAATGATTTATTCTGATTTATTGTACACCACCTCTGGAATTATCAATCACAGGCACAGAAGCACAGCTTAAAAGGGCTCTAAAACACATTTTCTCTTTTAAACCTCGCCAATACACTGAAATGAATGTGATGCCTTTCAAGGAATATATTGCCAAAGTTATTTTTGAAAAGGACCTAACATGGAGAGGTATATAAAGAGTGCAATGTTTACTTTCCCATTCCCCCTTGTTTAATTGGTTTCTCCGAGCTAAGGCAATGTCCTCCCTATCACTCCTTTTTAAGTTGTTCTTACTAAGAAGTGCTTTACTTCTGTAAAGTAGAGAAAAGTGCAGTAGAGCTAAAGGCCAAAGGCCTGACAAAGGCCTAAAGTGAGAACATAAATTCAAAACAATAAGTGTCATGTATGGCAACAAGATGCGAAGTGAGTCAATGTGAAAAAATCTTATATCTAAACTTGACTGAATATGTAACAAACTTATAGTTTTATCTAGCTACTGACTCCTAAAACACGCACACACACACACGCACACACAAGAAAAAAAAATGCAAGTACATTGAATTTGGAATGTTCATCCACAACTTCTGAAATGTAACAACCATACTGAATAAAGTACAGATACAGCAAGCAATGAAAGGTGATGTTATGCATATTAAGTACAATATCTTTCTAGTAAAAGTGCTCTGGTGCACGACTTAAATTTGCTAATGGGCAAAAGAAAACTAAAATGCTAAACTAACATAAATTGGAGTGAAGACGACGAACCCGTGCCTAACGCTGGTGATGACTGGCCAGCGTTCGTAGTCTTCACTTCAGTTAATATAATTTGATTTTGTAAACGTAAATTATAAAATTGTATTTGTAAACATGTTAGGCCTGAATAACCTTTTCAATGATAACCTTTCGAGGTTTGCATCTGACAAAGGTGCCCAATAGCAACATATAAGCAGCGATAGGATGGGTGAGACACTTTAATGAATGCCGATTCTCTGCTTCCTAGCAGATCTGTAAGGGTGTAGAATGCATGTGTGAGCTTGTGCTTGCAAGTAATTCATGGCCAAAAATTAGGTGCAAGAGGTTTGAGTCTATGGCCTTATGCTACCTGATGATAGCCTGCTGTAATGTCATTGCTGACACCACAAAGTGCAGAAAAAAAAAAAGGGGGCCTTGAAAGCTCCGAGAGAGTAGAGAGAGAGAGAGAGAGAGAGAGAGAGAGAGAGAGAGAGAGAGAGAGAGAGAGAGAGAGAGAGAGAGCAAGGAATCTTATACGAAATTGGAGGTTGCCTACAGCATGCAATGGAATATTTGGCTTACATGTCGACCACAGCTTTCGTTTCAGTGCTCCTTTAAAACAAAGCAGTAATCACCCATTTTACTTTCTAGAGACATGACATTAAGATTCAGATTAACCTAAAAGCTTCATAGCATGTAATACAACTTTATAGGGCTACATGAGCCTCAATAAAGCATTTTTATTGTTAATAAAGCTAGCAAGCAATGCTGGGGCTTTATTTGCTCTTCTTATATTGCTTGGTTATCCTTATGTAGCCAAAATACATGTTTCATGTGGAGAACATCGTAAAAAAAGTCATGCTTTCTCATATGCACATTTAAACAATGAGTTTTATGTAATACATTATTTGTCTCCTTAATTAGATTAATGTGCAATAAGTAAATAAAATTCCTGCAAAGGTTGCAGTTCTTTAAATGAGGTATACTGAATGTTCAGACGATCTTTATTTTCTTTCCAGCTATTCAGCAGGTATACTGCCAACAAATATTGATAATTTCACTCTACATGTACAAATTCTTATTAGATAAGGCAAGTTTGATGTACAATAAGAGTGCATAAAATGTGAAAATGAACTGGTACTGTTACACGACAAAAGCATGTACTAGGATGTTAGACAAGGACATTGAGACAACCCAACAAAACAGAATAAAGCCACTGTATTAGTGGTGTTTGTTCAAATATGAAAATTATGCAAGGTATGTCGAAAAGAAGGTAGTTTCTTAATGTAGAAACTAGCGGCAATGCATCAAATGGTGAACACAGCAGCAAGATTTGTTATTGCTCATGCCACACAACTGTAATACCTCCATATTTCACTATGCTAAAAATTTTGTAGTGATGTTCCACATGTAAAAGCAGAATGTTGAAGCACAATGCTGCATATGAAAATGTGTGTGAAAAGTGCTTTTAGATAGTTCCCGAGTTGTCTATGTGCTGCAGTGCTCTACTGTCATAACTAATACTTTGGATGATTACTGCAAGTGCCTCGCCAGCTCTGAAGAAGCATGTTTGCAATGGAGAGGAGGCATAGCAAAAGAAAAACAAACTAGCAAAGTAAGTAGCGATGAAAAGGTTCTTTAAAGGGACTGACAACTGTCAGAATGTGCTGCGAGACATTGATGGAAATGACATTACCATGATTTATAATTATAGAATCCATCACGCTGTTCATGATTTAAGTAGGAATTATAATTTTAAATTGGCAAAGACAGTCTCAAAAATCGTTAAGTGGCAAGACCTGGCAATGAAATCTTGGTACATCATGTATTCTACGAGATTACCGTACGAAAGTCGATTGCTATTAAGTACAGCATAATTATTGCCCAACATTGCAGTTGGTATATTATTAGACACTCCCGCATTATTCTATGCTTCAGAAACCAAAACGCACTTGTGGCTACGGCAACACGCTGAACTCCGTATCACGTATAAAGGTATCGTTTCGTTTTCTATCTGATTGGATTCGTTTTGACTGGTTAAATACCAAAGCAGTTGGACATGAAACTACTAAAACACGTAGCTATTATCGCAAAAATAACTTAACAATTCGAAAAACATGAATCGCAGGAACATCGACTTGATAAACAAAATCATACTTTGTTAAAGCTACGGCCACACTTGTCGTCTGCCTCCAACTAATGCTGACATATAAAGGCTATCGTGCTCACCTATCACCGTTTTCAGCACTCTTCCAGTGAACGGCTAAATCCTCACTGCAGATAGAAAACCTCTAATAGAAAATGAACCACAGCATTTTCGGCATTAGCACTTCATGATTAGACACTGACTGGTAAGCTTTCCATTGCACTAAAAAAAAAAAAAAAGGGGGGGGGGGGTACCATGAAAATTGGTTGTCAGATTCCTTTAAGGAAAGAAACAGATTTGCTGGCTCAAGTAACCCCAAATCTTATCACATATGAATGCGTCAGCTATTTGAAAAGAAGGGAATAGCTGCCACTGCAATTAAGAGGTGAATAAACCTGCCTGCTATTAGATGTCAGTTCACTTGATTTCATGTTTGCCGAAATAATTAAAAAAGTGCTCTTGTCTGTTATCTCAACGTCCCCACATGACATTTCTTTTTGTGCGTAGCCTACCGATCAAATTAATAAGCCAGTCGCATAGATGTCTTGTAGTAGGCTAAGGCTTTCCATTTCAATGAGTGTCCTGCTATGATTATTCTAGGTTCTGGTGTATATATTCAGCTGTTTAAAAAGCAAAAAAATACATATCTTGGTTCAAGGAATTCAATGTAGTAGTGTTAGCCTTGTGCAGACTGCCAACTCACCGTTTTAGGAGTCGCATGGCTTCATCATAATCAATTTGAATTCCAAGCTTCTGGAATGATGTCCTGATTTCATTTGCATCAAGTGAGCCTTTAGCAGCAAAAAGAATTACGAAAGTAACTACCATGTACCATGAAGACAGAAAATGTTCATTGAGTTGGTGACTTACCATCACTGTTTGCATCAAGGCTTTTAAAAACCACCATCAAATTCTTTTCGTGTTCTATGATGTAGTGCACAAACTCTGCAAAATCCACAGTGCCATCCTTTCCAGTGTCTGATACCGTTATGAACTTCTGTGCCAAAAATGAAAAAAAAAAACAGATAGAGGAAAAAATTGAAAGGTAATTAACAAAGCAGCACATATAATATGTTTAATTGACACAACACAACCGCAAACTTATATGTACGTGTAACTAACATCACTGATTTGCTCCGCAAACAAATGAAAAATAGCGAGCTTACTAATTACTTACAGCATAAAACATTCCATGCCTCTAGCTAAATCATTAGTGAAATGCGCTAAGCAGTAAAGCTATGTGCGTAGGAGGAATATATTCGGCCTTGCAAGTACGCGGCACACCGGAACCGATACAGCACTGTACGCACGAGTAAACTGCAGTCACAAAGTGTAGCTGTTTTTGCACGCTTCCTTGTTGATACCTAAAATCTATCGATCGCAACAACAAAAAAGAGGCACACAACAATACATCAAATATGTGACAACATTACCAAAACGGAACAAATTATCTAGGCAAAAACAATGCAAGCGACACATAAGTTGGCGACTGGGAAGAAAGCGAGGCATTCACACATCGGTCTCTTCCGAGTCGCTTAGTCGGCCGTGGTACGTTTTCTGCAGTGCTAGCGCCTTTTTTACGTCACCATAAGTAGCACCGTATATCTCGTAATCATTGCTGTAGAAATTAGGAACCTTGAACACGCAGCGAGCGCACGCATTTTTCGCGGCGCCCTTACCTTGGACAAAATTGCGTGCAGTGGGACATTGGACACTGACCTCTACACTTCCAGGTGAATGCGGTAGTCCCAGTTTGCGCAAGCCAGTGGTAAGATCATTGATGTCAATTCGACCATCTTCGTTGACGTCTAATTTTCTGAAAAGCTTCTCTAGTCGCTCCTCAACCTCTGTCGGCAGTTCAGGGTAGTAATGCGGTGGATGCTGCTGGGGTTGGCCGTTTTTTGGCGCGCCATTCGCTTGTAGTTTCATGTTTGTCGCTAGCACATGGCGCCTTTATCGAAGTTCCAGCCGGTCAACGAATGAATGAATGGATCCCACCTTGCGAGATGCGGGGACACGGCTGATTAGCTCGACACTGCGGCACACGCACGGCGCTTCAGACGACGGCAGTTTTGCTGTTGGCATTGGACTTCTTGAAACGCTTCGTAGGGCTGCATTAACATTTCCTGAAACTGCACGAGAAATGCATTTCAGAAAGGCTGGCTCACCACATTGCTACCGTCGGAACCCATGAAACGTCACGTTTCGTAGCCGACAAAACGTTAAGGGCCGAATGTCTGCTTGCCACGATTTCTTGCTTTCGCCGCTACGCCGAAGCTGTCGCTTGTGGCGCAGATTATTCCTTTACTATCAATATCATTCCAACGATTCCAACATAATCCATTTGTTTCGATTTTGAAAGTAAATGGCTGGTGTGATTTGTACAATAAAGTATCTTGCACGCTCTTTTGAAAACTAAACAAATTATAAAAAGAACAAAATATATCTATTACGCGCAATGAACGTTTTTTTAGAATCGGGACGCAAGTACGGGTTGTTTGCTTTTTGTCGTTAGCGTTTTCTCTTCACGCCATTTTTTCTCCTGGACCAGGCCCTATCTGGCGCCCAACTTCTGTCCTGACCGTGCCGCGCGGTGTTGTTTTGAACGTCTCGCTGTAAGTTTCAAAGTGATCATTTTTTCTTATGACATCAATAGCTATACCCGTAAGTTGTTGAAATCGGAGGTCTGTGACGATGTCACGTAAAAGTATATATAGCAAGGCAAAGGAACCGGCAGGCATTGCTTGTACAACACGCGCGTACGAGAGAAATTGTCTGCGGAATCTATTTGATTGCGCATCCATATATGCATGTCTCCCATTATACAAGGAGTAATGTTCTTTTGCAAATGGGGCATGGTGATGTAGTTGTGGAAGATACTTATTCGTAGGTGGTTTAAAGTTTCGGTTTTATTGCTGGATAGAGGTGCGCCACAGCGTTCAACCGGCAGAATTTTAATTCGGCTTTAGTGGCGTTTCTTTCTTTCCTTTCTTCTGACATCTCTGTTTTTTATTTAGGCTTTTGTAGCTGAAAGTGGTGCTGTTCACTGCAAGCGACATGTGTGCGCCTTTGCGTGCTCTCGTAATGAGTCACACGTGTGCTACGCGCTATTACAGCATATTGCCGAACCGATTCAATTTTGAGGGCGTTCTCTGTCTGTCAGCTCTTATTTAAAGTGCACGAATTATCAAAGAATTTGCAACTTCTATTTGTGTGTCAGTGCTTGCACAAAGCAAACTATTTTATGAGGCGTGGCGAGGTCTGTTTATGTTTGGTGCAGTCTATGATAGGAATTACTGTTCTTGTACTTTAGTTTAGATCAGTCCTTTTGCGAAACTACGTAACGCATCGGGTTCAAATACCGGAATGACGCCAACAGTAACACGTATAGCCACCACTAAAAAGTGCTGCGTACTTGTTCTAGAAATACCGAAGTATATATGTAGGAGGCCATGCTTCAGAGACTAATACGGTGTGTAATATGGCACAATTTTGTTACACGTAAACTCGGCAGCCTACTTTATTTTTTTTTGAATATTTATAAAATTGTATGCAAAGTTAAGGAACAATACATAATACAGACACAAAGTGTACTATGTTGAGTATTTTGCTTCAGAGTCGAGAATCTCCAGAGCAGCATGACATCGTTCAGCTTTTTCTTTAATGCCATAGCATGTGATCATTTAGACAAAGACTTATTCCTGTATAATTGTTCTGTCACACAGGCACTTTCGTGCATTCTTGTGTTGATGCAGGCAAAGAGCTTCTGCTTTCTTGGATCCTCTTTGAAAAGTTTCAGTGCACATGGAACTAATTAAGTACTAGAATTTGCCTGTATAACACTGGTATAAAATTGAAACTGAAAACCAAAAACCCATTACACTAAAGTTGCCACAGTGCTTGTGGTGAAATAGCTTACTCGCTAAATTAGTTTGCACAATTCACAATATATACATATGGCTCAATGGCATCTAAGTTTTGGTGAGTCAATAATGCTTACAGATGGAAAGGATAAAAACAAAGGTTACGGCGCTAAGCAGACGAGGACGAAATAAGACACAAACTACATATATGGGTGCCATATAAAGGTAAACGGCATAACGGTGAAGCTTCAGGGGCAGCGTTATCGTTGGCAGCTTTACCATTTGTGTCTCACTTGGTTCTCATCTGCTTAGCGCTGTAACCTTTGTGTTTGAGTCCTGAACAAACCAACTCAGTCACAAGTTTTGGAAATAACTAGCTGGAGTGGATACTACATCGCCACTATAATTATAGTGGCACAGAATGTATCTAAGGCAAATAATGTTGAAGCTCTTGAAGCAATTAGTAAAAAATTGTTCCATATGTACATACATTACTGTGATGCCTTCTGCTAGTGCTTCAGTGGCATGTGTGTTTTAATCATACATGAAAAAATTGGACCAAAAAAACCTTGTTTTATTGTATTACTGACATGACTGCCATGATTAATGAAAACATTGGGAAAGCAATTCAAATTTAGGGGGTGTGCTTGAGTTTTACAAGGCTACACAGTGATGCGAACAGCTGAAAACACTGGATTTAGTTTGAATGTTGAAAATTTTACCAAGTGAGTGATGTCTTTAGAACCAAACATTGGGATTCCTGGCACCCGGTGTGTCATGGCCAAGTTGGTGGCCCCTTCCTCTTGTGTTAAACAATGGACGGTAAGCAGTGACAGCTTTACCCAGTCTTGATAGTAGAATCAGGTTGTTTCACATGATCTGTTGTACAGTAGATTTCTGTTAGTTTGATTTTTCGGTTAATTCGATCCCGACTGAAGGTCCTTGCCAGCACCTGTGTATTTCAGTGTGTCTACCAACTGGGAAAGCCGAGAATTCTTGGGGATTTTGAATAGTCTGGAAATACTCTAGGAAAACTCGGGGAATTTATGCTTCCATCGGAGAAAGTTACCTTTCATTTTATTGAAAGGGAACGAAAGTCGCCCTATTGCTGGCTCGAGTAAAAGAGAGGAATCGTGTCAGGAATTCTCTTTTGTTGCCGTGTCGTCAGCTGGAGGAGTTGCCAGTGTACAGCCGACGGCTGATTTTTGGGAAATTCCCGATAATGCGGATGGCTTTGTGGCAGCACCACGTGCCCCACAGGCACCCTGCAATGAAGTTTGCCTGTACATGTCACGCCACCTAGCAGCGGCAGTGAGCACCCGTGAGTAGGTCCTCACTGCCATTTCAACTTTTCCCGTGGTGTGCTCAGGCCCGCCAGAAAGCCTGCATTTCCAATTTTCCAATGGCTACACCGCAGCCTCTTGGCAACTCCACTTTGAGAAGTGTGAACAAAAAGAACAAGCGCAGATACTGCTGCGTTAAGGATTGTCACAACCACGAACGAGATGTCAGAAAACCGGTGGAAGCAACCCGGCAGCTGAAGTGGATTGGTGCGGTACATGTAGCTCTTGTGAATTTCTATTAAATGAACTTAAGGCATAAATGCAAAAGGAAAGAAGAAAAAAAAGAACAGCAGTGGCATCCCTAAAAACACAAAGCGACAACTGCATAAAAACGCGTGAACTGATTCCCGCTGTTGTAAATTAGTTTAGATAGTTGTTTAGCTTGTCTCGCTCCAAAACAAATGCGCATTGGTCGTTACGTGTCAAATCTAGCTTCGTAAGCTTTCCGTGCTGGAGCTTTGTATGCACTGTGCTTTTTGTTGTGCACTAATGAGCCAACGTGCAGCTTCTTATTGCGACAAGCTCAAGATGCGACTGTTGGAACCGGGCTCATTCATACTGATGTTTTCTCGCGCTTAGAACAACAGAACTAAGGTAGGAAGGCACCACTCACACATCAAGTACTCGCAAATTAGCATTTCTCTCACGCACACTAGTGCACATGTGTTCAGTCTTCACATTGTTTAGTCGCAGCTGATTGCTCTCTATTATGTTTCAGCAGTGATGACCTCTCACATTCGAGCCCGAACGAGAATACCAGAATACAGTCGAGGAACTTTGTCAACGGAGAAAAAAGCACTTACCTGCCAATTCGCCAAAACCTCTACAATTGTGAGGTGCAAGGCATGCTCCAAGTAATGAAGCTACAAATGACAGTTGAAAAACATCCACGGCCATATTTGCTCACTTAGTGGCATAAAATAATGATTTGTCAACTTACTTTGAGTTCGATGTCGTAAGCACGCTTGCTTTGTTGTGACAAACACTTCGCGAACTGCGGTGGTTGCTTAGTGGCTATGGTGTTGGGCTGCTAAGCACGAGGTTGCAGAGTCGAATCCTGGCCACTGCGGCCACATTTCGATGGGGGCAAGATGCGAAAATGCCCGTGTACTTAGATTTAGGTCCACGTTAAAGGTCCCCAGGTGGTCCAAATTATTCCGGAGTTTCCCACTACAGCGTGCCTCATAATTGGATAGTGGTTCTGGCACCTAAAGGCTCATTCACACCGGCGACTGACAGTGGTCGTGTGACCAAGTTGGTCGCAAAGCAACCAGTGGCAAATGGTCGCTTTTCTTGAAAAGCGACCATTTTGGGCCAGTTGCTCGCTGCTCGATTTTTCAGTCGTGCGGCCGTGGTCGTAAACTGATAAACCAATCAGCGGCGCACCGGAAGTGATCTTTCATGTGTCTACATCCGGCCTGCTACCGCGTCGCGGCAAATTCCGCGTAGATTCCGAGAGTTCTCGCTGAGAACGATGATCTCCGGGATTGCGACTTGCGGAACGCACTCAGCCGGGCTTGCTGGTGTGAACATCGGTCGCGAGTCGCGAATGTTCGCATGACCTCCTGAAGTCGCCCGTGTGAAGGAGCCATAAAACCCCATAATTTAAGTTAAGCACTTCACTGCAATGTTCGTGCAGTTTACTTCTTCTTTGACATGATATACATGGTTGTAGTCGTAAATTTAACATCCTTTCTCAACCGTTCTGGGTCCAAGATGGGCCTCAATGTCTTTGGTTGCCTTAAAACGGCAGTTTAGAATGACCGACACGCTTCAAACGAGCTCCGCAAAGGCATGCCTCCGTAGCAGTGGCCGCCTCTGTGTTTTGCGGAACTGACACGGTGGTGCTGATGGCTGAGCCGATCGCTGCACCGCCTGACCATTGGAGGTAGCCCGTAGAGTCAATATATAAGAACGTCTGGAATTTTGGACGCAAGAACACTTCTCTGTCTGATTTTCCGGAGGTTTTGCTACGGCCGCAGCTCCGCGACAGCATTAATCAAAGCCAACACCGCCGTTTTGATTATCTCGCCGCCTCGAACCAGCACTCTCGCACGCAGAATCGCTGGCAGCCGTAGCCACCACTGCGGCAGCGCAAGGCTTAACTGCTTCGACGTTTCCTATTAAGGTTCTTTCCATTCGGTGCAGTGTTTTTCATTGAAAGAATTCGCTGCTGTCAGTAATGGCACCGAATCCGCCTCTGTAGACCTCGCGATTGGCTTCGAAGCTTAGAAAGCATGGTGCGTTGTGTAATGCCGGTTTTCGAAAGGCAGCTTTGGCTCAGCACAGCCATGTCATGCAGTGAAGCTTAACAAGCGTGGGAAGGGGCAATTGTCACGGGACGCAGTACGCATTCCATAATTATACATGCGTGCACCTGCCATCTTCTGTCGCAGTACGAGCACTGATATGCCTAATAGGTGCACTGGCAGGTCTTCAGAGCTTTTTCGGACTTGCCTGTGACGATTTGAGCTCTTAAGGGCAGTAAAAGACATGCATTCATTTTTTCGGACGTTTTCATCGCCCTGGGGAGTCCGAATAATCGGACGTTGTCTGTACAACTGACCAAGAGGATGCTTCAAACGCTTCGTAAGGCAAATGCGCAGTGGAAAGAGGACAAGAACAGAAATGACCGTCGCATTGAGGAATGATCGGGGAAGGAACTGTGCTGCCTCTTCTTTGAAGGAGCTTGAGCTCAAAAAGCAAAGTGTTGGCTTATGCAAAGATGCAGGTGACCCTTATCCAAACCAATATAGACTCTTGAAAGCAGTGAAACGCAAAACGGAGGCATTGTGCATGAACTGAGAGTATGTGAGGACAGTTGAGGTTGACTTTCCAGCTGCTGAGAAAATCTCACTTGTGACAAAGTTCGGACCTAATACCAATGATCAATGCTATCACTTAATAGAAATAGCTCATTTTCGCAAATATTTGCTTCTGTAAGCATTTCTTTTCATAATTGAATATGTTTGAAATTTCTGTGCATTTTACTATGCCCTCCTTTCAGTTAAACACTACTCCTTACTATTCAAACTGGATTAAGTATTTATTTTTATTTTTTAAAATGCCTACTTGAGAGTGACAGCATCGGGCGACGTGATGTCAGCCTGTCCTGACATAAAATAAAGTTTTGTGTCACTCAGGGAAAACCTGTAAAACTTGGAGAATTTGAAAATGTCAACTTGGTAGACTACCTGGTATTTCTACGATCCCAAACTTTCGTTATTTCGATCCTGAAACTGGCTTCACCGGATTATTTAAACTTGATCAGTCAGCATGCATGTGCCTGCCTGACCACTATGGTGACCCCAATATCATGCCCTTTAGTGGCAGTGTCTGTCTCACAGAGCTTAGGGCACAGTGAGTGCATTGAACATGTCAACTTTTCTGTGGAAAATGCCTGTTTTCGGTCTCACTATGAAGATTTCGAAGCAGGAGCCATAGCTTACAATGTCTGATTTTAGTATTCACCCAATTATACCACACGCGTTTCTCTCAAGAAAATTGGGCTGGACATTGCCTGCATGGTGCAGTTGGGTACGAAACCAAAACTGCCTTGACAGTGTGTTTGCTTTACAGATTAATGTGGATATATTGCAGTCTAGCAGACTTCTAATACGGGTGTCACACGTCGCACTTTCGATCGCAATCAAGCCCGATCCGGATCGAATTTCTCGGTCACGATTGGTTTCATTGCGCAAGCTACAAAAAAAAAAGAAAGTGGTCGTGTGACACCATTATAAAAGAGACTGTGCAGTGGTGAAGCTGACTTTAGAAAACTGGCTGCCATTGTGCAACGTGTTAGATTCTTGTCCATTTTTCTTGCTAAAAATTGGGTGCGCATTAGATTTCTACTTTGTTTAGGAACTTTAATGTAATTACTATGGTAGTTTTCTACTTTGGACACAGAGAAATTGGGTGTGCATTTAATCTGGGAGCCTGTTAGGATCAGGCAAATACTGCCAAATGAATCAGCAGTGTTTGGCAATTCTTCTGCATCTTGTTTAAGTCGACCCACTGAATAATTCAATCAATTTTGTCGGTCCAATCAGGTTAGAACAGGGTGTCTACCAATCGGGAAAACCGGGAATTCTCAGGGATGTTGAATAGTCTGGAAATGCTCAGGGCAAACTCAGGGAATTCGTGCTTCCATTAGCAAAAATGATCCAATTTTATTGAAATGAACGAAAGTCGCGGTAATGGTGGCTCGAGTAACAGAAAGGAATCGTAACGAATTGTTTTTAACGCCATGTCATCAGCTGGAGTTGCCAGTGTGCAGTAAACGAACGACTTTCCGGGCGCCCGATAATTCGGACTACTTCGCGGCACCACCATGTACCCCATAGAGTCAGTGTTTAAGAACTTCTGAAATTTCGGGCACAAGAACCCTTTGCAGACGAATTTTCCGGACTTTTTGTCGTGACCGCAGGTCCGAAACGGCAATCAAAGCCACCACCGGCGCTGTCGCAGGCAGACCCTCTGGCAGCCGTAGCCAACATAGTGGCAACGCTAGGCCTAGCAATGGCACCGACTCCACCTTTGTGGTCGTCGCGATTGGCTTCGAAGCTAGGAAAGCACGACGTGTTGCATAATGTTGGTTCCCAAAAGTCAGCTTCGCCTCAATGCAGAAATATTGCGCGGTGAAACTTAACAAGTGTGGGAAGGGGCAATTGTCACGTGACGCAGTATGTATTCAATGAAAGCAGCATTCCAGGCAAGTTGGTAATCCATTACTCAAGCATTATTGCGCAATAAAAAAGACACTGATGTAAGAGAAGAACACACACCAAGCGCAAGCTTTCAACTGCGGAGTTGAAAGCTTGCGCTTGATGTGGTGTTCTCTTACATCCGTGTCTTTTTTGTTGCGCAGTAATACTTGAGTATGTATTCCTTAATTATACGCGCGTGCACTCGCCGTCTCCTGTCACAGTACGAGCACTCATATGCCTAATAAGTGTACTGGTAGGCCTTCAGAGCTTTTTCAGATGTGTCTGGGGCGATTTGAGCCCTTAAGGGCGTTAAAAGACATCCATTCATTTTTTCAAACTGACTGACTTTTGGGACGTTTTCGCGGCCCCTAGGGAGTCTGAAAAATCGGACGTTGACTGAGGACGCTTCAAATGGTATGTGGGGCGAATGCGCTGCGGAAGGATGACGACAACAGAAAGGTCCTACGCATTGAGAAATACAGAAAAATGGAAGCGTGCCGCTTCTTCTTTGAAGGAGCTTGAGCTCAAGGAACAAAGTGTTGGCTGACATCGAGATGCAGGTGTCCCCCATATAAACCAAAATAAACTCTTCAAAGCAGTGAAACGCAACACTGAGGTGTTGTGCAGTGGCTGAGAGTATATCAGGACAGTTGAGGTTGGCAAATACCAGCTGTTGAGAGACAACCTCACTTGTGACAAAGTTCGGGCCTCATACCATTGAGCTTGCTATCAGTTGACAAGAAATAGCTCATATTCTAAAAGATTTGCTTCTGTAGGCATCTCCTTTTTATTCGTATTTGAGACTGTTCAACTTGATTTGCAATGGGTCTTACCATTTTTTTCGGATATATTTTATTCGCTGTGCATTTTACTAACCTCTCGCTTCTTTTTTTTTTTTAATTAATAAAATAAGCACTACTCCTTACAATTCAAACTGGATTAAGTCACTATTCGGACATGACTAACCCTTTGAGGGTCGATTTTTTTCGCCATATGCGACTGCCCAGGGTAGATTTTCTTTATTGGAGATTTCAATTCTTAGGGACTTATTTCGAAAAAAATTTACCACAATTCTTCTAGGGTGACTGTAAAGTGAGAAAAAAATATTTTGCGATGGTATATATGTACTCTTCATGAATAACAACAATAAAAATGGAAATAAACTTATAATTAAATATTTGATGCATTTTTATACACATAGTTCAAGGCCTTGAAAATGCGCAGACGAGAATATTTCGCAAGACTCAAATGTTCCTGCTCTTACACAAATATCTAATATGTACATCCATAGCGTAATCGAACTGTGTAGGTGCGCGCACTCAAGAAAACTGTGTAGTTCTGTGCCCGTCAAAAAAGCACAACATGTGACAAACTTCCGCTAATCTTCATCTTATCGCCAACCAGGAACAATTAGTTTTCGCGAGTGTCAAAAAAAAAAAAAAAAAGGAACGGAAACGCATGCACGGCGGCATCCTTCCTGTGCGCACCCCTGTGAGCACTAAACGAGCGACAAATAGGCGGTCGCCCTTTGAGCGATTAGTAAGGAGATAGCCATCAGTTTTGCAAGCGCAAGACACCGAAACCGCCCGCGAAAACAAAATCCGAACCACCATCTTTCCGCATGCGCGCCAATGTGCGAGTGGTAGTATATAGACGCGCAGGAGCGAACTAGCGCTAAAACAAACCATGCAACGAAAACAGAGAGGGAGGTGTGCGAAAAAAATTCCCTGCATTCCCACATAGTGGCAGCACATGACAGTAAAGAAAAAGTTAGGAAATTGGCGTGCTTTTTAAACGTACAGACAGCGCTGTAAATATACAGCATCGACCATTTTTGGACTTGTTTGCGGCGCCGTTATATTTACGTCATTGACCCTCAAAGGGTTAAGTATTTTAAACATTTTTTTAACATGCTTACTAGGGAGTGACAGCATCGGGTGACATGGTGTCAGCCCATCTTGTCATAATTCAAAGTTCTTTGTCACTCAGGAAAAACCTGGAAAACTCAGGAAATTTGGAAACGTCAACTTGGTAGACACCCTGTTGAATTAATCGAAGTCGACTGTAGTATGGTATTGCTGGATGGTATTACCTCTGAAGAAGTCCTACTGAGACCAACCTCTGTGAAAAGCTGTTACTCAAGCTGTGGCACATTCAAAGCATGCAGAACAGCAACAGTCATTTCCAGGGGGATCTCTGTGCTATACGTTATAAAAATATAACAATATTGTTATAAAAAATAACAATAGTGCAGTGGCTATGGCAGCTAATCGATCTTGGACAAGTTATCTCGCATGCACATCAATGCAGTGTGGTGTTTTCTGGCCACAGAAAAATTGATGGCACCAGTGTTCTGCGCTGCTCATCCTTTTGCACTGGAGGTGTGCACAGGGAGTAAACTGCAGTGATATTATGTTGTAGAATATGCGAACACTGCATGTAAGTTTCATTTTGAGGCTACCACCACCACCATAACAAGAAAAATTGCATCGCCAGGAGATACGAGTAAACTCTGTTCAACTCAACTGAAAGTGGCCGACACTAGCATCACTGTATGACGTGGTGCCCAAGGAGGCAGGACATAGCCATGATTGGAAGGAACAAAACTATAAGGGGAATGCTGCACCTTGAGAGGGGGGTAATGTTTAAGCACTTTTAACCAATTTAATATAGTGTCCTAGCATAAAATATTTTTAAGAAAGTATTCCATGAAATATATTCTCGATGTGCAATACCATTCAGTATAAGTCATTTCAGGCACCCTTTAAGGTAGTTAAAGTAATGATTAATGGTATCAGCTAAAGAATGATCTTATTCGTAATTTTTGTACAAACTGACACCTGCCTTTGGGCAGCATGAATTAGCATTTTGTCTCTGATCCCCCATCTTCAATAATAGGGCACAGTCATTACTAAAACACTTGGTGTAGCTAGGGTTGTAGCTTTTGTTGGCGTTATCGTGGGGATTGGCACTTGGTGTGCCATGTGCAAAGGAGAATGGAAAATAAAATGTAATATTACAAAATCTGACCCAGATTGTTTTTGTTTGTAATACTATTAGTTGTATTTGTTTGGTTATACAGTGTTTATATGCAGGATGTTTCATGTAACTGGAGCCAAACTTTAAAAATATGCAAATGCCACGTAGCTTGACTGAACCAGGGTAATGTTTGCTGTGCTTGGAGATACTCTGATAATTTTTCTGCATTCCATCTAATTAGTCTTAATTAATCAATCAATCAACTTCTCAATTATTATGATTGGATGAAAAGTGTCAATAAAAAAAATTGTGCATCAACATGAAAAACTTCCAATACAGCTTTCTGTTGCTCAGTACGTGCTACATAAAAGTGTTTTTCTGAGTGTGAAAGAAGCCCACGAATACACACAAAATCCCTTGAGCGGCCAGTCTTGATAAGGTCCACAGAAGATAGGGCCCACAGCAGCGAGGCGAATTGACCTTCGTGCTGCCTCTCACTTTAACATGAAGACAGTGCACATGAAGCTATCAGTACTTGGTGCACTCTGTCCCCATTGCAGATCGCTTTCAATATAGGGTCCTCGCAGCTGCGCCATACGCAGCCACCACTGGAGTACGGTTGGTCATGGTTGGTAATGGTTCGGCGTTGATGGATAAGGCACTAAAGAGTGATAACGGCTTATAATGATGGAACTATTATCAGCACACCTGGCGCTGCAACCTGCAGTAGTTTGCTTGCATCATCAATTCACCTTGTGTTGCCATCCGCCTCCAGCAGTTCATGTCACCCGGCACTGTTGTTTATACTGGTTGGATCAAGTTTCATAACATTGATAATGACACTGGGCTGTGTGAGGATGAGAAAGTGACACAATGCTTACGCGTACTTAGACAACTCCCAGAGGAGTTTCTCCGTGCATTTTTGAAGTTTAGCCCAAGTTAAGTGAAACGTCCTGTATAGAAAGAAGGCTTGATGTTAAAAAAAAAATGGCTTTAGTTTCAGGTTGCCTTTACAAGATATAATATCTTTTTAAGTCCTTTCAAATATACTGAAAATAATCATACCTAATTTCATTCCACATGTGCTGAGAAGCATAGGTGGGAACATTCATTGTGACTTGACACTTAATGCAGAAATTGCACAAAAACTTCAAAACCAATAGTGCAAAATAATTAAATTTTTAGTGGATGTGAAAAGACAGTCAGCTTTTCTTTTCCATTTTGCTGGAATGTATAACTCATAGAGGCTACATTGAAGAAAAGTATGGTCTTTAGTGCTCTGGATGAATTGCAGTGGTGAGCAGAGGCACTTCTGTATATTGGCATATATTTTAACATGAATAATATGCAATATGTTAGAGCATAGTTTAACATGAAAAGCTCGAAAGACAAAATTGGCACAGCTGAATTTTCTTTTGTCAGAGGTGATTTTCTTTTGCTTCTTTGTCCTTTGTACTCACCCTAAGTAGTTTTACATGCAATAAGCCGTTATAAGTAATGTTACAAAAAAAGCTAAGACAATAACGCGCATAATTGACGCAGGAGCTGTTTCATGCTGTGTTAATGCTCTATGGTTTTGTAGATTTCTTGATGTTTAAAGGATTTTTCTTTTTGTACTCCTGCTTGCAGGTGCAGTCAAGTACTTTCATCATGATATTTTATTGTGAGTATTTGTGGTGCCACAAAGCACATTTCTTTCTTTACTAGCATGCTTGTTACAGAAGAAAAAAAAGTTACTGAAGTGACTATGTTCTTGCTGTTTCAGAGTTATGTCGTTGAGCAGTTCATGTTACTACACAAAAAAAAAGGCCGTTATTGTGTTAAATGGGCTGCAATGATAAACTAATACGCACAGGTTTACGGAACACAGCAACAAAGGTCTGAAATTAACCAAATTATCACTGGTGCAAAATATTTTCCTCTGTAATGATCCACTAGGCTGGCGATGTGAAACTGCATGTCCTGCCTGTTGTGGTTGGCAGTGGTTGGACAAGGGATCTTTCAGGCTTGAGCCAATGTTTCGACAAAGGAGGATGACTGACAATCTCCTTGTGAAAACCTTAACTCCAGTCTGACACATTTTTTTGTTTAGACCTCTGTTGATAACTTTGTGATCCTGTGAACTTCCATCTTGTTTGGATGAACCTTGCAGGAGTAGTACATAGCACAAATGAGGCCGCTCATCCCACTGCCTCTTTCGAAATGGCACAGGCATAGGTTGCTTTGTAAATTTTGCTATTTGAACATAAGGATTTTCTAAGACTGGGACATATTACTTGCCTTTTAGTAGAGGCTAGAGCTCATAATTATGAGTGGACATTGTATTCTATCTGTCCTTCACAAGAAACTGCTTTCTTTGGGTTTTGACTTCTCCTGTGCCCTGTCATATAATAGGGCTGCTATTAGGCAGGGCCATTTTTCATGTGGCTCTTAGCACTTTATTTTTTGCTTCTTTCAAATTCAATATTATAATTGCATAATTCCAAAACGTAGAAAAACACTTTGCGTTCTAAAGTTGAGTTATTGTGCGTGGAAGGGTCATAAGATGCAGAATGTTAAAGAAAGGCAAACAATTAACGACCAAGCACTGCTAAAACATACATTTGAGTATAAAGACGTTGCAAAAGGCTAGTTCATCAGGCAATGTTTGTTGTGGCAAAAAAAACATCAATTTATGACAAAAGCAATAAAAAGAATGGCAACACAAGAGAGAGAAATACACATGACAGGTGCTGAACTAACAATTGACTGTTTTATGGTGCACAGGAAAGAATAAATACAAACATTCCACCTGCGTGTGCACCCTCACGCTATTGGTATGTGCCACATCTTTCTGGGAGGCCGATTTCACAGTTGTGCAGGTTGATAGATGGGATGTAAATGCAATGTTCATGATTTTTCTTTATGTGGAGAGCTTCAATGGTTTCACATGCTTTTTGATCCACGTGCCTGAAGGTGACGTGCTTTAAAAAAAATGGTTTACACACACATGAACGACAATGTGCTGACAGATGTGATGAACGTGTGCCCTTTTAAATTTTTGTTGTGCTGGCTTAACTTTTTGTTAAAGCAGGTGCCAGTTTGTTAAGGCAGGTGCCAGTCTTTCCAATGTACATTGTTCCACAAAACAAGGCAAATAAACATGTTGCGCAACCGTAGATTAACAAATCACAGCACCCCCTCTCTCCCTGATGTATCGCACGCGACAGGAGGCGGCGCGCTTCCTCCCCGCTTTCTCCTTTGCGCACATAAGACTGAGCCATCATCGTCGGCTCACCTGGCTCACCCATGCCCCCCCCCCCCCCCCCCCACGCTTTTACTCAGCATGTGGCGCTGTCACGACATTGTCGCCTTTGGACTTTATACTGAACATAAGGGCGACGGTGATGGCAGGAATGTGCGTTGAGTGTCCATATAATTGCTATTGCAATAGTAATATAGTAAGAGTATCCGGCAACTGAAGCATCCCGTGGCTTATTACTTTCCACATGAGAAGTAACAAAATCGAACTTTCGCCATGCGATAATTTGCAGCACCGCAAAAATGTCTTTTTTTTTTTCTTTTGTGGACCGGAGGCACGGAAATAAAAACGCAAAGGAAAGCATGTTGGCCACAATGGAATGCCTACTTTGGGCACCTAATGTGGCTACCAAAGGAATATCGAAGAAAACGTGAGACGCTTTGTCCACAGAGAACCGTACGCATACTGCTCGGTATTCTACACCGGCGAGACAAGACTTTCCGGAGAAGTTGCACACAAGCGAGCGCTTTGTAATCCGTCGAGTCCCCACAGTGATGGCGGCGAGCGACCATTGTTCCCTTTTCTCGTCTGCTAGTCAGAAAGCGTCCAAAACTCTGCCAGGCGAAAATCCACTCGGCCAAAGAAAAACGATCGTGCACCGAAGTGCGCCGCTTGGTGGTCGAGGCAACACGAGAAAAGCGCATGCGCCCTTGGCTGGCTCCAGCAGCCCACGGGTAGCGAGAACAAAAAATTTGAAGACGCTCAATTGTGCCCTCGCGAAAATAAGTCAAAGTAGAAAAATGAGTAAGCACGCAGTTGCCTTTGCTGGTTTTAGTGTCTTGACATAGATGCTTTGGCGCAAGTGAAAAAAAATGTTGATATTCTTTTCTGTGACATGACGGCAAAAATGAACCACCACAACGCTTCGTCTCGTAGGGCCTTGCTGCGTGCTTTGTCAACTTGTCTGATAGGGTTGATTTGGCTTATCTAGTTGTATGGTCAGATCGATGACTTTGGAAAAGTCGGTACACCTTTGGCATCAAATGTTTATAACAACATTATACCCAAAAAGTTCTGGAATTGAAAATCTAAAGCACGACTTTGCAAATGTCAATGCACCTTTCGCATCAAAAGTTGATGAGAACTTCATACCCATAAAGTTTCGAAATTGAAATTCATGCGCCCCGTAGATTCTGTGGCCTCCGCGAGATGCCACGACGAGCCGCTCGCCATCAAAACGCGCTTGAAACTTTGTGCTTGGATGGGGCTGCTTGTGTTATGTGACCCCCGGTGCATGGGCATTGCTGCGAAATCCAGCCCGGTTTTGCAATGTTTGCGCTGAAATGTCTTTTTGAGCGTGAAAAAGACATTCTAGACAAAATCCGGTATGATTCCTGTTGCCGGGGGCTTTTGGTCGACGGTGCATGACAGCACGAAAAGGTATCGGGGGAGGGGGGGAAGGGGCTGAAGCCCCATAAGCGCCCCCCCCCCTGGCTACGCCCGTGGCGCAGACTGACTGTATGCATTCTTTCCTGTGTGCAATAAACCAGTCAGTTGTTAGTTCAGTGTCTGTCCTGTATACTTCTCTGTCTTCTGTTGCTGCTTTTTTTCCCCTGCTGCTTTTGGCATAAAGATCAACCAACTTGGCCAGTTTTGCATTTTATTGCAATTTATGACACTCCTTTCCTATGCTGTTGCATTCCAATGCAGGTTTGTACAAGGTACTCAGAAAATGTACAGTAGAATCTCATTACAATGAACTTCACGGGACCGCCGAATTTAATTTGTTAATTTGAATTATTGTACTGAAAAACCAATATTTTCATGTCACTAATGTAACACAAGGAAAATTACATACCTTTGTAGCAGATGCGCGTGTTCGTACGTAAATAATAAACAAAAACGCTGGGCACAGTTTAACTACAATTTATTGCTTGAAGAAGTCTGTAATCTTCTTCTGGTAAGTAGACAGCAAGCGCTGCAGGATGAACGCCTCCACATCCTCGACCTTCCTCTGAACGTCATCGGGGACATCTTTACAGCGCCTGAGGAATGATCGCGCCTTTTCTAGAAAAACTAAAACATCCGAGCTGGAAACAGTCTCTTCCTCTTCCTGTGTTGATCCAGTGTTGACATCGTCTTTGTCACTACTGCGATCTTCTTGCTTACGCACTTTATTCACAATATTTTGGTTGGTGAGCTCCGCGGATGTAGCCGCTGCGCTGTTGCTGTCAATGTAATCATCGAAGGTCACCGCGGTGTCGACTGGGAGCTTCTCGGTAAGCTCATTCCACAGTTCTGAGTGGAGCTCCTCTGTGTCCTTGCAGTCTTGTGGCGTAGGTGAAGTCTTTAAAAGGTCTGCCTTTCACCAGCAGTTGCTGATCGTGCTTGCCTTCACGTTCCACCACGACCCTGTAAGCATTTCTGCAGCTTGACGGATGTTTACCTGTGTGGGCAGCTTCAGTGGAATAGTGATCATGAGGCACTTCACAAGACACTTCCAAAATTCGGCCTTCACACATCTGATGATACTCTGGTCCAAAGGTTGGAGCAAGGAAGTACAATTTGGGGGCATAAATTCAAGTTGCACATTGCTCAATTGCACGTTCACGGTATGCGCCGAGCAATTGTCAAGGATGAGGAGAATTTTTCTGGCTTTTTCAGGATGTTTAACAACCGGGAAAACTGGGAGTTATTCGGGATTCTCGATATGTCTCGAAAACTCGGGGAATTGTCAGGGAAATTACAAAAAACGTGGCAAATCAGGGAATGTGGCTGCTGAGATTGACAAAGCGATAAATACGATCTACGGCTGAATCTCGGAGGCCGCGTTCAGCAGCACCGTTGCTGCACGCAGTGTCCTAAACCGGCACGAATACCGCGAAGATCTCTGAGGCAGTGTGCAACAACGGCGCTGCTACACACGGCCTCCGAGATTGAGCCGTAGATCCCCGACTCCATCGTAGCTCTCGGCAGTTTAATTGCCACTAAGTGGCGCCAGGAATTAGCAGCAACAGTCTAAGAGGCAACTGTCATCATTGGATGAGTATCGTCATGTCTCCATTCTGTGGTAATATGCGACATGCTTGTGAGTGCATTTGTGTATGTTGTGCTTTGTTCATGGCTGGGACATTTTGATAGTTTTGTTTTGCGGTGAGGCTGCTTTTGAAGACACTCGAAATCAGAGATGTCACAGTCAACGAAGTGCTCGTTCCATGCTGACTTGACCAACGCGAACATATCCGACTTCGCGAGCTGGATTACACCTATGCCCAACAATGTATATACTAGCGCACAATGAGCAGTGTGTTGCAAGACGTTTCGCTTGAGCAACATGGGAAAAACTGCAGTGTCAGCCACGCTGCAAGTATAAAGCATAAGAACAGCTTGAAGGCGCTGGAAAGTGGCTCCCAGACACGTGTATTCTCATTCTTCAAACCAAGCAGTGCAGCCCTGTCAACCGTGATGACCGTCGATGAACGGGCGAAGAGAGCAGACCCCTCATCGATGCCTCCTGCTACATCAACTCCTGCACAGATCACGGTATGTGGTTTTCTATTGAAATATGTTGCAAAAGCTGAGATCATATGGTTCATGAATGCTGTGATGACTCACGCATCCCTCTGTTCCGTGGCATCATAGGCGGCGCTCTTCTCGTTGGTGCTCCAGTCTTGTGAAATTGTGAAGAAAATGCAATTAGGAAAAGACAAAGACGAATATACTATCTGTCATGACATCGCGCCATTCTTCCGAAAAAAGCTGCTATCAGCTCTTGCTGAAGTATCATACATAGCTATAGCATTCAATGAATCACTAAAAAAAGTAGCGCAGAAAGAACAAATGGATGTGCTGGTCAGGTACTACAATTTGGCTGACGCTACTGTAAAAACTCGATACCTGACTTCATGTTTTCTCGGCCACACCTGTTCTGAAGACCTGACACTTGCTTTCAAGAAAGCCACCGAGGACATAAAGCACAAGATATTGCAAGTGTCAGTGGATGGACCAAATGTAAACTTCAAGTTTCTTAGATCCCTTAAGGAAGAACTCAATTTTTATGACGGTCGACAAATCCTGAAAATTGGAAGCTGTGGCCTGCATGTGGTTCATGGTGCCTTCAAAACAGGCCATGCAGCAACTGGCTGGAATTTGGTAGTATTTCTGCAGAGTATTTATAACCTTTTCAAGTGTGTTCCAGCGCGCTGTGCTGATTACATTCGCGTCACAGCAAACACATTGTTTCCGCTCAAATTCTGTGCGGTTCGATGGCTTGAAAGCAGCATGGTGGTTTCAAGAGCTCTTCAAGTACTGCCACACTTAATAAAATATGTGGAGTGTTCAGCTAACGACAAGAACAAGCCAAAGTACACCAGCTACACCACAGTTGAGACGCTAGCAGCTGACACGATGCTGCCGGCGAAACTGGCTTTCATGCTATCACTTGCTGAGGAATTGAAGCCATTCCTGACCGAATTTCAAACGGACAAACCAATGGTCCCATTCATTGCCGCAGCATTGGAAGCTGTCTTACGATTGCTGTTAAGAAGGATCATTGAACAAGAAATTTTGTGCGCTGCTGACACACCGTTCAAGTTACTTAAAATAGATTTGCAGAAGCCTGAGAACATCAGTTTTGCCAATACTTTTGATCTTGTTTTTGCTGCCAAGAGTGAACTTCGGAAAGCTGCAAAACCATCTCGACTTGCATTGCTTACTTTCAAGAAGGAGTCCATTTCTTTTTTGAAGGTGTGCTCGCAGAAGATTATGGAAAGGTCGCCTCTAAAATACAGGCTAACAACAGGAGTGAGTTGCTTGGATCTGGTCTGCACCTTGTCAGTGGAGGTTGGCAAAAAACGACTAGCGATTGCGCTGGAAATACTCACACAGCACAAGTGGCTGCCCGGCTTAGAAACAGAACGGGCGCACCGATCCTATGTGCAAGTCTGTTCGCTGAGCTCTGCACAGCTACTTCTGAAGAACTTTGATAGGACGGCACAGGGGACTGGTGGACACCTTGCGGTTTGAGCTGTGCTCACGGAACCTTAAGGAGTTGCTTATCTTTGTCAAGATCATCCTCACCATGTCCCATGGCAATGCTGCTGTCGAAATAGGTTTTTCTGTAAATAAAGAATGCCTCATAGAGAACCTGAACGAAGAATCCGATTGCGCAGAGAATAGCGTATGATGGAGTTTCAGCAGCAGGTGGTGTAGCCAGTGTTGACATTACAGACAGTATGGTGGAAATGGTGCATGGCGCAAGTATTCGGTGGAAGGAGGAGCTCAAGAAAAAGAAGCAAGACAGGCTGGATGCATCTGAGGCTGAACGAAACAGGAAAAGGCCGGCCACCCGCATCAAGGAACTCCAACAAAAGAAGCAAAGGCTCATTACTGAAGCACAGAATGAGGCTTCTCTTCTCCAGCAGGAAATTGACGCTTTAAAGTGAATAAATGTGCTTGTACTCTCGCTTTGACGCTGCAATAAACTGTTTTGTGAGTGGAGTCATCTATGTGAATTGTGCCTCTGTTCGACTCTCAGACCTTCTCTTTTAAAGTTCAGGGAATTTTTATTGGCATCATCAGGGAAAACCTGGAAAATTCAGGGCATATCTATTAAGTAATTTTGTAGACACCATGTTTCTTCTTCTTTGTTTCGTCGAGCTGCAGCAGCCACTGAGTGCACAATTCTCGTGTCATCCACATTTTTTTGTTGGCTCTGTAGTCGCAAGGCAACGAGACGTTTTTCAAGCAGCGCGGCTTAGCAGACTTGTCAATAACTAGCAGCTTCAGTTTTTCCGTGCCCGCGGAGTTGCAGCAGAACAGAACTGATACGCGGAGACGTGATTTCTTTCCGCCCTTGCACCTGTCACCTTTGAAGTTCATTGTTTTATTAGGCAACAACTGATAAAAGAACGCCGTTTCGTCGCCGTTGAAAACGTCGTCTGGAGAGAAAGACTCGATCTCTTGAAAGCGCTCGTTCCACCAGTCAACCGCACTCTCGGCATCTGCTGCCTTTTCTTCGCCACAAGCAACCTGCCACGCAATGCCATTCCTTTGCCGGAAGCGGTAAGGCCATCCGGCACTTGCATCGAAACCGGAGATGTCCAAGGCAGCCACGAACTGTAGTGCCTTCTCTTGAATAATCAGGCTTGACAAGGGCACATTGTTTTGCCTGGCATCCTTAAACCACATGAGGATGGCGTTGTCAACGTTCTGGTAGTTGCCAAGCCACATGGATTTTCTTGAAGGAGCCAGCTGTGACTCTCGATGCAATTTCATGATCTTTTCCTGATCCTTGAGCATCGTTGCCATTGTTGACAGGTGAATATCACGATCCCTGCATAGACTTGCTTTCTTCCAACATTCAGCTGCGTCAAAATGTCCACTTTTTCTTTGAGTGAAAACTGGCATCGCTTCTTTTTAATGTGGGGGCCAGGAGAAATTGTCAGCATAGCGAATGCACAACACAATGATAGCACCGATAACTTCGCAGCTCCTGCCGATCGCTATCAACGTGGGGACGCCAGGCTTACGACGTTGTAGGAGAGGCCGAACAGGACCATACGCGACGCTCACGCTGATGTTGATGCTGCTGGAGCTGTACCCATTGAAACGGGTTCCCCAGCACATGGCTCCTGCTGCTGCAGATGATGCTAGGTGTAAGCCTCAGGGATTCGGTACCGAAATTTCCATGGAACTTCGTAATAACGAAGCATCTTGGTAATTATGGCATTAAATTGCGTACGTTATTGTGAAATATTCAGTAATCTGAAATTTGTAGTACTGAAAGTTTTTTACATTGAAAATATAGGCATTTTGGCGGGGATTAAAAAAAAAATTGTAAATCTGAAAAGGTTGTTAATGTGGTGTTCATATTAACGAGAGGTTACTGTATTTATGATAAGTAACTAAATAGTACCACACGAAAAAGTAATTGAGTTGAGTAATAAATTGCAAATTCAGAAATGTACTTGAGATCGAGTACCAAATACTAAAAAAAAAGGTTTTTGTTGCTTGAAAGATACAAGATAACTTGCTACAAGAATACAAGGCCACTGACTTGAAACTTGCATTAGTGTGCTGTCAGTGGACTTATCACAAAATGAGTTATATTTTCTAGAGGCAGGGTAAGCCCTACCGGTGAGAGAGTAAAACATCTTTATTAATAATATCTGAATGGTGAGAGCAGTGTGGGAGGAACCCTCAGTCCAGGGTCCCTAAGATGATTTCGGCGATGTTTCGAGCCCGTTGTATCGCTGCTCGGAGGACCTCGGGAGGTCCGTCGCGGAGGGCATCGTCCCACAGCTCTTTGTTGCGTAGGGGGTAAAGGAGAGTTGGCAAGGGAGGAAAAAGGTTTGCAGTGCACTCAATCGTGACGTGGAAGATTGTGGGCGAGCTGCCACAGCCAGGGCAACGATCTGGATAACAGTGTGGGTAGAATTTATTGAGAGAGACAAGATTAGGAAAAGTTGCGGTTTGTAACTGGCGTAATGCCACTGCTTCCTCCCGCGAGAAGGACGGCGGTGGTGCGGCGTGGGTGCGACGAATGCGTGTATAATGACGGAGTATGTCTTTATAACGGAGCAAGGGATCCCCCCACTCTGAACTAGTCGCCTCACCACGCCGAGTCGCCCGGAGGGAAATTTTTCGGGCAACCGCATGTGCACGTTCGTTACCTGGCAGCGAGGTATGACCAGGGGTCCAGAGTAAGTGGATGCGGGGAGGTGTGTTTAGTGTATTTTGCGGGATCTGTTTGAGAATTTGGTGCGCCGCTCTCGGGATGCCATGTCCTGATAGGAACGCCCGGCATGCCTGTTGCGAGTCCGTCAATATATACACTTCCTCAGGAACACGGATGGCGTATCGAATTGCAAGAGCAACACCGAGAATTTCTCCGTAAGCGGCATTTGTTCCGTGCATTGCAGCAGAGTCTCTCAGGGATTCGGTGCCATCCAAAACTACCGAGGTATAGCCCTCTTGAGTGCGTGATGTGTTTCCGGGATGTTTGCAAGCATGCGGCCAATGTATCGTACACAGGCTTTGCGCCGCCCTTTGTCATGCTCGGGGTGCATATTACGTGGCAATGGATGAATACTTAGTGCTTGGCGAATCGCTGACGACAAGATCGTTCGACGGGTTTCAGACTCAAGGGGTGGGACAGAGTATCCTAGGCGTGTAAGAAGATGGCGGCCAGTAGGAGTGAGTAGGAGGCGCTGGTGATGGCTGACCCAATGTGTCTCTAGCAGCTCGCCTAGTGTGTTATGTGTCCCTAAGTTAAGGAGACGGTGTGTGGAAGTATAGTTCGGGAGGCCATGGGCCAGCTTCGTCGCTTTGCGAATCATTGCGTCTATACGAAGTTGTTGCGCTTGGGTCAACCGCTGAAATGGGAGATGGTATGTAAGGCGGCTGATCACGCATGCCTCCACCAAGCGCAGCAGGTCCTCTTCTCGAAGGCCCGAGCGCCTGTTGGAGACCCTCCGGATCATGGCCAGAATTTGCTCAATCTGTCTGGATAGAAGGGAAACAGTGTAGTTTGACCTGCCATCCGCTTGGATGTGTAGGCCGAGGATACGAGCAGGATTAACCTGTGGTATCGGTGTGCCATCCACGTGCACAGTGATAGGGGGAGTAGAGGAACGGCTCCGGGGGTGAATGATTATGAGCTCCGACTTTTCCGGAGCACATCTTAAGCCGCATTTTCTCGCGTACTCGGAAACTGTATCAACTGCTTGCTGCAGTCGGTCCTGGATGGCTCCGTCGGAACCACGAGTCGACCAGATAGTAATGTCGTCCGCATAAATAGCGTGGGCGACATCAGAGATCTGGTCGAGTAGTCGGGGGAGCCCTGCGAGCGCAATATTGAATAAAGTAGGGGAAAGAACTGAGCCCTGGGGTGTCCCACGTCCTACAAGGCGAATCGTACCGGATCGATGCGGTCCCATTCCTACGGTGGCTGTGCGATCTCGAAGAAATGCGCAGATATAGTTGTACATACGAATTCCACAGTGTGAATGTGCAACATTGCGAAGGATGAGGTCATGTTCAACATTATCGAATGCCCCTTTTAGGTCTAAGGCTATGAGTGCTCTCGTTTGGGCGGACGAGAGCACTCATAGCCTCCTCTAAAGGCCCGTGCGCAACGACTGGGCCAGTATTGCGCACGAAGGTAAGGTCAGGGCATGATGTTGCTATTGGTTTTAACGTATTGATGCCTGCACTGTTTATCCTTTTTTGTTTGCCTTGTGTATTTTTTTTTTCTGATTTTGACCCATAAAAAGTGGTGATTGCGCAGTTGTGGCGATTCGGTTTGTTGCGGTCGGTTTCTTTACTTTTTGCTTTTCAAGCTTGAGACCCGCACTT
Source organism: Dermacentor variabilis (assembly GCF_050947875.1). Lineage (NCBI taxonomy): Eukaryota > Metazoa > Arthropoda > Arachnida > Ixodida > Ixodidae > Dermacentor > Dermacentor variabilis. The sequence goes on along the minus strand of NC_134568.1, from coordinate 187,797,613 downwards.
TTTTTTCATTTTTATTTGTTTACTTACCAAGCCTGCTGCCCTGAATGGTTGTGATGCAGACAAAATGGGCGGGACTGGCCATCTGCACATGGCGCATTCCCCACAATGATTTCATTGCGCGCTGATACCGCACATGACAGAAATGAAGGCTGTATTTTAAATATAAGTTCAAGATAGTCTGAAAAATGTTTAACTTAAGCAAACATACTAAGTTGTCAAATTATTACCAACTCAGTCTGAAAAATGTTTAACTTAAGCAAACATACTAAGTTGTCAAATTATTACCAACTCAGTATTAAGTAACCAAGTCACTTTGAGCAGAACTTAGAGGTCCTGAACCAGCTTTTATCGAAGTGGAGAAATCCATTTGAAGTTAAAATATGCTATTTCAGAAATACATTGCCGCAAGAAGTACTTCAGTGCGATCAGCAGAAGCAGATTGATTGGCAATCAAACACCACATTTGCGGTGCTTCCACTCCTTCTTTAATGTTTTGCACTGTGAAGGCTTTGGTGGAGTGGAGCGAAGCCCAAGGGGAGGTTTAAAACCCCTTTAAGATATAGTATTTTGAGTAGATTTAAAGTTGCGTACAAACCTGTTCCAGTGTCTGGTGCACATAAGAAGAAACGGAATTCAGAATGGTTGTTCAAGCTTAAACATAATATTTGGGGTGGGTGAATATTCGAAGTTCCGAATGCAAATAGAATACAGTTGGACTCACTTATACTGATCCAGATATGATGATCTATCAGTTTTAATGACCACATTTCAGTGCATTTATGATTTTCCGACGATGCCTATTTAGACTGCTTCCAAATAAAACAGAATGTTTTTTAATTGCTGTTCTATTATACTGACCAGCTTGAACCCGTTCACAGTAAAAAAAGGGCACATGTGAAGTACTGAAGCTTGTAAGCGTGACCAAACTGGGTGCATGGCAGTGTGCGTCTTAGTCCAGTCCAACCACGATGACCATATATCCTTCGAGATAAGCGAGCGACCGCTGCACTAAGATTTCGGAAACCACTAAGAAGGTCACTTGCTTTCAAGGCACACCTCCAGGGAGGAGGCGTACAGCATAAATGGTATGGTGCAGGGCATGCACTACTGCATTTGCCGGTGTGATACCGGATGCCACAATGATAGCACTCTAGTCTTTGCACAGCACCATGTGCGTTACGGCTATTTCAACGAATTGGAATGACTGTCTACATCCTTCCACCATGGGATCAATGACCGCTAAACCGTTTCCGTTGGCACTGTCGATATTGATGCGGTCCGAGTCCGTGGGAACGTTGCACCATGCACTGCCGCCACGCAATGTTGCAATGGGTCAGCGATTACTTCGCCATTATCAGAAAACCGTGATGCGGCCACGTTTGGCAGTTATTTGTCTACGTGTTGCTGATTGCAGATAACGGTTCGCAGTGAGTTCCACCTTTCAAGCGTTGCTTTCTTTTCTTTTTTGGCTGTGGGCAACATAGATAATGTAATTTTATAGCTCTTGTGTGACTGATGCCAGTCGTAATGCTCAAACCACAATGTTCGAGACTTTCGCAGAATGGTGGCATATCGCAGTAGTTTTTGAAGCTTATGCTTCCGGCCAAGTAGCACGCTTTGCTTTTGTACAGAGTATGGTCATGTCCAGGGATGGAAGTGCTGCGCCAATTGTTCTATCTTGCGCCAAACGACCAAGCTGTGCCAACTTGTGCCAAAACACTAACTTCTAATCTAGTTGCTAAATTTTGCAGGATGTTTGTGTTCAGTGACAACCACACAGCCATGTTTTGTCTACCATATAGCCCTAGAAGCCAAACTGAAGCAATTTGTTTGAGCGTTGGCATCTTCGGAGTATGGGTGTGTTTGGCAGCTCATTGAAACATGGCCGCAGGAAAAGGAGTCCTTTGTGCTATAGAATGCATTACAAATGTTTTATATAAGTCTTCCGCATTTGCGTATTATACGAACCAGATTAAGATGATTTGAACTGGCCCTCTCTTTATGGTGCAGTCGGGAAGGAAAGCTGCACACTCAGCTGAATCATAACGAATACATTATGCAAAAAAGATGTGAGGCGTGCAGACAGGACACAAGAGTAGAGAAGTGGACAACACAAACGCCGACTACCAACTGAAGGGAGTGCTGAGGCGAAAAAAGAAAGACGCAAAACTCATCTGCGCAAGCTCAGGAATGGTATCACCACGTGTCTGTCGGGTACACGTGCCTGTCTACGTGAGAGATAACTGTTAACGCACTTAATCTCTTCCTTGTGTAAAGTAATCGAAGGCTGACTCACGCACGCACTTCCACCATTATAGGTATGCCATGCCTCTACCATAAGACGCATATCTTCATTCTTATGTCTGTACAATATCGCGCATTCATCTGACTCTGGCGTGCAGTTACAATCTTGACAATGTAGGGAAAGATTAGAAGGCGATCCACCGGTTAACGACCTTTTATGTTCCATTAGCCTCTGATTGATACACCGCCCCGTTTGCCCTACGTAGAACTGGCCACAACTAAGGGGACTTTTATAAACCACACCCATACGACAGTCAGTAAACCTGTCGTTCTTATTCTGCTTCACTGGACAAATATCTGTTCTTTTTTTGCCTTTTACCTGCTCCTTTTTCCTCTGCACGGCAGCGCATATCTTACCTAGCTTATTGGGAGCAGTAAAAGCAACATTCACATCATGTCTACTCGCAATTTTTTAAGCTTGTGTGACACTGAATAAATGTACGGAATAGCCACTACTCTTTTTCTGCTATTACTGCTTTCAGTAATCACGTTCGTCCCCCTCAAAACCGAATCCTTTAGGCGCTCAGCCACAGTGGCCACTGCTATACTAGGATAGCCTGCTTCTAATAGGCGGCTGACCTGCGCATTAACACTGGCGCTCATTTTGTGCATGCATTTTGTGGTTTATAAAATTCCCCTTAGTTGTGGCCAGTTCTACGTAGGGCAAACGGGGTGGTGTATCAATCAGAGGCTAATGGAACATAAAAGGTTGTTAACCGATCGCCTTCTAATCTTTCACTACATTGCCAAGATTGTAACTGCACGCCAGAGTTAGATGAATGCACAATATTGTACAGGCATAAGAAGGAAGATACGCGTCCTATGGTAGAGGCATGGCATATCTATAATGGTGGAAGTGCGTGCGTGAGTCAGCTTTTGATTACTTTACACAAGGAAGAGATTAAGTGCCTTAACAGTTATCTCTCACATAGACCGGCACGTGTACTCGACTGACACGTGGTGATACTATTCCTGAGCTTGCGCAGATGAGCTTTGTGTCTTCTTTCTTTTTTCGCCTCAGTGCTCCCTTCAGTTGATAGTCGGCGCTCGTGTTGTCCACTTCTCTACTCGTGTGTCCTGTCTGCACGCCTCACGTCTTTTTGCATAATTAATCCTTACCAACTAGCTCAGCTTTCTGGCATTCTAAGCATAATGAATAAGTCGTGTGGTCTGTGTTTATACATTTAAGGCTCGCCTGTATGCATTATTGGTAAATCTTCATCGATTAATGGCAGAACACCATGCATGTAATATTAAAATATATTTCCCATGTGCACATGCTCGGTTTCTAGGATGGTAGTGCGGCACGCTGACAAACTCTATAGCTGCTTGCTTTCGTAAAACTTCTTGACGAGAAATATCGAATAGCAACTGCAATCATCACTCAAATTTGCACTTCGGGTACTCTATATTCTGCAAAACCATACCATACAATCAGACTTGTGTTAGAGTGAGTTGCATTCTTCACAGTGTGGCCGTTTGTAAGAGTAAGGGGGGGGGGGAGGGAGTGTCGGGGCATAGCCTGAAGTGGGTGAATGATTTTGTTTGAAGATATTGTTATGCCATGGCTTTTTTCCATGTGAAAGACTCGTTTCGGGCGGGTAGGCTTGTCGCTTGAGCCCGTAGTTTTCTAGCATGATGTTATATTTTAGTGGTATGGGTTCCAGCTTGGAGCTAGTGTCCTATCCTCAGGAGTCTTGTGTACAACAGCTGCACTTTGTTTTGGCTCTTTTTGTTTTTGTTATGGCCACATTTTTTTGTCATGAGAAGCTTGTGCTTCAGTATCACGGCGTGCCAATAGCCACAGCGCACCTTCATATGTCATCTGAGGTGCACACGCTGATAATTTTTCTCTCACGAATATGGTGCCACAGTGTTTAGATGACATTTGCAACATTCAGGGGCGGGACTCCTGCACCAATTGCGGCATTTTGATACAAATGCCAATTCCTTCGCCAAAGTGCACCAAACAGAAAATTGACCGAAATTGCGCCACGCTGCACCAGAATGGCTTCGGCATGTGTGCTCCGGCAGTGGCCGCGAACAGCAAGTGAATTTGTTCTCCGAAAAAGCGTGCAGCCAATGACATTCCGTACACCGTGTGACGGAACCTTCCACAAAGTTTCTCGTAATTTTTGCGCTTGTAACACTGGACTTATGGCGCCTCCGCCAAGCGGCCGGCGCGTGCGCAGTCACTTCCGGCTGTCATTGGTGCTGCCGGTACGGCCAAGGTGGCTGTATTTAAATTGTACTAGAATATTGTTGAGTGGGCCAAGCGGTGCGGCGCTACTTAGCTGATGCGCAAAAACAACGAAAAGTAGACTGAGGGCACTGCGAGTGAACTAGAGCTTTTTCTATTTTTCCCTCACATCCAGTGCTTATCTTGTTGCCACTGTGGCCTCTGGTTTTGCTCTGGTACTGTTGGCATGAATATAAATGCATGCCTTAACGAACGCCTTTGATGTGTAATTACAGTCAACAACCGATTTTTGGGCCTGCCTGATAATTCAGACGCCTTCGCAGAACTGCCGCATACTCCATAGAGTCAATGTTTAAGAACATCTGGAATTTCGGATGCCAAACATTACGCCGTCTGATTTTCCCAACTTTTTAGCCATGAATGCAGGTCCGAAACAGCATTAATCGAAGTCTCTGCCATTTTCATTATATCACAGCCTCGAACCCCTGCACCCCTGCGGGAACGCTAGGCCTAGCTGCTCCAGACATTTGCTGCCGAGGTTCTCGCTTTTCAGTGCCATTATTATTATTGAAAGAATTTGCTGCTGTCAGCAATGGAGTCGAATCCACCTTTGTAATCCTGACTGATGGCTTCAAAGTGCAGAAAGCATGCCACATTGCATAATGCTGGTTTTTGAAAGTCAGCATCGCCGAATAGAAGTGTTAGTATGCAATGTGTTGCAGTGCAACTGTGACAGGACATTGTACATGTTCCTTAATTATACATGCAGGCACCCGCCATCTCCTGTTGAAGTATGAGCTACGATGCGTCTAAGTGTACTGACAGGCCTTCAGAGCTATTTCGATCGTGCCTGTGACAACTTGAGCTTTTGGGGCAGTAAAGGGCATGTGTTGATTTTTTTGGATGTTTTTGCGGCCACTGAGGAGTCTGAAAGATTGGACGTTGACTGGTAGCTAGTTTCTAAGCAAGGAGTAGTGCCATGTGTACGTTTCAAAGTCTGAATTAAGCCACTGTTATGCATGTTCTCAGTTTCACCTAAACTGGAAATGAAATAATGCGTTGTAGTCTGAGTGAAACAACCTCATCAACAGATAGCTAAAAAGAAGGATAAATTATGTGGCTATATGGTGGTTAAACAAGTTGGGGCTAACTAGAACACATTCTTTCCTATCTGTTTTCACCAATATGTAATGTAGACATAACATGAGGCCTATGCCACCTTTGTCAAGCAGATAATTAGTGATGAGAGGTCATGCTAATGAGTTATTACTTGAGAAAAGTGTGCTACTTTGTGATTTCTTAGTCACATTTCATTTGTTTGTGATAGTACGTCTGCTTACATACAAAGGTGTAGCATTAATTACATTGTGAAAATGAAGTGCTTACCAAAGCTTTGATTTCATAGAATGCGAAAGAATCCTGCATTATGGAGGTGTGCGCTGCAGCAGGTTCAGCAGGCAGGCATCTTTGTCCTCATGGCCAGTATAATGTAAAACTATTCCAATCTGCTTTTGGGCCTATGTTTGTTTGCTTGTTTGTTTGTTTGTTTATTTATTTATTTATTTATATAGGTACCTTAAAGGTGGGGTGAAATACAAAATCATTGTTTTAAATATAGAAACACCTGAACGAACAAGAATAAAAGGAAAGATATGAGTTGCTGAAAGGAAAATACAGTGGTATAAAGGAAGTTTAATGACACTTTCAGGATGTTATACATATTTAAATCATCCACAACAAGAGAACTAATTACAAAATTTCGAATGTGTATAAATAACAGGAACACTGAATCTCGAAAAAGGTTGAGTGACAAATTTAAATGTGAATGAGTAAAAAAAAAAAAGACTTAATTCTAAGAGACACATACACACAAAAATAGCCCTTATTCATGGAGATGCTCCAGAAGTTCCCTTTGAAAACTAGCTGCATCAATGCAAGCGACCATGTTTCCTGGTAATGCATTCCATTCATTTATGGATTGCACTAGAGGAGAACATTGGTACTTAAGTGAATGAGCAAATATGGGTTGGTTCATTATCCCACCTTTATTGCGATTGGTTGCGAATGTTGACTCGCCATAATATAAAACATGAAAGAAGGTTAAACACGAATATTTGCATCAGGTGTTCAGAGCTGAAATGTTGATGCTGCATTTTAAGGATGATATGCTCATATATGGTGAATATGAGGAAAGTATGAATCTTACCGCCTTATTCTGTACTGACTCGATGCGGTTCTGCAATGTAATAGTGCCTGGGTGCCATATTATCTATGTGTATTCTAACAATGACCAGATGAGAGATGTGTAAGCGTGAAGCTTCGTTTCTGAGTTGGCAGGATACAAACAATGTTTGATTAATCCTAATTATTGAATGCCTTCTTGGTTATATATCCTGTGTGTGTGTGCCAAGTTATACCTGTGGTTAAATAGACACCCAAGTTCTTGAAACTTTGCCCTCTCTCTATACCTGTATTGTTTATTGTGTAAACGTTTAGAGGAATATTAGTAAGGGTAGGCAATGTAATAAGCTTTGTTTTTTCTATGTTTATCTCCATATTCCAGACCTTACACCACTGCCTGAGTTGCACTAGGTCCGTTTGTAAGCCACTGACATCCTCAGAAGTTAATATCTGCCTGTAAATGACGCAGTCGTCAGTAAAAAGTCTAATTTCAGAACCTATGTTATCAGGTATATCATTAATATAAATGAGAAAGCTCAATGGTCCCAGAACTGACCCTTGTAGCACTCCTTATATGACATACATGCATGGTTCCAGATGTATGTTCTTTAAGAACATCTCATTTATATCGATTCGTTAAGAATTTGACAATACAACAGGTTGTGTTAGAATCTAATCCTAGGTTATCGACCTTCTTGATGAATTGGTTATGCGCAACACGATCAAAAGCTTTTCTAAAATAATATCGGAGAGGCCTGAGCGATTTTGACCTATCACAAAGGGTTAATGATGCATTTGGAATAAAAACAGATTGGAATAGTTTGACGTTATACTGGCCCAGGTCGATTGCAGCTTTCTTGGACTGCAGTGACATAAGGAGACCCAGAAATAATGTTACCGCGTCGACTAGACTGCATAATTGGAGAACATTTTCTGCTATCATCATGAGCGTTGGTGCTGGAATTATGTATTCTTCCTGATCTAGTTGATTGTAGTGCCACCAATGTTTTCAGCTTTACAGGAAAGCATGTGCCATGCCAACGCTCAGCACACTCTTTCATATTCTGGTACACCATAGCGAAGCAGCGTGCTTCCACTGCCCCGTGTTCTTAAGGGCTTGCGGCAAGGCGAAACTATTTCTGTTATGTAGAAATGGCTTTCAGTGAACCACAGTAGTATATAACTCTGACTTCTCCATATGGCCTGTTGGTGCAGGCACTTCATCCATGCTGTTGAGCTGTTAAAGAAACGTGTATTTATAAAACATGTCTTGGGTTGCTTGTGGAAATTTTGAACTTGCTATTTCAGAATACTACATGTTTTTGTGGTTGCTACCACTAATTAAAAATCTACAGGCACTGTTACCAAAATTTGCATGTGCTAGACGGTTTCAGTATCAGGGTTATACCTGCCATGGTAATTTAGTGGCTATGGTGTTGGGCTGCTGAGCACAAGGTCGAGGGATTGAATCCTGGCCACGGCCGCCGCATTTTAATGGGGGCAAAATGCAAAAACACCTGTGTACTTAAATTTAGGTGCGCGTTAAAGAACTCCAGGTAGTCCACTACAGCGTGCCTCATAATCAGAAAGTGGTTCTGGCATGTAAAACCACATAATTAAATTTTTTTGAATTAAGTATCAGGGTAATCTGCTTAAAAATTCAGCTTAGGACATTGCTTAAGACAGTTGCAGTACAGCGCTTGTGTTAACTTATTCTTTGTTCCGGCGTAGTTTCGAAGTGGTGCTGCCATATTCCAGTATTCCATCAAAATTTAGATTGGCCTGCTTTAAGTGGCTTCAAAATGAAATTTTATCTGCTCTAAATTGGTCCAAAATGAAATTTAGTCTGCTCCCAGCTGCTCCAAAATGCAACTTTACTTGCTCCAAAAATTGCTCCAAAATGTCTTTGGGCAGTCCCACCCCTGAACAATGTATCTGTATAACCCCATTCCATTGATGGTGATGCAAGCTTGGTCATGGTCGAGGTGTTAACATGTACTGCAGTGGCGTAGCAACGGGGGGGCCGGGGGCCCCGGGTGGAAGGGGCCAGTTGGGGGGGGGGGGGGGCCTTATACATATGAAGGCACCCCTCTTTCCGCCGGCTACACCTGGAGGGGTGAGGGGGGGGGTGACGGAAGGCCTATGGGCCCCGGGTGCCAGACGACCTAGCTACGCCACTGACTGTATGGGGTCTGCTAATATGCCGACCACAGGAGTTCAAATCTTACTACATCCAGTCTTTTACCTTTCAATTTTGTTTATTGTTTAAAAGGATAAAATACCTTTTCAGCACAAATTTGACCCATTTGCAAGGCAGTCGATATGTAGTGTTGAATAGAAATAGAAGTGGTATGGCCAGGATTCCTGAGTATGTGAAGTTTGCTTGGGAGCGTGGCACCATTGTGTGTAGCCATTAGCAAAAAAGCGGCTTAGGTGTTACATACGATTGCTATCAAAACACATTGGAGGTAGCCAAAGAGGTACTTATGTGCCTAAAAAGACATATGGGAGCTTTGACGTAGATGTCACATGATTTCTCAGCACCTTTGAACGAGAAGGCAGGAAAAAGATACCTTTTGTGCATGCTGGTTGAGGCAAAGGGGGAGAGCCTCGGCCTCAGGGTGTGTAGCTCAACTCCTTACACCATCGTCTTGCAACATTTCATTTTTATTACTAAACCATTTTTGAAAAGAATTGTGGTATAGCACTGCCTTATTGGCACTTCACGACATCATGTATAACCAAAATTTTTTGCTAGGAATTGTTGGTATATATAAAGAGTTCTTTTGCAGTTTCTTTTTAATGTTTCTGCTATATTTCTAACCTTTTCCACTAGAACAGGTCATGTTCATGTGATCATGTGAACAGATAATATGCAAAAGTCCATAAGCAGGCTTTTCCACAAAGCTAACTTTTTCAAACCAAGTTGGCTGCCTTCCTGCTTAGTAGCGCTGTTAAAGCTGAGACATGTTTTCAAACCCTGAATGGTGGGGGAATGGACAGTGCCAGGAATTATGTCACTTACTCGCATGCTGATATTTGAATTACGAGTCTAGCTCAAGGTTCGCTGTCTTGGTTGCATCAAGAAGGTGTGTGAAAAAGTGTACTTGTAGGTTTTGCATATAATCTATACAGTCAATTGAGTCAAAGGATGTGAGGGGGATAACATATTTTTTTTCATCGTGTTCATGAGGTCTTCTCAAATATATTTTCTGGTAGCACTGAACGAACAGTGTTTTGAAAGTCAAGAGTGCATATAGTAGGTGCATATAAGGTATGTGTGTCTCATGCTAGGAGACATTGCTGCCCCTGTTCTCTCCCAAAGAAATGAAGTACAACATAATCCCTTATGTGCCTCACAGGGTGTCGCAGCGTCATTTGCATTGTTTCTACCCATCCACATTTCCATGGAGCCCATCAGGCTTTACTCATATTTAAAGTTTTATGAGTAAATACTTCACTAGGAATGAAAACTGGGTGAGTTGCTTTATGTTGTACATGTTACATAACAGCACTCATCCTGTCTCTTCCTCTTTTTCTCTGCTGTGTTGTTCACACTTTTTTGTACCGTGTAAATAATTCACCGCTGTCTTGGCTTATGACATGCATATGCACACATACAGCATCTGCAGCAGACTGTCCATGTTTTCATCAGGAGCTGAATAATTGCCTACATTTAGAGGTGGGTGAATGTAAACTTCTTTGAATATGAATAGTAAGTATCGAATATCAAAGTCAAATGCAGCCGTGTATATTGACAGTAGGAATATTTACTTCAGTATAATTAGATACCACACCTGTATTGACTAGTGTAAAAAGACCTATTGAGAAATGATCAGTTGTAAACACAAGATCACTAATTTTCAATAAAAAGAATGCACGGATAGCCTTTTGACAACTTGATATCCTGTTTGCAAACAAGCTTTCCAAAAAAGAATGGCTACTGTATGACTAACCTACCAAAAAATTCACCAATGGTTACAATACTCCCTAATGTGAACTTTGAGCGCAGCTCTATATGTGTTTTCGTTTAGCAATATGTTGGCTGGCATGGAGAATATGTCTCATGCAGCACATTGCAAACGGAGCGAAGTGTGGCGCGACTGCCTTTCTAATTGGGAGATCGCGAGAGTCATCATGTGGGGAATGTGTGGGTGCGATTCACAGCAGTTCGCCGCAGACAGACCTCCGCTCATGCAGTGCTGTGTTCCCATATATGGTATCGGGTCCATCATCGGTGCACAGATGACACGCACTACTCTGGCGCCATCTCGTAGTCATTGTCGTCGCAGAGCCCGTCTTGCATGGTACTACACTTCTTACGCTTTTGCCATACCCTCCTCCTCCGCTTTGCTCCTTGCTTTCTCTTCACTGTGGCTGTCTTTCATCCCCTGCTGTGCTTCACATTCACTCTTTCATCTTTCACTATGCTCGTTTGCTGAGTTACGAGGGACGCCGACACCGACGCTCACCACATGAACGGGTGCCTAAGAGCTGTGCTCTGAAAGGCTCAATAAATGGTTCCCGGAAAGAAGTTCAAAAGTTGTGGAAAAATAAATAGAAAGCTGCTAAAGGACTTGTACGTGTCGCCATCCTGCTCTTCATACGTTTCTGGGAGAGCGTATAATAGCCATCCTTTGTAAATTTTAGGCATTTGATCCGCTAGCCACGGTCTGAAAATGTTTCTTCTTGGCAGTTGGGCACGAAAGGCTGGTGCACTATCTGACATGTTGACTTAATTTGAGTGCATATGTGTAGCAGGTTCAGCAGAGTTAACTAAATTGATGTTAATCATTATTGCTAGTTTGACAAACATAATTTCTGTTCAATATGAAACAACCTTTAATCAATTTTTAATCAATTTTCCCTAAACAAATGTAAAGGTGCCCACTGAAAAAAAAAATTTAGCAGTTTGTAGTATGAAAGGAAAAACTGCTACATAACTATACTGCCAAACACTAAATGGAAGACTGCTAGCAAAAATCTCATTTTATCACAAATATTCACATTTTTCAAAACAAAAGAAACTGTCCTGTCGAGCGCCCGGAAACTAAAAGGTACCAATTATAGTATTGTCGAAGATTTTTCTCATGCAGTTCGAATTGCTCGCAGCCAGCTCGTTGCATTTGCCAGAATGCAATCTGCCCCCATTTAATCTGCACTACAAAACCCTGCACATTGGACCGAAGAGCCACGTGTTTGATAGCGTATCTGAAACTGTAAGAGAAGTGTTATAGCAATCGTCCGCCTGGAAAAATGCGATTACCCGCCCCCAAACTGTGCCAAGAAATCTTTCATTATCTGTCATATTCACAAATATTCGCAGTTTCCTACCTAAGCGTGAACTCGTGTCTAACATCATGATTTGTTCAAACAGCAGCATACTTATACTAACTGAAACGTGGCTTACCCCTGATGTCACTGATACAGAAGTACTTGCTGACTTGGCAGGTTTCCAAGTTTTCAGAAATGACCGCAGATGCACTTGAGGGGGCGGTGTCTTGATTGCTGTGGGCCCTAATTTATCGTGCACACCATTAGACATCGTCTCTGATCTAGAAATGTTATCGTTAATTTTTCGCGCATCGGCGCAATCCGTTTTGCTTGGTGTTTGCTACAGGGCCCCGCATACTTCACCTAACTTTTCAAGTGAGCTGAACAATATTCTGAGTGATCTCGGTACTGCACAAATTCACATGTATTGCTATTCGGAGATTTCAATTATCCCGGTATCGACTGGCTGAAACTAGCTCCCTCAAGTGCGAACCCCAGAGTTTGAAGGATTTTATAGAAGTATGTTTGAATACCAATTTTACTCAGTAAGGGAACCAACGCGTGTTGCTGGTGTCAGTGCCAACCATCTTGGATCTTATACTAACTACGAATCCTGAGAGCTTATCACGCATAACTTACCTTCAAGAAATTAGTGATCACAAAGTTATCCACGCCGAGTTTTCGTTCTGCCTTGAACGGCACGAAAAACGTAAAAAAACAATCCTTCTAATGAAAAAGGTAACTATGACGCAATTAACAACAAGCTTAAAATTTTTTTCCCTTTATTTGAAGCCCAATTTTACAGCATTCCTCTCCAGGAGAGCTGGGAGGTATTCAAATACAAAATACAGGACTTGGCCAACAAATTCATTCCTAAAATTACTTTCCGTGAAAACCATCAAAAGCCATGGTTCACTAAGACACTAAAAACATTAGAAGGCAGAAAAAAGCGACTTTTTCGTGCTGCTAAAGTGAGAGCCTCGTCTAATGCATGGCAGCGGTATTATACTGCCGAGAATGCCTACCTGATTGCTGTGAGATATGCTAAGTTCAAATTTTTCAACAACGATTTGACAAAATTGTTAAATGATAACCCGAGAAAACTTCGGAAGGTCATCAACCCTATTGAATCGCGCCATCACTCTGACCAATGAATTGGGAGAAACCGTCGGGGACCTCAAATGCGCTAACGCCTTTAACATTGCTTTTAGCACAGTTTTCACAAAAGAACCTAGCACATCTCTGCTTACGACACTGGCTAGAACTCTGTCTACTATGCTTGCTATCACAATAACTCATGATGGAATTTTATCTTTTTTAAGTAACATTAAGCTTTCTTCATCGACAGGCGTTGACGAAATCAATTCCAAGCTGTAACGAACACCAGACATACCATTACTGCGTATCTGTGTATTTTGTTTTCTCATTCACTCTCTGTAGGTCACTTGCCAAATGATTGGAAAATGGGGAAGGTTGTTCCTGTCTACAAATCTTGTAAAAAAGATTCCCCACTAAATTACCGCCCCATATTATTAACAAGCGTCCCGTGCAAAATCATGGAGCATGTCATTTATTCTAATATCATGGCATTTCTCGATAAAAATAACTTTTTTCATCCATCTCAGCATGGCTTTCGAAAGGGCTTCTCATGCGAGACCCAACTGGCCATTTTCATTCATGACTTTCATGTTAACCTCGACACCAACATACTAACTGATGCCATTTTCTTAGATTACGCAAAAGCGTTTGATAAAGTGCCACATCAACGATTACTTTTAAAACTAAGCCAGTTAAGCCTGGACCACAACATTCTGATTTGGATCAAGGAATTCTTGTCTAACCGGTCCCAACACGTCCTTGTTAATAACCATATCTCTGACTTTGTTCCCGTAACACCTGGTGTACCCCAAGGTTCTGTTCTCAGTCCTCTCCTATTTCTAATATATTGTTACGAAGAGTTGCGAAGAAATGGTTTTATTTACAGGCGATGGGTGATGATCGTAGCATGATAGCAGCGCAGCTCGGCCTCTCCAACTCTTCGTCTTCTTCGTCTTCCCTTCTTTTCTATTGTCCGTGCCTTTCGTATCTGTTACATTTCCCCGCAAGCAGACGAAGCCCGTGGGGCGAGTCAGGATGCACAAGCAGGGTAGAAAGGCTTCAGGCGAGCAATATGAGTCAGCTGAGTTCTGCTTGATCGCCGACCATTGCACAGGAGGCGAGCTATTACGTAAGTGAGTTCGCTCAGGCGGTCCACAACTACAAATGGGCCTGAATATTGTGACAAGAACTTTTGGCACAATCCACGCTTGCGTTGTGGTGTCCAAAGAAGGACCAGGTCACCTTTTTCCAACGATACTTGTACGTGACGGTCGTCGTATCGCTCTTTCGAACGACTTTGCGAGGCCAGAGTACGAAGACGAGCTATTCGACGGGCTTCTTCGGCGAGACACAAGGTCTTCGATACAGAATCATCACTGTGCAGAACGAAGGGTAAGAAAGTGTCCAGAGGGCTTCGCGGTAACCTTGCATAGAGGAGATAAAATGGGCTATAGTTCGTGGTTTCGTGTTTCGCCGTGTTGTATGCGTAAGTGATGAAGGGCAGCACGTCGTCCCAGTTCTTATGATTGGAGGAGACGTACATGGCAAGCATGTTGGTCAGCGTTCTGTTCGTTCTTTCAACGAGGCCAATGGTCTGTGGATGATACGGCGTGGAATGACGGAACTGGGAAGTGCACAAACGAAGTAACTCTTCAATGGCATCAGCCGTGAACTGGCGATTACGGTCGCTGATGATGACATGTGGTGGGCCATGACGAAGGACCACGGAACGCAACAGGAAGACCGCCACGCAAGCGGCGGTGGAAGACGGTATGGCAGCAGTTTCTGCATACCGTGTAAGATGGTCTACGCAGACAATTATCCAACGGTTCTTGTTGTTAGATAGCGGGAATGGACCCAAAAGGTCAATGCCTACTTGCTCGAACGGCGTACTGGGCGGTGTCAATGGCCGAAGGGGACCCGGGGCTGCGGTGGTCGGTCGCTTGTGACGTTAGCACGTTTCACAACTAGCGACATAGCGCTTGGTTGTTTCGTACATCTTGGGCCAGTAAAAGCGCTCCTGCGTGCGGTGTAGCGTTCGTACGAAACCGAAATGGCCGGATGTCACATCGTCATGCATGGCGCATAGAACGTCGGAGCGAAGGCTCTCGGGGACAACAAGCAGAAAACGCGCTCCATGCCCGGAGTAATTAGTTTTGTACAGCAATTTATCACGGAAACTAAAGCGACCGCTGCCTTTAGAAGTACGGGCGGCGACGAAAAGCGGATCAAGGGAACAACGGGATCAAGGGATCCCGTTGTTCTCGCTCAAAGTCTGCCGCGTCAGGGAACGTAGGAGTAACAGCAGCGAGACAGTCGTCAAAATTCTCAGCATCGCAGTCGGTAGTCGCAAGAGGAATCCGAGAGAGGCAGTCTGCGTCAGCGTGACGACGGCCACTCTTGTACGATACCACAAAGCCGTATTCCTGAAGGCGCAGCGCCCAACGTGCGAGGCGACCAGAGGGATCACGCAAACCGACCAGCCAGCATAAAGAATGATGGTCGGTGATAATCTTGAATGGTCTACCGTAAAGATAACATTGAAACTTTTGTACGGCGAAAACAGCTGCCAGGCATTCCTGTTCCGTAACCATATAATTGCGTTCAGATTTGCTCAGACAACGGCTGGCATATGCGACAACATGCTCTGCGCCACTGTGACGTTGTACAAGCACCGCTCCTATCCCGATTCCACTAGCATCAGAGTGAACTTCAGTCGGGCAAGATGGATCGAAGTGACGCAAGAGGGGTGCTGACGTTAGTATAAACTTCAGTTGAGAGAATGATTTGTCACACTCTGGTGTCCAATGGAAGGATGCATTTTGTCGCAAAATACTTGTCAACGGGTAAACGATGTCGGCAAACCGGGGAACAAAACGACGAAAATACGAACATAGGCCAATGAATGAGCGGAGTTCTCGTGCTGACTGCGGTGGCTTGAACGAGCTCACTGCTTCAATCTTACGAGGATCGGGTCTGACGCCATCCTTGTCGACTAAGTGTCCCAGGACCAGTGTTTGACGTTCGCCGAACCGGCACTTTTTTGAGTTTAGGACCAGTCCAGCTTTCTCTATGGAGTCGAGAACGAGGCTGAGGCGTTCGTTATGTTCTTCAAACGTGCGGCCAAAGATTACAACATCATCGAGGTAACACATGCATATCGCCCACTTTAGACCACGAAGTACTGTGTCCATGAATCTTTCGAATGTGGCAGGAGCATTGCAAAGGCCAAAAGGCATAACATTAAATTCGAATAGGCCATCTGGAGTCACGAAAGCTGTCTTTTCCTTGTCGGCAGGGTCCACAGGTGCCAATACCCCGATCGCAAATCAAGTGTTAAGAAATAAGAAGCAGCGTGTAAGCAATCAATGACGTCATCGATTCGCGGTAGTGGATAGACATCCTTCTTCGTCACTGCGTTTAGATGTCTGTAATCCACGCAGAATCTCCAGGAGCCATCTTTTTTTCGGACCAGGATTACTGGGGCTGCCCATGGACTAGATGACTCTTGAACGACACCTTTGTTCATCATCTCCTTGACTTGCTCGGCAATAACTTTGCGTTCGGACGATGACACTCGGTAGGGCTTCTGGCGGATGGGGTGTGCTGAGCCGGTGTCTATTCTGTGACGAGCGCGGGACGACGGTAAATGAAGGGGTGCATCTCCATGCTTGAAGTCGAATGCAGCCTCATGCCTGGCAAGGACTTGTACCAGTGCTTGCCGTTCCGATGTACTGAGAGCCTTGCTGATCATGCCAAGCATTAGCTCTTCAGAATGGCGATTATCGCAAGGAGAGCAAGCTGTAGAGACGTCCGTAGTTAGTGCCGCTATTGAGCTACATGCGGCTTCATCGAAAAGAGCGATTTTCATACCGCGAGGAAGGACAACCGGCGTGGCGGAACAGTTCAGCGCCCACAATGTGGCGACTCCTCTCGTCATGCACACGACAGAGCAGGGCATGAGTATATTTTTTTAGCACAGTTTACGTGGAGAGGCCTAACTACAAGGTCAACACAATCAGCATCAACAGTAGTTGTAGAAACACGAACGGGCGTCAGGCACCACGATGGTGCAATCACTTCATCAAGAACACTGAGTGTGTCTGTGTCCCCGTCTTCACCACCCAAGCTTTGTTTGGAATGTGCTGATATAAATAACTTGTTCAATGAGATTTCGCCACAACCACAGTCCACGGAAGCGCCGCACTGTTCAAGAAGATCGATACCAAGAATAACGTCGTGCGAACAACGAGAAAGAACATGGAATTCCGACACAAACCCTTTCCCAGCCAACAAAACACTCACAGCATAAACACCAAGGGGATGAAGCCACTCGCCGCCTACTCCACGAAAGGTAATACCGTCGTTCCAAGAAAACATAACTTTGTGGCCTAGACGGTTCTTGAAAGCGAGACTCATCACAGACACAGTCGCTCCAGTATCAACTAACACCATGGTCGGTATTCCGTCAATCGAGACATTCACTTTGTTTTTGAGCATCACAACAGGCAGAGGAATTTCTGGCAAAGACCGTCCGGCGACCTCACCTCTATTGGCCGCGGATGCTAGTTTCCCGGCGGCGGTGACGAAGAACGGCGCCGAGGGGACGGAGAGCGACAGGAACGATTATTTGGCGGTGTCAAACTCCGCTCAGAAGTTGGCGAATCGCTGCGTCTGGTCTCGTGTGGGAAGTGGTCCATTGGAAGGGAATCGGTCGTCCGCAAGTCATATGACGTACGGGTTCTGGGTGGCGAGAACATCAGGGGTGTCCTTCGTGATTGACAGCCTTGGCTACAATACCGTGATATATGACCTGTGGAACCGCAGTTGTAGCACACGGGAGGGTCGCGGTTCACAGCATCTTCCTCGAAACGGATGCTAGGCTGCTGCGGGCGGCGAGAAAGTTCGTTGTCATGTGGGTAACGTGTCTGTGCGCCTCGCTGAAATCCGTTATATCGTTCATAAGTCACGTCGTGGTAGTAGGGTCGGTACTCTTCTTGTCGTGGCCTGACAGAAGCCACAGGGCCTCGGGGGTAAAAACGCGGCTGCTCTCGTTGTGGCCGAGCGTCATAAGTAGCGCCTCTGTCGTAGAGACGTGGCTGCTGTCGGGGCGCGAGTTCATAATCCTCGGTGCCCCTCGCCGCAGGATACGGGGCGATGGATGCCACGTTTGACTCGAAATCTGGTGGTAGGCGGAAGCTGTGAGTGCCTGAATGTGTCGCTTGTGCGTGCAGGCTGAGCTCTTCCCGAACTATTTGTCTGATCGTTGATGCAAGATCGTGGGGCTGGTTGCTGTCCACGCTTGCAACTGTTGTCACATTGGCTAGCCTGCCAAACTTCGGCGTGATGCGCCTCGTTTTCAGCTGCTCGAAAGTACGACAGTGCCGAATGATGTCAGTGACGGAAGCCAGGTTGTCCTTTGCGATGAGGAAATTATAGACGTCTTCGGCAATTCCTTTCAGGATGTGCCGGACTTTATCTTCCTCAGACATTCCAGAGTCCACCATCCTACACAGTTGTATTACCGCCTCAATATAGGTCGTGCAGGTTTCGCCTGGCACTTGCGCACGTTGCAGTAGTGTCTGTTCTGCCCTTTTCCTTTTCGTCGCGGAGTCGCCGAATCGCTCTTTGATTTCGGAAACAAATCTTCCCCATGTTGTGAAGGTTTCCTCGTTATTGTCGAACCACAGCAACGCAGTATCCGTCAGAAAGAACACGACGTTTGAAAGCTGAGCAGCGCTGTTCCACTTGTTGGCGGCACTCACCCGGTGATAATGGATGAGCCATTCCTCGACATCTTCGTCCGATCTTCCGGCGAAGGGACGCGCATCTCTCAGTTGCAGAACAGAACTTGTTGGGGCAGCAGTTGGAATGGGCCGTTGTTCGTCTGCGTCGTGGGACATGTTCAGCTCCGGTGAATTCGGTGGGAGTCCAGCAATGCGACGGCTCCGTCGAAGAAGTTCTGGTTCAGCCTCCGTCTTCGGGTGTCGATTACCCCGCACCTTCCACCACAACTGTTACGAAGAGTTGCGAAGAAATGGTTTTATTTACAGGCGATGGGTGATATCGTAGCGTGATAGCAGCGCAGCTCGGCCTCTCCAACTCTTCGTCTTCTTCGTCTTCCCTTCTTTTCTATTGTCCGTGCCTTTCGTATCTGTTACAATATATTAACGACTTGCCTCAACACTTGCCAAATCCGAATGTTCACTGACGACTGTGTAATTTACCGATCAGTTTCTAACCGTTGCGACGCAGCAAAACTTCAGCATGATCTAGACCATGTCCAGGAATGGTGCGACCGCTGGCTAATGACCTTTAATCCGACTAAATGTAAACTTCTTTCCATTACTCGCCAAAAGCACCCCGTTACATGCCCGTACATAATTGCTAACGAACCTATACAAGCAGTATCATCGTTCAAATACTTAGGCGTTACTTTGTTCAATGATCTCTCATGGCATGCACATACTACAAACATCACATCATCGGCAAATAGAACTCTCGGTTTTTTTTAGACGTCACCTTCGTAATGCTCCCCAACACGTTAAATTACTAGCCGTTACTAGTCATTTATCCATTCAAAACTGGAGTATGCGTCGCCCATATGGTCCCCAAATCAAACATGCCTCGTAGATGACCTTGAAGCGGTACAAAATCATGCCGCCAGATTCGTTCACTCATCTTATTCTCACGAAGTCAGTGTTACCGCCCTCAAAGCGGAATCTGGGCTGCAAGCTTTATCCCTCTGCCGAAGCATAGCAACACTTTGTCTATTCTATAAGCTTTACCATTCATCACTTAAAGGGACACTAAAGGTTACTATTAAGTCAACGTGGACTGTTGAAATACCATCACAGAAACCTCGAAACGCTTGTTTCGTGCCAAGGAGAGACTTATTTTAAGAGAAAATGCGTTCTGAAGCGTCCGCGTTCCTCTAGAGCAGTTCAAATCGCCCGCCCTCCGATCGAGGAGTACTGACATCATGGTCTCATAGTGACGTTGCGCCATCGGTGAGGAGAACGGCGTCCGCAGACGGTGCTACGGCTTTTCTGTGCAAAACGCGAATGCGCGGCCAGAAGCAGAGCCAAGACAGAGCCGACAGCAGAGCGAAAGCGGGAGTATTGTGGCTAGCGGAAGGAGAAACGAATTACGTCCCACATTACGTCCCACGGCACACGGAGAGTCCGTTTTCGTTAAACTATAGGCTGCGCCGAGCTCGCAGCGTGGTCGGCGTGGTCTATGAGAAGCGACGAGCCTTTTCGCACTCGCAACAGGGCATAAAAATGTGCGAATCGACGCAAAACTCGGCCTAGAAACGTGCTTCGCCTCAGCCAGGGCTCAATACGACCCAAGCTGCCACGACCCAGACGTCGTTTCCCGCACCGCCACCAGGCGCCGCTACTATACCTCAAACTCCAGCGCAAGACGCCCATAAGCTGGCACTTCATTCTGTGACGTAACTTCGACGCTCGTCGCAATGGACCCTGACACCGACAGATTGGCTCGCGATGGTGGGCTCAACTTCAGCGATTTGAGCACCGACGAGCGCGACCTGCTGCTGAGGGCTCGCACTGCCGGCGTCGTTGCGTACTACGACGGCGGCCTCGACACCGGCTCTCCGGAGCGGGAAAGCAACGAGGGCTTCCCACGACATCACATGGACGTGGCATTCTCGCTGATTGTTCCAAATGAAAGTTTCGCGAGCCAGGAGAACCCTCTCAGCACGACGCGATAACGAAACTACTGAAACTCCAAAGCGTACGCGGCGCAGAGTCGAGCGCGCAGAGTCGAGCGAAAACGAAACCTTTCGAACACCCATATTACTGAAGGGTAACGTCAAAATGTTATTTTTTCTTAGAATCGAATAGACGTAGACAAGTAGCATTTTTTTCCGTCTTATAATCGAATGAAATGATATTTTTAATACGAGTAGTTGAGTATTAGTAACACAAATTATGAGGAGTCCTTTCGTCATCGGGCTAGTACCGGAATGTCGCTGGGGGGTCTCAAATCGTGTCATGCATTTACCTCAATTTCTCGATTACTAAAGCTCTGTTCGCGATTATATTGACGCCTTAGACGTTCTAGAACATTGCTCTACCACTTTAACTTGAGTTTCTGGTAACCTTTAGTGTCCCTTTAACAGTGCCCCTTACATAACACCGCACGCATACATATCTCCTCGCACTGGTCACCAACTGCAAGTTTCCTGTACACATATGAGAACTGTTAATTTTTCAGCATCTTTTTTTCCTCGTGCAGCCAAAGACTGGAACAGCCTTCCTCACAATATCGTCATTCTCACCTGTCCATCATCTTTTTCTGCCAATGTGACTGAGTACTTGTTGTCACAAATTTGAGTGTTTTATTTTTTATGTACACCCACCCCTTATGTAATACCCCCTAGTGGGGTCTTTAAGGTAAATAAATGAAATGAAATATTGCCTTCCTCTGTGAAACCAAAAACAGAGCTTGCATTGCCAATTTCGTTTCTGCTTTGTTTCTAAAACTTTTGTTGTTGTCTAACCTCTGGTAATCTTTCATACATTGTGTAGCAGACAGAGAATAGTAACCAGATTTCAATATTTTGGTTGCAAAATATGTGGTTAATTGTAAATATTCCAAATTACTGAATAGTTCCTTTTCAAATACAGTCGGCATGTAGTATGCAATTCATACTCTAAACTTCAAATATTCGCCCACCTCTGCCTACATTTATTGTTTTTTATTTAGTTATTTTTCTAGACAAATTACTGTGTTTAAAATATACTGTTGAAAACATTTGTAAACTGCTGTGATGAAAGTGTACATGGGAACATAGAAACAGTGAGGTCATTTGCCTATGTGATAATGCCCACCAATTCTCTCTAGAATGGCCATGGCTAGGACAGGAAGCACAAAAAGGTTTCACATTCATTGACATAGATGCAAAATTTTTTAATGATGTTTACACGACTACTAAATGCAAATAAGTCAAGCTGAAAATGATAGACTAATGCTCAAAAATTTCTAAGGCATCAATATTAGCATGGACAGAGCTTTAGTAAGCAAGAAAATAAGGTAAGTCTAGCACACGGTTCGCTACTCAATAGGGTTGGCCTCAGCATTGGCCCAATGATATCGCAGTGCCTCGTCATAATTATGCCACTAGTAGTCAGCCACTGATTATCA
Source organism: Dermacentor variabilis (assembly GCF_050947875.1). NCBI lineage: Eukaryota > Metazoa > Arthropoda > Arachnida > Ixodida > Ixodidae > Dermacentor > Dermacentor variabilis. Next base: position 187,775,385 of record NC_134568.1, on the reverse strand, counting down.
TAAGATGATTGCATTACATTTCAACGTGGAAAAAAGTTCAATTTGTCCACTTCTATTCTCAAAGAACTCGTTTACCCTTGGATGATGTGGGTGTATTCGCTCAGCCCCTTGCTGCCTGTGCTCCCACGTTTTGTTAACTTTGCGTGATGTAATGCTGTGCTGGTACTGCTGGCTCACAAATATGCTGACTCCAAGCAGCGGAAAATGCATCTATATAATAAAGTGAGCTTAAGTCGCTGAAAAAGGAGTCCAGCATCATGAGCTGAAGTATTGTTATCAGAGGAAACAGGCCATTGTCCATGGCAATGAGTCTTTGAAAATGATCAGCAGGTCATGTTCCCGATAGTCGTTTAGTTTGTGTCTTGATAACGTAGATAACTGCACTGTCTTGGCTCAGTTACTGGCTGCCATTTCACATTTTATGCATAAAAACCATAACACCAGCTCTCGTGCGCTGTTCTACTCTGGTACCAGCAAACGGTGGTGAGTACGTTTGCTTCATCATACTGTGTCACACATCCCGGGCAATTTGAATTGCATTGGAGGAATGTGGCATCTTCCAATCACAATTTTATCTGCGACTAAGTCATTTTTTGGCACAAGACGAATGTTACGAGGATTCTGGAAGGGCATAAAACAGTTTACATTGACTTAATAATTCTTATCAGTGCCCCTTTAAAAGCCAAAAGGTTTACACAGAGCACCCTAAATTGGCCCTTAATCAGGGTGTCTACCAACCGGGAGAACTGGGAATTCTCAGGGACTTTAAATAGTCTGGAAATACTCAAGGAAAACTCAGGAATTTGTGCTTCTATCAGGGAAAATTAGCTGTAATTTTATTAAAAGTGAATGAAAGTTTCGCTTATGCTGGCTGCAGTAACAGAAGAATCGCAACAAATCGTATTTAATGCTATGTCGCCAGCTCAAGGAGTTTTCAGAGTATAGTCAACGGCCGATTTTCCATATGCCTGATTTTTCTTACATGCCCAATAGTTTGCACGGCTTCGTGGCACCACGACATACTCCATAGAGTCAATATGTAAAAACGTCTGAAGTTTGGGATGCAAGAACGCTTAGCCGACTGGCATTTCGGACGTTTTGCTGTAACTGCGTGTCTGAAACAGCATTAATCAACGCCACCACTGCTGCCATGTTGAGTATCGCGCCGCCTCGAACCGGCGTTCTAGCAAGCAGATCTGCTGGCAGCCGTAGCCACCACAGGGCAATGCCAAGCCTAGCTGCTTCTACGTTCGCTATTAAGCTTTTTGCTGGGTGGTGCCGTTTTCTTTTTTTTTTTTCATTGCAAGAATTTGCCACTGTCAGCAATGGCACCAACTCTGCCATTGTAATCTTCCAGATTGGCTTCGAACCTTGGAAAACAACGCGTTGCATAATGCTGGTTCTCGAAAGTCAGCTTTGCCTTAGTACAGATGTTAAGCGGTGAAGCATACGCAAATAATTGCGGTGAAGCTTAAGAAGTGTGGAAAGGGGCAATTGTCACGGGAAACAGTATGTATTCATTAGCTATACATGCATGCATCCCTGTCTCCTGTCGCACTATGAGCACTGATATGCCTAATAAATTTACTGGCAGGCCTCCAGAGCTTTTTCGGACGTGCCTGTAGCGATTTGAGCCCTTAAGGGCAGTTGACATGCATTCATTTGTTCAGACGTTTTCGCAGCCCTTAGGGAGTCCAAAAAATCAGACTGACTGTACAACTGGCCAAGAGGATGCTTCAAATGGTTCGTGTGGCGAACGCGTGGTGGAAGGAGGATGAGAACAGAAAGGATCCATGCATTGAGGAATGAACGGGAAAGGAATTGTGCCGCCCCCTCTTTGATGAAGCTTGAACTTAAAAAATAAAGTGTTGGCTAACGCCGAGATGCAGGTGTCCCTCATCCTAACCAAAATAAACTTTAAAGCAGTGCAACCCAACACTGAGGTGTTGTTTGCGGGCTCATAGTATGTCAGGACAGTTAAGGTTGACTTTCCAGTTGTTGAGAGAGAATCTTAGTCATGACAAAGTTCAGGCCTCATACCAATGAGCTTCCTGTCAGTTGATAGAAATAGCTCTTATTCGAAAACACTTGCTTCTGTGTGCATCTCCTTTTCTGTGGTATTTGGAATGGGGTTTGCCTTTTTTTTTTCTTTCAAATATATTTTATTCTATGTGCATTTTACTAACACCTTACTTCTGTTTTCTTTTTGAATAAAATAAACTTTACATTTTAACATGCTTGCTCGAGAGTGACAGCATCGGGCAGCATGGTGTCAGCCCCTCTTGACATATAACAAAGTTCTGTCTCGTTCAGAAAATTTTGCAAAGGCACTCAGGAAAAACCTGGAAAACTCTGGGAATTTGGGAATGTCAGCTTGGTAGACACCCTGTTGATGTTCAGAAGAATATTCCTTACAAGATATAAATGTTCATGCATAACTGCCAGGTAATTTCCTGGTCCCTAAGGCGGTGTATTTTAATGCTAATTTGCCATAAGGACTCGTTTCATTGCGTTTCATTTCTGGAATGTACCCTTGCAGACTTGGATGTTCTGTTCATGGCAAAGTGCATAACGTGGAATATTTTGTTTTGCTTTTCAGTTCTGATATTCTAACATTCACCTTATGCATTGAACGGGTGGTTTCATTGCTGTCTATTACAGCTTCCTTCATACCAGTAGTGATGATAGGAAATGCTTTTGGTCAAGCAGAATAGCCTTTGGCTGTTTTCTTCTGATTTGAAAAAAAAAGTATAGCCTAAAATGTGTCTGGACTATCATCTTGTGACAGAAAGGTACATCGTAGAAATTAGCTTTGTTTTGTGTGGTCCTTTTTCTTGTGACATTTGATTTTGTAGACATTGTGCTGGAGTGTAACAAGATTTGGCAACAATAAATTTTGTTTCAGCTTTAATTTAGTGGTTTGTACACTTAAGGGTCATTACATTCACCTGCATTTCCCTAAGTAGTTGCTGTGGTTTCCTGTTTGTCATTATTGCAGCTTGGCAGCACTTGTATGTCACAAATTGCTGCATGGTGCAAGCTTTATGCATAATGTGTTCACAGTGATTTCTGAAGTCGTGGGAGAGATAGCATGGTCATGACACAATAAGCGTATAGCTTGTTCTGCACGAGCTGAATTCAGGCGCTAAACTGGTATGAATTGGTTTGCTAAGTGCCAAGTGAATCAAATGTACCTTTATTAACTAGTTTTAAAGAGTATTTTTTTATTATAGCGTGCAACCGTTACAAAACTGGTTTATTTTTTTGTTTTGCAGTTGTTGTACTAGTCGCAATATGTGGAGATGCTTTTGCCAGCCACCGTAAGTGTCTTTGCCTTTTTTACACTCATTCATTAGCATCTGCCTTTGTTCTGCCTTACGATAGGATACAATGAGAAACTTCAGAAGACCTTGCAAGTTCTGTTATCAGATCTAACCTGATCTTTCTATTTCCTTTATTTTTTCTTTTCAGCAAGCAGACTTGGTAGTGAACTTCTGAAATGTTTGTGTAAAGCATTGCTGTTCATTGAGAAAAATGTTACATTGATAACTTACTTCAGTCTCCTGACTGTAGTTATTAAGCATCCCTCGAGGCATTGTAAACAGATGAGTACAGTGTATAAATCACATGGTCACGATTGTGTTTGTAAAGTATTACATCGATCTGTGCGACGAAAATAGCTAAAAATTAGAGCAAAAGCCAGTGCACCAGAGGCTACATCCTCTTCTTCTCGGCAGATACTGATGGCATTCAGGCACAAATATTTGCAGTAGTGCAAAGAGCTGTGAAACTGCCTCTAGAAATGTGAGAAATGTGTGGTGCAGCAACAAAACTAGGGAGACAAAGAAAAAAGGAGGTGTAGTTGATGTGAATGTTGTGTAGGCCCTTGGCTTTGATATAAAAAAGAGGAATGTCACTTGCCGGCACTGGTTAGCGTAAGGTCGCAATAGCTTTGTAACCCGTTTGGGTATTCTGGGCCACCTTAATGAGTGTAAAATTCAATGTGATATTGTAGGCCTTGGCTTGTCCTTAGATTCTCCTGCCCAGCAAGAGCACTTGTGGGATTCTCACCTGTGCTCTTGGGACAAAGAAATGACAACACAGTAGGGCAAACAATCACAAGGGCATTTATTGCACCTTTCATAGACTAATGCCTGCTAGCGGAGTTGCTATCCACGAACATGCCGATGGGCGCTCGACAAATCGCGGAAGTCCGACTCACCGCGACCGGATAACGAGCGAATATGTTCGCCCCATGCTGGACACCAACGCTTGGTCGATCGCGCGTATGGTGGCGTGTTCGAACGAGGTCTTGCAGAAGCGTGGATCGGCGCACACGTGGAACGTTGTGCGGCTTAACGATCCCGAGCCAAAGAGAAAGAGCCTCCTTTCCGCACCAAGTAACCCCGCTGTTAGGTGGCGTAAGTAGAGCCACACTCGCACCATCTCTCGCGATGCGCTTCAACCACATCGACTGCCGTGGGCATCAAGCCACGCGGCGAAGCTGTATTACAGGAAACGGGAGCTATGCAGGAAAACAACATATCAGAGGATGTGTGAAAGTCGCGCATCCCCACACACTATCCCCCTTGTTTTCGGAGCTTCTGCTTAGAGAAGTGCCCTATGTGATCGTACTGGGGTGATTCCACGAGAGATCAAACACGCACGTCTGCTTGAACCTTTGTTTTGTATAGTTATTTTATACCGTATTTATTTGAATCTAGGCTGATAGTTTTTTTTTTCAAATAATCATATTCCAAACTTTATGGTCGGCTTAAGAGTCGAGGATTTTTGAAAAACACAAAGTTTTTCATTCAAACTACTAAATATGTGCATAGCTAGCTCCATCTAGAAAAGTCAGTATCGCAGACGCTACTAGCCGTGCCAGTAGCCAACCGTACACAAGCGAGGTCGCCATTTTGACCTGTGTCGTGTCGGCCGTATCAGTGTGCGGCGTGGTGTTATCGCGATGGCGCCAAGCAGGAGATGCCACTACAGTGCCGCTTTCAAGTGAGAAGTTGTGATAGCCACAGAGGCATCGTCGAACCTTCACGCCGGGAGGGTCTTCGGCGTCAATGAGAGAAATGTCCATCGTTGGAGGGGACAATGACAGCAGCTTTCTGCGTGCGCCACAACGAGGATGACATTTAGCGGACCAAAGAAAGGCCGTCAGCATGAAGTGGAGACAGTTTTGGCCGACTTTGTTCGGACGCAGAGAGCAGCTGCCCTTCTAGTGACAACAGAAGTGCTCCAAGCGAAAGCTAGGGAACTTTCGAGGGAGCGAGGCCTAATGCCAAAGGATTTCAAAGCCAGCCTGAGCTGGCTTCAAAAATTCATGAAGCGCTTCGGCGTCAGCCTCCGACGTCGCACTTCAATCTCCCAGAAGCTGCCAAGGGATTTCGAACAAAAGCTGATTGCTTTTCAGTGCTACGTGCTGTAAAAGAGAGAAGCGGCAGGGTACAACCTTGGGCAAATCGGTAACGCCGACCAGATGGCTGTGTATTTTGATGGGCCAGTGGCGTACATTGTGAATGAGAAGGGTGCCAAGGAGGTGAAGGTGTGCTCTGCAGGCTACAAAAAGCAGCGCGCAACTGTGAGTGCTGTGCTGCACAGCTGATGGACATAAACTCCCTCCTTATGTAAAACTCCCTCGTTATAAAAGGAAGACACTGCCTGCTCGAGAAACTTTTCCAAGAAATGTCATTGTGCGGGCAAGTGAGAACAGGTGTATGACGGCTGCGATGGTGGAAGAGTGGGTCAAGATTGTGTGGCGACGGCGTCCAGGAGCCCTTTTGACCAAGAACTCTCTCCTTGTCGTCGACTCTTACCATGGGCACTTGACTGACAACATGAAGGCTGCACTCGCCCAAGCGAACACGGACCTTACTGTCATACTGAGCAGCATGATGGGCCAGTTGCAGCCACTTGATGTCTGTGTCAACAAACCTTTCAAGGATCGTCTGCGGAAATATTACACGGACTGGTTCACTGACGAAGACCACATGCTAACGGCAACGGGCTGCATCAAATGTGCATTGCTGTCGCAGCTGGCGGGCTGGGTAGCTGCAGCATGGGACGACATCCCAGGTACTTTGATCGTGCGCACCTTTAAAAAGTGCAGCATATCTAATGCGCTTGACGGTACCGAAGATAGTGCACTGTTTGAAGGTGACAGTGACAAGCACCACAGGGACGACGAGCCTAGCAACGACGATGATGTTGAATGAGCTCTGCACGTTCAGATTCAATAAATGCTGTTTGCATTTTGTGAAGGCTGTCCTCGCTTTTTTTGTTCGACCTACATTCGAGGCAATATATATATTTTTTTGTTGGCTTCGGACTTTAGGGATTAACTTAGAATCGGGGGTCGGCCTAGATTCGAGTAAATACGGTATGTCATGTAAGAATATTCAGACTGCATGGAACCAAAAATTTTATTCCGAAAATGTTCCCAGCAAGCCAAAAAAAAGTATATATTTGAAGGTGGTGGCACAAACGTCCTATTGCTTACCACAATATTTTCAGATTTCACTGCTAAGTTAAATGCAAATGATAAATGTTGTGTCAAGAACCTTTTCTGCTCATTTTGATACACTTCACAGTGAATTATTTCTGTGCATTTTTTGTATGCTGTCACAAACTAATAATTTTTAAAAAAGTCCAAACATGGCCGAAATCAGATAAATTTTGCAACTTTGATGCGTCTTGGCCCGTTTTCTATTTCACAACGAAACTTGAAAAAAGTGTCAGGCATAGAACGATCTATTTGCAATATTTGTAGAAAATATTGTCTTTCTACAATAAAACACAAGAAAAAAATAGTTCAAGAAGTTTTTTCAAAAACTAATTTTTAAAGAATGAAAGAAACTCGGGTTCCAATTTTAGAAAATGTTTTAGATGGAAGTCCACTTATGTCGTCCAAAATGTGGGGGCGATGTTTCCTCGTTTGCTTTCACAAAATATAACAGGCCGAAGTGGCCCATGTTGAGCATGCTGGCTTCAGTACCTTTGCTGGTTGTTTGTCAATTTGCATTGTACGCAAATCTAGTTCTGTTTCCTTTGCTGCTTCACAACCTCGCTCTTGCAGCTTGTTTTGAACAAAAATGCATGGTCAGATTTTATTTTTGTCCAGCAGGTGCAGAGTTTGGGGGCAGCCGCCCCCTAAAGTGCTAATGCGTACTGAGTTTGCAGCGTACAGCCTTTGTGGGCATCGCACTTACACCTCTATTATTCGCTTGTCAACAGCACGCGAGACACTACGAGTGCACGTTGTGGCTGACTTTGACAAAACCCGCCTGGTTGACACAGTAAACCACCTGTAAGCGGCGCCAAGGCAGGCTGATCCGTAAGCGACTGAGAGCTTCCATAATCGGCAGGTGTGCCGTTATAGAGGTGCTACTTCACCGCCTGCTCCTGTCTCCACGTGCAATGGATACTGGAATCTTCTTCGGCACCAACACGTGTGACTTGCACTGTGCCTTTCCAAAAACTTATCCAGGTCATTTCCTGAGCCGTTTAATTAGTTTCCCATTATCAGGTTTTCCACGTCGCTCACAGTTGTCTTCCTGTCTTACCTTGACCTTCACCTCTGCATTTCAGCTGTTCGAAAAAGTGCAGTGCAGCATGACTGACCCAAATGCTGCCAAAGTTGCCTAATTTATGGTGTTTTGTCAGCGCCTTGCTGACGCACTTTCCCACACTGAGAACAGCAGAGGTCACTGATGGCGCTAGACTTACATTTTCCTTTGATAACGAGCGTGGCACACACGTTTTCACAGTGAAAAGCTTTAGATGGCCTTGTTCATAGAACAGGAAAGCTTGCAACAGAAAGGAGACTCAATCACGACAGCGGCACAAAAAAAGCAACTGGAAGAGTGCAGTGCTGCTCAGTATAAACATTTTGACTTGGTCTAGCTGTTCACTACATACGATGCATGCGGCTCATAGCTCACTCCGATTATTGTGTGCCGACAAGAAGATCACAAAAAAAAAAAAAAAATGTTGCGTAAACGTTTTGAATGTTGCCTCCCTGCGGAAGCTACTCCCAGAGGCTCCGATAAGGTCTGCAAGCACTGCTTTATGTGCCTCAAGGAAATCCTGTCTTATCTAGTGACACCTGTGATGGAGCAGATGAGCCATTTCTTTAGGAATGAGAAGCCATTAACAACTTGGAACAGGTACGTCTAAAGCCCTTCCAGTACACGTGGATGGAGGGGCTCAATGTTTCATCATTGAAGCCACAATCTTTCATTCACAAATGCAGCACAAGATCTTACAGAAAAAGAAAATGGCCCAAGATTGGAAGTGTTGTGGTGATGAAGATACGTTCAACTTTTAGCACTGTATACGAAAGCGTCGGCACACCTGAACCGTCTTTGGCAGAATTTTGTGCATGTGCTGGCTGATTAAATAGCTTGAAGCAACTGTACGAGGCTTAAAGGTCCTATAGAGAGAACCTTCGTCTGTTAAGCATCATGAAACCAGAAGTTGAAAACAAATGCGTTCAAGAGGCAGTCCCAACTGTCACAATGTACATGCTCAGAAAGGCCCGAAATTGGCGCGAAAAGCATTGAATGTGGTCAGATTTTGATCTGTACACGAGGTCAAGGTTAAGCCCAGATGTACAAGCTGCGTTTGACTACTTTACTATGGATGAACTTCGTTGGTCTCAGCAGATCCCCCAAACAAGAAGGACGTTGTGTCACTCATCACAAACGGCGAGAGAGAGTACGTCTTAAAGCACCCACCGTGGTTGCTCAGTGGCTATGGTGTTGGGCTGCTGAGCACAAGGTCGCGGGATCGAATTCCGGGCACGGCGGCCGCATTTCGATGAGGGCGAAATGCGAAAACACCCGTGTACTTAGATTTAGGTGCACGTTAAAGAACCCCAGGTGCTCGAAATTTCCGCAGTCCCCCACTACGGCGTGCCTCATAATCAGGAACGAGAAGAGCGGAGGTTAACCGAGGGTCCCAATTTTTATTAATCATATAATGAGAAGCCAACAAACACTGACACAAAGACGCAGGCGCGAAATGCGAAGGCTGTGGGTTCAGTTCCCACCTGCGGCAAGTTGTTTTTTCATCCACTTTAATTTCCATTAATTTATCGTTTCTTTATTTCATTTATTAAGCACAAGTAATTTCCCCTATGTTGTCCTTGGTGTCAGTGTTTGTTGGCTTCTCATTATATGACTAATAAAAATCGGGACCCTCGGTTAACCTCCTTTCTTCTTGTTTATTACATAACGAAGGTCTCAAATCCGGCAACATCGATGTTTTCAGGTAGCATGTGTGGGTTTATTGACCAGTTGCCTTCACCCAGAAAGATCACGTTCTCGTGACGCCTGCGGCAAGAAGGATGTTCCACGTCCGCCGCCAAGGTATGTGAGTTATGGTGCTGGCTAACACTCCCAGGGTTCTACTAGGACACATAAATACCCGAGAAAGTGGATGGGGAAACAGCGCCGCGGTATATCAATTGGTAGAGCATCGCACGTGAAATGCGATGGTTGTGGGTTCGGTTCCCACCTGCGGCAAGTTGTTTTTTCATCCACTTTAATTTCCATTAATTTATCGTTTCTTTATTTCATTTATTAAGCATAAGTAATTTCCCCTATGTTGTCCTTGGTGTCAGTGTTTGTTGGCTTCTCATTATATCATAATCAGAAAATTGTTTTGGCCCATAAAACCCGATAATTTATTTATACGTCTTAAAGCGGTTTATCACACATTCTTTCCACAAGACATTCCAGTTGTTCAAAGCAGCTAACTGCGAGAGTGCCATTGCCCTGTCAAAGTTTTACAGCCTGCGTTCAATATGGGTGCTGCTCGCACCACAAGAGGTTTGCATTTGCATTTATTTCACTAATGCCAACCTTTGTGTCTCCGTGCTTGAGAACGTAACTGGCATTGAAGTTTCATTACTAGGCATGAAAGCATTGTGGCTTTGTTGCTTCCAAACCACAGATTGTTTGTTAGGTGAACGCGAGCGCTGTCCATGGAGTGAAAGCCTCACTTTGGCCAGTCTGGGAATGGTCGACAAGGACTAGGTCACATTTGCAGTTTGGGAAAGTAGTGGCTTGATCAAGAAGGCGTCATCTCCAACTCTTTTTGTGAAAGAGCTCGGCAAATGGGTGACAAAATGGAGTCCTCACGAACAGGATACGCTTGTTATAGCGGACCCACGTACCAGAGACTTTGTGGTATAATGAACCATTATTCAGCATTAGTTACAGTGGACTATCGGCTACAGCGCACGAAATTAGCGTGAAGTTTTTTTTTTATAATTAGGTATATAAAATGGACCTTGGCCATGTCGACACGGGCTGACAACTGACCTGAGAGGGTCAGCTGACGATTGGGACTCAATAATCGCGCACGCAAGGAAGGAAGGCTGGGCGGAAACGCAGTCTTTCGCGCGCAAGGCACCGGGGGGGGGGGGGGGGGGGGTGTCACGACTATATGTGCCGTGTGCATACAAAGCTTTGAAAGTGAGACGTTTCAGATGTTACGGACTTCGGATAAAACGACCATTTTTTTGTCAGATTATTAGGGTGCGTTGTAACGAGAGTCGACTTTACATATGCCGCCCTCAAGCCATGGCTATTCATGAGGCAACGAAGTGCGAGCAGTGCAGAAGCATTTCTACATTTTGATTTTGCGGAAAACTGGACTGTTGTTCTCTCAAATGAAAAACAATTGTACCATTGGCACAAGAAACAAATCTCCATTTTCACCTGTGTTGCCACAACAAGGACAGCACCACACAGCTTTGTTGTCATAAGCGACGACATGCATTATGATGCAGCCGCACGCCTGCTATGCCCTAAGTAAAGTGCATGAAGTGTTAGATGAAAAAGCACTGATCTACTGTCACGTAACATATGCAAACACTTGTGCAGCAAGCCATTTTAAAGATAGGTACCAATTGTATGAGTTGTGCCACTCCCAGTGCACGTCCGTGAGGTGGATATTTTCCACTACTGGGTATGGGAACAATGCTTGTGACGGTATGGGTGGAATCCTTTAGCAACAAGCTTCCCTGCACAACCTGAGGTCGAAGTGTCGCCTCCATTCAGTCGGCACATGAGATTGTCTCGCAACTTAGCAGCAACCTCAAGAATGTGGCCCTTGTTTGTGCGCCTGCTGCAGCCTTCAAGGTGCATCATCAGCAGAAGTCAGTGGAGTGGAAGAGAGTAAATGTTACCGAACTTGAACGAGTCATCACGGCACTTAAGCCAGCGCTCTCAAAATGGGCCTCTTTGTCCTGTTACATTTTGTGAATAAAGCAAATGAGGGAACATATCGCACCCACGTTTTGCCTGACATAAGTTGACTTCAAATTTTTTTCAAAAATAGGAACCGAGTTTACCATATTTACTCGAATCTTATGCACACTTTTTTCTGATAAAGCTTGTACAAAAATTGTGTGCGCGTTAGTATCGAGTATGACCCTAAATCTGTACCATATCACCATCGGCATTTCAAAACAGCCATCTTGTACGCGCTTCGAGCCTAGCTGCCGTAGCTTCCTCCATGTGCTGTAGTATGTATGCTTATGTTAGTCCATGACCTACTGGAACTCCAGACCTGTGCAAATATCCAGTTTCCATGGGAGCCACTTGCGCCCACTCCCGTTCAACCGTTGGCCATTAGTGTCACTTTTATAACCTGTTCGTCTGCTACTCTACGGTTGACTGGTGCGGCGTGTTAATTAGTGCAGCGGGTGTTATGTTGTGACGAAGTGCTTGCCTAGCTGATTATTTTTGCGAGCACAGTGACAGTGATGTCGCAAGGCTTTCATTGGTCACTTGGCTCCAAAAGTTGAATGCCCGAACCTAAAAAATGTTGGTGCATGTAGTCCGCTGCTCTCTAAAATAGAGTTAAATTGCCGCTCCTATTGCCTTTTTTAAGCCGTAGCAAACCGCACAGATCTTGCAGATTATTATAAGTCACATTGTTTATAGAGCTCGTAAAGTATGCAACAGTTCCATTGTATACATTGTAAAGTTCGCTTTGCGCTCTTTAGAAACCGGAAACTACCGTGACGATCGACCACAGAACAATCGTTTTCTGTCGTCGAACGTTAGATTCATTTGAACTCTTAAGGGAAGCTGAGAGCTTTTCCAGAAAAAATGAGAAGAGCAGTACGTCGTGGTTTTCAACCCTCTGAATTCGAATATCGCATCGAAATTGAGCGAAAGAAAGCGCAAACATATTTTATTTTGACGAAAAGTACAGCAGCAGACACGCCCAGCTCGCGCGCCTCGTTTCCGCCTATGATTGGTCGGGCGCCTCGTGACGTCAACAATGGTGTTTGTCCGGACCGACTGCTGCCGCTACACACGAAGCACGGTGCAAGGTAGTTTGGTGCTGTTTTGCTGCGACGGTCATGAAAAATTTCAAGAGCTTGCGTTTCTCTGAGCAGTTCGGCGTTAAGTCCAAACTCCACGAGAGCGATTTTGCGCGCGACGGTGACGGGCGACGGCTTCAAGCAACAAAACAGGCTGTTGCTTGAAGAGATCGCTCGGTGTTGTCGCTCGATTGCTCATTTCTAGAAATCTAGAACTCGTCGCTCGTCGCCCGGAAATGCTGTCAGCGACTAGCCAATAGTGTGAAGCCAGAACAGGACGTACAGACTTCAAATACTACTGTTTGTCGCACGGAACGAGCAAACTATCTAATTTTACATGTGCAAAAATAAGAACCTAGTGCAAGACCTTTTGAAATATTTTATGCTCCTTTTTCAGTAAAATACATTAACTTAAATTGATAAAGCAAGCGTCACGTTTGTTTCGGCGCGTATATTGCTGCCTTCATACCGGGAAGTCGTCGCTCAAAGCCGTCGCTCGCGTGGGGTTCGGCTTGCAGGCGACGAGTGAACGCAACACCCATCGCCTCGCTTGTCGCGCTGTCGCTGTCGCGTGCAAGATCACTTGTAAGGGGTTTATACTTTACTCCCTAAATGTACGAGCCGATTGTGAAGAGCCGGCCTCTCCAAGAAGCAAAAAATGCTGGTGCAAGCACTGCTTTCCACGCAAACGAGGGCAAAGTGTTAGCATCTCCTTGTGTTGGAAATGTTCTTTGGCGAGTATGCTTTTTTCTAAGCTGCATTCAGTGTTCCAGTGAGTACGTTTCTGGGCAAACAACTGTAGTGTTATGTTCCTGCATGCCTCCTCGTAGAACGTAAGCGGTGGTGCGATCTTTGGCATTTGTGCGCTGCGCCAAAGCTGTCGGCAATCTACACAGACGGTTTAAACGCGGGAAAAGTTTACTGGCTATTGTAGCACGCGTAGTATAGAACCTTCATCAGCGCGCCATCCGCACGCTACTCATAACCAGCGAATTCCGTCGGCTACGTGAGATGGTCAGTTTCTCTATGTGTGCGAGAGATGGGGGAGCGCAGCATCCTGGCGTGAGCAGGCTTTCCAACATATGCAAACTTTACACTTGCACTGCGTTATGGTAGCTGCATGCAGGCTGTTTCACAACACACATGCGAATAGAAAATTCACGGCGCTTGGCGATGAAACCTGCGTCATGGGTGAGAGATAAACACTTACCTTCGGTTCAGCGTGCTAACACGAATGAGAAGCCAAAGCACGCATTATTGATGAACTCCGGTAGAAATCGTCACGGAAGTGGTTAGAGCACAACATTGTTGTTCTTGAACGCTTGAAGTTGTTTTGCTTCACAGCAGCCTCCCACTTAGCTGAAAGCTTCTTGTCTTGCGGGAAGTAATGGAAGAAAACATCCTCGCGGCCGCTGGTTTTCATGCAACCGTAGGCTGCACAGAACGCCGGCATTGTCGGCCCAACCTTTCAATTGATGGTGCGCACGTTAACTACCACTCTACATAGACACAAACAAAGGAATGCAGGGTTGAGCGAAACAGCTTATGATGGCACGCATGCAGCAACAAGCACGGTCATGCACTGCCGCGGAAACTGCGAAGAAACGGAACACCAGTGCTGACGTCACTACGCCGCAGTTTCCAGTCCGCTCGCATCGTCAGCGTCAGGAGCAGCGCGCGGCGCTCGATGGGGGGCGGAGCGACAGCGCAATTTTGACCGGCGATTGCGTCGCTCCTAAGTGAAAAATCCCCCCCAAAATTTTATCTGCATTTTTTACAAGGTTCCCGCATCCGTATATGAGCGTCTTATTGAATTTGACAGACTCCTCAGCTTCCCTTTAAAAGTTGTTCGTGAATGTGTCCGGAGTTCAAAAAGAGAATTACGCACAGCTTCACTGTGTACATATCTTTCGTACCACTGTTATGGTTCCGCCGTACCACGCAGAAAAGCTAGATTTGCAGCTTGAAAAGAGTTTCGTGACACAAGGCCTGCAGTGCAGCACATTTTAAAGCACTGACATCACTTTTGCAAGCTTTCTCCTGAGCTAGACATCCAACAGCATCAAAAACAAGGGTATCCTCACCTTTCCTTGAAATGGACTGGATCAACCCGTTGCACGCATCGGGCGCAGGACTTACTTGTGAATACTTTTACCAGATCATCTGCTTTTCACTAGGGCACACAACAGTAAATCCTAATGTCATCTACGACATTAGGCTATCTGTAATCAACTCAAGACAGCTAGATTATCCTATGAATCTTTTAAAACAATTTTTCCACTCTCTAGCAGAGGCTATAATAAAAACATCTTCGTCGGAAGTGCGTCTGGTTTGGAACAAGACTTGAAAAAAATTATTAACTCCAACCAATAATTTATTTGAAACGCAACGTTTCGGGACCAGCTCGGTCCCTTCTTCAGGGGTGACTAAAATGTGGGCCAGCAGCAGCATGGCGGCTCGGCACCACTCTTTTACGGACTCCCAAAAATTCATAAACCTGACGTTCCACTACACCCCATTGTCGACTTCACCACCTCGCCACTTGGTGTCCTCTCGGCCTACCTTCATCGAGTCCTCACCCCCCTGACTGACGACACGTCAACGCACGTGCGCAACTCCAACCACTTCGTCGAACGTCTTTCCCGCATACGACTGGAAGAAAATGAGTGCATGGTTCCGTTCGACATGATCTCGCTCTTTACCAGCGTTCCTGTGCCCTTTGCCATCTCCGCAGCGAGACAAGCCCTAGAGGCGGATGCTGACCACAGCACCAGGACAAGCCTGACCCCAAATGAACTCTGCCGGCTCTTGGAGTTTTGCCTGAGCAGCACAGCTTTTTCCTTCAAAGGGGAATTCTATAAACAAACCAGCGATACTGCCATGGGCGCCGCGATCTCGGTGATTTCGCCAACTTGACGATGGAGGCCATTAAAGAGAAAGCACTGCAGTCATTTCAAGAAAAACCAACTTTTTTCGTTCGATACATTGTTGATTGCTTCTGCATCCTAAAGCCATCAGAGGTGGCAAACTTCCTTGCACATCTGAATTCGGTTGAGCCCTCTATCCAGTTCACAATGGAGCGGGGAAAAAGCAACACATTGCCATTCCTTGACGTCCTTATAAGAAGACAAGGGGGCGATCTAAAGTTCGGTTTGTATAAAAAGCCAACTCATACCGGCCGCTACCTCAATTTTAATTCTAACCACTCTGTAAACCGCAAAGCATCCGTCGTCTCCTCTCTTCTGAGGAGAGCAAAGTCCATCTGTTCCTCCGAAGCGGAGAAAAAAGAAGAA
The DNA here is from genome assembly GCF_050947875.1 of Dermacentor variabilis. Taxonomy (NCBI): domain Eukaryota; kingdom Metazoa; phylum Arthropoda; class Arachnida; order Ixodida; family Ixodidae; genus Dermacentor; species Dermacentor variabilis. The sequence goes on along the minus strand of NC_134568.1, from coordinate 187,759,740 downwards.
GAAGCCACCATGTTGGCCGATCTGCTGAAGAATGGCTACACACGCCGCTTTATTCGACGCGTTTCCCGCCATCAGGATCAGAGGACAGGCAGGCCAGTAACAACGGAAACAACATAATGTGCTCGTGTTGTGCTTCCATACGTGAGGGGCACCAGCGAAGCACTGGCACACATCCTACGAAAGTACGATATCTGCGTAACCCACAAACCCGTTTCTACAACAATCGGCCGCAACATACCATGACCCAAAGACAACATCCCCAGAGAAAAACAACCAGGTGTAATCTTCAAAATCCCGTGCTCCATGTGCCCAGCTTCGTACATTGGCAAAACAAAAAAAAACCTACCCCAGCGGATAAGGCAACTCAAGAATGACGTCTGATTGTTGAACTCAGAAGGCAACCCCCTCGCCGAGCACTGCGAGCGCGCCGACCACAGAATCGATTTCGAATAAGTGAGCGTCTTGGCCATGGAGCATAATTCGTTTAAGAGACGTCACGTCGAGGCTTGGCACATCTGGCTCGCAAAGGCGACAATGAATAGGACGCCAGGAACGCTCCTCTCCGCGTACGTTAGTGGACTGCACCACATGCTAACAAAGGGAGACCGTAGGCTGCCCCATGCTGCTGCTAGCCCACATTTTAGTCACTCTTGAAGGGACCGAGCAGGTCCGGAAGCGTTGGGTTTCAAATAAATTATTGGTTGGAGTTAATAATTTTTTTACTGAGGCTAGGAAAGGGGAATTTATGCCGTTGATCTAGCATTGCAGCTGCCACCTATGCTCGGTGTTTACTTTTCTTGCACCGCTCCTCTTCCTCTAATTTCACTATTCAAACACAAAGCGTTTGCAAATTTTTTTCTTTTTATATTTGTGAATTTATTCATTTACCATCAACACAAGCACTTTGTGCTTGCTGAAATGGCAGCACGAGCGCTGAACAGATCGCAGAAGCAGACGACAGCGAACAGGTTATAACTAGTGCCACTCTGCTTGTACGCTCTGTCCCTAGGCAAAAGGGGCGAACTAGAGCAGGGAGATCTGTGCAGGTCTGGAGTTCAGTAGGTTGTAGGTTAGTCCACCGTCTGTCTTCTCGTTTTCTATGTTTGCTTTATCAGCATGGAAGTGCTGACTGCGAAGACATGCTGAGTCTTCGCCACCTATGCGAAAGTGATCATGTGTGCAGAGACTCGCGGAAATCAGGCCACCCCATCACGCGCGTTTGTAGTTGCCGAAACTTGCGTGTGGGACTAGCGCAAACGGGAGAGGCGTTCTACTCCGGCGGCTGCTGTGTAGGCACGGCCGCATGGCCCCTATCTAGAAAGCAATCTGTGATATGGAGACAGTCTATGCTGTGGGGATGTGCGACTCTCACGCGTCCCTTGATATGTCGTTTTCCCACATGGCTCCCGTCTCCTGCGGTTACGCTTTGCCGCGTGGCTTGCGTGATGTCTGCGGAAGTCGGTCTGGTTGAGGCGCAGTACGAGAGATGGCGCGAGTGTTGCGCTGCTAACGCCACCTACCGGCGAGCTTACTTGGGCGCGGAAAGGGAGAGGCGCTCTCTCTTTCGTTCGGGAACGGCAAGCACCGCGGACATGCCGCGCTTGCACCTATCCATGCTTCTGAGAGACCGTCTCGCATGGCCTCCTTCGAACGCACGACCGTTCGCGTGACCGTACGCGCGAACAACCAGACGTTGGGATCCAGCACGGGGCGAACATATTCGCTTGCTATCCGGTTGTGGTGAGTCGGACTTCCTAGATTTGTCGCACGCCCATCGGCATGTTCTGTGGAGAGCAACTCGGCTAGCAGGCATTGATCTATGCAAGGTGCAATAAATGCCCTTGTGATTGTTTGCACTACTGTGTTGTCGTTCCTTTGTCCCAAGAGCACGAGAGGAGAATCCCACGACGCATCTAGGTGCACCGCGCTGTATTCTCATCGTTCAGTTCACGTTGAAGCGACAGACCGCGCAAAGGTCCATTCGCTCTCTTCTGCTACCGCACCTCCTCACTCCAGCATTCGCATAAAAAGTTTCCGTGGCCATTACTGAGACGTGTTCATGTTTGCTTGTGCGCGCTTGACACCATGGTTCTTAATTGAGTTAGGAAGCCAATGTTTAAAAGTTTATATACGGCCGATAAAACCACTATCCTTACTTTTCGTATAGCATCCTACTAATTTGCCATCGCAATCCATGCTTCGCCTTTCAGGCAAAACTGCGACTTTTTTTTTATTAATTGTAACTTTAGTGCATTGGGGAGTTAATCTTTGTTTCTCCAAATGAGAGAAAGTTGTATTTTTGTATGAAATAATGAGGTGCGCGGTACTTTAAAGGACTTTTTTTTGTCACGTAGAACAGGTGTGGGTTACAATCGAGGGTGCGTTACAATCGAAGGTGCGTTAGAATAGAGTAAATACCGTATTTTATGTCTTGAAAATGAGTTTTTAAAAAACTTGTTTATTTAACTTTTTTTCCTTCTCTGGTGTTTTATTAGGAAGATAATATTTTGCATAAATGCTACAAAGAAAGAATTCTGTGCTTGAAACTTTTTCAAGTTTCAAATAGAAATTGCACCAAGACACATCAAAGTTACAAAATTTTTCTGATTTGGGCCATGTTTAGAATTTCTTTACATTTTTTTAGTTTGTGGACAGCATTAGAAAAACGCATCAAACCAATTTACTGTGAAGCATATTAAAATGAGCTGAAAAAGATTTTGGCACAATGTGTTTAGTTTCCATTTAATTCTGCCAGGAAATCGTTAAATATTAGAGTAAGTAATAGGAGGACACTTGCGTCGCAATTTTCAAATATTGTTTTGGCTTGCTGAGAACGCCTTTCGGGATTAAAATTGTTGGTTCCGTGCAGTTTGAATATTCCTACATGACATATAATAAAAAACCAAGCAAAACAAAAATATCAAGCGGACATGCATGTTAGATCTCTCGTGGAATCACCCATTGGATTTCATCAGGTCACACTGGCTCAATTTTTGTCCACTTCCCTGGTGCATTTTGTATCAGTGTTGATAAACAGTCTTGCTGATGTTATCTTGAACTCTAGCTGATTGATTCAATTGTAAGGCAGGGTGTCATGGCCCTGTCACAGTTTTTGATATTTGACTTACCGTATTTACCGTACTCGCATATGATAGCAGTTTTTTCTAAAAAAATATTGACGCAAATTCAGGGGTGCGATTATTACGCAGATTAAATTTCCCGCGAAAAGAAAATAAAAATTTTTTCATCCCGCATTTGCTGTGGGATGACAACAGGTCAACGAATAGGCGACTGCCGCTGTATGTAATGCGGGACACCAAAACAAAAATGGCAGCCGGCGGAGCAAGCCGAACACGCCGAACGCCATTTTTTTATCTTCTCGTGAGTACATTACGTGCATTGAAACAGTTTTTTCCGTATTAGATATGAATAATATCGTTAATATCGACAAGTTTGCGGCATTAACATAGCCATGTCCACTTTGAGGGGACAGAAACAGAGATGGGCGTGCTTAGCTGCCAGTGACATAGAAACACATGGCGGGTATGCTGCGGAAACTGCGGCATTTATCTTCACTACTGTCCTGATACAGCACATTTCCGTTAAGGGTGGGCGGATATCTTAGATGTGTTACAAGCGCCGCCGTATGAATATGGTAAACTTCTAACGTATCAGTGTAAATGTGGCTACTGTTGTTGCCGCTCGCGATTTGTTGCGTGCCCACGAATGGAGACGAGAATAATCAAAAGGCTCCTTTTTTGTTGTTTTTGTTGACCGCAACCATTATAAAGCCTACAAATAATAAAGCCAAGGCAAGTTTGGTTGTAGCTTTTTTTTTTTATGGAAGTGTGGAAAGGGATGAAAGCAATAAAATGGGGCATCTGCTTAAGAATGTTTGGTACGTGCAGACCGCTTGGCTTGTCTTGAAGAGTCGTTCGCATAGCATTCGACAGATGGTAAGCGCGATCATTATTAGCTAGACTTGGCACACGACATATCTCTGCGCCAAGTTCGGGGTGCGATCATTACACGGGGAAAAAAAAAGAACATAGAATTTTGACGACAAAATTCAGGGGTGCAATCATTATGCGAGTGCGATCATTATGCAAGTAAATACTGTAGATGTTACTATGTTTCAAATACAGAAAAAAGAAGTGCAGGGACACAAATGTGGCCAAATGTTTGTATCTTTGCAACTGAAAAAGTCAGTGTCTCTTTGCAGAAATTGTAGAGACAAAAATTAAGACCTAGAGTACCTATTTGGGTAATAAAATCTTCACAAGTTATTAACTTGTACACTCGTAAAAGCTTCTGTTCAAAATACATTTCAACATGTGCTTCTTCGAAATTAATACAGAGGTAAGTAATGCAGCTGATATAATGCAGCAATTCCCTTTGCCTGATTCTATTCCTTTATATCATCCGCCACTCATGACTAGCTAGCTAGTTAGGACTGATCATGGTCAAGAAAGAGAAACAGCACTAAGCTTGAAGCTCTGGTTTTCACTGTTGTGATCACTGTATGTGTAAGCTCCCTGAACGCTTCAGTTTGTAAAAAAAAATTGTTTTTTGTTTCCAGATAAATACAACTGTTCGGACCATTCAGCAAATGCAAGTGTTGATAATCAACATTTTACGTGCGTGACAAATGGAACATACAATTTTGTGATTGAATCCAAAGGCCCAGGGTTGTACCTTAGTATGAAACTGACAATGTTCTCAGGAGATACTTTCTCTCTGAGCAGCAATGGAAGTGGAAATGCTTCTCAAAATATCATAACCCTGAATGGAGAGCAGCACTCATGTGAGTAACTTCGCAATCTATAAACTTGTTTTGTGCATATGCATTCCTTCTCTGCTTACCTAATGTCACCATACTAAACAATGTATTCATCGTTAAACCTATGTGCCTTTCCTTGTGTTAAATGGACAATATTTATTTAAAACAAGTTCAAGACAGTGACATTTATTAAGGTTTGTATTGCAGTTTAATGAAGCACCCACTGCAACTGCTGCTGCATTGCAGATTGGGCTAAGTGTAGCTATACGTACTGAAAATAATCTGTGCTTTGAAAGTAGCATGTCAGCTCTAGCAGAGTTAAACTTTTTGTTGGGTGAGTTAGTATACATTCATAAAAAAAGAAGAAAAAAACACACGGAACGGATGGAATAGAAGGAAAACTGGATGAGTGTACTGTCACAGGCCCTCCCACAGATCGGTTGCTTCATCCCTTTCACTGTCGTTTTTTGGAGGCGATGCACCCCCAGTGTCAGGTTTTTTTTCTTGTATATAATAAAACGAACCCAGCTGTTTATTTTTGGTTAAGCAGGAGTGAAGAAATGACACTCCTAATGGCAAACGCTCTCTTGGTGTGGTCCTCACATTCCTACCTGTCAAAAGGAATAATAAGCACAGCAGATTATAAAATGCTATCATTCGCAGTAATTTTTCACGGTGTCAAGTTAAGAACCCGACATAATTGAAGTTCCCTCTTTCTCGGACGACGAGCTGTCTTCTTGTGAGTCAGAACTTGGCTCATATTTGGAGTGGAAAAAGTCACTGCTCGAGTCGAAGGTACTGCACGAGCAGCCATCTCAAAGCGATCATGCAGTCATGTTCAAAGAAGGAATGGTTTTGTTTATTTAAACTCCACCAGAGATTGTGGAGAGTAACAGATGAAGGAGTGAGTAACAGATGAAACAGATCTGAGAGAGGGCAGAGCCATCCTAGAGAAAGCATGCCTACGAAAGGAGCACCCTTGTAGCTTAAAAGAAAGCACGCCATAGTAAAGATAGTAGGAGACAAAGAAAAAAAAATAGAAGAAACATTTTATCAACATACGACAGATGGTAATAACAAGCAAAAGTTGGTGACTGCGCTACGATGTGAATGTTTCGTTTTCGCATGCAAATCTCAGTTGGCACAAGATAGTTTCTGCAAGCGCTTTTTGGTGTATGCTGTTTTATTGCGCGAGTGAAAGTATTTCAAGCTTAATGCATCGTCCGAAGGATCCAGGAGCTGTTGCTCAGTTCTAGGGGAGGACATCATGCACCATGGCTTCTGCTGGAGCCCTTGCATATCTGTCAGCATGCGCCCTCTTGGCATGGTGTGCGCATAATTTTGCAATGTTTCAGAAGGGATGACACAATGATGTCCAACATTCCTTGGTGTAGCACAAGCCATGCCAAATAGCTGTCACTGTTAGTAAAAGGTGCTTACAAGCAGTGATTTCAAATTGCAAGCTTCAAGGTGAAATTGCACTGAAAAAAAAAAAGTACACTGAAAGCCCAGGTTTCTGTGTGTTTAAAGGCACTCTACTCTCAGATAAACTGAGAATAGTTTGACAACCATGACATTGACGCTTTAAACGTGTCCTGAACCACATTTTATTGAAGTTGAGAAATGCATTTGACATTAAAATACACTATTTCAGAAATAATTTGCAGCAAAAAGTACTTCAATGCATTCAGTAGAAGCAGAGTCATTCACAAAGACCCCCTTTATCCCCTTCTAGGTGCTCCCAGTTATTTGATGTCTTGCACTGTGAAGCCTACAATGCACTGCCTATTGAACGTCGCTGTGGATTGCAGTTCAAATTTGGTTCACGTAGATGCCACTAGTTCTGATTTCGGTGCCCACAATGGGCAAAACTAAATGGGCTATTCCTCAGCTTACGGTTTAGTTTATGGTGCCTCATCTCTTTGCTATGCAGCAATGCACTGGATAGCTATGTGGGGGCTATTCTTGCACCGAGTGACACAAGTAGTAAATTTCCTTTTCCACTTATCTCTACCGCACTCACACAATTTCTGAGGGTTGGACAAACTTCATGTGGACCCGGCGTGGTTGCTCAGTGGCTATGGTGTTGGGCTGCTGAACATGAGGTCGCGGGATCGAATCCCGGCCACGGCGGCCGCATTTCGATGGGGGCGAAATTCGAAAACACCCGTGTGCTTAGATTTAGGTGCACGTTAAAGAACCCCAGGTGGTCGAAATTTCCGGAGTTCTCCACCACAGCGTGCCTCATAATCAGAAAGTGGTTTCTGCACGTAAAACCCCATAATTTAATTTTTTTTTTAAAAACTTCATGTGAGTAAGTCGGCAGCACATACATCGACTAAGCAATGGGTGCCATACTGCAAACTCGCAGTGAAAGGATTCTCAGCGTAACGAGCTCTGACCGTGATGGCGAACACACTCTGAGACTGCAGCTCTGGAAGCAGACGTCCATCAGATGTTTGTGCTCGGGCCTTCAGTCACGTCACCCACAAATGCAGCTATAAGCACTTGATTGCCCTCAGTTAGTTGCAGCGAGCTCAGCAAGCACACTCATTGTGCAGTGGTGGTCCAACTGCGCCATTTGCGCCATTCTGCTACAATTCGACTTGCCTGCTCCTGGTTGCGCCCACTCAAGTGCCATTTGCGCCAACTGCGCAAAAGCGCGGTATTTTCTTGTTTTTGTGGCAATGCAATGTTTTCAGTGGGGTTTGCAACTACAGTCAACGAGCAATTTTCCGGACGCCCGACTTTTCGAACATGCCCAATGATCGGACGCCTTCGCGCCACTGCCATGGTACCGCATAGTCAATGTATAAGAATGTCTGAAATTTCTGATGCAAAAACTCTTCGCCGTTCCATTTTGCGGACCATTTTCCATGATCGTAGATCCGAAACGGCATTAATCGAAGCCACCTCCGCCGCCATTTTTATTATCTCGCCGTTTAGAACAGGCGCTCTCGCACGCAGATCCACTGCCGCGGCAACGCTGCGCTAGGCCACCTCAGCTAGGCCTACAGCTACTTCGACATCCGCAACCAAGCTTCTTGCAGTTCGGTGCCTTGTTTTTTATTAAAGCAACTCGTCGCTGCTAGCAATCGCGCCGACTCCGTCTTTGTAATCCTCGCCCATGGCTTCGAAGCTCGGAAAGCACAACGCGTTTAAAGGGACACTAAAGTGAAAAATGATTTCTTCTGCATCAGTAAATTACCGTTCTAGAACACCAAAAACACCACTCTTACAACGATAAGACGTTTGGTGAGCCAGAAAAAGCGCAAGAACGAAATACGGGTGGCGACGCCTACTTAAGTTGCCGCACCTGGGGGCTGTGACGTCTTGGATTTTGATGGCATCGTTTAGGGCCTACTAATTATGTATAGTGGTACAGATAGACTAAATTGTGTTCTAAAGGAACCAAACAATAAACATGACAAGTTTCAGCTACCCTTATTCAGCCAACGCGGCCCAATTGCGAAAACATACTTTGGAATTCCTGACGTCACGCTGATGTACCGGAGCTGGGGTTCGGCGCGAAATTCAAATATTCATACTTGGACCTTCGTTTTTTCATCTAATAATCAAACTATTTTTTTAAATGACTGCCTGCAAGGTTCTGAAACAACGCTTCATTAGTCTAAATTGATTTATTGTTTCGCTTTAGTGTCCCTTTAAATAATGCCGGCTTCTGAAAGTCAGCTTCTCCTTAATACAGCAGTGTTATGCGGTGGAGCGTACGCGCATGGTTGTTGAGGTGAAGCATTGCAAAAGTGCAAGGGGCAATTATCACGGGACACAGTATGTACTGTATTCCTTAATTACACATCCGTGCACTCGCTTCCATGTCACAGTGCGAGCACCGATAAGCCTAGTAAGCGTACTTGCAGGCCTTCAGAGCTATTTCGAACGTTTATGTGGCGATTTGAGCCCTTGGGGGCAGTAAAAGGCATAGATACCTTTTTTCGGACCTTTTCGCGGCCTCTAGAGAGTGCGAAAATTGGACGTTACAAATCAACTATACGAATAAATTTAACATTCAAATAATTCATTTCGCGACTCGATTATTTGCTACTCTGTTTTTGAATATTAAATGAAATATTCGGCTGAGGCCGATGCATTGCACGTAGCCTAACCGGGGCACTCAGATGGTTTCGGGACAGGAACGTCCGGGAGAGAAACAGTTACATGGCTGAACCACAATCTGATTATGAGGCACGCCTGTAGTGGTACAAGGGTCGTCCGGATCATCAACTCTAATCGAAACAATTCTTATACTCGACGCTGACAAATAGAACGGCGACGAAAGCAGCGCTTATGTGCGAAGGTATAGGGCCAATTAGCCACTGGAAGGCACGGAGATCGTATCATATACGTGTTCATGCACGCGGATTCATGCGTTTGCACATGCAGTTCGGAACCTTCTGCCAATCTGCAAGCGTCTATGCGCGATTGCAGTAGCTGCCGGCTTCGACAGTTGTCAAAAACACGTATACACGACCTCGGAACCGATCGCCGGTTAGCCACTCATACGAACATATTAGCGCCAAGCTTTCCGTGATGACTTGTGGAAAGCTTGCCGGTCAAATCGGCTAACAGCCAATTTTCGCCATGGCACACTGCCTCGGCCTAGTTAGGCCTAATCGGTAGTTCTATGAATGGTCAGTGGGGTATAGGTGAGGAAAATTACGGTTTTACCCCGAATCGACTGGTACCTATTCGCGGATGCCACACGACACACGGGAAGGCGACAATCTGCCTCGCAACGAAAGCGAGTGTACCATCTTTGCGACATAGCGTACAACGGTACTCATTTCTGCACTGCTCATAGATGCATAGTCTTGTCAAGCTTCTAGCATTGCTTTAGGCATACTAATACACATTTTGTCCGGTGCGGTAAAGTCAATCAAAGCACATCGGTCATTTGGAATGCACATAAGACATTTGCCATCACTTTTTGTCTTGGGCACACCTAACGGCGCAAATCGTTCTGGCGCATTTGTAATATTATGCTGCCGTTGGCTTTGTGTCTTGCGTCACTCTTCATTTACTGATTGCACAGTAATAACAAGCTTTGCCAAATGGCTGCAGATTACTGCTGTACTACTCCAAATGCTCCAAAAAGACAAATTTTTCTGCTCCATAACTGCTCCAGAATGACATTTTTCCTGCTCCAAAAATTGCTCCAAATTCTAAACTGGCTGGACCACCACTGATTGTGGCACCCCGCAATGGCCATGGTATCTATGCTATGCTGCAGATGCAGCTACAATGCAACTGAAGTGACTAATTATGGGCATGGCAGGGCTGGAGTGAGGCTCGTGCTTATGGGGTCGAGTCTGGCTGTGATGTGGACCGGCTTTTACCTGCACGGATATCAGGCAGATCCACGCTTACCTAGCCAAGAGTGGCGTGTAGTGAGTGCGCGCATCCTTTGTAGATGCTAACTGCCATTCCTTGCGAGATAAGCAGGCGTAGCATACATTTGGTCTGGCCTTAAGTTTCGTGTGGTTTAAGGCTAGTGGGTGTTCAGAACGAACCAAAATTAGCGAGACACGACGACTACAACACTGATAACCTGTGTGGCCAAAGCTTGATTCCTATAGTGGGCATGTGTGGCCAAATTTTAGAAGATGATAATGCGATAGTTGTACTTTTGGAAATATGTCATTCTTATCGAAATCAACCCCACAAGCTTGAAAGGCTTCAAACTTCTTACCAAGATAGAAATATTCTGGGAAAGGGAGTCCCATGCGCAACCAATACCATGCACTGCCTTGAATCAAGATTCGAAAAATTGAAGTGAAAGTGATAGCTAGATATAGTGACCTACACAGCAACAAGGAAAGGCAAACAAACATCCTAACCAAATTAACTGAGAAGTCAACGATAGCACGAATGCACGCATACTGCACAGACGCTCGTAATGATTCCAGCAGGGAAAAGGAACAGCAATAATGCGCCCCAAAGGAACTTTAATGCCTTCTCAAGAAAAAAGCACCATCTGCAAGTGTTATAAAAATATGTGCAATAGCTGAAGTCAAGAGTATGCAGCAAACTCTTCAAAATATTAAAACACAAACAGTTGATCAAGCTGCCGTCAGAAACTACAGTGTGCTGCTGAAGAAATAAGAGAAATCACATAATGCAAAACCCAAACCTAAAGGGACCCTGAAATGATTTTGTAGAAATATGTTGAGATGGTAAGGTACATGATTATGATCATTGCGTGCAAGATTGAAATTGTCTGCATAAAGTGTGTCATTTATTATTAGGCTTTTGAAAATCTGCATTGCTGCAGATCACAGTGGTGCTACTTCCTGCATCTTCAACTGCCTCTGCTCATTTTACGTAGAATGGGTGAGTGGTGTCACTTAAATGAGTGATTGGATTGGCTTTCCACACGGTATCATTGGCACTGATGGAATAGCTGCACCAATTGTGACAAGAGCAGTCCTTTGCACCTTGCTGCTCTAAATCAGAATTTTAGTGGAAAATTCGGCCGAAACTATGCCAAATGAAGTACCAAGAATAAAAGCCTCCTTCCGTTGATGCTGCCTTGCTAGTAAAATTGAAACCAAAACCTGAAACACGCCATCATCATCATCCTGGAAGTTAGTGTAGTTGCAATAGCCACGACTATAGCTGGTGCTGTTGGTGTGTCATTCGCTGTTTTCATCCTTTTGTTGCAATTCTCTTTAGCAGAATTTTCGGTGTTTTGCTGCTTTGGCATCTTGTTTTTTGTATCCTGTGCACGCCGCAGTACGGTTCTCCTTGTACCTGCATGGCACTAAGCTCGCCCAAGTAGAATGATAAATGACAAAAAAAAAAAAAAAAGTGGGGGCGGGGGGGAGAGGCCCGATTTCACATTGTTAACCAGGGTGTTCAACAGTGCCACTTTATGTCATCCTGTAATGCATGTACTCAACTCGCATGTAATTTTCTTATTTGTCGAGATCTTCTGTGCTGCACTGTGTGATCAAAAAGCTGCACTGTATAATCAAAAGAACAGCTTCTGCAGTTGAATTTAAACAGCTTTCATATGTTCCATGGCACAGTTATTCAGTAGAGATTTTGCACGCTATAAGAAAAAAACAACCTTGTATGTCTTTACTGTAAACACAGTTTAGTCACACATGTCCTAGGGCACGGGTTTGTTGATATTTCGTAGTTCCACACTTTCTTTTTACTTGCTGCCTTGAAGCACGCCAAACGCGTGTTGCCTGTTGCAAGTCGAAATGGTTTAAGGAGCTTTATACTGTGTTGTATGAACAATGAGAGCATTTTAATGAACATAAATGGAACTAATTTTATAAATTATATTCCAAATGACCGTTATTGATGTGCTTAAAGCTGTCTCGGCTATATTTATTGACTATATCAGTTTAAGTTGAGTCCACTGCTGGTATGTAGATATGCATTGAACACTGCCAAGTTTGCTTGTCACTGCATCAAGTCAGCTTTTCACCTGTACAGAGACCTGCACCTAAAGATCAAACGGCTGTTCCATGACTATGCCAGATATAGTACTTCAAGCATGCGACTCTGCTAAGCTTCTTTTTAATAGCATATTTATACATAGTGATCCGTGTACCTGTAAAAAAAAAAAAAATGCTAAGAATACAGCCTTCAAATCAAGGGTTCACTTCTGCTTGAAAATCCAGATCGTCTGCTGAAGCTTTTGTCTGTACACATACATTTGTGCAAGCATGCATGCAAAGTAGTTGAATAAAGAGTTCCTATAAATCTGGACCCTGTGTTATAATATGGAGGCTGCACAGTGTAATGCAAAGGTGAGAAAAAGTGCAACAAAGGTTAACAACACTGCAGCTGTGTTGACCGACAGGTTGATATGAAATTGTCTTCTGGTGACAGAAACATTTCCTTTCATTACCTTAAAAACCCCCATAGAGGCATTACGTAATGTGTGGGTATACATATATTCCTTATACATCAGTTAAGGATCATGGAGCGCAAGTTCTGGCATAAGACATGAGTGGTATTAGTGCTGTACTCTCTGGTAAACCAGTGCTCATCTTTTTGTGCTGCAGGTTTGTTTAGGGAGTAAACAACAGAAACTGCACATCTAGAAGATGTGAGTGCTGCGCATAAAATTCATTTTGAGGCCACTATTGCCACAATAAAGGGGCAAGGACCCCAGAAGAGAGATCTTTGAGTAAATGTTTTCTCTTTCATTAAGCCATGCTGACAGTGGAATCAGTATCGTGTTCATGGGCTATGGAAGAAAAATTTTGTATGACGAGCATGATACAACTGTCTAGTGAGAGACACAGAAAGAAAGGAAGGCACAAATATGGCGCAAGACCACAATGAGAAGATTCACGAACAAGAAAATGTGTAAATGTGGCAAGGCAGTGTTTAACATGGCCTTTGGCAAGTGCATACGTTCCTCCAGCTGTGCTTTGGAGACAGCAGCTGGTGGAATAGAAGATTGGACCTGGAGAGAACTCAGCGACAACACTTTGCCTCAGTGTCTTGTGCCATGACGGCCAACTAAGGTTTTGATTCATCACCACTCACCGTGCCCCATCCGGCACTATGATGCCCACCCATTCATCTTGTTCTGCCTTACACTACCGTAGTCACCTGACAACCAGATTTGTTATGTGCCATAGTGGTGGTCTTAATACCACGGCACATCAGTGTCAACGTCTAAACCATCAGGATTTTTCAAGACGAGTAGGACTGTATATATTGTATAGCAGTTTTTGTTCATTGAATGTCAATAGCACATTTGAGTGTTTGTTTTCTGTGGTTGTTCTGTGTTATTCAGTTTTACTTCTTGTATTATAAATGTGTGCTGTACATGCAACATGCCTCTGTCTGTCTCCTGTATTCTGGAATCTGACATTTGGCAAGCCTCTTAGAATTCTCTTCTGGCCCAGTTGTGGTTTGTAACATGCTGGAGATATATTTGTGCAGCATAGTGTATATACTCATGTAAGGGCCGCACTTTTTTTCTAGAATCATGGCTGGGTGTGGCCCTCATATGAATCAGGCCGATGACAGCGCGCTAAAGGTTCATACTGCATTCACAACTTTAGCAGAGGGTAAGAGACGCGCAAATGACAACCTTGCAGTAAACGACCCGAGATGCTAGCCCATCTTCCCTGACCAGTGCTGACCCTAGAGGCGAAATGCCACCAATCTGACTGGAAACCACGGAGTAAGACATATAGGAGGTGAAACTCCCGTCAGCGCGAGCGAGCGCGTGCGACCAGATAAAATCACAATTGTTGTATGCGCCGATGGGGCCATATACAGTGGCGGCGCCATGCGGCACGTCGTAGAAGCCGCAGCGAAAAAAAAAAATGCAACGCCCGGGCAGGCGGCTCCGGTTACTCCGGCGTGCTCTCAACGGCGGTAATTTCTTTCCAGGCCGCCAGGCGCCGCCAGCACGATAACGGCTCCGCGAGCTTGTGACCTTTTCTGGTTGCCGCAAACAGCGGAGTTTCCACTCCTAAATATTTCTTGCTCCGTGCTAGAAACACTGCCAACACAGCTGAGATGATGCGCCACACACAAAAATATATAGCATGGTGCCACCGGCTTCAGTGGCGTAGACTGATCAGCAGCTAGCATCGTCTAGCAGCAATGGAACTAACTTCGCTTTCCAGCGGGATGTTTTGATTTTCTTTTTCCAAATTTTTGCCCTCCAAAGTGGGGGTGTAGCCCTTACACGAGTATATACGATATGGCTACTGTCGGAGGAACTGTGGGGTCGCAGCGGAGCGGCAGAACAAGAGGACCAACAAAGCGGGCTTTTAGAACCGAACTGCTCATGTCGTGCTTGTGCATTGAGCTCGTGCCGCCCATCTTTATTTGTCTTTTGCAGCCAGTACCAAGATGCCGGCTGAGAGCGCCAACCTTAGGGTTCTTGCGTTGTGGTGTCGGTGGGTGCTACAGGGCCCCCAGCCCAGACAGAACAGCGAAATGTATGCTAGAGATGGGGCTATTGTGGTGATATGCAGATCAGCGCGACCTTTACAATGAATTGACTTGTGTAATGAATTATTTCGGAGGCCCGAAGCACTTCAGTATGAAGGCATTCGACTGAGGGAGCTGCCGTGGTGGGTGCCTGCTGCTTTTGATTGCTCGTGCCTTATGCCTTTTCTTGTTTACACCTGATCTAGCAACTAGAAAATGTATCATACATTCACAGTTTGGTGATGTACTTAACATTGGTGCCAAAAGTGTGTGCTTTCCAGGAATGCTTGAACTGGTATGAAAGAAGAGTAACTTTATTGGGTCATCTTTTGTGTTCTTGACTGTGAACGTTGGTGCTGAGAGATTGTATGAAATCGTATCAATGAGGTGCTGCTATAGTCATACTGTCAGTTAAGGTTGAGCATAAGAATGACTTGTCGGGAACTCGACCAGTGACTTCGGTACCGTGCCTTAGCTAAAAATTACTTAATTAAGCAGTAGTTCGTGCTGTCTGGTAAGAGTCGTTGGAAAACCTGTTCGGTGTATTTTATGACATTAACCGAGTTTTCCGGGTTGTTTCACGACTATGGAATACCGAATATTGATGAGTGCAACTTTCGCATATCAGTAGAGTGTTTCAGTGTCATGTTCACTTGATAGAGTATTAAAGATTGTTCTTGGGGTATGTGTAGTCGCTTGTCTGAGCTTAGCTGTGTGAAGGGTGTTTGTTCATTGTACATTGGATTGGATAAGTGCTAGTACGAAATAGGACAGCTGTGTGCAGTAAGAGCAGTTTTGTAGGGACATTCTGCAGTATTAAATTTAAAAAAAACTCTTAAAAGGGGGTCTGTTGTCACGTACACATATGCTGCGGTAGAAGAGTGTGAGGGGCAAAGAAGTGTCCAGTAAGGCGCACCGAAAAAGAGGAAGGCGGAGATGTGGTGCGAGACTTCAAGGAGAAGAGATGATTCGAATAAGAATGTGGTGAAGTGGGAAGGCAGTGCCATGATATAGCTTTCACTGAGTGTGATCATGTCCCCAGCTGTGCACTAGAGACAGCAGTGGGTGGCGTACAGGACTTCGCCTGGAGAAAGGACCCACTGGCAACACACTGGTTTGCCATCTTCTTAACATAGCAGTACCCACCCTTGTTCTCGCTGCCAATCCCAACCCTGTCATTTTGCCATGGGAACCAGCCAAGTCTTTGACTTTTCACCACTTGCCTGGTCTTGTCCTGCGCTACAGTAGCCATCCACACATCTGGCTTCATCCTACACCACAGGAGTCACTTCATGGCCAGATCCATCTCGTACCATAGTGACAGTGTTGATACCGCGACATGTCAGCCACAACATCTAAACATTCGGGACTTTTAGGGATGAGTAGGATTGTATGTATTATATAGCAGTTTTGTGGTAGCTGATTGTTTGTAGCACATGCGATTGCTTGTTTTCCGTAATTGTTCTGTATAGATTGAATTTTACTTGTATTATTATAGTACGTGCAGTGTGTCTCAGTCTGTCTCCTGTCTGCCAGAATTCATGACATGCAGCCACAGTGGTTTATGCTGATCTAGGTTGCTGCGTTATCCTTTTGGCTAGGCCTTTAGCTTAACGGTGAGCTATGTGAGCTCTTGATTTTTCAGTTTCATGCTGTGGTAACACACCTCCTTCACAACATTGCTTCTTTGCTGTTGCATCTGTTCTGATTACATGCAAAGTAGGCTGCTGGAAGCAGATTAGTCTTGAAATATATTCTTGCTCCTCTTGCCCACCTACAAAATATGTAGGTGGCTGACATGTTACTAAGCTGACATGGATTTAATGGCGTAGTCATGAATTTTGTAGAAATATGGGCACAAATGTTTTTTTTTTATCAGTTTGACATAACATCAGTTTTTCTATGCTTCTTCGATGCACCAGATTTTCAGAAACTTAAGCCCCAATGAATATAATCCATGTAAAATAAGACATGAATGTAGTAGACAAAGTAAGGCTTTATGGAATATAGCATTACTATACATTGTATACATTATTAGTTAAGCCATTTTCATTTTCCAGCTCTTTATTGCTGAATCACTTTGTCATGGCAATGGATTAGGTGCACATTGCTGTGCCTATGGTTTGCTTTGCTGTTTTAACAGTACAGTATCATTTTGATCCATATTTTGAAATGCGAGAAGTTCACTTTATATATTTATCATTCTTGCACTATGTGTGACACACGCTAGTCTGTGCCGTATATACAGCAAGAATAATGAACGTACACAAACTAGCCTATTTCATCAATCTGTTAAATATATAATTATATACTTATATATTTGTATATTATATTTCTTTTGTAGATCCTGTTACATACTTCATTCCTGCCAGTATTGTGACAATTTCTACTACTGTGAATGAGAGCAGCAAGGGATCTAGAACATTCACTGGCATGTTCCATGAAGGTAAGAGCTACCATAACAGTAAATTAATAATGGGATTGACCTGTTTCTGTGTTGCTAGTGCGAAAGAGCAGGCGTTGTGTACAGGAACAACTTGAAAACTGTGGTTAGTCTGCTGTATTGTTCACATACCAGCAAGGTGAAATGTTGATTGTATCAAAATGGGTTCATCACCGCCAGTATAGGTGGAAGTGTCTCTGGAGTGCATGTGCTAGAAAATTGTGCATGGAGACTGAATTTTTCAGTACAGCAATGACAGTTTTTTAAATATTTTGTAAAACAGGATAATTTTCTCTGGCTTTGGAAGTGAAGCTATGGAACTGAAACACTTGTGTTCCACTACTGCTAAATCAGGGTGTCTACCAACTGGGAAGACTGGCAATTCTCAGGGAATTTGAACAGTCTGGAAATACTCAGGGAAAACTCGGGGAATTTGTGCTTCTATCAGGGAAAATTAGCTGTAACTTTATTGAAAGGGAACGAAAGTCATGTTAATGATGGCTCTAGTAACAGAGGAATTGCAACGAATTGTCATTGACGCCGTGTCATCGGCACGATGTATTCCCAGAGCAGTTAACGACAGATTTTCCAGACGCCCGATTTTTCGGACATGCCCGATAATTCACACAGCTTTGCGGCTCCACCACGTACTCTATATAGTCAATGTATATTGCCCTGACTGCAGGTCTGAAATGGCAGTAATCAAAGCCACCACTGGCACCATTTTATTATTTCGCCGCCTCGAAACGGCACTCGCACGCAGATAACCATAACCATAACTGGCAGCCATAACCACCACCGCGGCAACGTTAGGCCTAGCTGCTTCTACGTTCGCTATTAAGCTTCTTGCCGTCCAGTGCCGTGTTTTTCATTGAAAGAATTCACCGCTGTTGGCAATGGAACCGACTCCGCCTTTGTAATCCTCGCGGTTGGCTTCGAAGCTCGCAGAGCACAGCACGCAGACCACAGCGCGTTGTGTAACGCCAGTCTCCGAAAGTTAGCTTCGCCTCAGCATAGAAGTGTTGTGCGGCGAAGCATAACATGCATGAGAAGGGGCAATTGTCACGGTACACGGTATGTATTCCTTAATTAAGCACGCGTGCACCTTGGGTCTCCTGTCCCAGTACGAGCACCGATATGTCTAGTACGTGTACTGGCAGGCCCTAAGAGCTTTTTTGGACGTGCCTGTGGCAATATCTTAGCCCTTAAGGGCAGGTAAAGAGATGCATTCATTTTTTTTTGAGACTGCCCGATTTTCGGAAGTTTTTGTGGCCCCTAGGGAGTCTGAAAACTCACGATGTTGACTGCACAACTGACCAAGAAAATGCTTCAAATGATCCATGGGGTGAAAGTGTGGCAGAAGGAGGATGAGAACAGAAAGGACCGACGCACTGAGGAATTAACGAGAAAGGAAGCGTGCCACCGCCTCTTTGAAGGAGCTTGAGCTCAAAAAGAAAGTGTTGGCTGACGTCGAGATGCAGGCATCCCTCATCCAAACCAAATTAACTCTTTAAAGCAGCGAAACCCAACACTGAGATTTTGTGTACAGGCTGAGAGTATGTCAGGACAGTTGGAATTGACTTCCCAGCTGCTGAGAGAGAATCTTAGTTCTAACAAAGTTCAGGCCTCATACCAATGAGTTTGCTATCAGTTGATAGAAATAGCTCATATTCAAAAATATTTACTTATGTATGTGTCTCCTTTTCATTCGGATTTGAAAATGTTTGACTCAATTTCTAATGGGCATTACCATTTTTTTCGCTGTGCATTTTACTAACACCTTCCTTCTGTTTTCTTTTTAAATAAAATAGATATTACTCCTTACTATTCAAACTGGATTAAGACATTTTTTGTTTCAACATGCTTACTAGAGAGTGACAGCATCGAGCAAGATGGTGTCAGCCTGTCTTGACATATAACAAAGTTCTGGCTCATTCAGGGAATTTAGCAAAAGTGCTCAGGGAAAACCTGGAAAACTCAGGGAATTTGGAAATGTCAGCTTGGTAGACACCCTGGTTCGGGCCTTATGCCAATGAGCTTGCTATCAGTTGATAAATGTAGCTCATATTCGAAAATATTTACCTCTGTCTGCATCTCTTTTTAGTCGTTTTTGAAAATGCTCGACTCAATTTACAATGGCCTTTACCATTTTTTTCGAAAATATTTTATTTGCTGTGCATTTTAGTGACTCCTCCCTTTTATATTCTTTTTGAAGAAGCAGTACGCCTTGCTATTCAAACTGGATTAAGTCATTTTTTAACATGCTTACTTTATAGTGACAACATCAAGCGACATGGTGTCAGCACGTCTTGACATAAAACAAAGTTCTCTGTCACTGAGGGAATTTTGCAAAGACATTCAGGGAAAACCTGGAAAACTCGGGGAATTTGGAAATGTCAACTTGGTAGACGCTCTGGATAAACACAAGAGGCTGCTGTATTTAATATTGTTTTTGCTAATTTTTAACACTCATTTGTGACACAAAGTTCACTTGTCTCATTTGATAATGTGCACTCATTCTGCAAGAGTAAAATATGCTGAAGTTGTACCCTGTAATTATTTAATTGGAAAGCTCACAGATTCTTTTCTATAACAAGGATTTTTGCACAAATAAACAACACGTGTCGAGGCTCGCATTTTTTGCTTTTTGAGTAGAGCCGTTTCGATTAGAGAAAATGTGATTGAATAATTCATTATATTAGGCTTTGAGGTTTTAACCTCATTTTTTTTTCTTTACCATATCAAATATGAAATATTGACCTCACTGATTTTATTTCTAGGTTGCAATGCCAATATATCGTCAAGCACCCCTGTCTTCCGTTTCCCTCCTTATGTCAATGGCAGTGGGGTTGTGGTATGCCACATCACAATCCATGCTTCAGATTCGAAAGAACATAATGTATATGCATCGCTGGACTCTGTCAACCTCAAGGGAAGGAGCACCATCAACATAACTGGGAAACCAGCTATGTTTCCTGCAATTTTGAAAGGTATATCTATAGAAAAATTGCAAGTGCATTGCATGTTAGTCATGTACAGTAGATTACTATAATATGGTTCTCTGTTTTCGGTTAAAGCCACTAGAAAGTGCCTAGAAGCAGCAGCTGATGAAATTATTGCAAATATGGATTTATGTGGCAAAATACTGATTTCGATAACCAGACTGGCAAAGCCATTTTTTCAATAATTTGGCCTAATTTCATGAACAACTGTGAGTAAACCTGTGCATGGTTAAAATTTAAAGCTTTGTTTTAGTGACATTACATTGCTGCACAGTAGGTTGTCAAGTGATAAAATTAAAAAGGAGTGCAAGTTTCACTCCTTTGTTAATTGCATACTGTGAGGCTGTTCATTGCTACTTGCACAAGGTCTTTGATAATGGGTATGTATACCTATGGGTAAAATATATCATGCAAATGCTTTTAGGTGGGCACCCATGTTATACATTACCTTTGGCCTACAGAAAGTAAAGGCCAGTCAGGCATTTTCTGTAATGTCTGGCTGGTTTGTACATTTTTGGAATGTGCATGCATGTTCCTGTGTGTTGATGATGCCAATAGGAAAATATTGGAAGAATGTATTGAAAGTTGAGGGATATTGTGTTGGTTTTTTTGCTCAGAAGAGCATGAAAAGACTGGATGTTTTAATACTACTGCAGTTCATTTCTTGTTCTGTGGGCTCTTTTCGATATGCAAACTTGAATCTTACTATAAAATTCACCGACGATTAAGATACTCCCTAATGCAAAATTTGAGCGCAGCTAGCTCTACCTGTTTTCATTTTGCTATGTATTGAGGCAAAGGAACTGAGAAACACATGTAGCAGAGTCGCCAATCATCGAAAATTTGATCTGGGGGTAAATTACATCAGCTTTAATACATGACTTGTGAAAGGTCCCAGTGTAATCAATGGTGCTGCGTGGCTTCCATAAAGTACTACACAATTCGCATTGCACATACGATCAGATTACAAAACAATCACAAACCATGACAATCGAAATAAGCGTGAATGAGACCAAGCTAATTAAACAAGCGTGAGTGACAGCTAGTACAAAACGATTGGTCGGGCTGAAACTAGATAAAAGTACGCATTGAGCAATTAGGTGGGTCCGCATGACACCAGTTTCCTGTGCACACATCACTGGGCCTCTTAGATTCTCAGAGTTCTGGCAGCCCGCTTGCAGCTTATGGCAGCCAGCTAGTTCCTGTCCTGATAGGAAGTCACGTGGGCTGGCATCCCAAGACAACCCGGACGTGCCCAAAGTTTGCAAAATCGAACGGCGGGACAGCTGGCCAAATGTAAACAAGCTACCAGCATGGCAGCGCCCAGGGAGGCCGGCGCATGCCTGGCGTAATTGGCCCATTTATGTGTTGCCAGCTTGTAAATATATAGTTGCATTCAGGGATTTGATAACTTTCACGCAATTTCGCGTGACTCTGCACAGGACGCGCACTGGGCCATCCTCACCTTGTGCTGCACAACAGATGGCCTCTGACGCGTCCAATGACAGGACGCGAAATCGTGCGTAAGTGATTGTATCCTCGAAAGCGATAGCTCGAGGATCCCCGCTCGCAGCGATGATGTCGCCCACCGGCGACATTGATGAGTTGACGTTGTGTCATCACTTCACAAGACATGAAAAAGCAGGATACAGTAGAACCCCGCTGTTACGTTCCTGACTGCTGCGTTTTCCCTGCTGCTACGTCGTTTTCATCCGGTCCCGGCATAGCTTCCATAAGATCCAATGATCCTATGGATCCATAGGATCCAATACTGTTACGTAGTAGCTGTGAAAACGTTTCCGCATGATGTGTCGCAACCCGAACCCGCCTGGGCTAAAGTAGGCAACGCGCTCCAACCGCCATTTTGGCTTTCGACGAGTTTTGACCGGGCTTGGCTGGGCTTGGCTATGGAATTGGCTGCAAGAAGCCGCACGCCTGTTCGAGAGGCCGCCACTAGGAAGCCATTCGTGAAAAATACTCTCACTATCATCACTGTGATTATGGTCACCGCATGGTTTGTTGGACAGGTCGACTCACGGAGGAAGGAAACTCAGGAGAGGCCCTGACGTCACTCTTTGTGAAGCTATAGCTAAAGGGAACCCGGAAGTTGGCGTTGCTCCGCCTATCGGGCCAGCTCTCTTCTCTTGTTTACATTTCTCGTGAAACTACGCCGCGCTGCACGCAACCGGGCTGCTCAGACGCGCGCGCTCCGCAGCAATACTAAAGAATCCTTAGCATGATTACGCCAAAGAGGGCAAAATTTCCCGCGGATATTCCTTCGTCCGTTGCCATTGCTGTGGCGCGGTGACGACGAGGAGCACGAGCCGCATGATGCCGGGGAGTTGCCAAATCCTAGCATTGGAGAAGCCGTCGCGGCTCTGGACCTCCTCCGCAGGTACGTCGCACCTCACAGCGACGCTGACAGCAATGCGGCTTTCCAGGCTATTGAGAAACGTGTGGTGATTTCTAGCGAGCGGAACAAACGGCAAGCCATCATTCTAGACTTTTTTAAGTTCTAAGCGCACTCTGTGGAAATAAATTGTCTATAGTTGAAGCTGCACTTTTTTCATTCATTTTCGGAGCTTTCCTCACTGTTGCGTTTTCCCGGCTGTTACGTTTTTTTTTCCTCGGTCCGGTGAAAAACGTATGAACGGGGTTCCACTGTATTGGGTACGTCTTATATGCACAAAATTTTGTGCCGACCGGCTTGGGATTCGGTTTCAGAAAGTTTGTCGTGGCTGATGGTGTTTTTCATTTTGACCCTAAGGAGCTGGGGACGTGGCTGGCGCATGAAAATGCATGCCGCGTGTGACCAGCGAAAAGTTTCACACAAGAAACAACATTGGTCGCGATCATGAGAGCAATAAGCCAATGTACGTGTGTCTAATGTATGTTTGCCTTTTGCTCAACCAGTGCATTCTCACATCAACAGCCCGCAGTTCGGACGCATATCAGTTTTGAGCTGCCACCCAAGCATACGACGAAGAGACGGAGCGAACACGGGCTAGCGGCAACGCCTTCGCTAACTGCAGAAAAAGAAGACATCTCCGCATACATATGCGAGATATGTGAAAAGGAACACCACCAGAGAAAAACAAACCGAAAATGTACCGCAGTATGTGGTAATGAGCGTCTACAACTTGCGGGGTACACGATTCAGATAACATGCACACATGAGAGTGCGGTTCGACGGGTAGCCAGAAGTGGAAAATCGAAGAAACCCACTGAAGGGGCCACTTTCATTGGTCTCCGCCGCTCGTGGCTCGCGTCTTTCATCTTTCGCTTTGCTGATTCGCTTGGCTAAGCATCTGACGCTCACTGCAGGAACGGGCGTCTGAGAGCTGCCTTCTAAAACAAAAAGGTACTGCTTTGTTTTTTTTATTCTTCATGTCCCTTATTTTCGCACTGTTCCGAGAATCAGTGAATGTGTTTGGTCTGTAGAAGATGCAAGTGAACATATTAGATGAAAATTGTATGCAAATTGAGGGAAGAACCTTCTTTGTGCCTGTAGGCCTCCTGCAGTTAACGATGGGGTGTTGCGGCGCTGCTCGCAGCAGCAACGCCCGTCTGGGGTTTCCTCAGTTCATACGAATGCATCGGACCAAGATGGTTCTAATATAATTTTTATTTCCGCCGTGCAGTGTACACTTTGTGAAATAGTACCTCGTACATCTTAGAAGCACACTTAAAGCAGGGCCACAGTATTTCAAACCAGGTATATTTTTTAAACACAGGTCTGGTGGCAGAAGCAATAGTAATTTTAATACGCCGAGAACATGCGTAGCATAGACTACAACTCCACTTTCCTGGTCATGGGGAGGTAGTGGCCAAATACTGCACCAGGGAGGCCAATTCCTGTTATGGTGAGGGAATCTCTTTATTGAAGCTTAATGACCCATACTAATTTGGTTGCACCTGGACTACTATAGCCTTCTGCTGCATGCCACTGCTTCAGTCACATAGCTTGAAATGGTACACTTCCAATGGGTTATTAAACCATGCTGCTGGCCATAATGATGTTTGAACCCCACCTACTCGTGCTTCGACAAGCCACTTGGATGACACTTAATTTAGGCAAGTGGGTAGTGAGTGACACGTGCATTAGTGGCCATCAAAAGAAGTTATAAGAGGCAACAAGGAAAATCAAAAGCGTCTCCATGTTAGTGAAAGGCTATTTTCCAGCAGCGGCTGAAAATATGCCGGAATGGGTCTCCACGCTCACCCAAGGGCCGTGAGCCACGTATGCGTGGGGATGTATCCAGCTGCTTACTGGCGTATCTAGCTGCCACAGGCACCGATGATGCCTTTTTCAGATGCAATCGCTAACGAATCAGGAATGCTATGCCACCTAGTAGCTACAGCAAATGCGCCTGTCAACTAGAGCTGGTGCCATCAGTTAGAGACGTGGTTTGTACACTTTGCGCAGGGGAACAACCACGTAGAAATGAGTACCAGAACAAGTCATGCACCATATCGAGGACAAAACCATCGGGCGTGACACAAAGAGATTCCATATGAAGTCCAAATGCGATAAGATTGCGCCCAGTGCGCCATGTGCTGTTGGTACGAGGAAAGGCTTGTGAGGGTGAGCAGAAAAGGAGGGTGGCTTGATGTGCCATGTTCCCAGCCATGCCCGATGTTAGTGGTCGCGTTATAAAAACTACCCTAGCTGTAGGGAGGTGAGCGCATGATAAAGTAATCAAGCGTGCACTAGGTGGGGAGGGGCAGGTGAGCGCATGTCTCGTCTTCTACCCCGGCTATGACTGCACATGTCTGCTTGTGCAGCTGAATGCGTATACAGGCCATGCGTCATATTTTCAAGGTAACTTGCCATGGATGCTAAGGTTGAGTGATCTGAGAAGGCTAGTCACTTGACGTGCTCTGTCTTCCTGCATGCCTGGTGTTCGAAGCATTTGCTCCCCATGACCGGCATTCTTCATCATGCAAGCGTTGGGACAGCAAGTGTTCGTGGTCATTTAGTGAGTTCTGTTCGTGCTTGCCTGTGCATCCGTGACACCATGCGCATCAATTTAATTAGTAAGTGAATGTTTACTGCAATTTATACGGCCAATAAAACTATGAACCTTACTTGGTGTAGCTGTCTACTGTTGCAAACAGTCTCAGCAGTAGTAGGTGGAAGCGCTTCAACGACCTGGTCGAACATGGTCAACTGCGAACCGAGGTGGTGGTGACGGAACACGGATTCGATGTTAAGAAATGAGAGTTCGAGTCTGTCTGTCAGAACACTGGGGGGTTGAGAGCAGAGACCTGGATCATAGGGTAGTGGTGTTGACAGCAGTACTTGATCAAGAGAATCCGAAGCCATGACTGACTGTGCAGTAGGTGGACTGCGAAAACAGAGGGGCTCAAGCTCCTTGCAGAGGTAGGCCCAGCGAAGCAGTTGATGCACCCGGAGCTGAGGGCGATGACACGGAAGTTTGGAGTCGCCAATGTGGGGCGGAGGAGGAGCGTCGCTCTGGAAATTGCTTTTTTGATGTCTCTAAATGCGCAGTTAGCGCTGTCGTTCCAGGCCTTAGGTGTATTAGGTGTCTTGAGGCCCGAGAAAAGGTCGAGGGGAAGCTGCCGTATATTAGCGCAGCGAGGAATGAAGGTGAAAACGTTCTTTGATCCCATTGGATATCGAGTGGTAAGAGTGGTGATGTACTTGAAGCCGAGTAGCCAAGATAGATTGGCGAACAATGTTAAGTCGAATTAGTAACCACGGTCAGTTGCAATGGTGGAAGGGACTCTGTAGCGGCTAATCCAGAGCATGATGAGTGCTCGAGCTATCGACTTTGTCGTTATGTCCAGAAGGGGCATCGCTTCAGGCCATCTGGTGAATCTCAGTGTAGGTTAACAGGTAGCGATGGTTCCCGCAGGGAGGAAGGGGGCCAACAATATTGACGTGCAGATGGCCGAAGCAGGCGTCTGGCGACGGGAATGTGCCAAGAGGAGTTGCAGTGTGGCGATGCACTTCAGACCGTTGGCAGTTGAGGCATGCGCGTGACCAGCAACATATATGTTGATACTGGGGCACACATAACGAGAAGTGATGAGTCGCTGTGTTGCGCAAATGCCAGGATGAGTCAAAGAATAGAGGCCATCAAAGACGGCCCGGCGGTATGGGCGAGGCACGTAACGATGAGTACGTGAGGTTGACGTATCATAAACGAGGGGCACGTTGCAGTGAAGAAGCAAGATATCTTAAAACACCAGGCAAGTAATACTTGTGCAAGGCAGCTATAGCTCGGCGTAGACACTCTGGGTGGCAGCCATGGTCGTGAAGTCAATGACCAGTCAGCCATGGTCTGTTGCATGGATGGCAGCGTGAGAAAGTGCGTCGGTGATGGCATTGAATTTTCCACTGATGTGATGAATGTTGCTGGTGTATAAAAAATTAGGCAAGCTGTCTGATTTCGTAGGGTTTCTAGGAGGTGCTACTGGACGCTAGTGCAGAAATCAATGGTTTATGGTTGTTAAGGACATGGAAGGAGCGTCCCTCAAGAAACTGTTGAAAGTGCTTCACAGCCAAATAGATCGCGAGCAGCTTTTGACGGAACATGCTGTAGCAGCGCTCAAGTGGCACAAGCTTCTTCGAAAAGAAGGCGATGGGCTGCCAAGCACCATCAACGAAGTGCTGTAAGGCTGCGCTGAATGTCCAATGCGTCAACCATGACAGATGTACATTGCTATACATTGCTATACTTTGCTATTCCTGTCAATGCTTTACCTTTTGGGTGAAACTGCAACTTTTTTTCTTTTGCATCAAATTCAGTGCTCAGTCCAAGAATAGTTTTGAGACTGCAACCTGCTGTGGCTTTTTCAATGAAGTAGAAAACAGATGACCATAGTAGTACCATCACTTGCTGCCATCGTGAGCAGGACTCGAGCTTTGTCCTGGCCTCTTGGCCTAACAGCTGTCATACCTATGTTTTATTCATTTCTCTATCCGTTCCGCATGTGTCACTTGCCACATGCTTAATTTCTTTTTTGTAAATGATATATGCAAGAAATATATTTGAAACTTAGTTAATCTTTATGGGTGGCATTGTTGATGTGAAACGTTATGGACAACATTGAAATGGAAAAACAACATACAAGTCTGTAGAAATGGTTTGCTGTTTTACGGTATACAGCAAGCAGACATTTGTGAAGGGAAACCTGATTTCCTTGTGCGGATCTACTTGTGTTGATTGGATTTTAAATCCAGCTGCTGCATGTGTTTAAGGGGCTGGTGCAAAGAGCGTGAGCAGATTACAAGAGTGATATATCTCCATTTGAAAATCCCACAAAATTCTAGATTCTTAGAGCACGTTAGAACAGTTTGCTTACACAATATATGAATAATGTTTTGGTTTTGTTATACTTTATTTTCTTTGTGAGAATGGCCTAAGAATTATTGGGCTGCACAGCTGTTTTTAATTTTAGGGTAAAATTGAAAAGTGCAGGCATTGCTCAGTGTAAAGTATACAAATTTTGGAATAGAAATTTATTTGCTAGGCTGCACTAAATAAATAAATGTTCTTTTTCTTCTGTTCTTCACTTCAAGTAGTTTAGTGGGAATTGAATAGTATATATAACTCACCCAAGAAAGTATACCTTCCAAGGCAATTTTTTTTGGCTAATACTTCATTGTGCATTAAGTGCTAAGCAGCTTTAACATTTTTGTCAGTTTGTTTTTCTTTCGTTTTTATTAATCCAATAAATTTTCATCACCCTCCATTCCACAGCTGGAGAATCGCCTCGGTTCGACTTCATCGCTGAATCTATCCAACTTGATCTCACCCTGGACCTGAGCATTGCGAACCAAAGTGGCACTGTCCTTCTCGACTCTGTTCACAAAAGTAAGCTATCCTTTACAATATTTTTACCATGTAGCTTGTCAATTTTGTAGCTGTGCTTCACAAAAGCAGAAGAGGCACTTTGTGCCTCTGTAGAGTGTTCTGCTACTGAGCATAAGGTCATCAGTTCAATTCATGACTATTGCAGCTCTATGCTTATGGTAATAGAAAGGAACAGCATCTTTTGCATTTATGTTTGCGCTGAAACATAGTTGACGTGAATGTTTTTTATCATTTGTTGTGCTGCTTCATAACTGAGTTTCAGGAATGGGAGTGGAAATAAATGAATGAAAAGGCAGTGCTTCCGACTGGAATGTAGGAGATAGCATATGCAAGATTTCATGCTGACAACTCCCAAGCACTACTTCCAGCACAACGATCAGTTGTATTACTCTTCAGTACTTGGTTTGTGCCAGTAGTGGTAGTACGGGGACAGAAGTATGGTCATCGTCCGGCTTGGAGCGCCGTGAGGGAAAGGGAAAATGGCATTCGGATTGAAATTTCAGACCTTTCCGCGGCGCGTATCGGTGTAATTCTTTGCCAACACTATCATTAGCACGCATTGTATGCTCTATGGTTGTCAGCTCAAAATGGCCAGACCTCTGAAGAGGGGCCCTTTAAATAAGTTGCTTGAGGCCGTAACCCATTACTACAAGCGTGCTTATGGGTGCTGGCTCAGAAGTTTCATAGTCGTCCGATTCTTCCGTATCGATCTCAGCCCACACTTCACAAACGATGCCCTCGTCCATGCACGGTTTCGCAATGTCGGCGTCTTCATCAGCAGAAATCATCCCAGCCCTGGCCCCCCGGGATGTTGGAGTTGATGACTTGCTGTCACAAATAACCGCTGTCAGACATCTTTAGAAGCATCACGCTTGGCATCAGCAGGGTGTCTACCAACAGGGAAAACTGGGAATTCTCAGGGATTTTGAGTAGTCTGGAAAAACTCAAGGAAACCTCAGGGAATTTTTGCCTCTATCAGGGAAAATTAGCTGTAATTTT
This sequence comes from Dermacentor variabilis, assembly GCF_050947875.1. Classification (NCBI taxonomy): domain Eukaryota; kingdom Metazoa; phylum Arthropoda; class Arachnida; order Ixodida; family Ixodidae; genus Dermacentor; species Dermacentor variabilis. Next base: position 187,730,733 of record NC_134568.1, on the reverse strand, counting down.
ATTGAAAGGGTCGAAAGTCGCGGTAATGCCGGCTTGAGTAACAGACAGGAATCGTAATGGATCGTCTTTGATGCCCTCTCATCGGCTGGATGAGTTGCCAGTGTACATTCAAACGACCGACTTTGCGGATTCCCAATAATTTGGACAGCTTTACGGCACCACCACATGCCCCGCACCCACGAAGCACAGAAGCAGCTATTTGATGTCTAAAAGATGTCTTTAACGACTAATTCAAAAGTCTAGTAGCTGTCTTGATCAAGACATTTTGTAGCCATGGACGGCTAGAAGTTCTTCAGTAAGCCCTGCTAAGGTTTCGCTAAACGTTGGCTAATGGACAGCTTGACAAGAACAATTGAAGACTTCTGTTAGACATTTCATCAAATTTTTGCAGCAGCTGTTACAGTAAAATGAGGTTTGCCCACAGTTACAATTTATTTTAAGCAAGGCACGAACTTCAGAAAAAAACTTTATCTTGTCGAACAGAGTGATGCACAGGTAGTTTTTCCAGATGTGAACCATGGGAACAGTGTAGTACAGCCTCATTGGTTGGTTAGTGCTTTCTACTTAGACCAATCAATTGAATGCTACCTGTCAGAATTATTTTACAAATAAAACAAGATCTGTATTGTATGCTGATATCATGCCAACGTTCGCCCATTGACCTCAACAAGAACATCTCTGCATGAAACACGTCATTATTGACAAAACTTCGCCCTTCTTGGTCTCTACCGAATTGAAATAGCCTCTAGCTGGGAAACATTTTATCAGTGATGCTGCAGTTCAGGCAAAAATTACATCCTGGTTTCAGCTGCAGGGGCAGAATAGCCTGACACCAGTAAACGAAACAGAATGCTGTGCTGCACTGAATTATTAAGAAATGAAGGATAGTTCACATCTGGAAAAACACTCTGCAACACTTTAACTGGCAATATAAATAAATTTTTTCCGATGTCCATGCCTCATTTAAAAGTAAATTGTAACTTCCTTTGTGGGTGCCCCTTGTAAAGTAACGCCACATGCTTGCACAGCATCCCGCAGAAATAATTGATAGTTCTTCAACATACCTCCCATTAGTGAATTCCTTGCACGTTGCATGTTACTGGAACTGAAAGGTAAATCATAATATGCTGTTATTTTTTAATACGCTGTATGATTAGCTTTTCATTCATCAAAGATGATTGATGAATGAATGAAGCTAAAATGCAGCAAGACATCTACTTCACACCATGTCACATAGTCATACTTTATTACCTAATAAATTAGAAGAGATGCAGAAAGCCTAATTAACAAGAGTGACATAGCAGCAAAGGTGATCATGCATCAATCTTGAAGATGATTTCCGCCGCTGCCAGTGCAGGCCAGCCTTCATAGGAGGGCACTGGCTGTCCACAAAAGCTTGCTGCCACAGGCGACGCGTGAAGGTTCTTGTGTCTTGACACAACAGTTCTTGTATGCACAGGCGATCAATATCTGCACAGAAGAGGCAAAAAAGGCAAGGGAGGAAATGAGAACGTGCAAATTGGAACTTCAGTTACCAATATCTGCTAAGAAGTGTGGCTCACATAAAAAATAATTTTAAACACTCCTTTCTCTTAAATAACGGTTATTTTAAGATATGTATGTGATGATGTTTAAAATTACTAGTTTATTTCCTGGCACATTGTTATTAAGTTGCAGAGCAGAGTCAGAGAAAGATAACATTCAAATTAATATATGATGTTTTGTGCCAAAAAAATGGCACTTATCAACTTGTCAAACAAGTCTAAGAAGCTTCCTGCAGAATATAATCAGTTTCAAACAGTAATGCACTCTGCAGGTAGATGGGTGTACTATCCTAATTAAAAAGGTAAATATTGTTTTATATTGTTAAACCAAACACAAGGTTGGCATTTTGCACTGTCTAGCTGTTGCCTTTTTTTTTTCCAAGCTTAAACATGACAGTACAGGGTAAGTAGGTAGCATGCAAAGGAGGACTGGTGATAAAGTAGTGTCCCAAAGCAACACTTCTAGGCTGGATCAATCACTTTTGTTGGTATATTTTCATGTGACCCTAATCGACTTGGGGCAATACCTCACACCAGCGACGCATCACCTTGGATGATACGTCATAAAAATTGAAAGTATCTCATGATGTAATCAAACGATAACGATGCCCACTGTCTTGGAAGTGTTAACAAGCTTGTCGCGCGAGAAAGTGCATAGTGATTCGTATAGTCGCGAATTCATCAGTGCATCTATAGTCTCAGGTAATTCTGAGAGTCTACGTTGACTCGCCATTGAGAAACCACTGCACACAAAAAGATGTAATATTCAAGTAATGGTCCATGTTGAATAATTGCCCACCTAGTGAAAAGTCACATGTGGCAGGCTAATAGGCCAGGGTAAATAAATTGCTAAATTCTGATAACACCTCCAATGATATTATTGAAATAGGTGACAAAAAGCAGCACAGGTAAAATTATAGTTATGACAAAATTTTAAAAGCACCTCTGCAAACTGCTGGAACCCTCAGCATCATGCCTGCCCTACATCCACATATGTTGCAGCACGATCTCTATCTCAGACACAAGCACCTCCATACATCATTGTGCGACCTCCTCACAATAAGGTTAAAAAACAGTCTGCACAAGCTGCCTGATGTGATTCATTTGGCAAGCACCAGCCAAATGGTGACGGTGGTAGAGCCAAATTGAAGTTCATTCTTGTGTGGAAGCCTCAGACCATGTTTTATCAATTCTAGCGGCAAAGCATACCTTTTGCAGCACACACATAAATCTTAAATTAGACTGCTTGCTGATTCTGTTCAGTAAATTCCTGTAAAGAAACTAAATCACACAGAAAACATTAAAAATACAGAACTAATCACGTACTGGCTTGAATACATTTGTGCATTAGGGAAGCAACATGTAATGTACACTGCTGTAACAAATTTTTGCTCAATTTCGAAATGCTGGTAAATGATGACACAACAGAGTTAATTTGTGAGTTCTTCCATAGCAGTGACTACCTACAGTTAAAGGGAAGCTGAAGAGTCTGTCAAATTCAATAAGACGCTCATATACGGATGTGGGAACCTTATAAACCATGTAGGTAAAATTAGTTTTTTTTTTTTTTTTTCAATTAAGAGCGACGCAATCGTCGGTTAAAATTGCGCTGTAGCTCCACCCCCCTGTCGAATGCCGCGCGCTGCTGCCGACGCTGACGATGCGAGCGGAGAGCGGAAACCGCGGTGTTGTGACGTCAACTCTAGTGTTGTGTTCCTGCGCAGTCTGCGCGACCATGCCTGACCGCGCTTTTTTCTGCGTGCATGCCATCGTAATCTGCTTCGATCGACCCTGCATTCCTTTGTTGGTGCGTCTGCGTGTATGTAGAGTGGTCTCACGTAGCCGATGGAATTCGCCGCCTTTTGTGACTTCAGTTACGAGTAGTGTGCGGATGGCGTACAGATGAAGGTCTAATGTCTAATGGCCTAATGTACTTTGTTTTATCAATATTTATGTGCCCGTGATAAAGAAGGAAAAGAAACTTCGAGGCAGCGATACGCCGTCCTGATATTAGAGTCGGGATATGTGCTTGTTTACGTAAAGCAGCGACGCTGTCGTACGGAGAGTATCTGGAATAAATGAAACGGAGCGCCATGCGCTGTATTCTATCAAGTTTACCAATGAGGTAAGACTGCTGCGGGGACCATACAATGCTGGCATACTCAAGTATTGGCTGAACGAGGGTTTTGTACGCAGTTAATTTGACATCGGATGGTGCTGTTGCCAATTTCCGACGTAAGAAATTGAGCTGCTGAAATGCCTTTGCACATGTGATGTCAATATGAGTGTCCCATTTGAGCGAGCTCGAGAATGTCACACCCAAATATTTTACAGTATCTGATCTTATTATAGCCGTGCCTCTTATGTTGTAAGTGAACATGTTAGGTACCTTTTTATGTGTAAAAGTGATGCATGCTGTTTTACTGATGTTGAACTTGATTCCCCACCTATCACACCAATTGGCAATGCTGTTTAGTGAGGTGTTTAGTTTAATTTGATCATCCACAGACCGAACAGTTGTGTAGACAACACAATCATCTGCAAAAAGACGTACGGTTACGTTAGGCTCAACACATGATGGGATGTCGTTGATATACACAAGAAAGAGCAATGGCCCCAGCACGGACCCCTGTGGTACACCAGAAAAGACTTCAAGGCTCTCTGACTCATTATTGTTTACTGATACATATTCTGATCTGAGTGCGAGGTAAGATGCTATCCACGCAACAGTGTTATAGATGCAATTCCAATAAGTTTAAGTTTTTCGATCAGTTCACAGTGAGGCACGCGATCGAAGGCTTTGGAGAAATCGGCGAATATGGCGTCTCCTTGTAGTCCGGAATTAATTATCTCTGCAAAGTCATGCGAAATTTCTAATAGCTGTGTCACTGTAGAAAGGCCCTTCCTGAAGCCACGCTGTTTAGGGTATATCAGGTTATTGTTTTCTAAGTAACTAATAATGGATTTGTTAATAATGTGCTCCATTAATTTGCAACAACAGCTTGTTAAAGAAATTGGTCGGTATGTGTCTATGTGCAACCTATTGCCACCTTTGTGAATCGGGATTACTTTTGCAACGAGCCAGTCTGAAGGTAATGCAGCTACTTGAAGAGGCGCCGTAAAAATCCTGTGTAAGAACGGAGCCAGTTGGCCAGCAAATCTTTTTAGAAACGTATTGGAAATATTATCGGGGCCGGGCGTTTTCTTTGTGTCAATGTTCAAGAGCAGGTTCAGTATACCTGGCTCAGCTATAACTACGTCAGGCATCGCTGAATCAGATGCAAACGAAACATCACTTGGACAGGGAGAGCGTGTGAACACGGATGGGAAATGGGCATTAAAAGCGTTAGCAATAGTGTGTGCATCATGGGTAGGAACACCTCCGATTTCGATTTGTACTATTGGGTTTTCAGGTTTTGACAGATAGCGCCAGAATTTGTGCGGCTGACTATGCATGAAGTTCGTCAAAGTATTCGAGAAAAAGTTATCTCTCGCCTTTTTTAATTCAAACTTCAACGCAGCCGAAAGATGCGCGATTTCCACTCGGTTATGTTTTTTCCTGCGCATTCTTCGCAATTTTCTTTTCAAGTGGGTGATACTGCGGGTAATCCAGGGTGTTTTCCTATTTGTTCGTTTACGTATTGTGGGGATAAAGTTTTCTTCACAATGTTTTATGGCACCCTTAAATTTCTCCCACAATCCGTTAACATCATATGAAGGCAGTAGTGTGAAATCCTCAAACACAGTTTCTAAATAATCTATGATGCTGACGTCATCTGCTCTTCTATAATCTTTAAAATCAGTGTAAGGATCTTGATGACCCGCCTGTGAGGTCAGCCCAGAAAAGGTCAACAAAATCATTTTGTGATCAGAAATACCATCTTCTATGCTGATTTCTGGTTTGAAAGTGTTCGAGACAAATGCCAGGTCTAGCACTGATGCGACGCCTCCCTGCTGCCTTGTTGGATGGTTAACTAGCTGCGATAATGAGAAGCTAAACATTATTTTCAGCAGTTGGTCACAGCTTTCCTTTTCCCTAGCCCCAAACGTTAGGTTATCCCAGTCTATTCCTGCCAGATTGAAATCGCCAGTTAATATCAGCTTGGTTCTGGCATTTACCTTGGTGTGGAGGAAATCGTGCAATTGCATCATGTATTCGACGGAAGCGTTAGGACGCCTGTACACACCACCTATCAGAACAGACATTCCGCACACGTTAACGGTACACCAGATGCTTTCATGACCAGGTATGCCCTCGTGTTTTCGAAATGAAACGCTTTTTTTTATTACTAGGGCTACGCCTCCACCGCGACCGTCACGTTCTGTGTGAAGGAGGCTGTAAGCCACTGGAGCTACTTCAGTCATGAATGTCGGGGTGCAGCCAGGTTTCGGTAATTACCATAATGTAAGGAGAGTACAACAAGACAATTTCTTCTAATTTTTCTCTTTTGTTCACAATGCTACGTGCATTAAGGCACAATAGTGTCAAGGGGCTTGTGTTTTGTGGTCATTTATCAGTTCCGGGTGGAGCAGCGTCATCGTCAACGTGTGTACGCTTAATCACAGTTCTTCTATTTTTCTCGCCGTCCCACGCGTACCAGCTGTTGCCAATCTTCATTTTATCAAACCGAAGGCTCACCTTTTCACCTTTCGTGCAATCAACCTTCGATGACTGCCACAATTTTTTTTGCACTTCCCGAACAGCTGGCGAAAAATTCTCAGAAATAGATATGGTATTGGTTTCCAGTTTGAAACAGTTACGAAGGACGGCAGCTTTTTCAGAGAAGTCATGTAGGGAGTAACGCCGAACTCCTCAGAAAAACGCAGTCTCTCTAAATTTTCCATTATCTCTTAATTTTCCATTACAGCACCAAACTACCTGGCACCGCGCTTCATGTGTAGTGGCAGCGGTCGGTCACTAGAGTTGACGTCACGAGGCGCCCGAGCAATCACAGGCCGAAATGAGACGCGCGAGCTGGGCGTGTCCGCTGCTGCACTTTTCGTCGAAATAAAATATATTTGCGCTTTCTTTCGCTCAATTTTATACGATATTCGAATTCGGAGGGTTGAAAACCATTATGTACACATGTTCACTCATTTTTTCTGGAAAACCTTTCAGCTTCCCTATTAAATTGTGTAAGGCTTAGGGAGGCTACCCTGGAGACTGAACTTTTTTATTTTTTAAGATATCCGTGTGAAACTTCCAGGGTACGTTCACACCACCGAATGATGAGGAACTGCATAGTTTCATCAAAATGTGTTAATTAGTTCCCGAGTTATTGAGGTTTAACTAGGTGGTTCATGTATATGTCTGAGGAAGAGCCTGGAAAAATGCCAGGACATTGTAGGAAGCTGAAATTTACTGTGCTGATCCCTTGATAGATAACTTAGGGGGCTAAAAACCCTTTTCTTTAATTTATGGTCCAAAAATTTTCGAATTTGATGTAGCCAGTAATGACCACATCCATCTTAAATTATTGCTTATTATAAATTAACTGCACCAGCTTTCAAAAAAAGAAGCTTGTTACCCCCTGGCAAGGTCATTCAGGAACAGAATTATAAAAAAAAAAAAATGGCACACAAATCTGAAGAGCGGTTCTTGAGATATTGCCTTCCCCAGCACCACTACTAAGGAAAAAATCCATTGACAGAAAACGGGCCTTATTGTTGAACCCGTGTTTTTTCTTTTTTATTAGACAGCTCCTGGGGAGCTTCTAATTAGCGCTTGTGGCTCCAGGCACACTCAATGTGTTGGAACTGTGCTGTCGTACAGTTCCGCCGATGAAAGCATCTACGTTGTCGGCAATCTCTCATAACTTGCTGCGGAAGATTGGAAGTTCAATGCTCGTACAAGTCGCATATCGCGCTTCCGCACACCGAACATCTGCACTGTCTTGGGCTTCGTTGCCGGCATCGCATGCAGCAAAGAACTAGCGAAAAAAAGAAGCTGAGAAAATAATCTAAAAGACGGCGCAAGGCCATGAGCATTTCGCAAGCAGGCGTCTGTTGAGGCTGACGGAGCTAGGCGCAATAACGACGTGAGTGCGTTGGGCGCGGCATCAAAGGGAGAAGCCGCCGCCCACGCAGCAGCCAATGGCAGGCGCGCTTTAGCCTGTGGGATTTGAACGTGCTGCTCCGGCCAATCAGCGCTCCGCATCGCATCGCAAGAAAACACTAGTAGCGCCTCAACCGTGTCGACGATGCCATTTTGCAAGGCGGCAAAACAGAGACAAAGAATTCACGGTCAAAACGACACCAAGATGATGCGGGCAGGCCGCATGGGCCGGAAATGGCACGCGCGTGAAGTTTGACTTCATTTCAGCATTTGCGCACGTATTGTAGGCCGCTGTGGCTTGAAAAGTAGAATTTTTTTGTTTTTACTTTGCGGTTGAATTAGGTGCTGATAATTACTGAACAGGTAGTTTATGAGACATACAACCCAAAAGATATTGTTTTTCAAAAATAGACTTTTTCGCGATTTTTCGGTTTCCGAGGGCCGCGTCCCCTCTTAAAGGGAAGCTGAAACACTTTTCAAAAAAAATTTGTTCCCTGCGGCATTCTACAGTTTTTAGTCCATTGAACACGAATATTTAGTTTAAAAAGGGCAGAAACAAACGCAGCCGGCTGTTTTTTTTTTTTTTGCAAGAAAACGCGCACCAGCGCCGCAGGGCATCGCGCCAACGCCGCTCTTGCCCGTTATTGGTCGGGACCGCTGTGACGTCATTCACGGGGATCACCGGTCGGCGCCACCGTTTCAGAGCGTAGTACGCTGTTCTGGTCTGGCTTCACAGATGAGTTGTAAGCATTATGGCATGTTCTCGCTGTCTCGAACCGCTTGTATTTTCGCCTTACATGTTCGAACCGACAACCGATACAGAAAACGATGGCGGCAACGACGATGTTGAGTTTGCCAACCGCGAGAACGACGTGTGCACCTTCTCGCGCTTTGGAAATATTAGCTGGTACGTATGTTTTTTCATGTAGTTGCACATTGCAATGGCAGGAGAAAAAACGCGTTAAAGTGTCACTGGGAACTTGCTGCTAGAAGAATGCCGAAGCACTCACTTCTCATTATATTGTAAACATGGGTGCAATTCTGCGATGTCAAGTACCTTGCCGCTGGTTTTCTAAAGTTCGGTGGTTTTTTGCACGTTGATGCACGATCGCGAACCTAAGTACCGCGTTTGAAAGCGCGCACATATACAGAGCTGCGAGGTACAGTTATGGAAGTTGCTTATCATACACACCCAGTTCGAGATGGTCAGGGGGATTATATGTGCAATATTCAGACTATGGTTCGACGACTTTGTGATTGTGGCTCGATCAAGAATCGGTATGCGTGCTGCATGCTAGTGTTGAAATACAGATATTAGGCAGTTTTAGCACTGCCGTGTGGTAAACACGGTAACTTTACGGTAACTGCAACCGTACGTCAAATGTCGCTAGGCAAGCCTAGCAATGCTAGTAACAACGCGTTTCCTTATTGGTCATAAGGCTATCCGGCTACGCTAAAACTGTGTTACCAGATGTTCATGGATGCAAATGTTCGCGTTTCTCGAGTACATCAATGTGGGCACCGGAACACCGGAATTGGCATACCGATTGCCCGCATCGTTGTCAAGCTCCGATGATAATCACGAAATTCCCTCTCCTCACCGCACGGACCTACTGCGCTGCAAGCTCCTTGTCCTTCGGGTACATGTGAAACACCACATCATCTCGCCCGCCTGTGTTCGCACAGCTGAATTCTGCACAGAACGAGGCCATGTAGGCTGCCCTTGGCTGTAGGCACTCCCGCAGCACAGAAAGAAGCACAGTTCACGAAAATCGCAAAAGAAAGCAAACGTCAGCGGCAGCAGATCTCTCGTAGCGTTGTTTAGTAAAGCGCAGGACGGAAAGAAACACGCCAGCCCATGCCAGCACGCTCGGTGCGCCGGCACGCTCTCTGGGAATGATGTCACTCTCGCCGGTTCTCTCCTCTGGCTGCCTCCTCACCTGGCAGTCTGGGAAGCGACGGGGGCGTGTCCGCAGGGGGATTTCGAAAGCAATTTCCGCCCCTTATATTAACAAAACGAAGAAAAAAATTTCAGAACCGTAAATTAATAGGTCTGTTCTTCCCAACCCCAGCAATTCATGGAATTCGAAAACCGTTGCAGCTTCCCTTTAATAGTAGAACTGTGTATGGGCACTGGCACTGAGAAATTGGTTATAATAGTGGCGACCTATAAGGTCCCAATGCAAAAAAATGCCCCTTTGTGAAACACCAACTAGCTATTTTACCACGAAGCACTCCCTGGCCTTAACCTATATACAAAGCACTGGGAGAACCAGAGAGGGTACAGTACATTGGCTTACACTGATCGGGATGAGGTGCCATCATCCAGCTAGCGCCAAGGGACAAAAGGATGCCCAGCCATCTATAGAGTGAAAATAATAAAATATGAGAGCATCAAGTCAGTTGAAAGCCATATTTGCAATTATAAATGAGGTGACCCACAGTCATTCATTAATAAATGCCAAGCAGTCCTGATTGCACTCCCAGGTGAAGCAGCTACTAGGCTAAAAGTTTTGCTGCTTATTTAGAACAAAGCACCAGTGAAATATTTACATCAGCAGCCAATTGAATTTGGAATTGAATAGACGAAGTAAACATTGTAGTTATATTTTTTTATTGCTGTAAAGTGGGAATGCTAAAAGCTGTATATGTCACAGACACACGACCGGGCGCACACAATGCTGTAACCCATGCAAAACAAAAGGACACAAAATAGGGTGAGTTCAGTCTGGTTCAGGATTACAGCCAGCGCGTCCTCTTCGGATACACTCCCTTTGGTTTATTCGGGGTATGTTAACAACGAAGACTAAGAAGCAGAACCCCCTTATAAAAGTAAAGATGACGAAAACTCACAGGGAAGAGTCCATCCATCAAGAATTGTCGCGAATAATACCTAAAAATATTCACATTGTTGACAAAAAACTAAGCGCAAAGTATTTCACTTACCTGTAAAGTGTTATCCGAATGTGCGACGTACAAAGACGCACAGAGAACAACGAAGGCGGCGAACGCAGATCCCGCCATTGTGGTAGTAAGCCGTCGGCGAGAACATGCAATCCAGCCAATGTCACAAAGCACTGATGCAAAACACACGGCAAACAGCATCAGCACATCTAAATGACTGCAGTTGATATCCAGTATATATGTACAGAATGGCTTAGAATGACGCGCAACTGGCATAACAAACCCACGACCGAGACATTGTGGGTGGCAGTGGCAGTGTCCGAAGTGATCACAGCGCGGCGGTTCTGTGACACCGCTGTGGTCACTTCGACACCGGCATTTCACTCCTGCTTCTGTCAGCGCCTACTGCGCGAGCATAGAAGAATGGTTTCCAGGTGTCGTGTGCGCACCTCCTATGGAAAACAATAACACGCCCTTTATTGTTGAAGTTCTGGTGTGAAATTATTGAACATTAAAGCCAACCTATTATGCTGCTTCCAACGAGTTCGATTTGTCTGTGGCGTCTTTTATTCGTTAATGCTGACGGTAACCGCAGTTTTAACATGCCATTTAGCATTTTATGCATTTTTAGGCAAAAAGATCTAAAAAAGTTGAGTTAGATGTTCTGAATGTGTTACCAAAATAGACTATGGTGATACTAGTAGTGGGTTTTACCGCAGACAGAATATATGCTAGCATATTCCAAGTTCTGAGGTTATGTTTAGAAGAAATTATACTTTCAGTCTTATCGTAGACCAAGATGTCTATAGCCATTTGTAGTCGTTTGAAGAGGTTTTTAAGAGGTTCCATGTTTCGTGGGTAGAGTCAATGTATCAGAATTTCTGAACTTTTGGATGCAAGAACTCTTAGCTGTCTGATTTTCCGGACATTTTGCCCTGACTGCAGGTCCGAATCGGCATCAATCAAAGCCACCACTGCAACATTTTGATTACCTCCCCTCCTCGAACCAGCGCTCTCGCATGCAGATCCGCTGACAGCAGTAGCCACCACTGCGGCAACACTACTAAGCCTAGCTGCTTCGACGTTCGCTATGAAGCTTCTTGCCGTTGGGTGCCGCGTTTTTTATTGAAACAATTCGCTGCTGGTCAGCAATGGCACGGACTCCGCCTTTGTTGTCCTCGCGATTGGCTTAGAAGCTTGGAAAGCACGGTGCGTTGCATAATGCCGGTTCCCGAAAGTCAGCTTCGCCTCTGTATAGAAATGTTACTTGGTGAAGCATGCGTAAAAGTATTGCATTAAAGCATAACAAGCGTGGGAAGGGGCTATTACCACGGGACACACTATGTATTCCTTAATTATACATGCGCGCACCCGGTATTTCCTGTCAGAGTACGAGCACCAATATGCTTAATACTTGTACCGACAGGCCGGCAGAGCGTTTTCTAATCTGCCTGTGGCGGATTGAGCCCTTAAGGGCTGTAAATGACATGCATTTATTTTTTCCAATTGGCCGATATTTCGGACATTTTCGCGGCCCCTTGGGAGTTTGAAAAATCGGATGTGGACTGTGCAACTGACCAAGAAGATGCTTCAAATGGTCCGTGGGGCGAAGCAGTGATGGAAGGAGAACAACAGAAAGGACCTACGCATCGGGGAATGAACGGGAAAGGAAGCGTGCTGCTGTTCAGAGCTCAAAAAAACAAAGTGTTGTCTGATGCTGAGAGATGCAGGTGTTCCTCATCCAAGCCAAAATAAACTCTTAAAAGCAGTGAAACGCAACACTGAGGCGTCGTGTGCGGGCTGAGAGTATGTCAGGACAGTTAAGGTTAACTTACGAGCTGTTGAGAGAGAATCTCAATTGTGACAAAGTTCGGGCCTCATACCACTGAGCTTGCTATCAGTTGATAGAAATAGCTCATATTCGAAAATATTTGCTTCTGTATGCATCTCCTTTTTCTTTGTATTTGAGAATGTCCGAGTTGATTTGCAAATTTTTTCGAAGACATTTTATTTGCTGTGCATGTTACTAACCCCTCCCTTCTATTCCTTTTTTGAATAACATAAACACTACTCCTTAGTATTCAAATTGGATTAAGTTTTTTTTTTCCCATATGCTTACTAGAGAGTGAAAGCATCGGGCGATATGGTTTCAGCCCGTCTTGACATAAAACATAGTTCTGCATCACTCAGGGAATTTTGCAAAGGCACTCAGGGAAAACGTGGAAAACTCAGGGAATTTGGAAATGTAAGCTTGGTAGACACCTTGCATCAGGTACTTTGTTGATGAAGCCATCTTTGCGGAAACTGTTTCACAGGCACGCGGCTGTCACCTTTGCCTAGGGCCCATATTGTATGACGTTTTGGTTTTCGAAGAATTCGGTTTGGTGGTGGCGTCACGTTTGGGTGGTCCGCTGACGTAATGAAAACCGGAGGAAAGATAGAAACCAGTCGGCACGCAGTTTTTTTTTTTTTTTTTTTTGTACGATTACGTTACAAAGCAAGGGAAAATAGTGAATTTTGAACGTTTCTTGGGGGAGATAAAATAATTTCTTCATGTTATTGGTGAGGTTTATGGTTTTCATTATGAAATGTGTGTGTGACATACATAGCACAAACAAGAAGAAAGGGGCTTAACCGAGGGGCCCGATTTTTATTAGTCATATCATAAGAAGCCAACAAACACTGACACCTAAACATTAATTTCCATTAATTTATCATTTCTTTGTTTTATTGATTAAGCACAAGTAATTTCCCCTATGTTATCCTTGGTGTCTGTGTTTGTTGGCTTCGTATGATATGACTAAAAATTGGGCTTCTCGTTTATTACATAATGAGGATCTCGAACCCGGCACCATCGATGCCTTCAGGTAGCATATGTGGGTTTATTGGCCGGTTGCCTTCACCGAAAAAAGATCACGTTCTCGGGATGCCTGCAGCCAAAAGGACATTCCACGTCCACCGCCAAGGTCTGTGAGTGGTGGCGCTGGCTAACACTCCCAGGGTTCTACTAGGACATATACATACCCAAGAAAGTGGATGGGAAAACAGCGCCGCGGTAGCTCAACTGGTAGAGCATCGCACACGAAATGCGAAGGTTGTGGGTTCGGTTCCCACCTGGTCAAGTTGTTTTTTCATCCACTTCAATTTCCATTATCGTTTCTTTGTTTAATTTATTATGCACAAGTAATTTCCCCTATGTTGTCCTTGGTGTCAGTGTTTGTTGGCTTCTTATGATATACATAGCACAGGTAATTTCCACTATGTTGTCCTTAGTGTCAGCATTTGTTGGCTTTTTATAATATGACTAATAAAAATCGGGCCCCTCGGTTAACCCACTTTCTTCTTGTTTATACTGACGGTGAGATAGTGTATTTTGTTTACTGCAGTTGACCTACTTATGCCGCTAGGTGGGACGTTGTACACTGGCTTGCCGCTTTCGAGGAACCGTTGCTTGACCACTGCCTTTTCATATGTCATCTTCGGAAATTTCACCCTCCCATTTTTTTTGCTAAAGGTGTTATGGCTTCAGCAAAACAAAGCAAAAAAATATGTGTCTAACTGACACCTTGCACAGGGCAAAGATTTGCTTGTTGGCCACGCACTGTTGAAAACTTCCACTTGCAAAAAATTGCAATGTGCACAGCACTTTGGCCATAGTATTAAAGGGACCCTGAAATGATTTTGACGATTTTCTTCAAACGTACCGAGTCGTTAGAGTAGGTCCTTCTGACGATTAATTGACACATCTTAGCGCTGTGTGTAAAGCGTGTAATTTATTATAAGGTTTTAAAAATGCACATCGCTGCCGATCGCAGCACACTGCTTGGTGGAATTTTAAGCCGCCCCTACCCATATGACGGAAATTGCCCATACGACGTCAGTGGGGCGAGCTATCCGATTGGCTGACCAGGGTGCGTGATCGATAATTTTTTCCAATTTTATGGTAAACAAATTATGTTTGTAATAGTTGGAATTTTAGTTCATTCGTTTTTATAAAAAGAAAGTAACATAAAGAGAATGCACAAGAACAATTTTTCAGTACACTTAAGCACTTCCGGCACACAGCAAGTGTCGTCTGCTTGTGTTACAACGTGCTCCGTCTTTGACGAGAGCTCGCAGTCTGTGTCGGTCCGTCAAACGTTCAAACTCACCCATCCACTATGCGAATGAATTGTGCATTTTCCATGCCTTAGCGTTGTGCCTGCAGCACATGGGCACATACCCCCCCAAAAAAACACGGATTTTTTTATGTTCCGATTACAAAGGAAATGTGCCGGTCGCTGCCATCATTTACTGCATAGAAGTACTGTAATGCACACTTTCTTGTTTTTGCCGCCAGTGTATGAGTAGCCTTTCATGGCATACGTTTTGTCCGGCAGCATCCTATAACACAGTTTCATCTGTATTATATATGTCCTGTTACAGTGACTAGAATATGGAAGTGTGATGAGCGTGCCTGCTCCATTGTGGCACTTTGTGAGGAACAGGCCAAATGGCGCTGTAACCCGTTTACATGTTATGCGCTTGGAGAAGAAGCGTTACCTAGGCCGTGCGTAGTCTTTCTTTTTTTTTTTTAGCGTTTGTTTAGCTATACATCCTAAAATACAGTCAAAACCCACGATAACAAAACCCTGCAACAACAAAATATTTTCAGTATCCTAGCTAACGCCCATAGTTATTCAATGCATTTCATACCTTGACAACAAAATGTCGCTGTACTGCAATCCCACTTGAACGAAATTTTCCATAATGTAACCCCGCATATTACCTACTCCCGCAAGGCTAGCAGGCTCCAAAATCTGCTTAAGTGCGATTGGTTTGCACTAAACTTGCGTAAAATACCACCACATTACACTTGCAATATTAAGACAAGCTAATGTAATAGGTAATGCTGAAAACATCTAAGGTGTCAATATTATTGAGAACAGGACTTGAGAAATTGACGTTACTGCAGCACACAATTTTAGACTTCACCGGGACATTCAAGTACTAGCCTGATGATGTAACATCTCCTCAATATAATTCTTTCGGTAGTACTTAACTACCTCTAATAAAAGATCATTGTATTGTTTTATAAGACGGAAGAAAATGTTACTTTTTTACTTCTATTCTATTCTATTCTTAGAAAGAATAACTGTTTGGCGTTACTCTTGCCAATGACGTGGGCGCTAGAAAGGGTTCATCCTTGCTTGACTCCATGCTGGTTTTGTTATCTCATGAAACTGGCACAAATGTCAAGCATAGCAGAGAACAAAGCCCATCGCGATGAGTGTCGAAGATTGTGTTTATGATTCGGTGCACTTTCCCATCCTCTTTCACACTGTCCGCTCTATCATGGCCTGGCTTCTTGCCGTTGTTTTGCGTTTTCTGCAAGAAACCGTAGTGCTGGCTGCTGCTGTGCTGTTTTTCTTGCCAAGGGTAGTAAATGGCGGTGATATTGTTCGCAACATCGCAACTCCCTGTTCAGGGGCATGTGATTTGAACTGCACTAGAGGTACACGTACCCTTTAGCCACAATTTTCTCAAGTATTTTCTTGGCCCCCCCTCCCAAAAAAATTTATATATATATATATATATTAGAACCCCGCTGTTACGTTCCTCACTGCTGCGTTTTCCTGGCTGCTACGTCGTTTTCATCCGGTTCCGGCATAGCTTCCATAGGACCAATGTATAAGGAACCCCGCTGTTACGTAGTAGCTCTGAAAACGTTCCCGCATGATGCGTCGCAACCCGAACCCGCCTGGGCTAAAGTAGGCAACGCGCTCCAACCGCCATTTTGGCTTTCGACGAGTTTTGAACGGGCTTGGCTATGGAACTGACTGCAAGAAGCCGCACGCCAGTTCGAGAGGCTGCCACTAGGTGGCCATTTGTGAAAAATGCTCTCACTATCATCACTGTGATTACGGTCACCGCATGGTTTGTTGGACGGGTTGACTCACAGAGAAAGGAAACTCAGGAGAAGCCCTGACATCACTCTTTGTGAAGCTATAGCTAAAGGGAAGCCGGAAGTTGGCGTTGCTCATGGCGTTGCTCCACCTGTCGGGCCAGCTCTCCTCTCTTGTTTACATTTCTCGCGAAACCACGCCTCGCTGCGCGCAACCGGGCTGCTCGTACGCGCGCGCTCTGCAGCAATTCTAAACAATCGTTAGCACGTTAGCATGATTACGCCAAAGAGGGCAAAATTTCCTGCGGATATTCCTTCGTCTGTTGCCATTGCTGTGGCGCGGTGACGACAAGGAGCGCGAGCCACATGATGCCTGGGAGTTGTCAAATCCTAGCTTTGGAGAAGCCGTCGCGGCTCTGGTCCTCCTCCGCAGGTTCGTCGCACCTCTCAGCGACGCTGACAGCAGTGCGGCCTTCCAGGCTATTGAGAAACGTGTGGTGATTTCTAGCGAGCAAAAGAAACGGCAAGCCACCATTCTGGACTTTTTTTTAGGTCCTAAACGCACTCTGTGGAAATAAATTGTCTATAGTTGAAGCTGCACTTTTTTCATTCATTTTCGGAGCTTTCCTCACTGTTGCGTTTTTACAGCTGTTACGTTTTTTTTCCTCGGTCCGGTGAAAAATGTATGAACGGGGTTCCACTGTATATATATATATAAAGCACTGTGAGGTTTCTGGAACTATATTTAACCAGTCCACATTGACTTAATATTTGCCTTTAGTGTCCCTTTAAATATGGTTTCTGGAAAAGTTTCCTGGCGCTGTTTCTTAATTAAGAAATATGTACCAACTAGCCCAACGGCAATCTCTCCTATTCTTTTGTCTTGCATCAGTGGAAGAAGGGCACAATGCATGAGTTGCAAGCCTGCGCCATTTTCTGCTGCGTTGAGAAGAAAAACAGATACAGGCCCAAGCTACCACTTGTATATTCATGGTGGATTTCGAACACTTTGCCCAGTTTGCAGTTAAGAGCCCATTGCTCATAAAATTTGATAGTTATATTAGAAAATGTATGCATTTGGGTTGTGACCATGTGAAACTAAAAAAAAAGCAACTAAATTTTATTTTAGCAACAGTGCCTTCAGATAGTCTCAGTTGATCTGACAGTCCAGGAAGTTCTCCACAAAGCTAATGACATGTCTTTGACATGGCTTTTAGTTTAGTTTTCATAGAAGAACAGGTTTACAAAATTGTAGACGACATGCTTACATACTCTATTTGTCTTAATGTGAGAGTTAACAAATTGGTATGGGAGTGCAAGTTAGGGAAATAATTTTTTTTCAGTATATGTTTAATTCACTTGATCAAACTTATGAGAACATGCTTTGAGCACTGAACAAATTCAATTACACATTGCAACATGTGCACTAAAGTGACTAATTAATGGTTAATAATTGAAGCTACATAATTAGTACACGGGTGCCTGTCGCACATAATTTGATATCTGCTACTATAAGTATAGTTAGGCCTTGTTATTATGACCCTCATTAATACGGATGATTGGAAATAATAAATTTTTTGCAGCAACCAAACTTTTCCAGTTCATTGGCACCTCATTAGTATGGAAAACTGGCTGGCTGGACAATGGAGTGTGGAAAAGCACAAAGACTGTATAGGACCATGTGTTTCAATTTGTTAGTGCAGACATGGTTGGTACAGTTGTACCTTACTATATCGAACCCGTTTACATAGAATTATTCTATATATTGAACAATTTCTGAACACGGTATTGTTACGAGTATATATAGCAAAAATTGCGCTTACATCGAACAAAAATAGCAGTGACTCCCGATATATCGAACTTCAAGCGGCAGAAAAGTGCCCTAGAAGTTGGCTTTCCCTTGAGCTGGCGGGGAAAACTAGCGGCGCGGTTCCATCCAACCGCTCTCCCTACCGTGACCGCGCTGCCTCGGGCGAGCCGTCGACACCCCTCTGCAAAAAATTGTCCTGGCCCGCCCACAGCGCTTGCTCAGATAGCGAATCAGAGGTTCTTGTGCCTTCGCAGTGCAAGATGGCACAAGTGCAGGTTGTTTCGCAGCTTTTCTGGTGCATTGTGTTTGCGCCTTGTGGGCCTTCTCCCGCAGTGTTGCTGTGATGAAGCGGCAGAATTTACCTTTCGTCATGAAGCTCGAAATCATATATCGGGTCGAACACGGTGAGAAGTCATATGTCCCCACAGTGTGCTAGATTCCAAGG
This sequence comes from Dermacentor variabilis, assembly GCF_050947875.1. NCBI lineage: Eukaryota > Metazoa > Arthropoda > Arachnida > Ixodida > Ixodidae > Dermacentor > Dermacentor variabilis. Next base: position 187,712,091 of record NC_134568.1, on the reverse strand, counting down.
AGCACTCTGAGCACAATCTTGAAGAATGAGGGGGAGATTAGGGCTAAAATGGCCAAACTCGTGACCCAGTGCCCGTGGCGCCCAACGCGTACGCACGGCCGTGTACAAGTGGTTCATCCGAAATTGCTTCAGACGTACCGGCTTCCGCATGCTCAGTCATGACTGTAAATTCTGATGAATGCGATGAAGCCATTGCCGGTTTTGCTGAAGTTTGGAGCGAGCTGTTAGAATTTTAGGAAGCTGTTGATGAATCAATGGTCGACGAGTTTGTGAGTGCCGGTGATGGTGTCGCGACCATGGAAGGGCCCGAAAACAACGACTACATTGTCGACATCTTACCGAGCACAAGTGAAAGTGGGCATAACGAGGCAAGCAACGACGGTCCTTTGCCCACATCCTCCGAGGTGATTGGTGCATTCATACCAATCAACCTTCCGCTTCTGCGCGAATGCGGAAGGTTGCAGCCTCAGCTGCTCCTACTCCTTAGACAATGTGGAGAAGTGCATGCGTTGCAGGCAGCAAAATTGCCCAAGCAGAAGAAAATACAGGACTATTTCATGGGAAACTAAGCTAGTTTCATCAATAAAGTGATTTTATAAATGTTATGTGCATTTATGACATACAATTCTTTAGCAGGCTTATATCGAATTATGCCCTATATGAACTGATAGGTGTTTTTTTGTGAGTTAGATGTAGCCAGGTTTGACTGTATGGGCAGTTTCTGGAAGTCCCATGCGCACTGGCAGTAAAACGCATGCAGTGTGCCATTGACAACAGTATGCATTGCTGACGGCATGATGTCTCACACAGGTGGCTCTGCCACAATCACAGCCATGTCAGAGCTCTGATACATTCATGCTCTCTGAAATGTGCATGCTTTCTGGGATGAAAACTGTGCATTCCATGTATATCAGCTGTTATACTCACATCTAGTGTGCAAAAGTAAGTGAGAACAGTTTTTTCTCCTACATTCTAACTTTGTCAGCAAGCTGTCCGTACTGCACTCCTCTGCTGTTGTATTGACTTTCTCAGAGTCATAGGCTTGTCAAGAATTCTTTTGACATAAAGGTTGCTGTCACAGATCTCATGACCTGCAAGGCATTTGAAGCTGTACTGGGATTTTTTTTAAATAGTGGCAGCCAGAATCATGTACTCTAAATTCTTAGATTTTGTGAGATTTTTATTCTGGTGAGTAGTGCAACGTGAAAAAACTAACTTTGATTGCAGCAGAAACAAGCTTTAGTTACAGCCTTCTTTAAATCAATAAATGTTCATTATTTTCCATCGGAATTAGTTATTATGGATGACCCAATTTATGGACAATATTGCTTGAGAACCAAAGGTTCCAATTAACAAGGCACTGTTGTAATGCATTGCCGTAAGAAAGCGTTATCTCCTCTCTACTTTCTTCAATAAAATGGGGCTCTTCCTCCGGAAATAATATGGTATGATAGGGCTTTGCAGCTTACACCATGTATCAGATGTACAAGATTAACTAAAGCAAGTGTTCGGATGCCATCGCAAAAGCTTAGTACTAAGGCTGCTGCATTCAGCTGCTCTGCACAAGGTTGCACGTTCTGAGCTGCAGCAGCCACATTCTGATAGGGGTGAAATGGAAGAATGTGTGTGTGCCCTGTGCCTTGGGTTCATGGTAAATAACCTAAGGTAATTGAAATTAACCCAAAGCCCACCACCACAATGTCTCACTTAGCCTAGGTGTTGTTTAGGAGCAGTATACCCCAAAATTTCGTGTTTAGCTATTCATACAATTGCAGTTGCATTACACCTAACTGTAAACACTATTATTTCGAACTATGAGGTATCTTTACCTGTTGGTTTTCGAGTGTTATCTTGAAGACGCATTATATAATGGAAAGTTTTGTTTCAAAGTGAAGCATCTGTTGTTAGTTTTTACTCATTCATTGCCTGTATACACATATTTGCAGATTGCAGTGGCATGATCGAGATGTTATCGGATTCAGCAAATGTGCTTTATCTGCCATCCAACTTGAATGACTACCTTCTGCAACGTGTCAACTGTCGCTGGGTGATCCGTGGCCCAGATAACAACTTTCTTGGCTTAGATGTGCTTGGTTTTTCTCTCGCTGGCGCCCAGGACCTCTTAGTTGTCACAGATGGTGGCAGGAGGGACTCACCTGTTGTCCTGCAAGCTTCACAGGGCGATGCACAGCATGTTACTGGTAAGTGCTTTGCTAAGTAGAGCAGTGTTGTGCTCCCACCCGTTTTCTTATTTTTTGCTTCTTTTCTCCCTCTACTGTTGTAAATATGACCTTGCAGACATGTGAGATTTTCAATTCTGAAACTAAGTACACATTCAAAGCAAACTTGATAACACATGTGGAGGTGGTAGCTGGATTTTGAACAAGTTGTAAACTTTAATTTTCCATATGCTGTAAAGGCAGCCCTACCGATACATATATTGGGGAACTTATGACTTGGGGGTTGAATGCGCTGAGGCAATTGTGCCATCCTCTGCTAACTCCCTGGGCTCCACCACCCTGCTCAAAAGCACAAATTTTGAGGACCGTCGCTGAATTTAGTGAGATGTACACTTTCAGTGGCAACCACATAGCCATAGCTACTGTGTGGAGGCTAGCATTTATTGTGCAAAATTTAGTCCATCTCAGCTGTCAAGTCTCAATTCCGTGAAGAAATCCCTTACCCTCATTTGCATATTCCACAGAATCTGTTTGCAAACTACAATTTTTATATATAATAAGGGCTCGCAGCAACAATGTGCTTGTGACACGTTTGCAGTGCAACAGCAGTGGAACATTCCCGTGCATTGATTGACATAATCTTTACTGCAGTGTGCATCCCTCGATTATGTTTCGACACCAGGGAGCAGACGAGCCCCTAATTGTCCATCATCACATGTAATATGCAAGTTTGAAGCACACGGGCCTTAGTAAAAGTGCATTACTTCCTCGACAAATCTGTGGTTTGCGACAGAAGTCGTGACATAGTTTGTAGGGATTCAGGTGCGCCCTAGTGACTTTGCGCAGGCATTTCTCATTTTCTGCCATCCCTACAAGTCTCCCTTTCGAACCGTGACGGCTGCCAGGAGTGGCTTTTTCTATAAACTGGTTTGTGGCAGTAGCGCTTGTCACTGCCGCCTGGAGCGCTAGTGGCTGTGCGACCAGTGTGATCCACAAAGCGAGCGTGAGGGAGACTTTTCTGGGCCATCACTGGGTACGTACACATTTTTCCTTCGTCCACTCGGCCCTTTATTTGGCCATTATTTGGACTTGAACTCATCTGCGGTACCTTGGGCCTCTGACAATGTTGGCCCAGCGTGGTATGACCACGTGCCAGCGCTAGGCACCACTCTTCTGTTTTTCGTTTGGAAACTGAGCAACACAAGGTGCACATTCACTGTAGGTGCAAGGCACTGCAGATGAGCCCAAGTCCGAACAGTGCCCAAACAAAGGAGCCGGCTGACTAGTGGAAAAACGTATATGTACTCGGCATTGTCCCAGAGAGTTCTCCCTCGCACTTGCTCTGCCAGTCATGCTGCCGCTAGCACCGTGGCCGGCAGGGCTAAGTGCCACTGCTGCTAACCAGTTCATGGAAAAAGGCACCCCATACAGCCATCAGAGATAGAGAGGAAGACGTGTAGGGAGGACAGAATAGAGAAAATCCCCACGCAAAACTTCAGGGCGTACCTGAATCCCCACATGTTTTACAGTCACCCAGCCAATGTGTCACCATGCGCTGCTCACGATGTGGGGGTGGGGGGGACGAAGTACTTCACCTTCCACCCAAGTGATTCTCACTCAGGGATAGAAGTGCTGCACCAATTGCTACTTTTTGTGCCAACCTGCCTCAAAGCTCTAATTTTCAATGAAGTTGCCAAATTTAACAATGTGTGACTTCACTGGCAACCACATAGCTATAGACAACCATTGGCTAACGCGTAGCCCTGCAATCCAAGCCTAAGCAATCCATTTCAGTGTCGGTGTCTTTGGAGTGTGGGTGTGTTTGGTGGCATAATTCTAACTAGGCCACAAGAAAATGAGAACCGTTTTTTTTTTCTATGCAATTCATTAGGAATGTTTTATAAAAGTGTTACGCATTTGCGTATACACAGACCAGCTAGAGATGGTTTGAGCTGGCACTCATTTCATGTGGCAGTCAGGAAGGAAAGCTGTGCTGAATGAATAAGCCGTACAGTCTGCTTGCCATATAGCTCATCAGCTTCATAATTCATTTTAGCACTCAGTTTTGCACTCTATTGGTACATCTGCATTCAGTAATGGGTGAATGCCCTGCATGTGACGTTCCAAGTCTATTTCGCATGTGCACTACGTCCAGTTACCGGGTAATAGTGTAGCCTGCCGACAGACGACCTGCTTGCTTTCATGAAACTTCTAGGTCACAAATATTCAATGGCACCTGTAATCATCACTAAGATTTGCACTCAGGCTAAACTATTTTCTGCCCAGCCACATCACACAAAATCAGGCTCTTGCCGCCATGGGAACGCAAGCCAAGAATGTAAAGTTTCATATCTAGCTAAGGGGGGACCCTGCGTCTTAAAAATTTTTTTTTTTTATTCTCAATCGATTTTGATGAAACTTGGTGAGTTTATGTATTTAAATGCGCTAGTTTTAAATATACATCCAGTTTTCTTGCAGAGTAATTAACTTTCCAGAAATTGAAGAAATTCAGCTTTATTGCATAATTTGCTTGGAGGTGAGCTATCTACAGAACTATACACGGCATAATAAATATCGAGATCCAATAATTATGTTTATTATGGGTGTTACGTGTTTAGACCTCGAGATATTGTTTGAAATTGATCATGTATGTTGGGTATACAATCCCTGCTTGAAGAAGAGTATTCTCCCCTTCACATCTGCGCACTCAAAAATAGTTCAAAGAAGTATTGCTGTTTCCTGCCTCAGAGCACCTCCGGCGCATTCTTGCGACCATCGGGCGGCTAGTAGCTTCAAACACCAAGAGCACCGGCTCACTCAGGCTGGGTATTCTATGGCCCTGCTGACAGCTGTTTCAGAAAGGGTTTTTGTGATCCCGACCAGGGGAAGGGCAGGACGCGACGCACTGGACAAAGGACCTCATGCAACCGAAGCTGTGATGCCGTATGTCCATGAGGTCTCGCACAGATTAAAAAAGGTTGCAGGTAAAATAGGCATACACATTTTGTTCAGCGCCAGGGGAAAGCTCATAGCGCTATGCCGCAAAGTCACCAAGGTAGGCTGCAGAAAAGTAATCTGTGAGAAAAAACACGTGTAACACCTCGCATCGACTGCACACACGCAGTTGTTTATAAAATTCCGCTCCATTGTAAACACTGCTACATTGGCCAGACAGGCCAATGTTTGAATGACCGGCTGAGAGAGCATGCATACTCACTGAAAGGGCTTGTGCCTAATCTTTTAGCCCAGCACTGCAAAGAATGTGGCTGTTAACCTATCTTTGAAAAATGCACTATATTAGGTGCAAAGAGCACGCAAGATTTGCAAAATGTTTTGGATCCAGTCACATGGAAACTCCTGCCTCAGTGTACCCTCGGGTTCCCTGCATAGCTGTGAGATTAACTATTTTAAAAACATGACAGCTTGCTATGTCGATGCACGGGATGTGATGATTTCATTCCCATCCCAGTGCCGATACCATGTTTTTGTTGGTCTTCTGCACTGAGCCTATGTTTTGTATATATTGCATTCCCCACAATAAACCAGTGGTTGTTAGTTCAGTGACTTTTCTTTCGTCCTCACTTTGTCCCGTCTAAGCGCTGTTTGTTCCTGTTCCAATGATGTATCGAGCCCAGACAAGCACACTTCTTCAATCCATCTGGTTATCTCTTTTCACTGCGCTAGCTTGGCCTTACCGAAACCCTCTCCACTAGTGCCCACTTCTTGCCTCTTGTCTGCCAATTAGATAAGAAAAACCTGTCAAAGTAGGCAATGCTATTCAATGTCAAAATAATGTCAAAAATGTCAAAATAATGTCAAAATGTCAAAATAATGTCAAAATGTCAAATTTTATGTTGTACAGTGCAGTTGAGTTATTATAATATCAAGAAAAATGAAAAATCCTATTGTTATAACTGATCATCACTATATCTGGACTGGCGTAAAAAAAGCTGCTGAAGATACCTTTGTAGCTCTGAAACCACATTTGCCACTTGCGATAAAAAATTGACATATTAGAAAGTAGGCTGCGAAAAATGAAATGTTTATTTATACCTCTTAACATTGTGTCAAGTGTTAAGCACACTGAAATGGTCAGAAATCTGCGCTTGCTTTCGCGGAAGTTTCATGTTCACAATCACAGTGTGCATCACGTCCAGAATCTGCGCGAGCACTGGTGGCTATAATTTAGCTTGCATGAAATCAATGAGTGACTCGATCGACAACAGTGCACTTCGTGTTAACATTGGGGTTGGTGTCAAAGACTAGCAATTGTATATCTTGTAGTAACTGCTGCTTCTGTCATCGCTTTCATTGCACGAAGTTACTGTCTGTCGCGACAGATCGCCGTGTCGGAGATATCTTCACAGAACGAGGCAGGACTATCCGCATTCAGAAAGTCCTCCATCGAAGCACCACCTATTTCATCATTAATAGCGACTTGCTCCCAGAGTTCGGTTGTGTCAGCAACTTTCACCATGCTGGATTCACCCGTGAGGGGTTTCGCCCTAAAGCCCCTCAATTTTTCAAAAGTAGCGCCATTCTTAGATCTTTCCGCCACCCCGCTCACCCTGGCGCGTCCTCCTCCACGCCTGTCGCCCCGGCCTCCTCCGCTCCCCCATTGGCCAATCTGTGTCACGTGGAAGCAGGCGCCGCGCTTTTGTATATGTTTTCTTTCCAGCGCGGAGCAGTCGCCGCGCTTTTGTATATTTTTTTCTTTCCAGCGCGTGCCGACCTCCATTGTTGGGCCTGCGCGACGAAAGTACGGCAGGCGGACTGACGGAGTGCGTTAGCGTAATATAATGTGTAGGGCCGAGAACTTAATTGCGATGCAATGCTGCTGCGCCTTCGGCTGCCGCAACAGACACAGCGAGGGCAAAAAGCTTTTTGCTTTGCCGTCCGGCGGGCGCAACGCAAAAAGAAGTGTGTATTCGCACGATCAGGCGGGCTGACTTCGAGGAAGTGGCAAAGAACGCACGGCTTAGTGAGTAAGGGCCACAGCTACTCACAACCTCTGATTTCGAGGCTAGTTCACGCCTTCCGCTTCGAAAAAGTGTGTGTTCATGCTCTGCGTGATTTTTAGCGCGTTGCTTGACTTTTTTTTGTGTGTGGAATGTGCTCTCTTTCTTTCATGTAGTTTCGTCTTGCGGTGAAATGCACGCATCTGCAGCTGGCCTGTGACATAAAAGCGACTTTATTCAGGGTGTGTTTTGAGCTCCACCAGAAGTTAGCACATTATCGACGCTTTTGCAAGGCTCAGTATGACTTACGATGCAGTCTAATTTTAGCTTCGAATGTACGCTCGCATGTATTGATTTGGTTTGTGGTGATTAACGTTTCTAACGTTCCGAAGCGACTAAAGCTAGGATGCAGGTCGTAGTGGATGGCTCCGGATAACTTGCTATCTAGTTTGCCTGGGGATGTTTAACGTGCACTTTGATCGTAGAGTCGTACGTGGGCCGGTAAATTCCTCGATGGCTTTTTATAATACTCGCGCGGGCGTGCTAGCGCTGCTTTAGAAGTTGGCGCCTCGGCGCGATTGTATTTCTTCAATAAGTTTTATTTACTAGTTGTAACACCTTGTCATTATTTCGTATTATTGACGGCGCCTCCAGGGCACCAAAGCGGCAACGGGAACACCAAAGCTAGAAGCAGGGCTGGATGGGGCTCGCCGTTGCCTGTGCATGCCAAGGGGGTATAAGATCGCGGACAGCCAATTTTGCATGTGAACACTCCCTGCGACGCCTGCATTATTGTAATGTCACTAGCTCTTCAGAGGCCTTCGTTAGCCATTACATGTGCCCTCCTGAAGCAGTACTTGTTCACACGGCCGCACACAGCCATCCCGGCTGTGTGCGGTCAGCAATCTCTCACGCACCGGCCGAACAAAAGTATCCTGCAGGTACGTAAATGAACCTACGAAACCACGTACACATACTTTTACGCTGTCAACACCTGAAACTTTGGTAATTACGCGCGTGTTTAAGTACACCGCGAGCTTGCGTCGTGTTTCAGCAACACAAACTCTCAACGTCGCGCGCTTTACGGCTTAAATACGCCTTGAATAATGGTCCTTTTCTCTATTTCTTCCGCAATCCCAACACGAAATTCTAAAGGCCAGTTACCAACTGACGAAGAAAGATCTCGATTGAAAAAACTGCTCCGCAGGGCTCGAACAAACTTTTGTGCGGATTTCCTCCCGTAGCGTGTTAGCCATCGTCTGCTACGGAAGGCCCACCACCGGCGGCGCCACCATCGAGGCCGCGCCGAGCGGAGGAGGAGGGAAGCGAATGGCACTACTTTGGGAGATTCAGGGGCTTTATTTCGCCCTGATGCACAAAGCCTTCTTTTTTCGTTGATCGGTATGGCCACTAGTTCTAGCCTTCATGATTGTGGTGCTCCCAGTTTTCAGAATTTTCGATATCATTGACTGAATGAGCGCTTACTTTGGGTCTTACAAAATTTACGGCTTCGTCTCAAGCAACAGCTTTACGCTTTGATAGAATGCCTACTGTTGCTTCTGCAGCGCTTTTCCATGCTCCCTGAGAGTATGAGGAAGATTTTAAAAAGGGAGCACAGGTGCCGTTCGCTTCTCGCTTCTCTCTCTCTCCTTTTTTTTTTTTTTTTTTTCTGGACGTTTGCCAGTAACACAAATGTGGAGCAGCTGGCGTCATCTGTTGGCATGCCGCACCAACTTGCGATGCTCTCCTGGGCTTTTGCAATGGCCACCCGGGTGAAATGCGCTTTGTGGTAACGGCTCACGTAGATACAAACTTGTGTAAACAAACTTTGCACCCCATCTTTGTTTATGGGAACTTAGCAACGCAAATTTTACGATTATTCTACATAAAAAGTGCCACAGAAAAGGATAAATTTCTATTGTTATATCCAATATATGTATTTTTTTTTCTCCTAGCCCTAACACATAAGTTGATACTTATGTTCACTGATGATTAGTCCACTCATCGGTACAACCGATATATCGTTACATGCGGTATCATTACAAGTGGACTGTTCTATATGGCCCCTGCAGCACTCGCTGCATTTTGAGGCTACTCCGAATTAACCAGTGCATGGCTAAACACTTTGTATTAACAAGCATGTGATGTCCAAGTTTGCCAAAGCTATAAGGGGGTTCCAAATTAGTTTTCTAAATTAATGAAACACTGAATATTGTAGAATCTCGGTGATATGATGATGCCTGATATGAATTTCAGGGTGATACAAATTTTTCGCACATCCTGGCCCAAGTGCATGTGCTTTCAACAGGCTAAATTTCTACTGTTGTGAACCGCCTTCCGGGTTGTGGCAGATGAAACGAACAATTGAGCTGTTGCGTGATCCCTGGCGAGAAGGTCCTGGTCAAATTCCTGTTGCCAGGGTGGCCTACATCACTGCAGCTTAACTCCCGCCCTTGAAAAGAAGAAGAAAAAAGCTTTTGCTTTTTTTGCAATATAATGGAACTTGTCAGCCATTTTAAACACCTTGCAACTTTATAAGGAGCAGGCAATCACACACAAGGCACGTCGGCAAAATTGGCGGCATTCACTTTCATGGGTAGCTCTATCTGTGCATTTCATGTCTTCCGTGGTCTTTGGCTCCCTTTTACAATAGGAAATTTCTACCTTTGCACCCATCATATTGCAAGATACGAAGTAACTTTGCCACCGCAAAGAAAAGCAAACAAATTTGCTTATCTTGTGCTAATCATGTGTTTATCACATGAGGCAGCAGCTAGGATGCCGCAACGAAAGGAACTCGAGATAACCAGACTGATTATGAATTGTCGGCCTTGGAACACTCAAAGTGAGCAGCTCGTTTTTGCAAAAATGTGCACGAAGCGTGCTCCAGCGATTAGAGTTTGCATCAGCCAGTAGAAGTGCTCCCTGCAAGGCGCATGACTGCAGTGAATCAAGACACTAGTTTTTCCTTTTCACGCTAGCTTTTGTTGCTTTTATTTCTGCATGGAGAAACATAGTGCTGTGGCTGTTTGAATCTTCAATCTGTCGTCATTACAGTGATACCAAGATGGTGGCGCTGCATCACCGGAGAGCCGCATGAACAGCGGTGCGCTAACTCTTTCCAAATCCCAATTTCTGATTTCGAAGAACACATTCTAAAGAAGTGCACTTTTCTAGAATTATCCTGTATATTGTTTCTAAATACTTTGCCATGAGATAAAGGAAGTTCATAGGATTTCAGAAATAGCAAATTTTGAGCAAGTTGACCATTTCATTGCCTGGTCGCTCTTAATTTTTCTTATTTTAAGATGTTCTTGGGTGGTTCAAGTTTCGGGTGATACAAATTTCTGCACCATTTTGAGAGATTTGCATAATCTATATTCTGCTGTATTGAGCTTTTGTTTTATAACATGTATCTCACTGATATACAAGACAGACCAGTGAACGATGCCATGACCATCTCCAGCTGATTCTCTTTGTGGGGCGGTCCGGTCAACGCTTTCTTTAAAGAGCGGCTGCCAGAAATATGCATAATGGCCGGCTAAGAACTGGTTACGGTAAAGCAATTTCCTTCAGAGATTATTGTAGCTGGCTAGCACGTTCCACCTCAGGTCTACCTCAGGCTTTCCTGTATAGTCAATGACCAAATATTGTGACACCAGTAATTTGGACATGCTTGGACAGCCCCACAGCAGTGCCACTAGCCAACAGACTTATGGGGATAGAGGTATGCCTCGGCACCTTTGCGCAGGCATTGACCTGTTCTGTCATCCCTGCACCTCTCCCTTTTTCACTCGTGACGATTGTCGATGGTGGTGCTCCACTAGCGTCGCTAACAGCGGCTGGCTGCTCTCTGCATCTTGAGTGGGGGTGAGATTCTCTCTGGGACAGCACTGGGTATGTGCATGCTTTCCACTCGTCTACTGGCACCTTTGTGCATTGGACTTGAGCAAGCAGCATAGCCGCCAAGACGTTCCTAGCGGCGTGTCATAGGAAGCCTTTGCTCTCGCAGCCACTTGCCAGCAGCACCCCTTTCTGTATTTTCGCCCTTGGCGTGGAAGCTCTGTGATTCATGCACTCGCCCGCGACCGGGTACTTGTGCAGTGTTGGGTGCCACTGGAGACACTAGGCAGTTTCCGCTAACTCAGGGCACTACGGTGTTCTCTTGTGTGTGCAACATTCGGTGCCTCCTTTAGCAGCTTAAGCGCATCTGCAGTCGTGGCTAGAGTACAAAAGGCAATGTTGGCCATGGCCCTGTAGCTCGCTAAGCTTGAACCTGCAGTGGTCGGTGCTCCTGCGAGACACAAGTTCCCCATACTGGCACCCAGCATGTGACGGCGGATGTGCCACTGTGGCTTGCTAAGCTCGAACCCGCGGTGGTTGGCACTCCTGTGGGACTGAAGGTCCTCACAGACCTAATATATAAGGGCGACCTAAATTTCTGACACCTTACTGCACATTGTGCGATAATTCGTACTCGGACTGTACAATCGTGTGCTTATTTGGCCACCAAGTCAAGCAGAAATAGCAATATCTTTGTCCTGAGACATCGCCAGCATAATCTTTGGTCTTGCCATCAGCACTCCAGAAAATTTTTCTGGAGTGCTGGTAGCCATTTTTCACCTCCTATGCCATCTTGGGTTTTCCTAACCCATACGCTGTAGCTTCCCCTTTCTGAGCCTTGTCTGCTAGCCTACTGTTCCAGCTGCTGTGAAGGATATGTGAAAATCTAAGAGTACCCAGATTTCAGAATAATAATTAATAGCACTGAGGCATTCTTAAAATGACGTGGAAACTGAATGACGATCCTTATTATAAAAAGGTTGGTATTCTGAAATTCGTAGTACTGAAATATTTTGTTACCTTGAAACTATAAAGAGTCACCAGGGGATTTCTTAAAAGTTCCTTAATGTGGTATTCATAATAACGACGTTTCACTGTATTATGGATATGTTGAACAACACTTGTTGCCAATATTGATGCTTTGGATTCCTCTAAAAACTATTTTATACTCTGTTTTTACTAGGTGTGTGTGAATAATGAATAGTAGATGCCAAAAATTGCCAAGCTATTTACATTGCTGCCTCTATTCTGTATTGTATAGGGGACATACTAGTTAAATTTGTGTGCGCATGTCGTACTTGTGCTATGCGGCGATATGTTTTGTTTATTTCCACACAGTGTCGATGGAAGTCCGTTGTTACCATCAAAGACAACACGGATTTGTAGCAAACATTTTGTGGGAAACTGCAAAAATGAGTTGAGCTAACATGCATAGTATGCGCCGACGATTTTTCCGGCGCGATGCCGTTTCCTGCTCGGTGTCCCTTACATGGCTAAGCAGACGCTGCCCTTTCGCACTATTGCAGCCATGAAAATAATCATCAAGGGTACCAATCTTCTTAAAGGCAAATAGAAGCATGTACATCATCCTTTGAATAAAACGTCCATGCACACACATGTAGGCACACACCATGTGCGGCACGAAACGTGCCCAAACACACGCAGTGCAAGAGACAATCAAGGCGGTGTGAACGAGAGATAGGAGATGCGTGCACCTGTTAGTTGAATGTTGCTCCGCATTCGGCGCTCTCATGCCAGCGCTGCAGCACCACTCGGTGGTGCCGATCTTGTCTATAGGTAAGCATGCACAGTTTATTCATGAATACAGATAGGCTTCCATAAATACTTATAATAAAAATAAAAAGTAGATACACTGAAATAGATATATTCCGATTTGGCACTTGGGCACAGTCTAGATCGCAGAAATCGCCACACAACTCACTAGCAGCAGAGAAACCAGTGCATAAGCCCATAGCATAATCGAACTGTGTATGTTAGCACACACAAGAAAACTCTATGGTTGTGTGCCTGTCAGAAAAATCAAAACGAGTCGGAAACTTGCAGTAATCCTTTGTCCCATCGCCAACGAAAGGCAATTGCTTTTCACGAGTCTCAAGAAAAGAAACGGCCGCATGGCTGCAGGTTCGTATATGGTGGCATTGTTTGTGTACACAAGTGCCCGACTGAACAGGTGTAATTGCACACTTGTGAGCAATAAACAAGCAGGCATCTAGCGGTGACCCTTTGAGAATGATTGTCTACCGCAGCGATGTCCTAGCAGTTGAGCACTTGCTTTGTATGCAGGAGGTACCGAGTCCAAATCTCGATGCCGATGGAAACCCACCATTCTTTTTTTTTCCCCCTAATGGGCAGCGATGTTTCTTGGCCTGGTGCTCGGCTTCTTGTAGGCTTTCACATCTTGAAAGAAGGCCCAATACAGATTTTTAAAAGAGTATTGCTCGATGCCATTCCAAAACAGTGCGCTATAGACGGTTTGTGCTTTTCTCATTTTTGCACATACAGGTAAACCTCGACATAACAAACTTTAATATAACAAAATTATTGATATAACGAAGTATTTAATAAACTTTTTTTAACCTCTTGTCCCTAGAGCACCATTTATTTAGAACCTTAATATAACAAACTATGGTTATGTCCTATTTCAATATAACAAAATTTTACTGCAGCTGCGAAGGGATACCCAGACAATAAATTCTAACTTCTGCGGACACAGATGGTCAATTAGTTGGATTATAAGCAGCTACTTGCGAACGCACCTCTCAAGCAGCCCAAGAGCAACTGTCGAAGTAGAGCACCGTCATGTTTCTTATGAAGTCCAAGTGTAATAAGATCTAATCATGCGCCGTATGCTGTATGCTTTGTGTGCGAGTTAAAGCATACTAGGGTGTGATGAGAAGATGGGGAAACAAGCTTGCAGCAATGCAATCATGCATGTGCTGGGGAGAGGGCAGCTTGCCACGTGTTTCCTTTCTTAGTGTTGCCATTGCTTTGCATGGCTGTCAGTGCGGCTAAGTGCATACACTGCCCAGGTACCCTGTTTTAGAGGTAATCATTTGCATCTGCATAAAGTGGGTGTTTCGAGATGGCGTAGCATGTCTGGCTTTGCTTCACACTGCCGATGTGAAGATGTCATAAACATGGCAGGAAACCCTATCTTTCGTTGCCAGCTCTCAAATTCAACAAAACCATTTTTTTTTTCATTAAAATTTGCTTTTTCCAATTACCTGATAATTTGGAAAATTTTGCAGGCCCCTTACGTGTAAGAAAAATCTATTGGCAACTATTCTTATTTGCATAAAAGGGAAAATTTAAATATAGCAAAATTTAGTTATAACCATGCAAATTGGCAATTTTATCAACCACGTTATATCGAGGTTAAGCTGTATTTTACCCGCATTGAGCTTTACCAAGCTACTCGAAAACCCAGTTTCTCTTTTCAAAATTGGAAATTACTTTTCCAAAGTAAGGATATTGCTTCTTCCAAGGCTGCCTTAAATCCGCAGGCTACTTCCATTCCTGATAACTAATGTTGGTGCTTTCCTGTGGGTGAACAGTAGTAGTTCGAACTGGTCTGGAATTACTCATGAGTGTTCACATTGATCATGATACAGAACGAAGCTCGCATAAACATTTGAAAAATATGTTCAGAGCAATTCAGATAGATCCCATTTTCCAGTTTAATGCTGGGAGAAATATGTTGCTGGAATATTTTTTTTCTTTGAAATGAATAATTAGACAACGTGTTCAGTCCGGAAGTCTGACAGCCGCTGTACTGCATGCGATACGGGTCGACTGCACCACGCGCTTTCATATTCCATGAATAGCAGCCTATCTTCCTTTTTTGTGCAAATAATGCGATGAGGAATAAAACGTTATCAGAACAGTGAATTTTGCAATTGTCCGTGGTTCTTTTTGAAGTGCCGGGTGCTCAGTTTTGCAGCTAAGCTGGTTAGGCCTAGCAGCACCCCCAGCACTTGTTTGGCACTTGGCTAACAGCAGTGGGCAGTAATGAGCCTCGTGCATTGTTGATCCGAAAGCTTATCATTGGGCATTGCGTGGCATGCTGGTCTAAAATCTTGCTGCTAGTATATTCATTCCTTAAGAAACAGTGAATTTTTACACAAAAAGAGAGAAGCCAGAGATAGTTGCGTGTAGTGCACTGTCACATGCACGCATCGCTGCAGCAAAGTACGATGTGTTTACAACATCTAGACAAAATTTGCCCCAAAGTTTGTTCATTGTTCAAGCCCCAAAATTAACCACTTCGCCCATCAACTCATCAGTTCATGTCACCATTTGAGCTATCCACGAAAATGTCGCGGTTGGCTCTTGGCCTGTGCTGTTGCTCTTTTCCATAGATTCCGCTGCCACGCACTGCCAGAGCACCATATAATAAGAGTGACTTGCGCAAAGCAGATACTGACGCTGAAAAAACTACTGACAAAGAGGAAGCTCCATGTCGCCTCCAATGTACAATGTTTCCTGTTGGTTGTTTGTTTTTCATATTCCTTGCCATTGACTCCGCAACTGTCTCACTCGAGACATACACCTGAACTATTTCAAAGCACAAGCGCACGTAAACAGCACCGTCCGGAAAGTGCAAAGTGCGACCATGTAGCATCCCCGCCATTATGGAGGTGACATTTCTCCATGTGCGTAGCTAGTACGGCTGCAGAAAGAAGGAAGGGACACGCCTTCGTTGCTAGGTGACACTTGCCTGGGCAGCGCATGCGCGTGTAAAAACCAGTGTAGTCGCCTCCGTAATAGGTAAAAAAAAAAAAAAAATCTTTCCCGCATTTTTTTTTTACCACCATCTCAGGTTTTCCGAACCCGCATGCCATGGCGTCCGCTTTCTGTGCCTTGTCGTCTGCTAGCCTACTGTTTCGGCTGCCGTGAAAGATACACGGAAATCTAAGAAGCCCCAGATTTCAGAATATTAGTTCATAGTACTGAGGCATTAATACGACACGGAAACTGAACAATGATCGTTATTATGAAAAGTTCAGTATTCTGATGTTCATGGTACTGAAATATTTTTACATTTAAACCATAAGAAGTCAGCAGAGTATTTCTGAAAAGTTCTTTAATGTTCTTAGACGCTCGCGTCCACACGAGGCACTAGTTGCTGGCACGCTCCGGCACGGGCTAGCGTTCCAAAAGGGATTAAAAAGAATGCTATGCTAAGAGATCGAGTGTCGGTTTTTCCTCACCCGCGAGAGCCCGAGACTTTACCGGTTTACATGGTCGCTCGACGCCGCAGGCTACAGCACGCCTGCGCTTATTGCGCCTGCGCGTTCCACAGTGGCGAAGCATAAGTTGCCTTTGCATAGTCTGTAGCTGTTCCTGAGTGGGGTAGGCCAGCACGTTGGCCGTACCTCTCGGTTGGTCTCGCCACACCATGAAAAGGACGGCACATTGGAATATCTTACAAGCCATCTTATGTTGCTACGCTGCCAGGAAACAAAGATAATCAAGCTTGGAAGAAGTCAACACGCAGACGCCTAAAAACGACCACCGATGCGACCAAATGCACTCACCTCTGCTACCCACGTTTTCGTGCACAACTGTGTCATGCGGGAGCCTTTGCAGCCACACTACTCCAGGCCATATCATGTTCTCGAACGTCGTCCGACGACTTTTGTCGTAAATGTCAATGGCCGCTCGGACACAATTGCCCTGGAACGCCTCAAACCTGCCTACATTGAAGCACCCATGCCATCGGCTCCACCAATATGCAACGCAACCCTGCTGCATCCTTAGACGCCGTCTCTGTACGTGACACCCAAGACCAACACCAAGACACGCCGCGTCACTTCCATCGATGACTTTCCATCGTTTGTCGAATTTTCCTCCTCTCTAGGGGGGGGGACCCCTATAGCGGCAGCAGCATCGGCGTCGCATGAGAGCTACGCAGACGCTCGTGTCCACTTGATGCATGAGTGGCTGGCACGCTCGGGCACAGGCTAGCGTTCCAAAAGGGATTAAAGAGAACACTACACTAAGAGATCGAGTGTCGGTTTTTCCTCTCCCGCGAGAGCCCGAGACTTTACCGGTCTATGTGGTCGCTTGACGCCATAGTTGTAATAAGGTTTCGCTGTATTTGCATTTGTAGAGCTTGTTTGGTGAACAAACGCATGGGCTAGATTATAGTGGCATACAGATACACTTGCAGTTTGCTTCGTATCCAAAAATGTTTTAGTGGCATGCACATTTTGTTGTTTTCACTCGTAGAACCTTTCAGCAATCGAGCATAAGATCATACGCACAGGCTAGGCAACCGTTGTAGTGGAATATGCATCCACATGCAGTCTCCTCTGTGTCTTTCAGCAGAGTGCGCATTTTTATGTTCGCACTTGTAGACCTTTTTGGCTATCAAGCGTAAGATTAAACGTACAGGCTAGACTGAATACCATAGTAGTGGAGTACGGATCCATGTGTGGTCCCCTCCATGTCCGGCATGTCTGGCGGTGGTGGGCTCGTTTTTATGTTCGCACTCGTAGACCTTATCGGTGATTGCATGAGAGATGAGATGCATGGTCTTGACTGACGACTGGAATGGGGAGTGCAGGATACGCATACAGTACCCTCCATGTCCAAAGAGTCTGTTGGTGGTGTGTACCTTTTGAACAGCGGCTTGGGTAGGTTTGACCGCAGTCAACAAGACAATATGCAGATTGTCGTGTGATAATACTGATCGCATGGTTGTGTATTTGTGGCGGTGCATACTGTGTCTATGTAATTTATTGTTGTTCCTGTGCCTTATATTGACACGGCAAAATGTCGATGGGTCATCAGAATCCACGAGATGACGCCACGAGGCCTGCTGTGTAATTGATATTACAGACAGCTAACATCTCTTTTTAGGACTAAAAGGTATGATGTATATGCTGTTCTTTTCAAAGTAGTATCTACATGTACAGTATGATTTTCATTCCCAAGCAAATGGAACGAACAGCATGAGAGGTGAATGGGTCGTGTGCCTTCTTTGTCACATCCTCTGCAATCTGAAACTAATGTATTATTATTATTTACAGGCCTGGTCTCTCGTACCTCTAGCAAGTACATGTGGATTTCATTGACGGTTTCCGAGTACAACACCAGCGACACTTTCGCTGCTCGAGCCAGCGTATCAGGTAAGATCTAGTGGCTTCTTTATTATTATCTTTTCCACAACAGTTTCTCAGGTACATTGACATTTGATAAGAAACAATATTTGAACATTTACAGTCGAACCTGGATATATCGAACCCAGATATAACAAATTACTGTGTAGAACAAACAGCTGTAAAATCACCTCGAAAGTTTTTTATGATCATTTTATATATAGAATTACCTATATATAAAGCCTTTTTTGTGATCCCCTTCAAATTCAATATATCCAGGTTTGACTGTATTTAGAAATGTTGCTTGTTACATATGCAATTGCAGCTTTGATATTGAGCGAAAGAATGTAGGTGCAAGAAAGTGGCATGGCATTTTTTTTTTATTTATATACTACAATACTGTTGCTCATTTGTGAGCATGGCAGTTGGCCAATGCAATATACCTCCATATATATTTGCAGAAAGCAGTTAAGCCTAAAACATGATTGCAGGAAATCTAGGCAGAACAGTTAACAGGGAAAAGGGCAAGAAAAAAAGGAACTGCGATTATTGAAAAGTGTGAATGTAAAAAATAAACACTTAGTTTAGGAATATAAATTGGGATATGTTTCCATAGTACAACCACCACCAACATTTTACTTTAAAAGGAAAAATTTTATCTTGTGTACCTAATCCATTAAACAATAGTAATAAGAGGTGGAATGATAACACCATTGACATTTAAAGAGCTGTGCAATTCATTATGCGATAGTATGAATAAGCATATTCATAATGATAACATGCAAAAATATAGTGGCAGAAACTAGATTTGCAAAAGAAAATCTAGACAAGCAATTTCAGTTGCCGACCAAAAATTCAGACTCAACAGGAACTGCCAAAAAGTCCAAATAATCTGGAGTCCAAAATACCAGATTCGCCAGAAGATAAGCAAGTTTATTCCACAAGTGACAAAAAACAAAGAGGTATGCCGTATTGTGGGACCGTCGCTTTCAGGGATGACCAGTTTTTTGTGTCACTAGCATAGTAGCAGCAGCCAACAGCTATGGTGTCACCGTGTCACTTTTTCATGGTCACCCAGTCAGCCACTGAGTTCTGTTGATTCTTTGAAAGCCCTTTTGAGAGCACTGCCATAGCAAAACATGCTGGCCTGCCATTACCTCTTATTCTTCACGTTTTGCAGCACAACTTTGAGACATGTAAAATGTAATAGCTTGGCAACTGTTTACTATGATGTTTTCAATGTGATGCACAACTTGCCATTTGAGTTTACACAATTATGCAAGTAATTATAAATTTAGGCAGTTAATTTTACTTATTAGCAAATGATGTCAGAAAGGATTCACTGTGTGTAAGGTCACTGCTAACAAAACACCGTTGGTCCCATTATCACATCTTGTAGTCTTTTAAACAGCTTCGCCCACATTAACTGGGACACACAGGGTGCTCTACAAGGTGTTTAAAGGGCCCCTGAAACGGTTCGGATAAACTTTGTAGACATGTAGGGTACAGCTAAAGTTATTCATTCACACCACAATTTGTGTGAAGCGTCTCGTATTAAGAGAGCTACGGATGATTACATGTTACCTTCCTCCGTAGCCACGCATTTTCTCTTCAACTTATTCGCCGAGTGATCGGGGCAAAGCTCGGCCTTCACTAGCTCTGTGTCATGATGGCACGTCGTGTTATCTACTTCTGGTTCTCTAGGAGCGAGCGCGTGGAGCCTCCTGTGAAGCCACCTGTTGGCACAGAGCTTAACCAGCAAAACAAAGAGCTAATATTGCTGTAACCAAGTGGAAAACATTTTAAACATTTACAAAAACAGCATGTTAACGATTACGCTCCTGTGAAAAATTTACACCAGCAGCAAAGAAGAATACACTTTGTTACTGCTACTGTGTTTGGTTAAACTCTATGCCACCAGGTGGCTGCACCGTGCAGATAATTCACGTTTGCGCTTCTGCTTATCCCGTGAAACGGCAAGCTCAAGTGGCCAGGTACTGTCCCCTCGCTTGCATTTACCCGAATACCGGACTTGCGAAATGCTATTGCGGTAGTAGTCCTCCAGCGTAAAGTGGTAACCACAAACTCGCAAATCCTGGTGCCGATCGGATACCGTTAGGCCAATGCACTGCAGCAACTCTGCTCGTCTGCTGCCTTGCAGAGGGACATGATGTCGCAGCTTGACATATTGCCAGTCGCTACATTTGCAGCCCACAACGCAACAAAGCCGATTAGTGGTGCTCACAAAAAGTCAGACCGACACTGACCGTGGAGCTCTCATCAAGATGGAGCATGTTGTAACACAAGCAGGCGACACTTGCTGTGTGCTGGAAGCGCTTAAGAGTACTGAGAAATTGTTCTTCTGCATTCTCTTTCTGTTACTTTCTTTTTATAGAAACAATATAACTAACATTCCAACTATTACAAACAATTGTTCACCATTAAGTTGCAAAAATTATTGATGACGCGCCCTGGGCAGCCAATTGGATAGCTCGCCCTACTGACGTCATTAGTGCAATTTACGTCAAATGGGTAGGGGCTGCTGAAAATTCAGCCGAGCAGAGTGCTGTGATGGGCAGCGATGTACATTTTGAAAACCTTATAATAAATTACACGCTTTACGCAGAGCACTTAAATGTGTCAATTAATGATCAGAAGGACCTACTCTAACGACTCAATATGTTTGTACAAAATTGTCAAAATTGTTTCAGGGTCCCTTTAAGAAATGTAGTATTTCAAATGTCATAGACAGCATATATATGAGATGCCGTAAGCTGTTGATGGTAATAAGAAGGCCTCCGACACAGGCAGTGAGTGATGCCTCATCTACTCTAGCTCGCAGAATAAATTTTCTTTTTCCAAGTGAGAATTATTCTTTATTATACACCACTCAGTCTTACCAAGAAAAACGGGTTAGTGAACAATTAAAGGCACATCATTTTGAATTCCTTGAAGTAGGAAAATCGGAGTATGTCTTGCAGCCAAGGTCACCGTGGTCAACGGATCGACCATGTGGACCTACGGCCAAATTTTTTGGCTCTTGACATCGGCCTCAGACGTTCGCCTGTGAGCAAAAGTATGTGCACCACAGGGTCACCGAAAAAACAGAATTCCTTCGTAATTACCTTACATAAACGCAAACTGACAAGTACAGTAGAAAATTCGTATGCCGAGTTTGGAATGCTGTCTTTAATTTTAAGTAGCGCTCACAGACAGAGGAGAGAATTAGCTTTATCACACAATCCCTGGTCCATATACTCTTGCTCGTGGGTGTACCTTTCGCTGGATATTTGTCATTGAGACTTTGCGCCAGCCCATCATTGGAGCCGACTTTCTTTGGCACTACAAGCTCGTTGTCAACATGCGGCACGACTGTATCTTGGACTTCTGAGACGAGCTTAACCGCCCAAGGTGTTTGCTGTTGCGCTCCACTACTCCGGCTTCTCCAGGTGCACATGGCAGTTCCTGACCCTTGGTGAGCCGTCCTTGCTTAGTTCCCGGACGCCTTACGACCCCTCTCCTCTCAGTCCTCGGTCGCTTACAGCGTGACACATTGTATTGTCGCAACTGACCCTCCCGTATTTGCTCGGGCTCGTCGCCTCGCACCAGGTTGTCTAGCTGTCGCTGAAAAGGAGTTTGAACACATGCTTGACCTTGGCTTCATTCGTCGCTCCTCCAGTCCTTGAGCCTTGCCACTCCATATGGGGCCCAAGAAGACCGGTGACTGGTGCCCCTGCCAGTCACCGGGACAGTGGCCTTGTTCCACTGTCTTCACAGTGGAATACCTCACATTCAGGATTTTACATCAGCACTGCACAGCTGTACCGCTTTTAGCAAGGTCGACCTGGTGAAAGCCTACCACCAGATTCCTGTGGAACCCTCAGATATTCCGAAGACAGCCATTAGAACACCATTCGGCCTGTTCAAATATCTGCCCATGCCATTCGGTCTTCATAATGCAGGCCAGACCTCTCAGCGTTTCGTTGACCAGGTTATTATGTGGCTTGATGTGCTGCTTTACCTAACTTGACGACATCCATGTCTACAGCACCACCGCTGAACCTTGTAAGCTTCACTAACGTCAAGTGCTCGCAAGACTCGCCAAGTGTGGCCTTGTATTAATGGTCTGAAGAGCGTGTTCAGCATTATGGAGTTGGATTTCCTCGGCCATCGTATCAATGCATATAGGATTCGTCTACTGCGACTCACGTCACAGCCATCCATGAGTTTCCTCAGCCATCCACCACCAGGCATCTGCGTGAATTTATTTGCCTCACCAACTATTACCACCGCGTCATTCCTTGCTGCACCAATGTACTGCAGCCTCTCCACAAGCTTCTCTCGGGCCTCAAGACACCCAATATTCCCATGGCCTGGAACACCGCTGATCACACGTTTAGAGGCATCACAGAAGCCATTGCCAGGGCGACGCTACTCGTCCACCAGAATTGTGACGCCCCAACATCTGTCATGGTTGACTCATTGGGCACCGCTGTCGGTGCAGTCTTGCAGCAGCTTGTGACCCCTGAGTGCTGCTACAGCACATTCGGCCGCCTACATTTCTGAATACACCAGCGACATTCGTCACACCAGTGGAAAATCCGACGCTGTTGCCAACGCACTTTCTCGTGCCGCCATCCATGCAACAGACCACGGCTGACTGGTCTTCGAATTCATGGCCATGGCTGCCGCCCAGAGTGTCAACGGCAAGCTACACCTGCTTCACCCGAGTGTTACCTCTCCAGTGTTTGAAGATATCTTGCTACCTCACTGCGAAGTACCCCTCGTTTGTGATACACCAACTGGACGTATTCGTTCTTGCGTGCCTCGCCCGTACCGCCGAACCGTCTTTGATGCGCTTCATTCTTTGACTCATCCTGGCATTCGCGCACACAGCGACTCGACACTTCTCGTTATATGCAGCCCTGTATCAACGTAGACGTTCGTCGCTGGTCACACACGCGCCTCAACTGCCAATGGTCTAAAGTGCACTGCCACACTGTGACTCCTCATGGCACATTCCCATCCCCAGACGCCCACTTCAACCATCTGCACGTCGATATCATTGGCCCCCTTCCTCCCTGTGGGAACCATCGCTACCTGTTAACCTTCATTGACAGGTTTACTAGACGGCCTGAAGCAATGCCCCTCCAGGGCATAACGGCGGAGTCTGTAGCTTGTATACTCATCACACTCTGGATTAGCCGCTACAGTGTCCCTTCCACCATTACATCTCACCGTGGTCGCCAATTCGACTCAACATTGTTCACCAATCTGTCTAGGCTACTTGGCATCAATCACATCAAAATATCCTCTTACCACCCGGTATCCAATGGGATCATAAAACGTTTTCACCGCCAACTGAAGGCTTCACTCATGGCTTTGAATTTTCCTTTATTATGTATCTTTATGTTTGGCATCCGCACTGCTCTTCGCAGTGACTCTTCCACCAGCACTGCCGAGCTTACGTTTGGCATCACTCTAAGAGCCCCTGGCGACTCGTAGAGTGGTGCAGCTGCGGTACGTTGGTCAGCAGGTACTGTGGTCCCCATCGTAGCTGCTGATGTTTCCGACTATGCCTACTGCCTACACAGCGCTCTGCATATTGTCGTTCTCCCCAACGACGTTCTTCCCGGTGTGTATATGTCAACCCTGGCTTTGAAAACTGCACACACGTCTTTGTGTGCCACAGCTTGGCGCGTCCTCCCTTAGGTGGCAGGACACGACAGTATCCTGCTTAAGAGATCACGGCATTTTAGTTGGCCGAAACGTAAACTTGGAAACTACTGCAGCATACCACCATTCTGCGAAGGTCTCGAATATTGCAGTCGGCATTATGAGTGCACGTGAGCCACACAATAGCTGTTGAAATGTTATCTGTGTCGCTTCGGACGAAAAAAATTGCTATCTTCTAAATGTAAAACGTCACCATAAACTGATATCAGCAAACAGCAATGTGTTATCAAAGCGTTGCTGAACTGTGATCTCCTGATAATGGCGTAATAACTGCCGATCCTCTTGCAACATTGCGTGGCGGCGGCGCGTAGACTCTGCCGGCGGGATGAGCGACAGCAACGACAGGTATTCTTTAGCGACCATTGTTTATGCATTACAGGCTATACACCTCCTCCTACTCCTTGGAGACGTGCCTAAAAGCAAGGGACCTTCTTCGTGGCTTCGGAAATGTATGCATGGCAGTCACTGGCTCATTTTGAAGGCTCTGTCATCGTCACAGTTTGACTAGAGTCTGGCACATTCTGGTGTGCACCCAGTTCTGTCACACTGCCATGCTTTCGTACTTTGCATACACCCTTTTTTTTTACCATGACCGGGTTCAAAGCATTCGTTGTAACAGTACGTCAATTTAAACGTTATATCTGGAAGCAGTTTCAATAGGCAGGGTCAGAAAATCATAAATGCACTGAAATGTGGTCGTTATAACCCATAGATAACTATATCTGGGATCGTTATTAGTAGGTTCGACTGTGGTAGCTTTCAAATCTAATATAAAATTCAGTTAAGGAAGAAAGAGTGGAATACCTAATAGAATATTGAAAAATTTAAGTTACTTAATACTCACAAATTTTGTACTATTAACTAGCTGCTGCAAATGTTTGGGGATCTACTCTCATTGTAGTGTGAGAATTTATCAGCTGTCAATAAATTAGCACCTAGGATTCAGCATCTATGGTATGGTCTGTTCTCATTAAAGGGAACATCAAATTAATATGCCAACTTTGATTACAGATCAATCCTTATACGAAAGCCAGGATGGTTTTTTATCGACAGGGTCTACCTATTGCTTTCTTTACATAAACCTTTTTCTGTCAGAAATTGATCAAATGGTAAAGTTATGCTGTCTTGAAGGCCGTTCAGATGTCCAAAAAAGTTCTCTCTGCTGTACTTCATTGCAGTATTCCATTTCTTGGCAAGTTTTGCTTTTTTCTCTAAAACACCAGATGGCTTCTGTTTGTTTATGTGGGGTCACAAACATGCTATTGGAACAAAGGAATGACAACACAGTGTAAACAAACAAAAGTCAGTTTATTGCTCCTTTCACACACCAATGCCCGCCAGCTGAATTACTACTAATAGTACATGCTGATGGGCATTGATGAATCGAGAAAGTCAGACTCATTGCGACAGGATATTGAGTGAATATGTTTGACCCCATGCAAGACACCAACGCCCAGTCGTTCACGTGTACAGTCATGCGAACGCTGGGGTGTTCAAACAATTGTATTCATCCATCCCGCTTTCCCATTCCAAGCCCTTTCACAGGACGGTCCCTCAAAGCATGTTGGCATGCATGCGAAACATCCACACAAACAGCCAACCCAAAGCCAAAGAGGAAGAGACTAGTACTTCCTTTTGCTCCTGAATAACCCTACCGCTAGGCGGCATTAGCAGTGCAGCTCTTGCACCATCTGTCGTTCTGTTGTGCTACTATACTGACTGTGGCAATGCTTAGCTGTGTGGATAAGACGAAATACAGGAGATGCTAAAGCCATTCGGGGAAAACAGTGTAAGGTAGTGCAAGAGAGTCGTCCTCACATTATCTGTTTGCTCGTTGAGGCCAGTTGATACAACTGGTGGACAGTGCATCTGGTGATATAGCGTCACCGCTCCTTGGAGCTCGACTGATTTGCTCTGACAGCAAAAACCTTTTTCCGTTTCAATCTCAGTTTCTGTGTGAAAATTCTGAAGGATGTTGGACTCGGTATTTCTTGTGGAAAATATGTGCTTCACCGGCAAACATGCAGCTATGGAATGCCATCCTTGCTTCATTGTCTTTTTGATACTGAAGAGCTTGTGACAAAACAAGCGTAACCTCAAGATAATTTGCAGTGCATATGTGATGCTTCCTTGTCTGTTCGATGATTCAGAGCTGACATCGCAGCGCATATGTAATGCTTCCTCGTCTGTTTGATGATGCAGAGCTGACAAGCAAAACAGGTTCTGGGACCCCAAACTGCAGTGGGTCATTGGCTATGTTTCATCTCGAAACAGCAAAGCCATTCTTTGTGTGCTTTCCACAAAGCAATTCCTTCACCAGCGCCCACCTGGACAATGACAGGGCCTGGTGCTGACCATTGACGAGCAGACAAAGAACTTTCGAAGCATTCTCTGGAAGCGGTAGCGACTGTCGAAGACAGGAAATTGCTACAAGCTGGCCATTATGGAGAGCCTACTAATTGCTGCAAAGAGACAATATGAACGACTTCCATGGAAACAGCGTCGACCCCGATTTCACATGCAATTGCCTCTTCATTGCATCAAGGGCATTTCAGAGGTTGGACATCAGAGGTGGAGTCTGGCAGGCTGGTGCGACACCAGGGGTGGGATTTTGCTGACAGTGCAGCAATTCCAATTCACCAGAAGGACATTGAATTCCCTTATCAAGCAAAAGAGGGAAACTGACTGCTTAAAAACACAGCTTGAGTGTTGTGTAGGGTGCTTTGAGAATCATGGAGCCGTTCTTGTCAACCTCAAAATGTATATTTGTACATAAACCTTTATTTTATCATTGCTCGGACGTCGTTCTGGACTTCCCTTTTGCTGAACACCTGGCATGGCACCAGTCATAGAACCTTCATGACTGCTCGGGCCCCCAACTTCACAACAAGGGCTACTGCAATTTCACGTGACATACCTCTCTCTCTCTCTGTGACCCCTCATCCACCTGTGAGAATGTGTTCAGCAATAGTCCACGTACTAACCACATGACATTTCTGCAGCTGTTGTGCACATCCAAAGCTAGTCTTTTTGCTTGAAACTATGAGAAAATATTGATCCGTGTCCACGTACGGCCTCCGGAATGGGAAGCTTTGATAACTACAGGAAGCAGGAGATGTGCTCATAGTTGAATGGCAACTGTAGTTGCATAAGAAACGACCCATTTGGATATACAAATGGACTCGGAAAACACATCCTGTGGGTTGCTTTTGTTAGTTGTGTATTTTTGGAACCACCAACCTACAGGAGCTTTATTTCACAACAGGCTTGACTGGCTCTTTGTGACCAGAGGTATTGTGTAGGTTGCCGATCGATTATTAGGACTTTCCTACAGCACTGCAGCACTATTACACTGCGCTAGCATCAAAATATTGTAATCAAATGACTCCCAGCAAGTCAAGAATTAAATTATATCGTCGGGTTTGCCGTCTGACAGTGCTGAGCGGTGATAATTAACTGAAGATAATGCCAGCTGTTCACTAGTGAGCTTTGGTTTGGAGTCCGAGTCGTTTTATTCCGCCAAAGTGTATTTCCGAAGGTCCACCGCATGTCCAACATGTGGACCTGGCATTTTCAACCAGTTTCCAAGAGTTGAGGTTTCACTTCTCTTGTAAAATCCCGGCAAGGGGCGCTGCAGGTGTCACTTCACATTTATCGAAAGTCGCTGCCGTGGCATCATCACGCCCGGCTGCATCGTGAGAAAAGCGTCGTGCTCGAAACTATGCTGCATGCTCACTTCAATTTAGCGATGAGGACTCGAGTTATGATTCCAAAGATGATGGGAAAGCTGATTCAAACTCTGACGGCGACAATGTTTTGAGTCAGCATGGGGACATCCACAGCTGTTCACCAGCGACTTTCCTTCACGGCCTTGAGTAGTCTCCTTCCTTGTGTGCGCTTATCTGCCGATCTTATTGCCCGACCTGAGAGCTCTACTGATTATCTTCAGGGTGCATATTTCGCTTGGCTATGATGTGCTACTATCCACAGCCAAGAAACTTCCGTTCACGTCAGGAAGGCCGCCCATAGCACATCTCGGCCCAACACTTCGGATCAGCGCTTGACAGTTTACAACGGCGTGAGATTTCTTTCTCCTGTTCTTCTCTGAAGAGGTGATAAAGACAATCTGCAAAAATGCAAACAGATATGCTTGGATGCATAATCTTATAGTTGCCCAGCTATACTGAGAGCGATTGGTCCTGGAAGAGGTGCATCACTCTAGACGAACTGGTGACGTACGTTTCCTGGATTTCTCATCAGACCATCCTCACAAATTGCCGAAAAGGTGCAACTGCTAAATGTGCTACGAGGATGGCAAAGTTTTGAACAAAAACTAGCTGTTTTGTGGGAAAAGTGTAGAACGCTTCACAAAATCGAGGAACTGCTTCATTGCCTGGCATGGGCGATGAACTGGTCTTAGTTTCTTTTTTGTATCCAAATAATGGCGGTGTACTGAGCATTTATTTCTTCAGACACTATTCCTGATATCTTTGAAATGTATATTCTGAATTTCCTTTGATATTAATTTTCTCGTAGATATCATGTTTTTTTTATTATTTTTATCAACTGGCAGCAACAATGGCACTTCCTAGAATTTTGATGTTCTACCTAATAAATGTTTTTGTTTTGCAGCATATGTTTTTGGAAAGAGCATTTCATTATGCACAATATGCTATGCTGGAATATTATTTATTGTAAATAATTTTTTTCCGAGGCCTATAAGAAATTGCCATTTTCTCGAGGTAACGAAAGCGTTAAACCACACCATAATGAATGTTGCTTCAACTGAACTTCCGCTTTAATAAAGTATTTTTTATTCCTCTTGAGAGGTACAAGAGTTGATGCATAAAAGTTGTCGCCACAACGAACACTTTTTTAGTGGTGTTCAGCTTCAGTTAAATTTTTCGCTCTTTGCCTCATTTTCGCTACAGAGGTATTTGACTATTGTTTGCAAAGGAAATATGAAATGAAAGATGAAAAGGCACTGGGAGCAGAACCCCGAACGTGTTTGTGGGTCCAGTACTTTACTCTCAAATGACATTTGGAGAAGCGAGCATTTGATTTTTCATGAAGTTTAGATCTTTTGTTGTGTTGTTTACAAGTGATGTTTATTAGCATGTATTTTTAGTGTTAACAGTGAGATTAGATAAATTTGTTGGCATTGTTTCTCATTTTAACGTAGTTTTACAACTCTTTCTGCACACATTCATTTTTTCACAGAGTTTTAAGTAGTGCTTTCAGAAAAAAATATCTTGCTTTTTTTTATCCTACTTCCATTTGATTGTTTCGGGAAATAGCTGAAGGAGGCCACTATCGTGATGAGGCACTTAATGTGCACATTACTGAAGCAAGCAAGGACTCTGTCTATCTCCTCGAAGTGAAACCAGAGAAGCAGATCCTCCTGTCTGTAAAGGCATCACTCCATAGCAGTGCTTCAGTTGAGGTGAGCTTTGTCAGCAAATTTTTCGAAGCATTGCAATATGAGATGACGCCTGTTTCATTATGTGCGTGCTTGCTTTGCTGTGAATACCCATTTGTGCGATAAGCTTGATCATGTGGCATCAGCACATTGGCTTGCCTACTGCGGTCCAACCAGCCAAGCCACTGAATAAAAAATGCATGCGTGTCCAGTATGTGTCATTTAAAGTTGCTGTTGCTGTGCTTTTCTGCCGGTAGATTCTTTGGACATGAAGGGGGCCACATGTGGACCTCTACTACTGTACTGTGGCTTTCAGTTTAGCCTGTTCCGCTCATCGCGCACTCTATTGTTTATAAGGTCTACAAGTGCAAACATTTTTAGCGCAAGCTTCTCATGACAGCTTGTCACCAGCTGCTCTGCCAGTCATCCTGCTTAAACTTCTAGGCGTAACACCGTTTCATCAAGAGTCGGCAACAAACGTTATGGTTTCGTGTCGGTCAACATGATAGCTACTTTGTTAATGGCCATTGTGTTTGCGGCATGGTGGACGTGGTCCATGCCTGGAACGTTGTGCGGTGTCCAAAATTTCAGTTATTACTGTATCTACTTGCATAATGATCGCATTCGCGTAATGATCGCACCCCTGAATTTTATCGTCAAAATTTGATTTTTTTCCTTTCCCGTGTAGTGATCACACCCCGACCTTGCCACACTGATATGTCATGTGCCAAGTCTAGCTAATGATGATCGCGCTTACCATCTGTCGAATGCTGTCGAATGCTATCAAATGACTCTTCCAAGACATACCAAGCGGTCTTCATGCACCGAACATCCTTAAGCAGGTGCCCCATTTCATTCCTTTCATCACTTTCCGCACTTCCATGAAAAAGAAGCTACAACCAAACATTATAATGGCATTTGTAGGCTTTATAATGGTTGTGGTCAACAAAAAAGGCGCCTTTCGATTCTTCTCGTTTGCACTCATGGGCACGCAACAAATTGCGAGCGGCAACGATAGTAGCCACGTCTACACCGATACATTAGGAGTGTGCCCTATTCATATGCCGATGCTTGTAACACAGCTAAGATGTTCGCCTACCCATAGGGGAAGCGTGCCGTATTAAGATAGTAGTGAAGACAAATGGCCGCAGTTTCTGCAGTGTGCCCGCCGTGGGTTTCTGTCACTGGCAGCTAAGCGCGCCCATCTCTGTTGTGTCCCCTCAAAGTGGTCATGGCTACTACGTTATTGCCGCAAACTTGCCAATAGTAACAATATTATTCATTACCGACATGCAAGAAACTGTTTCAATGTGTGTAACGTACTCGCGAGAAGTGAAAAAAAAAAAATCGCGTTCGGCTTGCTTTGCCGGTCGCCATTTTTGTTTTGGTGTCCCACACTGTTACAGTGGCAGCTGCCAATTTATTGACCTGTTGTCATCCCGCAGCAAACGTGAGATTAAAAAAAAAATGTTTTCTTTTCGTGGGTAATTTAACCCACGTAATGATCGCACCCCTGAATTTGTGTCAATTTTTTTACAAAAAAGTGCAATCATTATATGAGTAAATACGGTATTATTCTAGTGATAGGGGTAAGTGGCTGTGCCACAGGCAAGTCTGATTAATCTTGCAAGTTCGAAAAATCTGGCCTCCAAAATTTTTGTTGTGGCTTCAGATTGTATGTTTTCCCAATTAGTGCATTTTCCATTACTCTTCGTTCCATAAAGTGTCAATGAGCTTCTACTCAGTATGGAATGTTCAAAAAATAAAATAGTTCATATTCAATTTGCAAATAAGAGCTTTTCAAATGTTGACAATTCAGTTTGATTTGGGGATATTTGAATATTCATACACCTCTACAAAAAGGAGCATGGCCTGTCTCAAGCTCCTTTTTATCTGTTACATGTTAATGGTTTCCCTGTAAATATGTTACGTCCCTAAAACACTGTACTCACAGAAGTCGAAATACCTTGTTCTGTATGGGACAAAAGTGGATAAATTACTGCTTTCACATAAAGCTATCTAAGTAGTGTCTTTGTGAAAAGTCACAAAATTAAAATACAAGCTACACCACAATGGCACATGTGCAAAGGCTGTGCCTTTCTGTCCCATATGCGTCTCCTACATGAGCAACACTGCATGTCTCTGGTTAGATTTGCTTGTCACGTTTAATTTAATGATGCCTTAGAAATCTTGTGCAGCTTAACCCTTTCAGTGTGACTGATGTACCGGTACGTTTCTGTCATTTTGGTCCCACCATGTCACTGATGTACCCGTATGTTCTTCAATAGTGAGGATCATAATAAGAATGCAGTTGCTATTACCCATGTCATTTTTTCCCTTTTGAATAACCAAAAATAAACTGTTGTGCTCGTTTTATAATATCTGAGAAGAAAAAAAAAAACAGTTTAATGGGGCCTTCGAAGGCAAATTATGCATGCTGTTTTTATTCAATGTTTGCTTACTATAGGACTTGATGATGTGTCAGTAGCAGTGAAAGTGCCAAGATCATAGCATTTCATATTTTAAGTAGCTCTAAAAATCAGTTCCTGTGCTGACCACAGTGTCCCATACCGATGATTTTCAGCAGCAAATGTGAGGCAGAATATGATGACAGTTGCAGTGTGGGTTTGTTGGTTAATTCTATTGAATTGTGATGGAATGTACAACAGGGGGATGGGCGCAGGAAGTAACAACAGACCCACAGCACTTAACTTTCAGCAACAAAAATTTATTTCTGGACCAGCTGTACTTACCCTTACATTAATCATGTGCTTCACAAAACCACATGACACTTTTCCACTATGTTATGCAAGCGTTTCATTGGGAAACCAGGTAGGTGCTTAAACGAGTGACTGAGAGAACATAGCAACAAGTTTAAACAGACACCATTTTTGTCTTATCTTTATTTACCAAATTTTCAAACCACTTATGGGTGACCCAAGCAGGAGTAGGTACAATTAAAGGAAGTGTTTAACGCATGAAATTTTGTGCAGGAAATATTGAATACATAACACCAAGATCATACTACAAAAAGACACTCGAGGAATAGTTTAACTGAACAGTGCATCTCAGAAAAAAGGAAAAAGCTTTTCCACAAAGAAAAAAATGCTAGCAAAGACAAGCAATGACCACATCAGCACCCAATATGCAAAAATAAGTTTTTCGATTGATGTAAGTTCATTTTCTGTTAAAAATACTTCAGGAGTTAAATTATTCTAAATAGTATATGCTAAATAGAAACAATAAGTTATTTGGACTGATAGTATGCCTTAAAAACTGTCTTCATTAATTTCATGGTTATAGACGAGTTAAATTATTCTAAATAGTATATGCTAAATAGAAACAATAAGTTATTTGGACTGATAGTATTCCTTAAAAACTGTCTTCAATAATTTCATGGTTATAGATGAGTTATTAAAGAGCATGTGAAGATCAGTGCTATTTTTTTCTTTTAAATTTTGCATCAAACCCCAGCGCTGTTATCTCAGTGTGCTGTCCCAGATTTCAAAGTATTTTTTTGTAATTTGGCAGCTATAGCTCAGTAAAAGTTTTCAAAACTTGCCAAGTTCAAACTTTGACATTTCTTTAAATGTAGTCCATCTTCACCAATCAATAATTCAGGAGGCCCGAGCTGATACAGGAACTTCATGGCAATGTCGCCAACATTTTTTCATTTCTGTGTCTATTTTGGCTTACTGAGCCGCGTCTCGGCGCAAGAGTGGCTCATTGGTATTGCAGAAAGGTAATTTGCTAACACAGTTCAACATATTTTTTTCTCTTCAGTGTCCCTTTAACAAGGTTCCACCTGGTGGCTTTCTTGCATTACACTGCCAAATATGGGGCTGCTCCCTCTGGTTCGAAGGTGCACTGGTTTTGGGTAGAAGAAATTCTGAGATAATAAGGTTAATTATAGAAGCACAACATATCTGCTCTTATAGCTGACCAGGGTGTCAGCAAATCATCCATGTCAGTGTCTTTTAACCCTTTGATCTGCTTTTTTTTTTTTTCCAGCTGCTTAATACCCTGCCAGTTTTTTTCTTTTCTTTTTTTTTTTTTTTGCGAGTTTGTAAAGTCAACATTTCATGCTTCATAGCAGCGAATTTTTCAACGTTCCCCTTCTTCCATCGTATGCTTTCTTCACAGTGTGATAATGCGTTGGTCCACCGAGCTACTATCATTCCATAACGAAAAAAAAAAAAGAGAAAGATATGGTTATGAAGCTAAGGGAACAGTGTGCCATCGTGAATCGCACTGCGCTAAGGGCTAAGCGTGTTCATGCTGTTCGGTGGGCTAGCATATTTTAACACCCTGAAGAAAGCATACAGCGGAAAGCACGAGAAAATGCGCGTTGCTGGATTGGTGGAATGCTCTCCACTTTTTTCTTGAGAGCACCACTGCAGCCACGGCTCGCACGTTGCAACTCCTATTTAGCACAATGGTACATTAAAATTTGTGTTTGGTTGTGCTTGCAGGTGGTGTCGGACTTTTACAAAAATGGTGCAGTGCTTCAGAAGTTTTCTGCGGGAACTGAAGGCTACCCTGTAGCATCCCTCAATAACCGGCTGATGCTCAGAGCCCAAGGCTTTATGAAGGGGGATACCTTCATGTTCAATTTTACTGGTGTTGAGCCAGGTATGCCAGTGCTTTTAAGTTTGATTTTCTACTGAGTATGTGGTATCTGCTCAACTGTGTGCTTTGAATTTGCACATCACTGTGCTGTGAGCTATTTGGTATCTTAAAGTGCGGCAACTTGGCAGACGTACCTTACTGCATATTTAATTTTATTAATGCAGTTAGCATTCCTTGCCTATTTAATCATTTTGAGTACCTTGTGCAGACCCAGTGGCCTCAAGCTGTTTACCAGCTTGGGCCACTAAGTAGTATGTGTCCATAAAAATCATGCTGTTGTGGTCATTGCAGCATCATCCTTCCAACTTCATTTCTGACGCTTACCATCTCATTGTCACCACGACTTTCACGCTGACCCGGTGAACCAAGTTGCCTAATTTCTTGGTCCACTAGGTATGTGCTCGTGTTTGTGATGCTGTCATAGTAGTTGCATTGCCGTCATTCCAGTTTCGTCGTCCGACTCTCTTCATGATGTCATCGTCATCGTACAACTGTTGTACACTCATCTTACCATCATCGTGAGGCCATTGTGGTCATTCTGTGGTCGTCATTCCAGCTTCTTCATCTGACCGTAATCATGCCATTGTCATTACGCCTTTTATACTCGCCAAGTGAAACGACTTGCCTAATAGCTTGGGCCACTAGGTAAATGCAGTGGGTTGTGATGCTGGCTTGGTTGCTGAATTATTGTCATTCCAACTTCGTCTTCTGACTCTTGTCATTCTGTTGTTGCAACGCCATCATTGTCACCGATTTATCATGCATTCATTGTCATACCATCATTGTGATGTCATCGTGGTCATTCTGTGGTTGCCATTCCAGCTTCATCATATGACTGTCATCATGCCATATTCGTTGCGCCTTTTACATTGACCCAGTGAACCAACTTGCCTAATAGCTTGGGCCACTACGTACGTGCACGTGGTTGTGATGCTGTTATGACCGCTGCATCATTGTCATTCCAGCTTCATCGTCTGACTCGTCATGCTGTCATCGTCACGCCTTTCATGCCGATCTAGTTAATGAAGTTGTCTTATAGTTTTGGCCATTAAGTGTTTGCTTGGGGTTCTGGAGACATCATGGTCGTTCCATCGCTGGCGTTCCAACTTTGTCATCGGACTCGTCATACCGTCATGTTCACACGATCATTGCCCTACAGTCGGAGTCATACAGCCATCATCATGGGTTCATCGCGATCTTGTTGCCCTCATACCACTGTCATGCCGTCGTCCTGATGCAGTCAGGGTCATTCCATCATCGTCATTCTAACTTGGTCATCTGTCTCTGCTTATTCCTGTGCCCTCACCCCATCGTCTTCACACAAGTCGTTGTCAAATCATTGTTGTAATGCCATTGTCATCACACTATCTTTGTCATACAGTCATCTTTATAGAGCTAAACTTCAATATAACAAACATCAGTATAACGAAATTCTCCATATAAGGAAGTATTTCACTTTTTATAACTTCTTATCATAGAACAGCATCCATGTAGAACCTCAATGTAACGAAATTTAACTGCTACCAAGAAGGAACACCGAGTCAATAAATGGAACTTGCGCAGCTTCATGTGCTCAAATGGTTGGATTACAAGTAGCTGCTTGCAAAGGCACTCCTCAAATCATGCACCTCGTGACCAAGAGTGACCACCGAAGTGGTGTAGCATCCTGCTCAGTATAAAGTCCAAGTGGGATAAGATGTATCCTATTGCACGGCCCACACACTGTATATTTGGGGGGCAAATGAAAGCTTGCGAGGGTGAGCCAAGAATGGTAGCTTGATGAGTGCCGTCTTTCTGCATGAGCAAAGGGAAAATTGGGGAGGCGAGCGAATTCGCAGCAACGCATTAAAGTGTGCGCGAAGGGAAGAGTGACAAGGAGTGGTGGGCAGGTTGGCACGCCTCTCCTTTCTTAAAACAGCCGTGCATGGTGGAGTTTATACACAGCCTGCACGCCTTGTTTTAGAGGTAATCTGCCCTGCGTGCTATGAGTTGTCGCACCAAAGCTGGCATGGCATCATGTGCACTGTCTTCCCGCATGTTTAATTCTAGAGGTTGCATAATCTCAAGTTAATGGAAACTGGTTGAAGCGAGAGACAAATGAAGCATTTGCTCCCCACTGCTTGCCTTTTTCATATTAGTATCGTCCCACTGTGGGCAATACTATCAGCTGCAGGGATGAAGTGGATGCACGCTTGTAAGTCAGCTTTTTCAAATTTGAAAATATGAAGTGGGAGGTCGACTTACAATCAAAACCAAAACATGGCGCTGCCAACAAAGCGAGACCAATGGGAGCTACAACGTAGTTACAATTTTATGTTTGCTCTATGGCCTTACCCGTATCTTTTCGCTATCCTGCACGTTTGTTTGCTTTTAAGAAGGGTTTTTCAACATTGCATACAACACTCATGGGGGGGGGGGGGGGTTGAAAGTTAATGGAAGGGCCGCTGTTACATTTGTGGCAGTACTCTACGAACGGTGGCGCTTGCGGAGAGTATCGGTTGTTCATGGAAGAGCAGACACCGCTCACCTGTTTCTCTTTCTCTGTAGCTCTTAGTTTGACCAAAGGCATTGGTTTGACGTGTTCGACTTGACTGCCGGCTACATGCTACTTCCATGCTTCCTCAGTCGCCGTGAGTGCTCCAGGCCCACTAAAAATTCGTTACTCGTTTACAGCAGCGTTCAAGAGGGCTGCCATTTTTTACGCCAAAGAAACAAATCACTGTGCAGTGGGCCCCAAGTTCATTGTTTTTCAATGGGTGGTGCGAGAGTGGTGTCTGCAGCGAAGCAAAATTTTCGCCTGTGACGGCAAGTGAAGAATTTCCCACGGGCCAAACTCTGGACGCTTTCCGAAGCTGTAGGCCAAGCTTGCGGCGTACGTCGCTGAAATGTGTGATCGGTCCCTGCCAGCGAAGTGTGGGATGGTCATGAAACAAGCCCGCATCTTCACCTTTTAAGGACCTGCTCCGCCGTGAGTACAACGAGTGGCTGGTGGCAGAAGACCGCGAACTTACGCCAGCCAGACCTGTCAAAAGGGTCTCCCTGATGTCTGCGTGTAGTTCTGTGCATTCGGCGTGGGCTGATGTTGCACAAGATGTCGTGGTGCGGTCGCTTGCCAAATGTGGGATTTCGCTGGACGATGACACGCTGTGGGACCGTAGCAGTGATGACGATGGCAGCACTAGTGAGAATGGCGCAAGTGAAGACGAGTAGTCTTATGACCATGCCAGCTAATAATAAATTTTCCTTGTCGAATGTGCCCTCCAGTATGCTCTTC
Organism: Dermacentor variabilis; assembly: GCF_050947875.1. Lineage (NCBI taxonomy): Eukaryota > Metazoa > Arthropoda > Arachnida > Ixodida > Ixodidae > Dermacentor > Dermacentor variabilis. Next base: position 187,674,928 of record NC_134568.1, on the reverse strand, counting down.
TTTTTTTTTTCCCCTGTCACACGCAATATGGGAGGGTTGACTTACGTTCGAGTTTACTTAAAATCGAGTAAATACAGTAGCTTTCCATTCGTACCACTGATGTAAAGGTATTCTGGACACTGCAAGAAGCTGAATCTTTCATCGAAAACTCTCAAGTTATAGAAAATGAATTCTTATCTCATTCAAATTTGCTTTTTCTGATTTCTCAATAATTTGGAAAATTTTGCTGCCCATTCCTTGCAAGAAAAGCTCATTGGTGAGTGGACTTATTTGCATAAAATGTTGAATTTCGGTGCAGTGAAATTCAATACAGCAAAGCAAATTGCCAGTTTTACCCACTTCATACTGTAACAGGAGTTCAGCGCCTTGGAACGGGTTCCAAGTGATACATGACACACCCAAATCTCAGCCGTTACAAAAACCAACTATTCCCCTGACCCACTGCTACTGCATCCTTCTGTTTGCCTTTCCTCTTCTTTCACTTGCGGCTTTCTTCGTTACCATTACACTCGCCGCCCCCTCTCCCCTCAAATTCACACAGGAGTAAGACAGAAGTCACCTAAATTTAGCAGTACACAGTCAAATTCGCTCGCACGTTGCTACGAAGATGGTAAATGTCAACTTGTCGTTAAGCCTGTCATTTCCCAATCATAGCCCTGTGCCGAAACGTCCAAAGTACAAGATTGTAAGTCTCCATAACCGAGGCCCAGCACGATTGTTGATTTTTCTGCTTCCATAAAATCAGCTTTGCCACCTTACAGCCTTGTTATGCAGTGAAGCATAATTATAGTCTGTTAGTGGAATGGGGCCATTGTCACAGAACGTAGTATGCGTCCGTTAATTATGCACCCTGTGGGGATTCAGGGGTGCCCTGATACATTTGTGTGGGCATTCACCTGTTCTGTCATCCCTATGCCTCTCCCTTTCCACTCGGGACGGTTGTTAGTGGTGGCCTTTGCCACGAACTGGTTTGCGGCGGTGACGCTTCACACAGCCAACCGCAGTGTTCGCGGTGCTACAGCGGCGCACCCGGCCCATTGGGCAGAGCAAGTATGAGGGAAATCTTTTCGGGAAAACCTGGGAAACAGGGGCACCCCTCAAGGGGCCGTACTTTCACCCATGTTATTTAATCTAGCAATGACCAGAGTCGCAAGGAAACAGGAGAGTATAGAAGGTATACACTTTGCAATATACGCCGATGACATAACCATATGGTGCGCCAACGGTAACGTAGGCCAAACGGAGACCAGACTGCAGGAGAGCATACACGCCGTGGAAAGCACGCTAGGCGAGATGGGACTCAACTGTTCGGCGGCAAAGGCGGAGCTTTTGGTCCTAAAACATTGGCGCAGGGGTCGAAGACCCAGGGCCTACGTCCCCGGGGTGGAACCCAAGATTATCTTACGCTGTCACGACGGATCCGCGATCAAGCAGGTGGAAAAGATTAGAGTTTTAGGCTTCCACATAGCAGCGGGAGGTACCAACCTCAATGCCATTCAACACATTTCAAACAAGACGGACCAAGTCATCAAGTTACTAAGGAGAATCGGCAACAGACACAGAGGCCTGGGTGAGGACAGCGCTCTAAGGCTAGTGCACGCCTTCGCTCTCTGTCACTTCACCTACGTGGCAGGTCTATTTAAATGGTTGCAGGCCGAGCTGAACAAGCTCAACACTATGATGAGAAAGTTAGTGAAGGCTACCCTATGTATACCCATCAGCACCTCGAACGTGAAGCTCATGAACCTAGGCGTGCACAATACTATAGAAGAGATGGCGGAAGCGCAACAGATAGCGCAGCAGGAATGACTGACGAAAACACGAGCGGGCAGGCTTATACTCAAAGCGATAGGAACAGACCCCAATAGATCGATGAACCCGAAGGAATCCGAGGTAGAATTGAGCGCGAACCTTATAGAAGCGATCAGAACCACCCCCCTCCCGAGAAATATGCACCCGGAACACAATGTTAGCAGGAGAAAAGCGAGAACGAAAGCTTTGTTGAAAGAAATTGAACAGCTAGGACAACAGGCGGCTCTTGTAGACGCTGCCTGGGTCAAAGGCAAAGAGGCCTACACCGCCGTGGTGGTCGACAGCCGCGGCGAGGTACGGGACTCCGTCACCTTCTTCACCAAGGATTCCACGGTGGCGGAGCAAGCCGCGATTGCTCTAGCCATCAGGAACCGTAAATGGTCTTTCATCCATAGCGATTCCAAAGCAGTATTTAAGAGCTTTGACAGAGGCTATGTAGCTGGGACTGCGGCTAAAATTATCGACAAGGTCGAAGCTATCAAAACTGAAATCCGATGGTTTCCTGCACATATGGGACAAGTGGACGAGACTCGGCCCAACCTCAACGAGGTTACGAACAACCTGGCACGAGGACTTGCTTGCCGTGCCGGTCAGAACCGAACCGACACCCGCTACCATTCCAGGGAGCATAAAGATCACTTACTAACTTACAACGACATCACTAAATATTACTACTTGGGGCGTAGGCAATTCCCACTGCCACACGTAAGATTGAACAGGGCTCAGGCAGTCGCGCTACATTTACTGCAAACCGGGACATACCCCACTCTGTATTTGATAAATAAAATTCACCCCGAAAGAGAAATTAGGAAAGAATGTAACGTGTGTGATGGCATCATTAACATCAGACACATGCTGGCGGGCTGCCCCGCGACTCTCGCCGACCCCGAATAAAAATGGCTTTACTGGCACAAGATGATATCAAGCTCTTCTTATCAAGATCAACTACGGGCTGTCCAGAAGGTCCACAATGATGCCATAAGGCTCGGCCAGGCGGTGCTGACGTGGACGCGGCCCGCCTCGGTCTGAAAAGACCGGGCTTCAGGACACTAATAAAGTTTTGTGAATGAAATGAATCACTGGGTACATAAACATTTTCCTCTTGTCCGCTGGCCCCCATGTTAGGGTCTTCGACTTGACCTGGTCTACAGTGCCTCTGCACCTACAGTGAGCATGTACCTTGTGTTGATCCCTTCCCGAATGCCAAGCCGAAGAGCGGTACCTAGTGCTTGTATTTGGTCCTACTAAGCCTAACTATAGCGAGATTGTCCGAGCTATCGCGAGAGCAAGCAGCATAGTTGTGGGGACGTTTACAAGCAGTGTGTCACAGGGAGCCATCCTCCTGCAGCGACGTGCTAGCGGCACTCCTGCCTGTATTTGCTTCCCACACCATCCCTGGACTGGGCGTTTTCACAGTGTTGGGTGTTGCCAGAGACAAATAAATGATTTCGGCGAATTTAGCCCAATACTGTGTTCTCAGGCGTGTGCAGCGTTCGGTGCCCCCCTTTTGCGGCTTGAGTGCGTGCACAGCAGCAGGCTAAATTACGCGAGGCGACAGCTGACGCAGCCCTATGGCTTGCTAAGCTCAAACCTGTGGTGGTTGGTACTCCTGTAATATACGAGACCCCCACAACACACGCATGCACCGTCTGAGATTGTGTTCAGGTGGCATGTGCCGTCTGAGTGCAATCACTGTTGCTGTTTTGCCAGCTGTTTCTCTTTGAGCTAAATGTTATCTATTTATTTATTAATTATATTTACAGGCTGCGGCGAACTTGGGGCTATGCAGCAGTGAGGATAACATCACATATCAATTACAGGCAAAAATACCAGTTAATGGCAATTAACAAACATCGCCAGGCAATGCATTTCAGTGTTCATTTGTTAAGGGGAAAGAAAGTATTTGTATATGGCGCTTCTAGGTTGAAATGTTGAAAGGTTTAGGCTGCGAGAGCTAGGACTACGGGAATGTTCAGAGGACCTAATTTACTTGTTTAAGCGGCCACAACGTAACGGGTTAATTATGGTGCACAGATACTTTAGGCATTCAATGTTATATGTGTTGACAGAGGGGTCAGGTTCAGATTAAAAAGGTTAGAAGAAGGTGAGTTCCTGTGACAGATAAAACGCTCAGCCCTCTTCTTTTCTGAGCAGAATCATTTTTCTGAGAAGGCCTCCTGACTATGAATGCATATTCAAGGATTGAGCAGACTAGTGTATCGTATTTCAATAAAGTTCCTTGAAGAGCCGAGCAAAGAGTGCATCGAAAGTAGCCAAGTTTTTGGAAAAAGCGAAGCCATGGCCTCATGGTTGTTTCCGCCTCGGCTGTGGGAGGTTGTGGGTTCAAAACCACGTTGCCACCAATTGCCTAACGGGTATCAAAATGGGTGGAGTTGTCCCTCGGCCCAACACTCAGCTTTCTTTCGGGCTAAGTGTGTTTGGGAAAGAGCCTGCATCATGCAATTGTTGTGGTACCCTGTGGGCACATAAAACCCTGAATGGAGAGGTCTAGGCCATTCTCATTGTAGTGATGTGGCATTTAAATGCACCTACAGTCGAACCCATTTATTACGAACTCGGTAGTTAGAACTCAGGAATGCTCTCGGGTTGAACAGAAACACTCCTTTCCAAGCGTTAAAGTCTCATAATGACCGAGCACTTGGCCAAGAGTGTTCTTGTACCTGTTTAGCAGTAGGTACCTGGTGGCAGCTTTATTCGGCCTCCCAGAGCCGCAGCATACACTCTAACCCAAGGCCGTCTGTTCGGTCTCATGGCAGCAATTTTCCATCCAGTGTGTGTTCTTCCCAAAAGTTGGTTTGCGTTCCTTTGTACTGGCCGAGCATGGGGCCGGGAGTGGACTTTCGCTTATTTTGTCGGCAGATACCTGGTGGCAGCACTAGTCTGCTTCCCACAGCAGTGGCAGATGCTCGTCTTTTTCACCTTTTCTGTGGTGGGACAAGGGGCACCCAGAAACCCTCTCATATCTCTACAGGGCCCCCTTTCAAGATGAGAACCCCTTATGAATATGCCAAGCGCCAGGCCGGGGGACATGTAAGCAGTGTGTTCCCGGTGCTGCTCAAGTACCTCCCGCATACAAGGCGGACACTCAACTATTTTCTTACGTTGTGGTTCTGTTTCCTTCCTTGATGTTCATGTTTTTATCTTTTCTTTTTCTGCTGTTCCTTTCATATTGCAAGCATGCGTAAAATGAGTTTATGCTTGCATACAAATGTTATACTTCCTTTCTGAGTGACTTTTTGGCTAATACTATTGCTATTATGCAGGCTTACATTAATTTGTCTTCAGTTAATTTGAGTTTTTGATTACTTCAATTAAAATTGCCTGTATGTTACACGGATACATTATTGAACATTTTGCCCCATTAACAGTAGCCTGCTGTCAAAGCTAGGGGAGGTAGTGCTGCCATCATCGCAAAATGGTTGCAGAACAAGTTTACGAAGCGTGACAATGTGCCACATTCAGGCTTTAATTACAAAAACTCATTCAAAAGATATCGTTTTACATGCTAAGCTAGCAGCCACGAAGTAGTGTGATGTAATGTCACTCTCGCTGCCTGCTGCAGCCTTCTGTGAACCCACTGTCCCATTTCTAATGCACTATACTTGTCTCCCATTACACCAGCGATTTTGTTAGAATGTGGTAACTGTACAACATATTGCCACCTGGTGTTTTGAGCCAGCGTTGCGTGCCCAGCAAAAACGGTGATTGAAGACGACGAAGTCAAGGATCTTGCGCCAGCTGGTGAACCGTCCTCCTTGTGTCTGACATTTTCGTGTCTGGCTGCTGATACTGCTGCTTAATCTTGCCTTAGCGCGTGACAAACTGGTGGAGGTGCTGGGTAATCTAATCTATGCACCAAACCCCTCCGGGCAGCAGGAGCTCCAGCCCCGTACCGGTGGTTACCTCTGTACACCGCACCAGCAGAAGGATCCGTGGACAAGCCCCTGAGTTTGGACTCATCCCAGAGAAAATGGCAGCTCCGACCACCCCAACCGGTATGGAAGACACAACCCCGATTCATTGTACGCTATTCAATCCGCGAACGCCGAATCCCTTTCACGGCACCATACATGAGGACGTTGAAGATTGGCTGGTGCACTATGAACGTGTTGCCGCGTTCAACAAGTGGGATGACGCAGACAAACTGAAAAACGTCTATTTCAGCCTTAACGATGGCGCACGTGTTTGGTACGAGAACCGTGCAGATGTCTTAACTTCATGGGCAGAATTCAAACGCCGGATTCTTGAGACGTATGCAAGGCCTGATCGCCGAGAGCGAGCTGAGCGTGATCTCCAGTCCCATATACAAATGCCGAACGAGGGTGTCGGAATGTACATCGAGGACATGACGCGTCTCTTTCGACGAGCCGACCCCAGCATGTCGGAAGAAAAGAAGGTGCGGTACCTGATGCGCGGAGTGAAAGAGCAGCTGTTCGGCGGTTTCGTGCGCAGTCCTCCCAAGACTGTGTCAGAATTTCTTTCCAAGGCCATCACCATGGAGCAGACTCTTCGCCAGCGAACACCATCATACAAACGTCAAGTGAACACTGCCTCACCTACGGACTTCTTCAGAGCTCTCGGGGGTCACGTCGATTTCTTTCGAGAGCTCATTCGTTCCGTGATCCGCGAAGAACTTCAGACACTGTCGGTACCTTCACAGCCATGCTCAGCTCCTTGTCCAGCCTTCTCCGTGACGAAGTCCAGCATGCGCTAAGAGCACCACCCTTCAACACAGAAGCTCGACCGCTAAGAAATGACAGCCCACATATGTCATATTCGCAAGCCTTGAGGCAACCTGCCCCACCTCCCTCCCCGCTTCGCGCCGCGCGCCCGGCCATGCTAGAGCCCGTCCAAGCTGCCTCGTATTACGAGGACCACCGACAGGCCCCGAGGAAATCAGACGTGTGGCGGGCACCTGATCGCCGTCCCCTTTGCTTTCACTGTGGCGAACCTGGGCATGTCTACCGACAGTGCTCCTATCGAGAGCTCGGACTACGCGGATTCTCGGCGAACTAGCCGCGACCTAGGTTCGGCCAGCGTCCTCCTGAAATTGAAGAATACGTTGCCCAGCAGCGCGGATCTCCATCAGCTTGACACCAGTCACGCTCCCTTTCGCCACGGCGGTTTTCTCCGACTCGCCGTACGTATTCAAGCGTGGTGCAGGGTCGGTCGCCCAGCCCACGACTGAAAAACTAACCACAGCGACCTTTGGGGGCGAGGCCGCTCAGTCTGGACGTGCTCAAGGACCCCTACTGACGCGTACGCAGACCGACGATACATCAACGACGACAGTACCTGCCGATTACGGAAGAATTTCTTTAGACATTCCTGTACTGCTTGACGGTCGTTAATTGACTGCTTTAGTGGACGCTGGAGCGGATTATTCTATAATCAGCGAAAAACTGGCCACCCGTCTGAAGAAAGTGACCACGCCTTGGAATCAAACGCCAGTTCATTCAGCTGGCGGGCACATCGTCACACCACTCGGCATGTGCACGGCACGAATACAGATTCGCAGCTCTACGATTGTTGCCAGTTTGAGCATTCTCCCTCAGTGTTCTCGAGACCTAATCATCGGCATGGACTTTCTCAGGGAGCACGGCGCTATGATCAACATTCGACGCCTCGTCACTTTCCCGACAAAGAGCGCCACAGCGACGACCAATACCATCCATCCTCAAGCATCTCTTCGTGTCATCGATGACGCTGTCACGTTACCACCGCGTGCAAGTGTCGTGGTTCAAGTGGCATGTGACAAGCTAATACACGGTGAAGCGGTCGTAGAAAGCAATCGCTCTTTCCTGCTTTCTCATGGTGTTTGCGTAGCAAGAAGCCTTGTCGATCTCCACGATGGCCACTGTGAGGTTCTTGTCACCAACTTCAGCTACGAACACCGGCACCTTTCCCCCGGTACTGTCATCGCCTACGCCAACCCGATCGCCGATGTCACTGAGTGTTTTGTTTCCGAGGCAATCGGCACTGCTGAAGCTCCTCTACGCAACGTCGACATTAGTCCAATGCTTCCTGAAGAGAACAGACAACCCCTACGCGAGCTCTTGCTTGAGTTCCACTCTTGCTTTGCACGGTCGTCGAAGGTACGTCAAACACCGATTACGAAACACCGTATCATCACCTATGACGACGTGCCCCCATACGGCAACAGCCTTATCATGTTTCCCCAACCGAACGACATGCTATTCAAACGCAGGTGAAGGAAATGCTTCAAGACGGCGTAATTCAGCCTTCATGCAGTCCCTCGTCATCGCCAGTCGTTCTTGTTAAAAAGAAAGATGGCACGCTTCGATTTTGTGTAGACTACCGGAAGCGAAACAACGTCACAAAGAAAGACGTGTACCCGTTGCCTCGTGTCGACGATTCTCTGGACAGGCTGAGGCACGCGAAGTATTTCTCCTCTATGGATCTGAAAAATGGCTACTGGCAAATTGAAGTAGATGAGCGTGACCGCGAGAAAACTGCTTTCGTAACTCTGTACGGCCTTTACGAATTTAGAGTACTCCCTTTCGGCCTCTGTTCTGCTCCAGCCACATTCCAGCGAATGATGGATACCAGCGAATGATGGATACCGTTCTCGCTGACCTCAAATGGAAAAGCTGCCTCGTCTATCTCGATGATGTCGTTGTCTTTTCGGAAACTTTTGACGAGCACCTTCGACGCCTTCGGAATGTACTCGAAGCCATTCGATCGGCTGACCTTACACTGAAGCCAGAGAAATGCCATTTCGGTTACAAGGAACTGAAGTTCCTTGGTCACGTCGTAAGCGCGGCAGGTGTTCGGCCCGATCCCGAGAAGACTGCTGCCGTAGCAGCTTTTCCCGCTCCAACCGATAAGAAAAGTGTGAGACGATTTTTGGGCTTGTGTGCATATTATCGACGCTTCATTGAAAATTTTTCGAAGATTCCAGATCCGCTATTTCGCCTTATGCGGGACGACACTCCATTCCTCTGGACTGATGCACAACAGACCTCCTTTGCGGAGCTACAACGTCGCTTGTCTTCTCCTCCCGTGCTCGGTCATTTTGATGAGGATGCTGACACAGAAGTACGCACTGATGCCAGCAATATCGGTCTCGGAGCTATCCTGGTGCAATGACAAGACGGGACTGAACGAGTTATCGCCTACGCGAGCTGCACTCTGTCACGCGCAGAGTCCAAGTATTCCACCACAGAGAAGGAGTGCCTCGCGGTTATTTGGGCTACCACAAAGTTTAGGCCGTATCTCTACGGGTGGCCATTTAAAGTTGTGACCGACCATCACGCTTTGTGCTGGTTGACCAACCTCCGAGACCCTTCTGGACGATTGGCATGTTGGAGTCTGCGACTCCAGGAATTTAACATCACCATCGTGTACAAGTCAGGCAGGAAACATGAAGATGCTGACACGTTATCACGGGCACCTGTTAAATCTCAGAATCCTGACGAGGAAGATGACAGCGCCTTTCTGGGAGCCCTCAGCGGGCCAGATCTGCTCGCTAAACAGCGTTCGGACGCTGAGTTAAGACCCGTCATCGATCACCTAGAAGGCGGCATCGCGTCCATTCCTCGCCCACTTTCGCGACGGTTGCCGTCATTTTTCCTACGAGGGGGCATGTTATACAAAAGAAACACAGGTGCCGGTGACAAACCACATCTGCTAGTAGTACCTCAAGCCCTTCGCGACGACATCCTATTAGCCTGCCACGACGAGCCGACATCTGGTCACTTGGGCTACTCAAGGACTCTGGACAGGGTACGGCAACTGTACTACTGGCCTAGACTGACTGCTTGCGTCAAACGCTACGTGAAAGGATGCCGTGAATGCCAGCGCCGCAAGTCACCGCCCTTCAAGCCTGCAGGCCTTCTACAACCCATCGACCCTCCGTGTACGCCGTTTGATCAAGTTGGAATGGACCTTCTTGGACCATTTCCCTTGTCTTCCTCCGGCAATAAAGGGATCATTGTCGCAACTGACTACTTGACACGTTACGCTGAGACGAAGGCACTACCATGCGGGACAGCATCTGAAGTTGCCCAGTTTTTTATGCATCACATTGTGCTTCGGCATGGCGCACCGTCATTCATCATCACTGACCGAGAGACTGCATTTACGGCAAAGCTTCTGGACGACATCTTCAAGCTGAGTTACACGAGTCATCGAAAGGCCACTGCATACCACCCTCAGACTAACGGCTTGACAGAAAGACTAAACAAAACACTGGCAGACATGATCGCTATGTACGCGGATGTGCAGCACAAAACGTGGTACGAAATCCTACCGTACGTAACGTTTGCATACAACACTGCCACGCAGGAAACTACATGCTTCCCGCCATTCCGCCTCGTTTATGGTCGAGATGTCCAAACTATGCTAGACGCCATGATTCCATATAAGATACTGACCAGCTCGACCAGTTAGCTCCTGACGTCGAGGAGTACATTCAGCGTGCCGAGGAAGCGCGTCAACTGGCCCGCATGCACATAAGACAGCAGCAGTGTACCGATGCAATAAGGTACAATCTCCACCATCAATAAGTGACCTATGAGCCTGGTGACCAAGTTTGGGTTTGGACACCCATTAGACAGAAAGTACTTCGGACCATACACAGTACTAAGGCGTGTAAGCGACGTGAACTATGAAGTGATTGCAGATGGAGACCTGCCATCACCCAAGCACTGTTTACCACGCGCAGAGACTGTACATGTGGTCCGCCTCAAGCCGTATTTTACACGGTGAAGTGTACTAGTGAAACAACCTTTTTTTTTTTTTTTCTGTCGTCGCGTCTTCCTCCAAAGAACTTTGAAGCTTTTTTTTTTTTTTTTTTTTCCCCTCGACCACAGAACACATTTTTCCGTTTGCATGTCCGTATGTGTGCTAGTGCGTTCCCCCCCCCCCCCTTTTTTTTTTGTTTTACCTAATTTGTCTAGTTTCCATGTACATCTAGCTCCCATGAGCATCGAGTCGATGCTCCAATGGGAGGGGGAATAATGCCACCTGGTGTTTTGAGCCAGCGTTGCGTGCCCAGCAAAAACGGTGATTGAAGACGACGAAGTCAAGGATCTTGCGCCAGCTGGTGAACCGTCCTCCTTGTGTCTGACATTTTCGTGTCTGGCTGCTGATACTGCTGCTTATTCTTGCCTTAGCGTGTGACAATATTAAAGGAATGCTAATGGCAAATTGCTTAGAGGCAGATGTCCTTGCAAAAGAAGTTGCAATATGCAATAATGTAGTGACAGAATTCTGATAATTTTAATTGTTTAGATTAGGGCACATATTAGAACATTGGAATTGAAGCAAGTCAATGCTCAAGGTGATGTACCAGATGTTTTTTGGAATTTCTGTACAGTGAAACCTCGTTAAATCGTAGTTGGCTGGAGCTCGGAAAAAGTACGTACTAAATGGTTGTACTGTTTAACCTAAATAGCATGAGCTCGCCCACTTACCTGTCGAAAATGGAACTCAGAGAGAGTGCGATGAAAGGTGAAAAAAACCTGCAGTATTTATTCACTTCGCACAACAAAAGTTTTATTTTCGTTTGATGCCGGCGGCCTAGCACGACGACAGCGGCCTGAAACTTACTGAAGCTGCGTGCCAGCTTTTCAGCCAGCCCCCTCCTCTCAGCAAACACTTGCATGGTAGATTCCTCGTTACATATTCTCCATGCATGCGCGCAGTAGTGCTGCAGAAGTCCCAAAGCACCTTTTTCATTGCCGTGTGCCGGAGTTCGGAATACTTTTCATTTGGAATAGTTACGTTATCGCGCCCCTGTTCTCGTTGCGACGATTGCATTCATGAGGCTGACGTAACGCGCAGCTTCTGCCACTGTTGAGCCTGAATCGCTCGTGCTTTCGCTTTCCGTGTCGTCCTCATCACTGTCGCTAGTCGACACTTCGGCAAAACAGAGGCAACGATGGCGAAAAGTCGAACCTCGTAGCCGACATCTCTTCGCGGTCGCAGCAGCGCTGCTGAGCAACTTTTTCGCATTCCATATGCCACACACTGTAGTCAACAGCAGATCCCTGTCTCGTTCGATAACATGGACGATGTCTAACTTTTCTTTTACGCTGAGCACCCGGCGTCTTTTTTTTATCCTCTCTTGCACAACGCCACAACACTTTGGCACGGCGTCGAAATGATGTTGATGTGGTTTCACGTGCAAACGCACAGGGCGCTTGGAGGCCGTTGTTCCCATCTCTGAGGCTTGTTGTTCTGCAGGGCCGCCCGATGGAGACAACGCACCTCCGTGTTTGCGCGACGAAAAGAGGAAACGCTATGTTTAAACCGATGCATACGCAATCGGCTGGTACGGTTTATGTGGATACAAAACACATTATGTTCAATGGCCGATGAGTCGGGGATTTGACTTTACTACTTTTAAAAGGAAACTACTGTTTAACGAGGTTTTACTGTATTGTAAAAGAATGCATTGCATAATATAAAGTGCCCAGTGTTGCTTATAAGTTCAGTAATATATTTTATGCAGGTTGTCATTCGACAACTCTTGGTACAAGAGGATTTTACAGCTTGTCCGACACATGCAGTGCTTTTTGCACATGGGCCATTAATCCTTCCAACAGTTCAGGTAAGCATTTATTTCCCTCTTACTGTATGGTCTAGGGTGCAGCTCTTAGGCTACGTTCACATTTCGGAAGCGGGCAGAGAGGACAAAGCGGGCAGAAAGTCTTTTCCACGCATGCCCAATATGTTCACATTTCTTTAGCCACTGCAACAGAAACCACTGCCATGCCTACTCAGCTGGTGCACAGAGTGCTGGAGGTCACACGGTCTGTTGCAAGCATGTGAACTTTATTGTGAGTGTAAACAGCAAAGGTAAAAGTGCTGGTGATTTAATTACTTCAGTTTTCCTGCATGCCCAATGTTGGAGGTCACATGATCTGCCTAGGTTCAGAGGTGCGGCACAGTGAATTCGTTAACTGAGTTGTTGCATGGAACGTTCACTTTGGGACAAGCAGACATACTTCATGCTGCCAGTGCTTATAATGTCAGCATTGTGACAGGAAGTACTCGTGGTCATTGTGTGAACTCTTTTGATGTATCTTTTGGTTGCGTGACACCACCAGGGGGTCTGCAAATCGGGAAAACCGGGAATTCCCATGGATTTTGAATCATCTGGAGATACTCGTGGAAAACTCAGGGAATTTGTTCTTCTATCAGGGAAAACCAGCTGTAATTTTATTGAAAGATAATGAAGGTTGCGCCACTTGTTACTCGAATAACAGAGAGGAATCGTTAAAAAAATCGTCTTTGACGCCGTGTTGTCTGCTGGAGGAGTTGTCAGTGTATGGTCAATGACTGATTTTCCGGACGCCTGAATTTTTGGGTGGAAGGTCCAAGGTGGAAGGACATAGACAGTCATTCCAAATCGCTGAAGCAGGCGTAATGCATGGACCGTTGCACAGACGATTACGAAAAAGCGAAACTGATGCTGTCTCGTCATCCGATGTGCCTTGCCATATCGGATGCCTCACGCCAAGCTGTTTATACTGTTCATCTCCTCCCTGAATATGGTCCCGAGGTGTGCCTTGAAAGCAAGTGACCTCCTTCACACCTTCAGAAATCCTTGCTCTGTGGTTGCTTGCTCGCCCATCTTAAAGGCCATATCATTGTTGCAGTTAGACGGGAGCGGGGCACATGCTGTCGTGAGCTCAGTTTGGTTGTGCTACCGTGGTTTGGTACATCACGTGTGCCCTCTTTTTTACCTTGACCGGGTTCGAAGCATTCATTGTAACAGTACGCCGATCTAAAGAATGCTTGTTGCATCTGGAAGCAGTTTCAATAGGCCGGGTCTGAAAATCGTAAATGCTCTGAAATGTGGTTGTTATAACTGATAGATCGTTATATCTGGGATCGTTATAAGTGGGTTCAGCAGTACAGAAAAGGGATGAGACACTCTGAACTCTATCATAGGCTCTGAATTTGTAGTTGTAATCGTAAGCCTCTGAATTCAGCATGTTATAGGTGCCAAAATTGGAAGTAGTGGCATCTATGTGAATATCCAAAATCAAATTTGAACTGCATGCCACGGTGACTGTTGTGAAAATCCCCGCACTTCGCCACAGCCTTTGCAGTGGAAGGCATTGAAGAACGATCGGGAGCACTGCGAAGGGGACCACAGGCGATCTTTGATTGCCGGTAACTTTGGTTCTGCTGAGCACATTAAAGTGCTTTTTGTGGTAAAGTATTTCTTAAATAGTGTGTTTTAATGTCAAATGTCTATCTCGACTTAGATAAAAAGTGGTTCAGGACCCCTTTAAAACACTTGGATGACAGTGCATGACACTGAGCTCTGCAGTTTAACCATTATGAGAGGGAGAAAAATTAATAAAAAATTTGAAATTTGATTGGTGCATCTGTACTGGTTGTGTGTTCGTTTGAGATTAAATGGGTTACATGCAGTAAGTTTGCTTTGACAACTAGAAACCATCCTACACGAAACTGGAACTTTCTTTTTCACCCATGAATTTTGGCCACACTCTTCTACAAGCACCAACCTGAGACCTTCAGTATAGGGAACTGCTCTGAATGCTAAAGAATTGCATTGGGGATTTTTGTGCTGCAGAACTGCTCTAGAGCTGTTTTCTCCTGCTTTAAAAATGGCTTAAAAGCTGTTGTAATATTGCAACCATTGCAAAATTCAAATTTACATCTCAAGGCTGCCTGGGGGACTATAAGCAATGCTGTAATAAGGGGCTCCAGATTAATTGTGACAATCTGTGGTTAACTATAATGGAAAAAAATCGAAGTACACTTTCCCCCATTAGAATGCAGCCACCATGAGAGCGAACTGGGTTTACGGCATCTGCCTCTTTCATAGTATTTTCATAGAAGAGAAATATTGATGATTTCAGTGTCAGATATTTGAAGTTGAATCCAGTTGTATGACCAGTTACCTTTCAGCGAAATAAATATTTGCAAGATCCTAGTGCTTGTTAGCCTTTATTCTTTTTCTGATTTACAAAATCTTGTACTTTTTACAGAGAAAACGGAGAAGTTCACTCTGACACTTAATCATCTGGATCTCGACAAGAACGACACTGTTTCCATAAGTTCCTTATCGCAGCCACACAAGCCTGTGCTGCAGCTAAATACATCATTTTCTTCGTTGGCACCTGTGGAAATGAGCTCTGTTAATGGTGCCTATGTAATAATAAAACGCAACAAATGTGCTCAGGCAAACAGGACAGTTGCTGCTGGTTCTCTGTCTGGTGTCTTAGGTGAGTGCTTTGGATTTGGGTTTTCCTCTTCTCTGCAATAATGCATGCTAATGGCTAGCTGGAGCTGTTAATTATATGTTAGGTTTACTTTACCAAAACTGTTCGTCTGCATGCAGTAAATACTGTAGACTCTTGCTGATGCACTTATTATTTTCTTTTTTTGAAATGTGAGCATTTAGAAAGGCAAGCATCCTGCTGTGAAAATCTTTGATCAAAGTTGTAGGATTCAATGAGCTTGCAGTGTTATTTACTGTGAGCATACCAAAAATGTGTATGTACCCAGCAACCTGTCAATGTCTAATCTTGAATCAACAGTGTCTACTGAGTTTTGTGAGCTTAAAGTCACCTGACCAAAAAACTTAAAACAAGCAAAAAGAAAAAGTCATACGTGTTGTGTCTCGAACAGAAGCATGGTTGATATAGCACAACTTTTATTTAATGCACACTTTATAGTTACATCATGCAGTGGTTACATGATGAAGGCGCAAGCTGGCGGCAAGGGCTGGTGCTGCTGTCTGGCTCCAGGGGTGTCCGGAGGGCGAGAATGAATGTTCGTGACGTGCCTTCTGGCAGGCATCGCTGCCACCACTCACTATCCATGCGGTCCATGTTGTCACGTAGAGATGGTGACACTGTACCGTGCACTACACGACAATAAGAGTGGTTTATTTTTTTGGGGAAAAAAAGAAGCTTAAGTTTGAAACAATGCTTTGTGCGTATTGAGGTGCCCTTTTTTGTGCCTTGTCTCCACCTCGCTGTGATAATAGCCCTCACGTGCATGATCGAGATGCCAGACATTGCTAGTGTGCTGGAGCTACTTTCCCATGCAAACTGTGCTTCTGCCTCCCAGAATCAAGTAACTTACACAAGCACACATCACCCATATGCACATTGACCGGCCTTCCTATGATCACCCTCGGGCACCCTCTCCTCCAAGCTCTGTATTGCCGAGCACTTGCTCACAACAGCAGAGGCTCTACAGGCCCACGACCAGTTAGACAAGAGCCCTTTGTTCTCACAAGTTCTCAAGCTTGTTTAACCACTATCCCCCACAGTGGCTGTGCATATTCAGATCAGTCTTGTGAGAGCCTTTGCCCACAAGCCTTGACTCTCGCGCTGTCTTTGGTTAATAAGCTCGTGTTTGTTGGTCTGACTCTGGAGCCTTCTCTTTGCTGACTCGGAAAACCTAGCTGTATTGTCCTTTGTGTGCTACAGAGTAGAGGAGTGTTCTGTCTGCCCTTTTCTACCCACTGCTCTCTGGGTAAGCCTCAGGCAAACCCATCTCCACAACCCACAGAATAAACAGAAATGTAACGTGGCAATCACTAGAGCTGTCTGGATGGCACTCATTATGCCAAAGAATAGTTGAGATGTCTACCTTGAGTGAGAGTTTCAATGTTTACTCAAGTGCAGGTCAGTAATTTTTTTTTATATAACAATGTGCGTAGGTCAGATGTCTGTCTGCTGTAATTCTAGGATGCAGTTTGACCATAAGCGCCAGATCTTAACCCTTTACTTGCCATGCCCGAGTCTGCTTGGCTGGCCACCAATGCCAAACTTCTGGCCGTGCCCAATATAATTTGTGAAGGCAGACATCCATAAACTGGTGTTACCGTGTGCTCCGAAGTTGGTTAAACTCTGGGATGGAAGTGCTACGCCAGTTACGCCTTTTTGTGCCAAACCATTGAACTGTGCCAACCTGTGCCAAAATTCTTAATTTCAAATGAAGGCACGAAATTTAGGAGGATGTGCATGTTCAGTGGCAACCACACAGCCATAGACACATAGGCTACCACCTAGCCCTGCAATCCAAGTCTAAGCAATCAGTTTCAGCTTCGTCTTTGGAGCGTGGGTTTGTTTGGGAGCATAACTGTAACTAGGCTGAAAGAAAATGAATACCATTATGTGCTTTATATTTTGTTTTATATAATTGTTATCCATTTTCATGTATGCCAACTAGCTAAAGATTGCTTGTACTGGTGCTCATTTGATGGGGCAGTCAGGAAGGAAAGCCGTGGTGAATAAAAAAGGTGCTACAGTTTGCTCAGCGTGTAGCTCATAAATTTCGTTAAACATTTTAGCACAGCCTTTCGTGCTCTATTGGTAAATCTGTATAAATTAATGGGCAAACATCATGTGTTTGTGTGTCATTCTAATTTCACACTTGCACCACATCCGGTTGCCAGAATGACAGTGTGGCATGCTGACAAATGACCTGTTTCCTTTCATGAAACTTTGTGGTCACAAATATCGAATGGCAACCGCAATTTTCCCTCGAATTTGCACTCTCGCTACGCTACTTTCTGCACGGCCATACCACACAAGGTCAGGCTTTTGCCACCACAGAAGGCAAGCCAAGGATGTGAAGTTTTGTATTTAGTCAACCTTAGTGGCCAAATAGTGGTCGTAATTACCGTATTTACTCGATTGTAACGCGCACCCATTTTCCATGACCAAAAAGAAAGAAAAAAAAGAATGGCCTCGATTGTAACGCGCACCCGTTTGCCGTGATCTAAAAAAAGAAAAGTCCTTTACAATATTGTGCACCTCATGCATTACAGAAGTACAGGCGCCCAAATCTTTAACTGGTGTGCGCGAGCGGCGACTTTTCCGTGCGTCGGCGCCGTATGACGGGGCGAGGCTGGAAACAGCTTAGCAGACGATGGGCCCAGCTGAGCGCGCTTTGTCCGCATGCGCTTAGCCTCAGACTCTTTCCAGCCGCGCCCCGTCATACGGCGATGACGCACGGAAAAGTCGCCGCTCGCGCACACCAGTTAAAGATTTGGGCGCCTGTACAACTTTCTCTCATTTGGAAAAACAAACATTTAATCCCAATGCTCTAATGTTGCAATAAATAAAAAAATTCGCAGTTTTGTTGGAAAGGCGCAGCATCGATTGCGATTGCAAATTAGTAGACAGCTATACGAAAAATAGGGATAGTAGTTTTATCGGCTGTATAGGCTTTCAAAAATTCGCTTGCTAACCAAATTAACAAGCATGGTGTCACATGCATACAAGCAAACATGAACATGTCTCATTCATGGACTTAAGCTCTTCATCAAAATGCTGTAATAAGGAAGTGCAGTAGCAGGAGCAAGCAAATTGACCTTTGTGCAGCCTCTCGCTTCAATGTGAACTAAGCGACGAGAACACAGCGCAGTGTGCCTAGATGCATGGACTCTCCATCACAGATTGCTTTCAAGATGCTACATAGGCGGCCGTGCCTACACAACAGCCGCTGGAGTAGAATGCCTCTCCTGCTTGTGCCATTCCCACACGGAAGTTTCAGGAATTCTGACCGCCTTTGATGGTGGCCCGATTTCCACCCATCTCTGCACACGTGATCACTTTCCTGTAAATTGTGGCATCATTATGAACTCGGCGTCTCTTCGCAGTCGGCACTTCTGTGCTGATAAAGCAAACGTAGAAATCGGGAAGACGGACAGTGGAGTAACCTAAGCACACGTACACTAAAACCTTGTTAAACCGTACCCGCTTAAACAGTAGTTTCACTCATATGTAGTAAAGTCAAATCCCTAACTCAGCGGCTATTGAACATAATGTGTTTTGTATCCGCGTAAACCTTACCAGCTTATTACGTACGTATCGGTTAACACGTAGTGTTTCCACTTTTTGTCACGCAAGCACGTCGGTGCGCGGTCTCCATCGGGTCGCCCGGCAGAACAACAAGCCTCAGAGATCGGAGCCATGTATCAGAACAACAGCCTCCAAGCACCCTGTGCGTTTGCGTGTGAAGCCACGTCAACATCAACATCATTTCGGCGCCATGCCAGAGAACGCTGTGGCATCATGCAAACAAGGACTCTGATAAAAAAAGACGGCAGGTGCTCAGCGTTGAAGATAAATTAGACATCGTTCATGCTATTGAACTTGATGCAAAGAAGTTGGCACTGACACATGACAGAGACCTACTGTTGGCTACAGTGTGTGGCATTTGTAATGCGAAAAAGTTGCTCAGCAGCGCTGCTGCGACTGCGGAGATGTCGGCTTCAAGGTTCGACTTTTCGCCATCGTTGCCTCTGTTGCCTAAATGTCGCTAGTGACAGTAATGAGGACAACATGGAAAGCGACTGCACAGGCGATTCAGGCACGACAGTGGCAGAAGCTGCGCGTTACGTCATCCTCATGAATGCAATCGTCGTGATGAGAGCAGCATCCCGCAATGAAAATGAAATGGCACCCTGCGACATCTGCAGCGCTACCGCGCCTGTGTAGGACAATATGCAATGCCAACGAGGAATTTGCCATGCGAGTGTTTGCCAAGAAGAGGGGACTGGCTGTAAAGCTGGCTCACAGCTTCAGTAAGTTTGAGGCCACGGTCGTCGCTGTTAGGCTGCTGCGGCATCAAACGAAAATAACACTTTTGTCCCGCGAGGTGAATAAATACTGCAGCTTTCTTCCCCTTTCGTCGCACTCCCTCCGAGTTCCGTTTTTGACAGGTAAGTGGGCGAGCTCATGCTATTTTGGTTAAGCAGTACTACTGTTTAGTACGTACTTTTTCTGAGCTCCGGCCAACTATGGTTTAACGAGGTTTCACTGTACTACAGCCCATGGAAGAAGCTATGGCAGTTGGGCTTGAAGCGCTTATGAGGCGGCCATTTTGAAATGCCGATGGAGGTACGGCAATGGAGATTTAGGCTCGTGCGGAAATTTGCGGAAGTGCGGATTTAGCTGCTTCCAGAACTGCTCCGAAACTTTCTTGGCCACTTCCAGTATCCCTGTAAACTGGAATTTTATGGTAGGTTTTGTTCTTATTAGACAGCATGATAAAGGTTACCAGGGTTGCTCGCATATCTAATTTTTTACATGGCGAACTGGCCTAAAGTGCCTACATGTTCTTTTAATGATGTGGAGATTTAGTAACTTCTTATGAACTCTAATTCAGAACTTTGATGTTCATTACGAGATTCTTCAAGGGATGATGACGTAGACGAAAATGCCATGTTGCCTGAGGAACATTAGTTATTCTAACTAAAATTAATAATTAGTATAAGTTCCAACTTTTGTGTAAAATATCAGATATAAAAATTTGTCAAATGTTTTCAATCATTCATAAATAGCATTTGAATTTAAAGCCTCTTAGTGTGTTATTTAACCATTTCAAGGTCGATTTTTCGTTTATTGCAGATTCCAATTGTTCTGATAGACCTATTTTGAAAAAAATTTACTGTAATTTTTCTAGGGTGACTGTAAAGTGAGAAAAAAATATTTACTGTTTACTCATAAGTAGCAATAACAAAAAAAGGAAATAAACTGATAAGAACTGCAAATTTGATGCATCGTTATACGCATAGTTCAAAGCTTAGAAAATGCGCAAGCGAGAATATTTCGCAAGTGTCAAATGTTCCTGCTCTAACACTAATATTTACGTCCGTAGCATAATCGAACTGCATAGGTGAATGCACTCCAGAAAACTGTGGTTGTGTACCCATCAAGAAAGCGAAACGTGTGACAAGCTTCTGCTAATCTTCATCATATCACCGACCAGAGCCAATTAGTTTTCGCGAGTTTCAAAAAAAAAGGGGGGGGGGGGGAAACGCATGCATGGCGGCATCCTTCATATGCGCACCCCTGTGAGCAATAAATGAGTGAGTAACAGGTGGTCACCCTTTGAGCTATTAGTAACTAGATAGCCATCAGTTTTGCAGGCGTAAGAAGCCGACGCTTCCCACGGACCAAAACCCAAACTAACTGCTGCCTATCCGCGCTCGCGCCAACGCACTAGTGGTAGTATATTGAGAAGGGCAGCGGATTGGGCGAGTTGGTGTTCCATGGTAACAATAAAATTCAAACAGCGCTAGACGGCAGGACCAGAAAGAGGAGGTTCAGTTCAGCGCCGTGTTTGTCTCCTCCTCTTTCTGGTCCTTTCGTCTAACGCTGTTTGAATTTTTTTGTAGTATATTGACACGTGTATTCTATGCAGAGAACAACGAAGATAGGGACATTAACGGACTTCATCTAGTGGGTCAGTGAGATTCGGCAAGGACGAAGAAGACATGTCTCTGGCCTGTTTGTTTTGAACAAGTTGTCCTGCAGTTCTTGAAAATCGTCTCTCTGTCTACTGTCCGCGTTTTACTGCGACAATATAGATGCGCCGGAGTAAACATCGTGCAGTGGAAACCGAGAGAGGGAGGCACGAGAAAAAAATTCTCTGTGTTCCCGTGTAGTGGCAGTACGTGCCAGGAACAAAAACATTAGGAAATATGCGCGCTTTTTAAATATACAGATGGCGCCGTAAATATGCGGCAGCGACCATTTTGGACTTGTTTGCAACGCCATATATTTACATCATTGACCCTGAAAGGGTTAACAGGAAATTGAATTCTTTGCACTTCTGAAAAACACCCAGCATCCAATGGCTTAAGTCTCCTCATGGCCACAGTATTCTAGGTGTTATATCATAGCCTAGTCTCCAATATCTAGCTTCCAATATCGGGCGGCCCAATCTTGGAGGACATGATTACAGCTGTTGGGCTGGCCTGTGCTGTTTTGCTGGAACATAGCATTTTGTTGATCTGGGCTGCTGTCTTTGATCGTGCTGCTTGGCCTTGTGAAATGCCCATATTCATTATGTCACTATACCACTGCCTTTAAAGGGCCCCTCACCAGGCCCAATGCAAGTTTTGGTTATACGCTGGAAGTTGTTACGTGTCCTCTAGGGAGCAAAGTTGTTACGTGTCCTCTAGGGAGCATTCTGCCACAAAAATTTTTCGAATCAGCTCATTAATAGCCCAGATTAAATATTTCAGTGATGCAAACCCATGATTTCAGCAGGCGAGCTCCACTCGCCTCGTTTAGCCTTCTCAAGCGAAATTCCTTCCCTGCGTTCTCCCATACCAGAGCTTGAGAATCGCATGACCCATATGTCATGGGCCCCGCCTTAATTTTTTTCTTCTGCTCGCTTTTTTTGCGGCATGGCACACTTCTGCTGCTGGCGTCGTGCACGTGCTGTTGCGATTGTCTTGTTTCACACAGCACACAATTTTGTATGCTGTGCACAAGGACACCTGACTAGCGGTATAAGTTAGTGCTACACAAATACTGAGGCAGGCACAAGTGGATCACAGAGCATGATCCTGTACTGGAACACGGTAGAAAATGACATAGTTTCGTTGATTGCGTGCGCGACTGCACATCATGCAAACAAGCAGACGAAACGGAAGTGGATCTGTCTTGCTGCGGTGCGAAGTAAAACAAAAAAATGCAGACATTCGGTTTGTGTGTGTTAATATTTTCTCTAAGCTTTAATTCATCTATTGAAGTAACATATTGCGCAAATAGCAGATGTTGTCTTAAATAATTCTCGAAGTCGCGTGTCACCACAAGCGAAGTCACACTGCAGACTCGAGTATGTAGGCACAGGGACACAAGTACGTCATCCTCCGGTATGGAGTGTGGCGGCCGTGAGGACAAAAGAAAACTGCGTTAGGTTTGAAATTTCAGATCTTTCCGTGGCGCCTAGTTCTGTAATACTTTGTATATGCGATCGCTATCACGCATCGTATGCTCTGCGCTTGTCAGTTCAATCAAGCCAGACCTGGTGAGGGGCCCTTTAAGTGAAATATCATTGTATTACAATAAAAGAAAAAGAGTCAAACCTTTGAGCCCAGCACAGGTGCCATTTCAGTGACAAGAGCGTGTGCTGTTGACGGAAACTATGGAACAAAAGGCCAATGATGGCAGTGAAGACAACAAGTGAATGTTGCCTGTGCTTTGCAGAGATGGGTTGCGTGGGACACTACAAGCTATGATCAGAAATGGGCACGACGCTCCTCCACTACACAATGCACAGAGGCGCTACATTACGGTTCGTCTCTCCGACCCAGCGCAGAGAAGGCTTTCGGATGAGATTGCACTGCGACAGTCACGACACTTACGAGTAAAGGCTCACCCCAAGGCAGATAAGAGTATGTGCGGTCATTGCACTAGGTCATTGCACCAAGCAGGAAAACAAAGTGTCACGAGAGCAAAGGTCTCATGTAACCGACTTGTTGCAGGCCTGTGAGCATCTCCCACGGCGATGAAGTGCTCAATAGAAGAGTGCTCGGGTGGGGGGGGCACCTGGGAGCCGCGACTTGGGAGGCCAATTGGCGCACGTCCCTGAGACGTATTTAACGCGGTGACTCGATGCCGGGAGGGATAAGCACGGTTTACGTTAGAAATTAGCTGCAGCATGCTAGCCGTGTCTGCGATGTTGCCACTGGAGCAACGGTTCCCATAGATTGAGCTAAGCGCAACACGCAAGGTGGGGGACGGGGCACGGGAAGGCACCTTAATGCCCACAGCATGCAACGAACATCATAAAGCATAAAATGCATGTTCATTTCACAGTTAAATGCCTTTTTTGTTTGGCTTACAACCAAGGAAAGTCTTCCCCCTCCCTCTTTGTGGCTTCCTAATTTTGGCGGTCTACCTAGGATTATTGCTGGCCTAGATTTGAGTAAATACGATGGTGTCCACTATAGGTGTTTTTGTTCCTGACCCTTTGTGGCATACTCAAAAAAATTTGCCAGTTATGCAGCGTTTCGCATATGTTATTGCAGTCTGCGTATATTGGAACAAGATAAAAAATGGTAGTTTGGCACTTCCTTTTCTTTCCATCCTTCCTTCCTCTCTTATTTTTATCCCCTCACTACCTTCCTCCCCTCTTGAAAAAACTTATTCGAGCAGGTTGCTTGGAAATCTGTTCAGTCTAATTTGTTAAAGTTTCTTATTTCTTAACCTGCAGGTTCAAGCTTTGCTCCGAAGTTGGTTCCAGGAGTTAGCTACTCCTTCAAGTCTCCAATGTTCCCTAACCAATATCCCCTGAATAGCACCCGCTCGTGGACTTTTAATGGAACAGGCATCGGTGGATTTCACTTGACCTTCTCATCTATGGACATTGCTCAGGTATGTTATGCTTAAATGCTTTCTTTTTTCTTTTTCTTTTACTCTCTAACTTACGTATAGCTTTCCGAGATTCTGCTATATATTGTTTAAACAAATGCTTTTGAACAAGGCTGTTTTGGGACAGTCATACAAAGCATTGTGCAAACTTTGGGGTTATCTGAAACTCATCAAGTAATATATAAGCATTCAGAAAACTACTAAAATTTATATAAGTGTCAAAGTCAATTTTATACAACTGGAAGGTCGCATGATTATAAAACTTCATTGTGCAAGTTACATGTTGATAAGAGCACTGCTGCAACAGGTTAACACATTCTTAAGTTGAATGTAAGAAGCATTATGTCATTTATCTTGCAGCTACCACTGTTTTCATAACACTGATAAAAATTACTCCCCAGCTAGAAGCGCTTCTTCATATCGGCAGTTATATAAGTCTCCCATTAGTAGTCATTATTTGAAACCACAATAGCGACACTGCCACTTATAAAATGACAGCAAGCCAGTATTAATTTGCTAAAAAGGTAGCACGGTTGAGCTGCAAGTGCAAGGAACGCATTGATGAAAACCTCCAGAGAAGGCTATCCTGAACCAAATATTGTTACCAAACTGTATCACCATGATTATTGTAGGTACCATATTAATTATTAAGTGCTTGGCCTCGTCCTGTTTGTGCCCCTCGATCCTGCTTTGCGCTGCACCACTTAACATTATCAAAAACCAACTAGCCAAGCCATTGCCCTTCTAAGCACCATATTAAAGTACATCGAAAGGACCTAGAATGAGCAGAGATGGTTGCTAGGTGGTTTAGCAAATAATTTTTTTTATTGCAAATCAATTTAGCAATTCATGCTTTTGTGGTCCATTCGTAACAGCTTGCAAGAAAGTGCAATTTTTGAAGCTAATAATCACTTATTGGATCTTGTGCCAGCAAACCACAAGCTCCAGTAAGTGATTATTAGTTGTACGCTCCATATGTAGGAAGCAATCAAATGCAGCTTTTGTTGGAGAGTTTTAGGTTAGGGGACGCAATCGGCTTGTGCAGACCCTGACGTAGCGGTCTGTACATGCGCAGTACCATGTGCAGTACCATGGCCCCTAGTTCTATCGTATGCAAGCCATTTGCGTCCCCTAATCTTAAGCTTTCTACTAAGTATGGGGACGAGGAATTTGTGCATAGGTGTGCATTGTGCATTGTGATCACAGCTATCACCGCTAATCCTATTGTGATAAGCATCTTCGCCTATCTGTTTCACAGCGTGTGGTGCCGTCACAAGCGTAGAGCACGCTTAAATAGGCAATAACTGAAACGTGCCGCCGTTCCCTGGTGCAGACTGTGATCGTACACATTTTTCAGCTGTTAGATCCCACGTGAACAAGAAAAGGCACTAGGTGTGCGCGATCTAGAACAGTGGGTTGCTTCGATTTTTCACTTCTGCCTACCCACGGGCTGCCCGAGCCAGACCTAGTGCCTTCATTCTTCTCGGGTTGCTCCACCCACCGGGCCACACACTTTCGCCGGGCGTTCATATAAGTCGGGCTGGGCGGTTCTGGCTACCTGTGGGCTACCAGAACCAGCCAAGCAGATTTTGGTCTGGCTGCTCTATGGAATTTCTCTGGCTAGCAGACGACTAAAAGAGGCAATGAGCACTCACCGTTGTATTTATGGGTACTTGACAGATTGCAACGGGGGGCGCTCGAGGACTTTACCTCGCTCAGCCAACTGGCTACTGTCATCTTTTGATTTCTTTACTTCTATGTAATCTTCTTAGGTTTTAACGCAGCGTTCCGCATTGCAAGACGGTGCGATGCAAGCGGCGGTGAGGCATTAGAAGCGCGCGCAGGTGTGTGTGTGTGTGTGTGTGTGTGTGTGTGTGTGTGTGTGTGTGTGTGTGTGTGTGTGTGTGTGTGTGTGTGTGTGTGTGTGTGTGTGTCTGTGTGTCGTGAAGGCTTCCCGGCATTGAACAGCGCACCGTGCTCTCGTGCGTGCATGTTATTTGCGTCGTGTACCACACAACTTGTCGGCGCTCATTCACACACATTGCGGTGCATTTTTGGTTCATCTTTCTCTGGTGGTGTTCACATATCTCGCATATATATGCGGCGATATCTCCTTTTTCTGCAGTTAGTGAAGACGCCGCAGCTAGTCCATGTTCTCTCTGTCTCTCCATCGTATGCTTGGGTGGCAGCTCAAAACCGGTACTTATTCTAACTGCAGGCCTTTGATATTAGGAATGCACTGGTTGAGTAATAGACACATACATTAGCTTATTGGTCTCATGATCGCGACCAACATTGTTTTTCGTGTGAAACTTCTTGCTGGTCACAGGTGGCAAGCATTTTCATGTGCCAGCTGCATCCCCAGCTTCTTAGGGTCAATAGAGAAGCACCACCAGCTGAAACAAACACTGAAATCGAGCCTTTTTCACATCTTGTCAAGTGATGACACAGCGCCAACTCATCAATGTCACCAGTGAGCGAAGTGATCGCTTTGAGCAGGCATCTTCGAGTGATCATTTTCCGGGATACAAGCACTATGCGTGATTTCGCGTCTTGGCATCGGACGCATCGGAGGCCGTTGTTGCGATGTGCAAAGTGAAGTTGGGACAGCATGCGTTTTGTGCCAAGTCACGCGATATCTAGCGAAAGTGATTGCATCCCTGAATGCAACTATATATCATCAAGCTGACAATGCATAAATGGTCCGACTATGCCAGGTGCACAGCTGATAGCATGTTTACTTTTATACTGCGGGCAGCTGCCCCGGCATTCGATTTTACAAACCTCGGGCAGCTTTGGGTTGTCTTGGGATCCCAGCATATGTGACTTCCTCTCAGGACCAGAACTAGCTGGCTGCCATTTGGCTACCAGCGGGCTGGCACTACTCAGGAAATCAAAGAGGCCAAGTATATACATGCCCGTCTCACATCAAAATTACGGCGCACACTGTTGCTTATTTCAGTACCAGCAAATCTCCTCCCGGGTCATTGCACGCCGCATTCATAGCTATCGCCACCAAACCTATTGCGATATGTATCTTCACCTATCTGTTTTGCAGTGCATGGTGTGTAGTGCCATTGGTAGCATACTGCAGGCTTCAAGTACCGTATTTACACGATTGTAAGTCGACTCGAATGTAAGTCGACCCCCCCATATCGCTTGACCGGAAAAGAAAAAAAAAAAAAAAACGAGGGCGCATTCGATAACGAAAATTTATTAGTAGCTGACATGGTCACTGGACTACTCGTCTTCACTAGTGCTGCCATCGTCATCGTTGCTGCGGTCCCACAGCGCGTTGTGGTCCAGCGAAATTCCAAATTTGGCAAACGACCGCACCAGGACATCTTGCAGAACAGCAGCCCACGCCAAATGCACCCAACCACATGCAGCCGTCAGGGAGGCTCTTTTGACAGGTCCGGTTGGCGTAATTTCGCAGTCTTCTGCCGCCAGCCACTCGTACTCACAGCGGAGCAGAACCTTAAAATTAAGGCAAAGGTCCGGGCTTGTTTCATGACCACGTCACACTTCACTGGCAGGGACCGATCACGCATTTCAGCGATGCTGTCGCAAGCTTAGCCTACAGCTCCGGAAAGCGTCCAGACTTCGGCACGTGGGAAATTTCTCACTTGCCGCCACAGGGTGAAAATTTCGCTTCGCTGCAGTCGCCACTCTCGCACCACCCGTTTAGAAACATCGAAATTGTGGCCCGCAGCGCAGTGATTTGTTTCTTCGGCATAAAGGATGGCAGCCCTCTTGAACGCTGCTGTGAACGAGTGCCGAAAGATTAGTGGGCCTGCAGCACTCATGACGACTGGGGAAGCATAGAAGTAGCACGTAGCCGGCAGTCAAGTGGAGCGCGTCAAAAAGTTTGTCAAACCAATGCCAATGCCTTTAAACAGAGAAAGAGAAACCCGCGAACGGTGTCTGCTCTTCCATGAACTACCGATACTCCCCGCAAGCGCCGCCGTTCTAAGGGTGCCGCCGTAAATGGGAACAGCAGCGCTTCCATCAACTATCGACACCCCCCATGAGTGTTGCATGCACTGTAAGACTCTCAAAAATGTTGAAAAACCCTTCCGAAAAGCAAACAAACACGCGGGATAGCGAAAAGATACGGGTAGGACCATAGAGCAAACATAAAATTGTAACTACGTTGTAGCTCTCGTTGGTATCGCTTTTTTTTTGGCGGGGCCATGTTTTGGTTTCGACTGTAAGTCGACCCCCCAACTTCAGACTTTCAAATTTTAAAAAAGGGGTCGACTTAAAATCGTGTAAATACGGTAGACGATACTCCAAACACGCCAACGTTCCCTGCTGCAGGTGGCGCGATGTGGGCATCATGTTTCGCTTCGACGACATCTGGCGTCGCCAACCAGTTCAATTCTGTTTCGGTTTACTGTCGCCCTCTTAAAACGTCAAGTAATAGGAAAACAACAAAACACATCTCGGGCTGGTGGAGCACCACCAGCTTGACGTGCATCGGTGTTTCGTGCCACAACGATTCATGCAACGCTTCGCATTACGTAGATGTCAACAATAGTTGAGTCTGTCAGATTTTTTGGTCGCTTCAAATCGTATGTTTTCCCGGTTAGTACATTTTTCTCATGTTTTTTTTTTTTTTTTTTACGTATGGACGAGATTTTACTGTAGTTATTTTGAATATCCATAGTTAGACTGTAATATTCAATTCGTATTAGAAACTTTAAATATTTACCCATTGCTTTTTCTTTTTTTCAAGTATGACTTTTGCCCTAAAACGGATATTTGAAGTTTTGCATAATTAAACTTGGCTGTTAGTGAAGTAATTTTACTTCAGGAAATTGTCTGGGTAACTCAAGATGACTGCAAACTATGTGCCATTGGTCTCGTGTTCTCAGGCGTACCACTCTAGTTACGCGAAACACAGGAGAAAGAGCCTACTACTTCATAAATTGGCAATGCCGCTTACTAGTAACCGAGCACCGCGAAGTGATGTGCTGTCTCTCTTAAGTTGTCACCAGCTGAGCTTTGCAATGGGAAATTTCCACAAAACCCCAATCATGCTGCAGAAGCAATAGCAGTCACAGAAAGTACAGTACAAACTGCAACACGTTTAATTTCATTCCATTTCATTGCTAGCCGAACATGCACAGATTATTGGGATATTTGGTTTGTAAACACACACACACACACAATGGACAGTTAAAAGCCACCACGTGTGGCACAACACCTGCTTACATATAGGGAGGAAGATATAGAAAAGTACATCCGTTTATCACTATGCTCGTGCTTTAAAGTGTGATATCAACGGCCGTACTACAGTTGTGCAGCAATAAATATACTATAGCGAAGGCATAGGTGAATACTTACACCACCAGCCATTTCATCTCACTTTTGAATCTCATATAATCATTGTGATGTCCAATGATGGAACTCAAGCCTGTAAATTTGGTGCGAATGTAAATTTAAGTACGCTGGTGTATTGGCTTTCCGGAATACCATAATACGAAGCCACTAGAAACTTTTTTTCATTAAACAGAAAGTGCTGATACACAAGTCTAACATTCATGTGCAGTCATATTTTCACATGGATCATGCCATTTTTGTTGCTTTTTTAGCTTGATTGTAATGCAGTAAAACGTGTTCCTGGGCGAGTTGGTTACTTATTGCAGGCATAACAACAGCGTTAGGAAACACCCACAAAAGAAAGGAACACTGACTGACGATTGTCCATGTTTGTCAGTGTTCCTTTCTTTTGTGGGTGTTCTTTGAGGCTGCTTTTGCCTGTAATAATTGATTGTAATAGTGTCCATATTTCAGTCAGCTAGTTAAAAGCATCCTTGTTTTGCAATATGTGTAAATTTGGACTCGGCCTACTTTTGTTTCAGTACAGTGCATTTGGAACATAGGCAACATACCTTTTCTTTTTTTTCTCTTAAGATTAGATTATGATCTGCTTTTTTATTCAGGTAGTACATTCGCAGGGAACCCACCTAGTGCTAGAAAAACGTATACAAGGCTATGAGCACATGGGTGGAGCCACTTGTGAAAATAGCTTGCGAAGATTGCTGTTCCTCCTTTGACTGTGAAAATAGCACGCGGACAATAACATTTTCTGCATTCCGTTTCCTTTTTCACATCCCTCTCACCAATGTTGAGAAATTTTGCAGCATCCACATAGGCTTAAAGTATTTCAGAACAATGGACACTTGAAAATCTAAATTTAATTAATTGAACTAATTGTGCGATAAGCTACTGTAGAATATTCAACTTGCTTGAACAAATTATGAAGAAAAATAATGGAAACCAGTAGGGAGTTGCACTGTGCCTTAACACACAGAAAAGTAAATGAACTTTACAGAATTTATTTGCTACCACTTTATTTAGGTACTTAAGAATTTGTTGAAAGTTTAAATTAAGTTCTGTTTTTGTTTTGTTTTTTTCCAATAAAGGGACACTAGAGGCAAATATTAAGTCAAGCTAAAGTGATAGATGTGTGCTTAAGAACATCTAAGGCGTCAATATTGTTACGCGAACAAAGGATTAAGACTGGAGACTATTTACAAAGTATATTTACAAGGCGTAGCTAGAGCGCTGGCCAGTTCAGCTGACAGCTCGAGAGCCAAAGAGCGTTCGTCATCTTCATTGGGGTGCCCGCGTGCATCGGCCACAAGAAACATGCAGTATGCATGTATCATTATCCCCGGCAACAGAAGCACCGTCCCGGTGCGTCTAAATACTGGTGATAACAGGAGAGTAATATGGTTTGAGGCGTGCGACATGCACAACTTCAGTGGAATTCGGGGCAAATGCGGCACTGGTACTGACTGGGGCAATTTTGTACGTAACTGGAGTCACTGCGCGTAGCACTCGATATGGGCCTGTCTCAAGACAATATCGCGAACACAGCTTTAGTATTCGAGAAATTAAGGTTAATGCAAGACATGATTAGACTCCTCCAGGTCATTCAAGTACTACCTCGATGAAGAAGGCACTCCTCATTATAATTCTGTCACTAGTACTCAACCACTCGCAATAGAAAGATCATAGTATTGCTTCATAAGACAAAATGAGGTGCTTCTTCTCCGGTTCTTCTTGATTTTTAAAAAAAGAACTCATTGACATTACCCTTAGCAACGACATGGCCTGTTGAAAGGTTTTGTTTTCTCCGCTCTGGAGCTGCCTGCGCTTTAGCGTTTCAGAAGTTTCGTTATTGCATAGTACTATATTGGTTTTTCTGGCTGATGAAACTTGCACTAACTGCAAGTTGCATCCAATGCCACGTCCATGTGATGTTGCGGGATTCCCGAACGGTCCATGCCACTTGACCAAAAACATCTGCAGAGGTGAATGCAACGCTCTGTCTTGGCTCGGCTTCTCCATGGCTGCGCATTAGAGTTTTGCGTAGAAAACCATAGCGCCGTGTGTCGTGCGCTCTTTTATTCCCGACAGCAGTAAAGGGTGGTGATGGCATATGTGTCACCACTCCCCTGCTAAGGGGCGTACGATTTTAATTGCACTAAAGGTATGCGGACCCTCCAGACGCATTTTCTTGTAAACGAAGTCTTTTCCTGGCACAGAACAAGCGCTGCGAGGTTTCTGGAATGGTATTTTAACAGCCCACCACGTTGACTTAGTATTTGCCTTTAGTGTCCCCAATGTTGACGTACAGGCAGTGAGAAGGGGCGCATCAGTGACCACGGTTGAAAACCTACATAATTTTTTGGAGCAACAAAATATTGCAGATGACTCTGCCTCTTGGCACGTCTTCTGCTCTTGAAAAATGTAACCAGCTGTACCGAAACTCCTCTCATTGATTCCTCTTGTGTTTGCTATATTGATTCCTCTTGTGGTTGCTATATAAAGCTTTGATACCTGAAGACAGTTTAGTGAGTTTTTTTGCAGGGAGTTTCACACCAATCAAATAGTTTCCAACCTCTTGAGCACGATTACAATGCAAGTATCTTCCTAACTCTTCATCTTACGAAGTGTAAGACAAGTAGCTGTAGTTGCAGTATGAATTAAGAGGGAATGTGACTTTGAAAATGAACTCCCTTATTTCTTCATGAATTTTGATGAAAATTTGCACAAATGTTTAGAATGTCTCCTTGATGCTTTCTGTGGTGACATGGCATACGAGCGTGACGCGTATGCATGTCGGAAGGAACAGTCGATGAGCCGCGCTCCAGGTGACGAAAGAAAAAGTCCCCTGTTTATTCTGCTGGCCGATAATATACACTCTGGGGACGTCGCATGTTACAAGTAGCTTGGCTCACAGTGGTCGTCCAGCTATCTCTCATGACGTTACACGCCGCACACAGGCAGGTGATAACAGCATATCCCTCTTTTTCAAGCACAGGAACATTCGCGCATACATGGTAGAGAATATGTTATACCAGAAAAAACAAAACAGCAAACCACTCAAAGTCAAGTCGTATGGATTTCTTCACCACACAGGAACATTTGGAAATTCAAGACAGAGAACATATTTTGTACTAGAAAAACACTAAACACCAAAGCACTACTCATGAAAGCCCAGTCGGATGGGTTTCTTCACCAGTCTACCAAACCGTGTTACAGTGGGAGTGGGGACACCACTGGCCACAGCGCGAGTTGGAGGCCCCGCTGGATCTGTTGCGGTCGTGCCATCTGGGCTATGAGCCAATTGTGCCGCGCTCGGCTGCTCCGCGGTTTCTGGAAATTCGTAAGTTTCCATGTGCGCCCTTTCTTTTGGGAGACGGTTAAGCTTTCTCCTGTTTTGGCGGAGGTAAATGCCGTCATCTGTTCGCACTACCTATGACCGCGGTTTCGGTGCTCGTGCGAGGACTGTGGCCTTGGATTGCATGTCTGTCACCCAGACCAAGTCACCTGCTTCTAGCTCGGGAAGCCGTCTGGCCCGATGGCGTCGGTTGTAGTAGCGGCATTACCGCCGTCTCACCGTCTGGTCTCTGGCCACGACTTTCGGGCTGCTTTTTCCCGGATTTCGATGACGTGGTAGCATTGGGACTCTTGTCCTCAGTCGCCTACCCATAAGTATTTCCGCAGGACTGACCCCAAGAATGCCGGGCGTCGCCGTGTAAGCCAACAATGCCAGATAAGGGTCTTTAGACTTTAGAAGGTGGTGCTTAACCGTCTCAACCATTCGCTCTACTTCCCCGTTGCCCTGCGGGTGCCTCGGACTCGCGGTGACATGGCGAAACCCGAAGGACATAGCGAACTGTTCAAACTAAGTTGCCACGAACTGAGGACCGTTGTCGGTCACCACACACTCAGGGATTACATGCCAAGAAAAATACTTTTCAGTCTATCAATGACCGTTCCCGACTTTGTGGAAGGAGGAATGGCTACCTCAGGGTAACGTGAAAGATAATCCACGGCGACAAGATATGCCTGGCCGTTGATTACGCACAGATCTACTCCCACTCTCTCCCAAGGAAACGATGGTGTTGCGGTTGCTATCATGGGCTCGGCTAGTTGCTGGGCATGTTGTGCGCAAACAGTGCACTGATTCACGAACTGTGCCAGATCGGTGCTCAATCCTGGCCACCAGACAGAACCTTTAGCAACATTTCGACAACGCACGATACCCTGGTGCCCATCATGTAGTCTACACAGCACTTCCGTTCTTATAGACTGTGGGATTACCAGTCTTGTTCCTTTCAACAAGAGACCATCAATTATGCTAAGGCATGCTCTATCTTGCCAGTAAGGCATGAGGAAAGAAGGAAAATGCGGTTTCCTTGGCCAATTGGTTTTACACAGTCTGCGCAGGTGTTTGCAAACGGGATCATTAATTTGACATTCTCTCACTCTGGATAAAAAATTGTCCCCCATTTCCAAGCCAAGCAAACACGCCTTAGAGCATACTGTGATAGCTGACACACTCAAGCCTTTTTCAGAATCACTGACTGCTACAGGGGATCGCGAAAGGGTGTCGGCTGTGACTAGCGATTTGCCAGGAATGTACTAGACCGTGAAAAGATAGCGCATTAGGCGTAGCCGGAAGCGTTGAATTCGCGGGGGCATATCATCTATAGCCATCTGGCCCAGTAAAGACACTAAAGGCTTGTGATCAGTTTCAAAGGTAACATTTAGGCCATGGATGTACTCGTCAAATCTTTCGGCTGCCCACGTCAGCGCTAGCGCTTCTTTTTCTATCTGGGAGTATCGCTGTTCTGTGTTAGTGAGAGAACGAGACTCGAAAGCTATTGGTCTACAGTGACCGTTTTTCTGCGTTTGAAAAAGAACAGCTCCCAGTCCGAAAGAGGATGCGTCTGCTGAAAGGATGGTAGGAAGCGTTGCATTGTACATGGCCATACACTGCGCAGAACAAATTAACTCTTTCAGCTCGTTCAGCGCTTTTGCTTGGTCACACCCCCAGACCCATTCGCTATCTTTGTGCAAAAGAGCACGCATCGGAGCGGTAGTTTGCGCCAGGTGAGGCAAAAAGCGACCTAGGTGATTGGCCATGCCGAGCAAGCTTCTCAGTTCGGTGACATTTTTCGGTGCGTTTAGATTCTTAATAGCGCTGTCCTTCACTGGATCAGGCTCAATTCCGTTCTAATTCAGAATATGGCCCAAAAATCTCAGTTTTTTAACGCCAAACAGGCACTTTTTTTTGTTCAGAGTCACGTTTGTGCTAGCTAGGTGTGACATAACATCAGCTAAACGTTCGTCATGCTGGGCTTTCGTATTACCAAACACTAAGATGTCATCCATGACGTTGACAACACCTGGCAGGCCACATAGGATTTCGGACATCCTTTTCTGGAAATACTCCGGAGCGGACGTAATTCCGAACGGTAGTCTGGTAAAACAGTACCTCCCGAATGGAGTCAAGAATGTAGTTAGTTCTTCAGAGTCCCTACTTAGTCAGACTTGATTTCGCACCCGCCAGAGAGCCTAATGCTTGATCGACCGTAGGTAGTGTGAAGCGTTCGCGAACGACGCACTTGTTTAACTTTGTGAGGTCGACGCATACTCTCAGTTCCCCCGACTGTTTCGTTACCAGGACTATTCCTGTGCACCAATCCGTGGGGCCGTCTACCTTTCTAATTATTCCCATGCGCACGAGTCTCTCGATTTCGTGCTTTAGCTTTTCCATGAGCGGAATCGGCACTCGCCGCGGAGCGGTTATGGCATGTGGAATTGCGCCCGGTTGTAACCTGATTGTGTATTCTCCTGGGATAGTGCCTAGACTACGACTCATGCGCGGAAAAAGTGTCTCATACCGTTGCTTGTCTGCAGTAAGCGAGTCGGCAGATTTAACGATACCTAAAGCCTCTAAGGCTGGCAGCCCGAGAAGAACGTCGCGAAGAGGGCTAACGACATAGCACGTTTGTCGGACAGTCCTCTGTTTCCACGCAATCTCTGCGACAAATTCGCCTAGGACATTGAGCTTGTTCCCGCCAGCCCCCTGGAGTACCACGTCTGCGTTATCCAGGGTGGGTGGGCAATCCTGGAAATATAGAAGGTAGAACCGACACTTCTGCACCCGAATCAACTTTAGCAAGGATAGGCACAGAGTTTATCAGAACCTGCACATAGCGCGCTTTCCCGGCCGCGTCAATCGCGCCAATGAAAGTTTCTCCGGTACCATGTTCGACAGCCGAGACGCGTACCTTTCTTTGCGCTGACCCAACTTTCTTAAGGCAGGCTTTCGCAAAATGTCCTTTGTTACCACAATAGTGGCACTTGGAAGCTTTGGCTGGGCACGTCGCCCTCGGGTTCGCGTCGCCGACGCAGTAGGGGCACCGTCCCTCTTTGTGCTGCGGGCGTTTCTGATGGCCTACGGCGTCCACGATGGCGCCTTGGTCCTGAAGTTCTGGCGGGCTCCCGACGCGTACACCCTCCGGTCAAAGGCTCTGCTGCTGCTGCTGACGCACGGTTTCCTTGAGGTGAGCCTTGGCCAGCGCCGTAGCCAATGTCAGCTGCAGATCCATCTGCAAGGCCTCGGATAGTTGCACGTCCCGGAGCCCGACGACAAACCTGTCCCGGATGAGTCTCTTCTTCATATCCTCAAAGTCGCAGCGGTCCGCCAGCACGTGAAGTGCGGTTGCGAACTGATCCACCAACTCTTCTGGCCATTGCTGGCGTCTGTGAAAGCAGGCACTTTCATAAACAATGTTACGCTCTTTGACGAAATGACTGTCGAACTTCTGCTTGACGACATCATAACTTTTTGCTTCATCGTCGGTCAGCTCAAATGTAGCAAAGACTTCGCGGGCTTGGCGTCCCATTGTGTAAAGTAGCGTGCGTACCTGGGCCTCTCCCGAACGTTCATTGAGAGCTGTGGCGAAGCGGTAGTCATCGAAGTGGTCGATCCACGCCGGCCACTCTGACATTTTGTCAAAGTCCAGTGGTGGTGGCTGCTGGAGCCCGGGGATTACCGTTGCGGGCTTGTTTGCCATTTTCTGGAAATGCTGCCACCCGCCGTGGTTGCTCAGTGGCTATGGTGTTAGGCTGCTGAGCACGAGATCGCGGGATTGAATCCCGGCCATGGCGGCCGCATTTCGGTGAGGGCGAAATGCGAAAACACCCGTGTACTTAGATTTAGGTACACGTTAAAGAACCCCAGGTGGTCGAAATTTCCGGAGTCCTCCACTACGGCGTGCCTCATAATCAGAAAGTGGTTTTGGCACGTAAAACCCCATAATTTAATTTTAAATGCTGTCGTCCACGGCCTCAGTGAAATAGTTGACCACCGCCCACTTTTGACACCATGTGGTGACACGGCATACGAGCGCGACGCGTATGCATGTCGGAAGGAACAATCGACGAGCCGCGCTCCAGGTGACGAAAGGAAAAGTCCCCTGTTTATTGTGCTGGCCAATAATATACACACTGGGGACGTCACATGTTACAAGTAGCTTGGCACTCGCAGTGGTCGTCCCGCTATCTGTCGTGATGTTACACGCCGCACACAGGCAGGCGATAACAGCACACTTTCATGAAAGTTTCAGAGTGATACCTTGAGAACATATTATTGAGCAGAATTTTTCTCCCTTGAATTTTCTGGAGAGCCTGAGGAGCTCAAAAAAACACAATGGAAGGCTTGTTGATGGCTTAGCTAAATGCATGCTGAAGGTCATGACAGTCTTGCTTTTTTTTTTCTTTTCACAATAAATTTTTTGGGGTGTCATTTTTTGTGTTACCTTTGCAGAAAGCTCACTTTGGGGTGAAGAAATAGCCACATCATAAAGTTATAAAAAGTGAAGATAAAAAAAGCAAGACTGTCATGACCTGTACTGTAGCCCAAGCAGCATGACAAAAAAACTGTCAAAATAAGCTAAATGGTAACAAAGAAATTGGCTCCAGAAACTGAGCAGAAAGGCAAAGAAATAGTTTTGAGAAAATGGCTCAAAGTTTCACCTTCTCTTAAAGGGATACAGAATAAAAATCGGAGAATATAGAGAAAACCCCACAATTGCATTCCTAAGACACGATTGCTATAGTATATAGTCATTATTCGGGTTACTTTTGAGCGGATGGCTTTATTTTTGACTCTGTATGAGCGGCCACCGCGTAACTCGCAAAGCGCTCCCGACAACAAGCCGGCGGATCTGACGTCACACCTACCCTCAGCAGCCGCGGAGCGAGCTGGCCGGCTGCGCAGTTTTGTTTTCCTCGCGCTGCGCAGTGCAAAATGCAAAGTCCTAGTGAGAGCGATAGCATGAGCGGAACTTATGACTCCGACTTGGATGAGCGGCCTACTGAACGACCACGAACGATAAAGGCGCATGCCTACGATCCGTCCGCGTCGTCAAGCGAAATTGACGACGACCCGCCGCAGCAGTCCCCCTCCGCGGGGCCGAGAGAGTCTGGACCAGCAAAGTGGTGTTTACACTGTGCATTCCATGTAGACGCGTTCGCCTCGAGAGATCAGGGGCGGCATCATAGGTGGAAACCAGATTTAAACGCGGTTCCTGCGGCTCGGATCGCAAGCTCGCACCTGTCACGAATGAGTTAGCGAGACGAGAGGTGCGTGCCTCATTGACAGTGTTGCATCCGAGGCGGTGCGCCCAGCGTGATTCACTCACGCAAACGCTTTGCCGTGTTTGGTTTCAACAGAGCAAGGACGCTTATGCCTCAGGCTATGCAATGTCAGGCGACGTAAGGAATTTATTCTGCGTTCTGCGCAAAGCGGCTTGCTCCGCCCGCTTGGATGGGTAGCTGCTAGCGCGTAAAACATGAAAGCCATCAATGCACAATACAGGTGCCGTGAGTACACACTGTTGAAAAAAAAACGTAGAAATCGTTGAAGATACTGACGCGTGTAGACCTCCCTGTACCTATGCCATCGGAGCAGGTGTGGCCGGCGGCGTGAGCATAACAGTCGGCTGCCGACTCTCGCACGGCAGGTGCTTGATGCGCGCAAGTAGCTGTTTTGAGAATAGATGCGATGAAGCAACGGGTGAGGATTGGAGCCAGGCATGTGCAGTGACTGAAATGCGCCTCTGTAAGCAGGGAACGTCTTGTTATTCACGAAGTGAACGAGTACATGCGCAGCGGTTTCAGCGTCCCGTTGTTTCATCGCAGCCGAGCACTCCTTCCCTTGGTGCACACGAGATGGCGCCACCAGTCTCATGTCGGCGAATTTTTTTTCGTCAGCCGTCGCTTCAGACGATGCGGATTTCGATTCATTCTGGCAGAATTGGTCAAACATCTGGCTCAGAACGTTGTACAAATGACAAATTACGGTCAAACGGCACCTGTGCGCAAAACTACAGCGTGAACAAGTACGCGAGAAAAAGACTACCGCTGCCTGCCGTTTTCACATGCGCACAGCAGACCCTCGGCATTTTGCGGCGTTGACACGGCTGCTCCACACATCAAACCACAAATCCACGAGATCAAAGACGAGGTTTTCGAACAGCTCACACGAGGAAGCGGTACGAGTTGGACGGTCGAACAAAGAAAGCGCGTTGCTGCAAACGTCAACTCGCCCCTTCGCGCGCTCAGTGTGGACGATC
Source organism: Dermacentor variabilis (assembly GCF_050947875.1). Classification (NCBI taxonomy): domain Eukaryota; kingdom Metazoa; phylum Arthropoda; class Arachnida; order Ixodida; family Ixodidae; genus Dermacentor; species Dermacentor variabilis. The sequence goes on along the minus strand of NC_134568.1, from coordinate 187,636,008 downwards.
GCTCGCAATGGGCCTCGAGGTGGGTAAGCGTGACGTGATATCCGGTTTTGCCAGAGCTTTCGGAGGAGGCCGGTAGGCGCTGTGATTTGAGAAATATTCACTAAAATAATTACTTTTCGCTCACTTCTCCTCAGAAAGAGTGTTGTTTTCGTCGCTCTCGGTGCGACAGCTATCAATGGAGACAGAAATCTCGGCGACAAATTTTTTATTCACTATCCCTTTAAGTTCTCTAATACCCCTGTCATACGGGCAACCGTAAACTCCTTTTAACTCCGTCGTCTTTATCTCGAGGGAGATGCACTCGGTGTCACATGGGTCGCCCTTCCACTGAGTAAGTTTAATGGAGCTTTTGGTCAAGGGAGATGGGCAGTCTCCCTTGGCGGCTGGAGAAAGTATTCTCTTGCCCATACTTGTTGTTGTGAAGCAGATAATTTAATTATAGTTTACATTAAAATTAATGTTGCGTGTGTTAAGAATGTTCCTCATGAATTAAATAAAAGTTCAAGCACAATTCAGCAACAGTTATGTTTGCTGCTGCACAATACTCTCTCGACCTAGGCCGTTTGGCGCCATGTTTTTCTCGTCTTTCACGGCGTTTACACGAACCCTACAGAATCAGGTTGAATCGGCTTGTCAGGCTGGAATGTGCCTGTCGAGTTTATGTAAACGCTAGCTGGTCAGACTGAACAAGCATCAAGTCAGCCCGCTGTCAGCCCGACTGCATGGGGTAGGTTGAACCAGCCCGACCCATTTGCAGCATGCATGTGAACGCGCACGGGTCCAGCTCACCATGCCGAGACATACATGAGAACACTGGGACATCGCTATTTATGCGTCAGCAGCAGCAATAATATCATGTTAAAGGCTAAGACCAGGTGCTGTGCAATGCAACCTCATCTTAGGGATAAGACCCACGAAATAGAGCTGCTGCAGACGGCTGCGGGGAACGGCAACCCCAGTTCGGGTGCGTTGATGTCTCGGACCGACGCTGTATGCTGTCGTTGTCCAGACTCGGTCAGCTCGATTACTGGCTCGACTCGCTCGTGTCGGGTTCCTGTAAATGTGGCTTTTGTCGGGCAGTGTTCGGTGTGGCCACTCATGAATGACACCACGGCATAGTAGACAAAATAAAAGGAAAGCCCACGAGGTCACTGTGCACAAAATGTTACGTTTTGAGTATAGTTTGCAGCAGTTCAGGTAGCAGAACGCTGAGCTTGCTCACCACGCTATGGTGGCTAGCCGTGCCGCAAAGGAAACCACACATAAGCACAGGGTGGCTAATGTCACTGTCAGCAATGCTATGTTTAGCAAGCGCACTTTGATTCTTTATGAGGTCCATCCATGTCTTTCGCATCAAATACATTGAATAATATTCTTATGGAAGGAGCATTCATTATAATAGCTACGAGCATAATTAGAAGTTACATTCTTGTACTTGTACAAAAAAAAAAAAAAAACACCTCTGAATGCGCCTCTGGCAGCTATGTTTATAACCTCGTGATTGGCACACGACCACAACTTTCTTGAGGTTGAACTCCCTTAGGAAGTCTTGAGCTCCCTTATCCTAAAGGAGTTTGTCGCTGCCCGTGTTACACGGGTATAAAGGGCACCAGATGTGTAATCTTTGGTGTGTGTTGGGATGTGGGATTTCTTGGACATGTGGCCTCTGGTCGAAAATGCGTTCGCCCCCTCCCCCCCTTTGGATTCATTCTTTGCTGCTGCTACACAAAAAGCATGGCACCTGTGTTTAAAACCAAGTGAGATGCAGAACTCTGTGTGGGCATGAATATAGCTTCAATGTTGTGTCTGCAGAATTTGGTAGAATCGACTTTGTTACTGAATAAAGGCTGTCAGCAAGCTTCCCAGTCATGTTCCCTTGGCAATGGCTGTGTAACTTAGGATCAGAAAGCCACTGAGATATGGAGCTGCTAGGTGCTTTTCAGCTTGTACTTTTGTATGGTGCCTCACTTATGCAGTGAGAGTTCTGTGCCAGCTCAAGGGGCCTAGTGAATACCCAGATCGCCATATACATACACTAGATGTGGATAATATGGTATACCTTGGACATTCAATATGTCCATTAGATATTCAGATTTATCCAAAAAATTTTGTATAGCTGTACTATGGATCATCGTAAATTTATTCAGGACATGTAAGTGGCACGTTGTGGGAATGTCAGGGCTAGATATATGTAACACCTTATAGAGGTCCACAGCATTCCTGTGGATATATTTATTACGTATAATAGATATCCACAACATTGAATAGTTAATTATTACATCAAATAGATATCCACGTTGACATCTACTGGACGTGCTTTGTACTATTTTTGGCTCTTCTTTATATTCGTCATGCATGCATGCACTTGTTGTCCCAGACTGCCCCGGACTGCTTGAGATGCTGCTATTACAGCCAGTGAATGTTGGTGTACACAGATTGTCGGACAGCCCTGGTCTTTTTGGGACAACAAACCAAAGAAGTGCCACTGTTACTAAGCAAAGAAAAACTCAAGTTGTCATCACAAGAATCTTTATTAAAAAACCTCTTATTGACATCAACCTTTTGCCAAGTATGTAAAGATGTACACAATAGATGCAGTGAAATACAATGGCAGACTGCAGACATATTGCAGGCAAACCAAATGGGTGCACATAATAAACGAGTTCTGTCTCATGAAAATAAAGTGGACACTAAAAATACAACCTAATGCCATCTCTTGGTTTCTGAAAGGCAGAATGAGCACTTAAAGCAGGAACCAAAACAAAAACATTGCATATGCATAACAGCTAGGCAAAAACATACTGAAGGATAAATAGAATGATGTTGAATTCCAATGGCGGAGTCGGAGCTAGTTTGTTCCAATGTCAGAGTGAGGGCGGGAGTAAGGCGTTCCAATGAGAGAGTCGGAGGGGATTCAGAGCGGGAGTCACTTCGTGGAGCAAAAAAAGATGCTCCGCCAAAATCGGCGGAGTGGACCGGAACTCGGTGTGACGTATTTCCTTTACTACGTTTGTCTGCTGGGAGGCGCCATCGGTCACGACTCGCGAGGAAGCAAAAGCTGCTGCACGCTTGGCAAGATATCCATTCTGTACTTTTAAAAAACAACAGGTGAACGGCGCGGAAGACACAAGTGATCGGTGCGGCGGTGCTGGGAGCAAACAGCAGAAGGAAATGACACCATGCAAGGTATCGTGGCTAACTCGGTGATAGAACTTCCGCTTCCGCCTTGCTCCGGCGGTGCAGGTTGTGTTCCACTTGCGGATCTGGAGGCGTTGCTCTACGCCAGAGTCGAGTGCTCACTCGCGGAGTCCGTCGGCTGCTCCGACTCCGCCCTTGGAATTCAACATGAGACAGTAAAAGCAAAACTGGAAAACGAACAGTTCTTTCATAAGAACCTCTCCCATAAGGTGAGCAGCAGTGCTGTTTTAGCTGCACTCTCTCCAGAAAAATAAAACACAAAGGCCACATCATTAGACTTCTCATGAACAAATACAAAAGCAGAATTCACATATGAAAACATCAAAGCACTATTTGACTAGCCTTGTATTCACCAAAGAAAAAAAAAAGAACAGAAATAATGTAGTGAAACATAAAGGGGAGCAACAGCTGAAAGCCCACAACAGCAATATCCTATAAGAAAAACAATCTGAAGACCACCAATACGTTAGTACAATAATAAATTGTGTAGAAGAAGGGTGCCAAATTAGCTTCTCGATGAAGGAGGAAAATTCGGAACGCAGTGGCTGCATAAAAAAAAAAAAATAGTTTTTACATATTGCTCTCACTCTTAAAAATGAAGACTTTTGCAAATGGAACGAGGCTGTTATCACTAGCAAGTAAATGTTTGCTTCATTTTTCTTAAATAAATATGCAGTCCATGTACAAACATGGATGACTCTATGAATGACTTGAGTAGAATAACTATACCATGTTTCCCTGCAAGTGAGACTACAATTCATGTGTAGATTCACAGATCATAAGAAATGTCAATGTAATGGCAGTTATTGGTTACCTGGTTCCACAGCACACTTGGCATTCACTAGTCAACCAAGTGCAGTGGCACCAGGTCACACCATGCTGCTGAGACTACTGAGCCACTTGTAGCAGTATCAAATCAGTTTTTTTCCTTTTGAACCTACTCAGTGCTTTCCATACACTCAGCCCGACACAAGGTAACAGGATTCTACACTTATAACATTTTTGAAAATGTACAGCACTCCTTATAATGCAATCAGGTGCCATGAAAGGCCAGAACCTTGATTCAGGTGATGCTGGAGACAAGTTGCCACATTTATATCTCTATAGCGTTATCTGGTCAGTCTTCATACACTGGACTCAACATAGCAGCAGTGGTTAATTGCATTGGCCCCCGCTGCAGTACTACAGCACATGCTTGTTATAACGGACCCGCATACTACAGACTTTTGGATATAACGGACCATATTTCAAGCTTAGTTTGTTCTACGTATATTATTAATGCAACGAAGTTCGCTTTTAATGGACCATGTTACAGCGGACTATTCGCTGCAGCAGACGAAATTAGCGGCAATTTTTGTCAAAATCGGGCATATAAAACGGACTTTTGCCATGTCAAGGGCTGGCAACTGACTTGTGAGAGTCAGCCTACAATATCGCAAGCAAGGGAGGGCGAGAAAGAGAGTTCTACTCTGGTGGCTGCTGGATATAGCACGGCTGCGCGGGTGCCGCATCTTGAAAGTGATCTGCGATGTGGAGAAAGTGCGCGCCTGCCCGGGTTTCGTCTTGGAAGCGATCTGCGATTGCAGGGCACACCTAGTGCCGTTAGCTTTGTGTGCACTTGGCTTTCGACGTTTCGTTACCATTGAAGAGAGAGATGCACGAAGGTCAACTCGATCGCTGCTGCTGCCGCAATTCCTCACTCCAACGTTTTGACAGTGACTTTCCGCTTTCATCAACCAAGATGTGTTCATGTTTACCTACATGTGCGTGACACCGTGCTTATTAATTTAGTTAGTAAGTGAATGTTTACAACTTTATACCGCCAATAAAACTACTATCCTTACTTCGCAATGCTGTCTACTAATTTGTTATCGCAATCGATGCTTCGCCTCTCAGGTGAAACTGCGACTTTTTTTTTTGTTTTTTACGTTGGATGTTCATCAATCCCTCTTTGCAATAACATTGTTACACATTGCAACCAAAGTTTTGGAAGTGAGGTGTTTCGGATAATATGGACTTCGGATAAAATGGACATCTTTTATTGGGTTATCAGGGTCCGTTGTAATGAGATTTCACTGTACCAAGAAAACATGTTGTAGCGAGTGCTTATCTTAAAGGGGCCATTTCAAAGGAAAAAAAATTTTTGCACGCTGAAGACAGATTTAGCCTAGTAGTGATTACAAGTTATACCGCCACCTGTTTCTGAAGAAGAAGAAAATGTGTCAGCACTCCTAAAGGCATATGGGATGATGCTATGTGGGGCTAGAGCGCGAGTCATACTTGAAAGGTCGCTCTCTGGCTCGTTTGCTTGAGCATCCTAATCATGAAAAAGAGGACAAATAGAACTATGCAAACACATTGCTTATCAATTACTTACCCCGCATTCAGAAATGTGCCCTTACTTGAAGCTCATGCTTGACTTTGTCACTATAATGACAGGCGCGAACTTGCCCAAGACACTTGGGTGCATTCGTGTCAGGCTTTATCCTGACCAAATTAAGCATGGGCTTCAAGTTAAGGCACATTTCTGAATGGGGAGTAAGACATACAAAGACATACAATTTGCCATACAAAGTAACTTAAAGGCCAACTGCAACAAAATTTTCGACTGCATAAAAAGCCCAGTTTCAGATAATTTAGACATGCAGTGGCTTCTGTGCAAAATCTTAAGCTTGAAATGCAGGTCAATCCGGTCTGTGAACCAGTTCACGGTGGTTGACGAGAAGTTAAAGAACTGCAGCTCAATTTCTGTGGTGCAGGCCTTATGTTTTATCCTAATAATGTGCACGGAGTGCGTAAGTTTGAGAGGTCCCGAACTGCTGGTTTGGTCGGCTTCTGAGGTGTATAAGTACACCTGCACCTGCGTAGACATGGCAGACGCACAAAAGTGGGGTTTCAACCGTGCTTGCAGCCGCGTGCTAAATCATCTGCTGCTCTGCTGCTTCGCACCTGTATGCCTACACGAAGGCGGCACCAACAGTAGAGAGGGTGCAGCAAAATCGTGAACCAGCCCTGCACCTTTTTAAATGAACGCCGTGGTTCAGAGGGTGCCATTCCTGTACCGCTGAAATTAATGGCAGGGTGCCTTTGAACTGGTTCAGGTGGTGCAGGTAAATCAAACGTACCTATTGTGGCTTGAAATATGCAGTTCTTTCGCGATTTCCGTGAAATTTTTCACCACCTTGGCTGATACAACAAAATTTTTTTAGAACTTATACGTAGTTTTCAATGATGATATTTTGAAATCCTGTAGCAAAAGAGCGATAGAAACTGACAATGTGATTTTCCCAAAACGGACTTTTTGGCCATTTTTCGCGATGTGAAAGCCGCATCGCCCCTTAAGTAAATGTAAGCTGACTACGTAAAAAAAAAAAGCTATTGTGCTAGGCATTCTTTGTTGAATCCCGCGATCGGATAATTTCATTTGTTTATTAAAGGGACCCTGAAACAAATTTGACGGTTTTGTACAAACATTCTGAGTCGTTAGGGAAGGTCCTTCTGATCATTAATTGATGCATTTAAGGACTCCCAATAAAGCATGTAATTTATTGTAAGGTTTTAGAAATCTATATTGCTACCGATCGCAGGATGCCACACCACTGTTATGAGCTGCCCCTGACCAGGTGACGCGAGTTGACCATATGACGCCGCGGCGAGCTATACGATTGGCGGCCCAGGGCATGTCATTGATAATTTTTCCAACTTTATGGTGAACAAATGTTGTTCATTATAGTTGGAATGTTTGCTCATTTGTTTCTATAAAAAAAGAAAGTAGCAGAAAGAGAATACACAACGACAATTTATCACTACACTCAAGATTTCTGGCACACAGCAAGTGTCGTCTGCTTGTGTTGTGTGTTACAATTACAACAAGCTCCACTATCTTTCTTTTTCATGAGCACCATGGTTCACCCTTGTTACATTGTGGGCTGCTATTCTCAAAATTCTGAGCAATAATTTTGTCAAGACTATAAGACCTGGTATAAGCAACTTTAATGATAGAATGGTGTCACAATATAACCCGCATATACCGTATGCCAAATAGTATGGTGTGTCATACATACGTATACCTAAATATATGCAGAACATAGCGGCAATGCTGATGATGCCTGCAAAAATTAGCTTGGAGTGTCCATATAATTGCTGTTGTAATAAAAGCGGGGCATACAGTGGGCATGGTTGATCACTGGTACCATTTTGTCTGTGCCCGAAGAGCATCACTAATGTACATTAACCTTTGCCACGTACAGCCTCTGTGTCGTGGCCTGCCTGCCTGGACTTTCCTTTAAACCGGTAGACACCACTGACCTAAAGTTTGCATAGGGCTGCAGTTTTCATAGTCTTCAGTTTTGTGGAGTTGCAAATAGTATGTCAAGGCCTAATCCAGGCCCAACTGAGGCCCGAGCCCTACCCGATCCCGAAGCTTCTAGGCCCGCTTCGGGCTCAAGTGAACAATTGCTTATCCCACCCAAGCCTGGCCTAGTGCCGGGTCCAGGCTTTCGGGCCAGGGCTTTCTGGCCAGCCCAGGCCCGTGCAGTGCTCTTACGCAGACTTTATGCAAGGAAGTACCAGGCTTTTTTTTTTTTTATGGAACTGGCACTTAAGTTCAGAAAGTGCAGGGTGAATCTGGTGGACCTGATGTCTGGCAAGTTGATTGTGCGTGTGGCTTGTGATCCTATGCCACATCTCAACAGAACCTCTTTAGAACTATTTGGAGGTGGCTGTTATTAAGATTATTATATGTAGGACCACAAGCAGAATTGTGCCATATGTTGCCTGTCATTTTGTCACTGATGAAAACTTTTTCTGAACAAAAGTGATGCTTTCGGAGACCTAATTTGTCACTTTAGCTTGACCTAATGCCTGCCTTTAGCATCCATATAAGGCTTCAAACATCAAGGCTTAACTTCTGCATATGCATGTTTGTTGCTGTGATGCTGTATTTGCACAAATCTCGAAACTGGTGTCATTCGTTCTAAGTGGATTTGCCTTGCAAACACACCAGCTAAAATTGCATAAATTGCAATATGTGTAGTAAGGTAATTGTTTAATTATGGTAATGGATAATGTGTAGTAAGGTAATTGGCTTTTTCACTATTAGCACTGGAAAAGCAGAGAGTTGTACAGAAAGGATGCACTTCTTTATGCTTCAGGGCCATACCTTAAACCTTTCAAGTGGAAACCAGTCTGTACCATTGGCAGGGTCTACCCTTCCTGCTGATATCGTCCTCGAAAAGTCAAAATTGTATGCAGAGTTTTCAGCTCCTGTTCATCAAGGATATACAACTGGTTATGGATTCGATGCACTTTTAACACCACTTGGTGAGTGTCATGCCATGTTTTTATTTTCTTGTTTGGTTGGGTGATTGTTATACAGCAGGGTTTTTTGAATAATTCTGGTCTCTGCAAACCGTACTATATTTCACTGTGTGCCACCCCTCCTATTATGATGTGCTTATCCAGAGCCCCCCTCACTGAGTCATTTTAATGATTACATGCAGTGTACGGTAAAACCCCATTAACCTGTACCTGCTTAACAAGTAATTCCAGCTTAAATGTAGTCGCCATGAAATCCTCACCTTGCCACCATTGAACTTGATGTATTGGCTGACCGTTTAACTCATTCATTACCACGCCTATTCAAATCGATCACCGGTGATCGATACTTTAGATAGCCTATTTCGACATGTTGGAGCCATTTCTTATCCACTTAAGGCCATCCAGTTGTTAGTACAGGCGCTAAACTTTCACAATCAGTTAAAATTTTTGCACTCAGACGATTTTGTGAATTTTGACGGACCTTTTTACGAACTAATGTGCGTATGTTGTAGCGAAAAGAGGCGTGGCTGTCACTTTATGGCGCGCTCGAGAAAAAAGCATGCCACTCACGATTACACTACACTATCATCCAAATTTTGTAATCAAATGACTCCCAGCAAGTCAAGAATTAAATTATATCGCTGGGTTTGCTATCCGACAGTGCTGAGCGGTAATAATTACCCGAAAATGACTCTAATTGTTCACTAGTAAGCTTTGGTTCGCAGTCCAAGTCGTTTTATTCCACCAAAATGTATTTCTGAAGGTCCACCGCATGTCCAACATGTGGACCTGGCTTTTGCAACCAGTTTCCAAGAGTTTCAGTATTGCCTCTCTTGTAAAATCCCGGCAAGGGGCGCTGCTGGTGTCGCTGCACAGTTATCGAAATTTGCTCCCATGGTGGCGTCCCGCGTAGCTCTGTCGTGTGAAAAGCTTCCTGCTTGAAACTATGCTGCACCCGCACTTCAATTTAGTGATGAGGGCTCGAGTTATGATTCCGAAGATGACAGCAAGGCTGATTCCAGCTCTGGCGGCGACAATGTTTTGAGTCAGCATGGGTCAGCATGGGACATCCACTGCTGTTCACCAGCGAGTTTCCTTCTCAAGGAAGGAGTTTCCTCTCCTTCCTTGTGTCCTCTTATCTGCCGATCTTCTTGCTCGACCTGAGAGCCCTACTTATTATCTTCAAGGTGCATACTTCATTTGGTTATGATGTGCTACTATCGGCAGCAAAGAAACTTCCGTTCACATCAAGAAGGCCACCCGTAGCACATCTCGGCCCAACACTACGGATCAGCGCAAGACAGTTAACAACGGCACGGGATTTCTTTCTACTGTTCTTTTCTGAAGAGGTGATAAAGACAATGCAAAAATACAAACAGATATGCTTGGATGCATAATCTTCTAGTTGCCCAGCTATACTGAGAGCGATTGGTCCTGGAAGAGGTGCATCACTCTAGACGAACTGGTGACGTACGTTCCTTGGACTTCTCATCGGACCATCCTCACAAGGTGCCGAAAAGGCGGAACTGCAAAATGTGCTATGAGGACGGCAAAGTTTTGAACAAAAACTAGATGTTTTGTGGGAAAAGTGTAGAATGCTTCACAAAATCTAGGAACTGCTTGATGAGTGATGAACTGGTCTTGGTTTCTTTTTTGTATCCAAATAATGGCAGTGTACTGAGCATTTATTTTTTCAGACACTATTCTTGAGTTATTTAGCTTTGAAATGTATATTCTAAATTTCCTTTGATATTAATTTTCTCGTAGATATCATGTTTTTTACTGTTATTTTTATCAACTAGCAGCAACAATGGCACTCCCTGCAATTTTCATGTTCTACCTAATAAATGTTTTTGTTTTGCAGCATATGTTTTTGGAAAGAGCATTTCATTATGCACAATGTGCTATGCTGCAATGTGTGCTGAAATGACTGTTCATCTCGTGGTAGCAAAAGCATTAAGGCATAGTTGCCTACCGCATTTCAAATGGCTTTTGCATAGTTTTTACTTCATTTTTTAGTATGTACAAGCATGAAATCAGGCTGCAAACATTCGGATGCAGATGCTTTGTTCCACTCGCTTCTCCCATCCGTTGTTGTGACCCCATCTGTGTCCACCTGTGACATGACCTCCTTAGCTGTCACTGACATGCTTCTGTAGCAAAGGAAGGACTTCTGAGTTGCTTCTCTTATTGACTTGTTGCTTCAACCTATGTCGTGTCCCATCTCTCTCGAGGAATGCACTGTAAAACGCCTAACACCATTTTTTTTTTTTCAACTGTTTGCTGTACCACCCCAACTATCTCTCTGAACGATGCTAGTGGCTTTTGGTTTTTCTCTGCCATTTATGCTCAGACATATGGACTGCCTTTCATGCTTCCCCGCAGTGTGTACATGCCAGAGTATTGAAGATTTACACTAACCTTCGCCTGCACAACTGTGGGCGCAGAATGTACTGCTTCGATCGCCGCTACATACGGTCTTGTCTCGCTTGCCAATGCCTTAAGCCTCCCTGCCATTACACTGCTCCATTACAGCCATTGCCATGTCTGCGCGCCACTTTGACCACGTCGGCATCCACTTGTACAGACCTCTTCTCATCACTTCTGCTGGCAACCACCAAATAATTGTTGCCATCAACACCTCACACACTACACAGAGTCCTCCCCATTGCCATCTGCATGTGCAAGTGACGTTGCGTCTTTCGTGTTATGATACATGATTCTACAGCATGGCACACCACGTGAGCTGCTTAATGACTATGGACGTGTCTTTATGTCGAACATTGTCAAAGTGATTCGAAAGGAATGCCACGGTGTTCATCGAACAACCACAGTCTACCAGCTTTAAACGAATGGTTTGACAGAACGATTCAACCGAACATCGGGCGATGTGCTGGCAATGTACGTTGCTACCAACCGCTCAAACTGGGACCATGTTCTTGCCTTTGAGACATACACCCACACTACCGCTACACAGACCACCACTGGATCCTCTCCGTACTTGCTACTTACTTAAACAAGCCGTCCTGCGCACGCTAGACACCATCCTGCCGTACCACCTGGATATTTCTTAAGCTGCTAAATACGCTGAAGAGTTTCCCTAGATTGCCCGCTCCCTCACATGGATAATCAACAGTGCCAGAAAGACCATCGCAATGTCTCAAGGACTCCAGCGTCTTATACCCTCGACTCAACTGTATGGCTCTGGATGTCTTCAGCCAGTCCCGGTCAGTCAACGAAACTTATTTCGAAGTACCATGGCCTTTACCGTTTTGTCAAGGAAGCTTTCACCAATTAACTAGTTATTGAGCCACCTGAGCCGTCTTCTGATCAACGCTGAAGGCTTGAGATGGTGTATATAGACCCGCTAAAGCCTTACTATGATCCTGCTGTTGCACTGTGCCCTTAACTTGCCAGGGAGGCTCTTTTCCAGAGGGGAAGCAAATGTAATGAAAAATACTAGCACCATTTGAAGGAGTGTGCTACACACACAGGAAAAAAATAATTCAGCACCTTGAGGCTTGTGCTGTTTTCCGCCTTTGTCAGTTCACTTGCTGTGGCTGTCTGTTTATAAAGAAAAATGTTGATCCCAAACACCCCATTATAATTAAACGTTTGAGGTTTCCTTCCACTTTTCGTCACGCCATCATGGCGGTGCACCGTCCCCATCAGGCGGCCCGGCAAAACAAGCCTCAGAGACCAGAACAGCTTCCAAGCGTCCTGTGCTTTTGTGCATGAAGCCACATCAATATCATTTCAGCGCCATGCTAGAGAGCATTGTGGCGTCGTGCACGCTAGGACTCTGTGACGCTGAAGCTCGGCTAAAAAGCGCCGGGTGCTCAGCACAGAAGAAAAATTGGACGTTGTTCACGCTATGAAACATGACATGAAGAAGTCAGCACTGGCATGCGACAGGGATCTACCGTTGACTACGGTCTGTGGCATTTGGAATGCAAAGAAGTTGCTCGGCAGCACTGCTGCAACTGCGAAGAGATGTTGGCTACGAGGTTCAACTTTTCGCCATCGTTGCCTCTGTTGTTGCCGTAATGTGGCCTAACGACAGTGATGAGGACAACATGGAAAGCTATAGCATGGGCGATTCAGGCCCGACAGTGGCAGAAGCTGCTGTAGGAGTTGAGGAGGACGTCGGGATGAAACACTGGGAAGGTTTATATACATTATGTACAGTGAGAGTCAATTAACAGTCGTAGAGTCATTATGGGCCGGCAGCAACTCGGACGCTGCGGCCCGCCGCAAGAAGTTCTAAAGAGATGAATCAAGGAATGCTCTAGGAAAGCTCTGGGAATGCTGCTCCCGGTCAGCATCCTTTAAGCCCTTCAGTGTCACGTTCGGCCAATGGGAGAGCCCGCTCAGGTGACGCCATTTTCGGCCAATCGGCGAGCCCGCACGTGTGTCGTCATTTTCGGCCAATGGTAGGCGCCCGTGCGATGGAGTCACACCCGGCGAAGAGAGTCGCTCCTTGGTCCCCCTGCGGTCTTGCCATGCTGACTTGCAATGCGCCGTCACCATAGAGGGAAGGGGGCGACGCCGCCAGGTTGTCACGGCGCATTACAGCAGTCTTGCTTCGGGACCCACTTTACCCGCCACCAGTGCCAGGCTCTCGCTTTACTTTTGGGAAGAGCCAAGCAGTGAGTAGCTCCACCGGCTGCACACGAAGTGGGGTCCGCCAACTTATTTGCACGTGTCGTGCCTCAAGAATGTGGTATCCGTGCTTCTGCGCTCCTTAATTAGCTGTGGTGCGTTTCGATGTGGTCTGGGGAACTCAAAGTAGGCTCAGGAAACGGCCCCGTATCTAACAGCTCGTCCTCGCCCCGGAAGTTCGGAATGGCCGGTGAACTCAATTCGCTGGCCATGAGGAACGCTGAAAGAACCTGCAGGGTACTGGTGTCGAGCCTCGTTTGACGAACTTCGGGATCCTGGGCCCTGGAGAACATACGTCAAACAAGCAAAACAACACAGCGCTGCACCACGTGTAAGCGCAGGCTCTTCACCCCTGACTCGCCAGGCTATTACTGAGTCAAAAGGAACCCTGATCTTTTATTTCCCCAATTTTGACAAAGCAGTTCCAACCACCCTTCCAAACCGCTATCAGCCGTTGCAAACAAACAATAAAAACAGCCGAACATAACTTAAGTGGCCTAACTACTCGAACAGCATGTTTCCAACCTATCGCAGTGGCGTACTTATCACACGTATTGTTGCCACTGAACAGTCTGGCCATCTTCACAAGTACGCAATCACAAGCGCGGTCGCCTTGTTGTCACTAATCAGAACGCGTACTTGCGTCGTAGGCAAACGTTTCATTATGCTTACTTACGTTTCTTCCTTTAGTCCCTAAAGGACACGTAAACTAAACGAACAATTAAACTTGCGGGACTTAGCACTCCGCAGAAACCTTAAAATAATGCGTCTTCTAATAACTAGTTCCATGCACGCTAACTAGAGAAGTCAGAATACGGCTGCCCTCAACACACACGAGCAACCCAGTCAAACATTCTGCTTCCTTCCGTCCACACAGGACACGCGCTAAAGGAACTAAGGACGCTTCTCAGTGCAAATGATGCACTTACTGAAAACCTATGCGGTTAACCTTAGAAAATAAAAAAAAACACAAGAAAAGAAGGTTAACTAAAACACATGCGCATTACGATAGGCCTATCAACGATAACCTTGACACTCAGGTTACTCACACACAAAAAAAAGAAAGCCTATTTACTCATTAATGAACACCTCGCAATACTACATGTTTACAAAAAAAAAACGAGTCTTTCAAGCCTCGGAGCTTCTCAAACAAAACATAAACAAAGCTCAAACCTTACATATTGAAAGCAACTTAAATCACGAAAATTATCCGATGCTCGAAAAATAAAACAAAATAGAATGTTGCATTTCTACTGAATCTCTGTTTGCCTCCCATTCCAAATGTTTTTGACTGACTGGTACTTTGAGCCGTACCCGAGGTGGTCGCGGTTTGAAAGCTACTCTGGCTATCCAGGAATAACAAAACGGCTGACTCACTATCAGGTCCTCCAAGACGTTACAGTCTGATGCCAATTTGCGTCCTGGCGCCCCGCTTTCATCACGAACTCGATTAACCACGTCGCTACTCCCCACCTGGTCTCGTCTTGCCTCCTTGCGCTTCTTGGTACTACACGCTGAGCTTCGAAAAGAAAGACGGAACGACGAGGAATTTAACCACCCCGTGCCCTTTGTCTGCGTCCGTGCGGAACATGCTTCTCGGTCTCTCTTTGACCGGTGGCTCAAACGTGTTGGATGCGTCAACCTCTTCTACGACGACCGCACCTTTCTTCTCCTCGGGCCCGTCGCCGTTTTTGGCTTCGCTACATTAGCCACCGCATTCCGATCTTCACGGCGCTTTCTCTTGGGATTCCCTTCCATGCCGTCCTCTGGCGCCTCGTGCTGGCCGTTACACATTTCGTCGGCCCGGATCGGTCCCTTACTCGAACAGTCTGAGTGATTTACATTTAAATCTACTCTCACTTTGCCTTGACTGGCGGACAGCTCAACCGACTCTGGAACAATGCAACAGGCTTTACTCGAGTTATGCAACTCGCACTCTTGCGAACTGCCCTCTACTGCATTGCCCAGCCCACGCTGTGCATCGACACACAGCCAATCGGTATCGATCGCTGTCTCACGCGCACAGTCCGAATTATTAATAACTGAATCATCCCTATCTAGGCCACCTAGACTGGCGGAGAGCTGCACCGATCCCTGAACAATGCAGTTGTATTCTTTTGAGCTACGCAGCTCGCAATCCTGAGAATTACCCTCAACTGCATCGTCCAGCTGGCACTTCACTTCGGCATGCAGATCTGACCTGACATGGGTGCTCGCGTCTGTCGGGTCAGCAGTACCCTTTACTTCGCTAGCAACCTCACTTTCATAAGATGCAACACACACGCGCAGTAACTGTGCTAATTTGTTCGCAGCTGGCCTAGCTGTCACTACAGTCCTCTGTTAGCACAGCACCTCGTCGCCCTCACTGCGGCCTTTAACGGCTTCTGTTGCCACTAAGGCATCGTTAGCAGCTAGCCTTTTCCCTTCACCTATGAATGTGCAGCCAATCTCACAGGCAATACCTCTTTCGTCGGCTTTTGGCGAAAATCCGCTCGATACTTCCTCGTTCTTTTGCTTTGCACTACGTGCAGAATTTTCAGACAGCCGTTGTCTCTGTGCCTTTAACTGCTCAAAATATTGCAGCTCTTTTATCAATGCTGCCTTCTCTCTCTCATACTTTTGCTCGCGCTCACGCTTTCATTCTTGATACGCACGTTCACGTTCATTCTCACGTTCTTGACGCTCACGCTGATGTTCTTGACGCTCACACCTAAGAGTAAGTTCTTGAAGCTCACGCTTCCGTTCATTCTCGCATTCTTGACGCTTACGCTCACTCTTACGTTCACGACGCTCACGCTCACGCTCCTGTGGTTCTTTTATTACCTCCCAAGCAAGCTCAATGCTTTCATCATCTTTGCCACTATCTTGAATCGCCTTTATGATAGCTGGCGTTTTCATCTGTTCATCCGCCTCAACTCCCAAATTGTCGCACACCAACAACAAGTCTAACCTTGTCAACCTTCTAAGATCCATGGCAGCTGCCCCGACTGGTGGTTAGAGCTGTTTTCCTTAATTAATTTGTGCAAACACACAATGCAACAAATTCCCGATTCCCAGAACTATCAAAATGAACACACAACATTTGAGTCTGGCGAATCAAAAGGAAAAAAACCACGCACTCACTTACAGTTGCAGCACCCTGCCATCTGGTTCATTGGTCCGCTGTTCCCGGTTCCTTAGGACTCCCTGAGTCGAAGGCTCGCTCTTCTTCGCTACTCCCAGTTCCTCGGGACCTCTTTTGGACGAAGGCTCTTTTTCGCTGTTCCGGGTTCCTCGGGATTTCTCTCGACGAAGGTTGATCCGTAGCACTGCCACCAGCTGTTGCATTTGGAGGCGATCCCACCGCTAGCAACCAGTTGTAGGAGTTGAGGAGGACGTCTGGATGAAACACTTGGGAGGTTTATTTACATTATGTACAGTGAGAGTCAATTAACAGTCGTAGAGTCATTACGGGCCGGCAGCAACTCGGACGCTGCGGCCCGCCGCAAGAAGTTCGAAAGAGATGAATCAAGGAATGCTCTAGGAAAGCTCTGGGAATGCTGCTCCCGGTCAGCATCTTTTAAGCCCTTCAGTGTCACGTTCGGCCAATGGGAGAGCCCGCTCAGGTGACGCCATTTTCGGCCAATCGGCGAGCCCGCTCGGGTGTCGTCATTTTCGGCCAATGGTAGGCGCCCGTGCGATGGAGTCACACCCGGCGAAGAGAGTCGTTCCTTGGTCCCCCTGCGGTCTTGCCTTGCTGACTTGCAATGCGCCGTCACCATAGAGGGAAGGGGGCGACGCCGCCAGGTTGTCAAGGCGCATTACAGCCGTCTTGCTTCGGGACCCACTTTACCCGCCACCAGTGCCAGGCTCTCGCTTTACTTTTGGGAAGAGCCAAGCAGTGAGTAGCTCCACCGGCTGCACACGAAGTGGGGTCCGCCAACTTATTTGCACGTGTCGTGCCTCAGGAATGTGGTATCCATGCTTCTGCGCTCCTTAATTAGCTGTGGTGCGTTTCGATGTGGTCTGGGGAACTCGAAGTAGGCTCAGGAAACGGCCCCATATCTGGCACTGCGCATTACATCAGCCTCATGAATGCAATCGTCACAACAAGAACAGCACCCCGTATTGAAAAAAGCGATTGCGATTTCTGTAGCGCTACGGCGCCCGTTCACAGAGAATATGCAATGCCAATGAGGAATCTGCCATGCGAGTGTTTGCCGAGAAGAGGAGACTGGCTGAAAAGGTGGCTCACAGCTACAGCAAGTTTGAAGTTGTTGTTGTCACTTCTAGGCCGCCACGGCATCAAACAAAAGTATCACTTTTTTCGCGCAAAGGTAATGTTTTTACCCTTTCATCGCACTTTCTCTGAGTTCCGTTTTTGACAGGTAAGTGGGCGATCATGCTATTTCGTTAAGCAGTACTACCATTTAGTACATACTTTTTCTGAGCTCCGGCCAACTGCGGTTTAACGAGGTTTCACTGTACAAAAATTTACTACTATAAAAACTGAAAACAATTTTTGCATGAATTGTAGAGAATGAAAATTTAAAAGAAGATTTATACAAATAAACTAGCGACAGCAAAAGAAGCAAGTTAAGAAGGAATTGACTTTATACAGTACTCAGTGTAGGTCAATTACGAGACTACAATTAGCTTGTTTCTGAAAACTTTTGGGTCACATGTATATTAACAATACTATCTAGGAGCACAACTGGAGTTCAGGCACTTAGCAAAGCGTTAGAAAACGTATATTCTTATATTGAGTATGGCGGACATTATGTAGAAGAATGCTGAAGCGTTCCTCATTCACTGAATATATGTTATTCTCTTTTAAAAATTATGGATTTCATCTTATTGACTGTCATAGAGGTACCCACCTGCTATCACGTCACATGTCCCTCAAATGAAAACTGAGGTCATGAATTTTATATCCACATGTGTCTGTGTGTTTTTTTTTTTCTTTTGCAGTTCAGGAGCGATCAATTTACCTGTTTGGTATGCTTGTTTTGCTTGTGTTGACAGATATTGTCCAGGTTGTTGGTAAAGAAAGCGGCCAAGTGGCAACGCCATCATTTCCTGCTCTCATCAATGATAGTAAAACTATATTGTGGTCTGTCTATGTTCCCAACTTTGAACCCAAGAAGATCTCAGTAGCCATACTGTTCAACGTATCCCATCTGCACAAATCCGCAAAAGCTCCAGGGTAAGAGGCTCTCACTTAGACTAACAGTAATGCAAAACTTTCGTTACAGTAGACTTCCGTTATTTCAACTCCAGTTATCGATCTGGACCGAAGGTCTAGGCCAGCACCCATTTATTCCTACGGGGCCAAACCTTTGTTATTTTTATCACAAAATTAGTCTTTGCCAGATAATTCGAACTTGACTGGTCATCACGCATGCGTTAACCCCCAATGTTGATGAACACAGTGGAGACTCCAATGGCGGCAGTGTCCATGTTGGCAGCGCTAATCATACAGTGAATATGCTGAGCATACATCATTTCCCATCGACAACGTCCACTATTTGCCTATCATTAGAAGATTTTAAAGAGAATGTAGTAGCTTGCAATGAATTATTACACTATGTAATCGATTCAAACACATTTTTTTTCCAAAAAATTTGTCCAAAAATTACTTGCATCTTGCAATCCAATACAACACAATAACCTCAACCACGTTTGCAACAGCCTACCATCAGACCCTGTCTAGCCAGCATCATCGCATTGCCATCACAAGAAGGCGACCATAGATGGCGAGAGAAAATCTTTTCGCATAGCATAACAATGACGACGTACTGCTTTCAGCCTCAGTTATGTAAGTGCATTCAAACGATAAACAGTTTTACATTTTAAGCTAACAGCAACAAGTTGCGTCATGGGTTTTCCGCATTGTGAATGATTGCATTTGTTGCAGGACAAATTAGCAAAGTAGTTAATCTATGTCTGGGCCACCATCCTGTTTGTGATAGTTGCAGAGTCGTTTGATGATTGCAGAATTTCAACCGCCCTATTGATCATACGGAGGACGACATGTAGCAGTTCTTCATAGACAATGACAAATTTCTTCCTTAAGGGTGCTGATGGTGGACATTAAGTAAATAAATTTCTATTCTGTAAAGGGAAAGTTCGCTGCTTTCATCTTTTTCTTGTTGCCACAATCGGAGGAACATTATGTTTATCTTGCTAAAAAAAAAGTTTGGGTATGGCTTTGATTTTTTTGTTCAGGAGCTCTAATGTCTTTTGAAGTTAGTTTTATACTTTGAACCCATAAAAAGTGTGTCTGCATTCAATTCAGGGACGTTTTAGAATAAAGGCAAATACTGGCATATGAATCAGCGGTATTTTTTCCCCCTCTTTAATTCTATCTGCTGGGTAATTAGACTAATTTTGTCAGTTCCATCAGGGTGAAAATAACTGAAGTTGACTGTAATTGTATCATAAAGTCTGATTACCACTTTAAATGTTCTGTGTCAGTTGATTAATAGTTGATCTTTATGTAATACGGGCCTAATGGAGAAAGGCACCATGACCATCCAATAGGTTCTTGAGATTATATTGAAAATGAAAGTCTTGTTCTTTATATTGATAGAAGTGAGCAGGATGTGAGCAGTTTAAGAACAAATTGTGCAGAAACCATTGACGATGATTGTCAATCTAAGCAAATAGCTCGAATGAATGAGCGAGAAGCCAAACGTTTTCTTTGCTGAGTCCGATCACTGACCAACTACAAAAATGACTGAAAGAGCCAAAGAAAGCTATTCACTTTAAAACTATATTATTACTTCAGCACAGACAGCCAGACATGATCACATGCTACAGCACTCTACATCCCCTTTCTGTTATCCCAAATTGGTATGCTTAAATTGACTCTTGTTAAGTACACCATATTCATTACAGTTAAACCATGGTATAATGAACTTCTCTATGCAGTTCAATGTCTATATAATGAAATCAGTTAAACTTTGATGCAATAAAGTTGTTGAAATTGGCAATATTATTCGTAATATTGAAATTACATTGTATTGAAATCTGACCTTTTATGCAAGCAAGTACAGTCACCGATGAAATTCTTTTGCAGGGTAGCAGTTGCCAAATTTTCCAAATTATTGGCCAGATGTGTATTTTCTACCATGCTACCTGTATTGTTTTTGTTCTTGTACCTGTATGTTGTTTTCTGTCAAACTAGTCGTATCCTAATATTGTATCCTCACCCTGTGGAAATCCCATTTCCATATTGCATATTTGTAAATAAAATATGTAAACGAAAAAGGCAAATTTAAATTTTAAAAAAATTCATTTTGTTGTATTTGACAGTCCGTGACGAAAGATGCGGCTTGATGCCATCACAACAATATTTTCACACTGGCGGTAGGAAGTGAAGCCAGCTACGCTTTCGCATCCACTCCATCCCCGCTGCTAATAATGTTGCCTCCAATGGGTTGACACTATCATGAAAAGCACAAGGAGTGGGGAGTGAATGCTTCGTCTGCCTCTTCCTTCTGTGCATCTTCGAAACCTTTGATTATGCAACCACAAGTGCTAAACGCATCGGAGAACAGTGCACATGGTGCCAGCCATGCCTTCTCAGGACACCCACTCTTCCCTAACAAAAATGCCAATAGAAATTTCTATTGTCCCAATAGAGCAGTTGTTTGGGTTCTATGGGTAGCTTATTGGAATTCTGTGGGTTTTGTTTTGGATTCTATCAATGCCAATAGGGTCCCATAGATGACATCTATTTGTCCCTTATGAGACCAATAAAGCTTGCATTGCCACCAATAGGAGACAGCTAATTGTTGCGTATAGCACCAATAGATTTGTATAAGCACCATTAGGGTCCAATAATTGACAGCTCTCGGTTACTTATAGGACCAATATGTCTGTATTGGCACTGATATGGTCCAATAAGTGACAGGCATAGGTTATAGTATTGGCCCCAGTCGGCTCTAATATAGTTGTCGCTTTTAGGATCAATAGGCTCGTATCGGTACCAGTACCACGAGCAGCAGTAATTATTTACTCATTTGTTTCGTGTTGGAAAAAGCATACGATAGAGTGGTGGTGGTTACAGAACTCGCACACTTGGAATGCAGCAGTTTTACGTACAATTGACTTGATTCAATGGTAGGCATCCCACTGTCATGCCAGCAGAAGTCATGTATGTGCATCTGCGTAGCTTGCGTTCCAATAGCATGATTCCTCTATGCCAAATAACCCTAACTGGTGCATGAGTGCGACAGGTTGGATGAGGCCACAGCTATGAAACAGTGTGCTCTTCATCGCTCTATGGCTTTGTCGCCATAACATGTAAAGTGCGATCAGCAAGCACGGGCAGTGGTGACATCGGCTGCTCAGTCTTTCGAAGCTTTGTCCCCCTGTGTTTTCATTGTAATGTTTGCTGAGGTTTGTGCAGTCAATTTGTAATTGTTGTCTGCAGTCCATAATCATACCAGAGCACCTTCTGGAACCAGTATGACGAATACAACGTGAAGTGTCAGTCTAGCCGAACTCGAACTAGAGCTGGCAGGGCCTACGACTAAAAACTGCAACTAATTTCCCCGTGAACCCCATGAAAGCACAAAATGCATGTCAACTGGCATTTGGTGTCGCCTCAAATTTGCTCACTGCCTCATCTGCCGTATTTACTCGAGTGTAGCGCACTTTTTTTTTTCCGTTAAAATGGGTTCAAAAATTTTTTGCCCATTAGAATCGAGTGTGACCATAAATCTGTGTTACCATATCACCATCGGCATTTCAAAATAGCCACCTCGTACGCGCTTCGAGCCTAGCTGCCGTTGCTCCCTCCTTGTGCTGTAGTAGGTGTTGTTAGGCAGTGCTTCCTTTGGCTTAGGTTAGTGCGCGGTCCGTCTTCCCAGTCTTCCCGTTTGCCGGCAACTGCTAAATACCTCTGTCTAAGGCCTCTGTCTTGAAATCGATCTGCGATGGAGACGAGTCTGCGCACCGCGCTGTATTCTCGTCACATAGTTCGTGTTGAAGCAAGAGGCCACACAAAGGTCGATTCTCTCGCTCCTGCTACCACACTTCCTCACTCCTGCGTTTCGATAGAGTTTCTGTGGTCATTAAGTGAGACGTGTTCACATTTGCTTGTGTGTGCATTACACCATGCTTGTTAATTTAGTAAGTGAATGTTTAAAAGTTTATACGGCCAATAAAACTACTATCCTTACTTTTTGTATAGCTGTCTACTAATTTGCTACCCTAATCGATGCTTTGCCTTTCGGGCAAAACTGCGATTTTTTTTTATTTTTAGCAACTTTAGTGCATTGGGAAGGTGGGGGGGGGGAAGTAAATTTTTTTTTTTTCCAAATGAGAGAAGGTTTTATTTCTGTATGAAAGAATGAGGTGTGTGGTGCTGTAAAGGACTTTTCTTTATTTAGGTATTAGGCATTACAATCATTAGGTATTTAGGCATTACAATCGAGGGCCTTTTTTTTGGGGGGGGGGGGGTCACCGAAAATGGGTGCACGTTACAATCAAGTAAATACGGTATTACTACAGAAGTTTGCCTGGAGTATCAATAGAGTACATAATGTGATACACGATATGTTGATGTGACTTGACGTGACTTACGAAAATAGATAGGTTGCTCGGACAGTGACACTTCCAAGTATGCTACAGATAGTTTGTGCGTTTCAAAGCAGCTCTGTGCTTTTTAGCCACAGAAGAAGTATCCCTGCCTCATGTGGCAGCAGGCCGACAGGGTTATATAAGCATGAGTATCTGTAAGGTACTAAACACAAGCCCCGCAGGGGCGTCTGCGTTAGCAGGCGTTTGGTGTGTTGCAACACCACATACCCGAGCACACGAGGGTTGGACTCTCCCTCGTGTAGCCGTGCGCAGCTTAGCCGTGTCTGGGGAAAGGGGGATCCTGGAGGTTGAGCCGATGCTGGGTGTTTGGACCTTTAAGGCCCCCCCCGGCAGAGGCAACACACCTCTTCGGCCTCTGCTTCACATAGACGGTACCCTCGGACTGACCCACCCGGGGGAAATCTGTAGTTGCCTTTTCCTGTCCCCCTCTCCACTCTTCGTCTTTCTCTCTCACTTTGAATCTTTCCTGTCTTCTACTCACTTCAGTTTACTTCTCATTTTCCAGGCAGCAAGGGTTAATCGTGTGTATCTACCCAGCCTTGGGTACATATATTAGGTTCTAGCGGCGTTGTATAGCTGACGTCTACAAATATGTTCCTAACCTCGTAGCGTCCCCTTGTTGGGCTCGGTGGTGGGTGGCTACCATCGCCGCTGAATATCCTTAGAATACATGGCAAATGCATTCCCCCCCCCCCCCCTTGCAGATCGTCCTAACAAAAGAGGGCGCACCGAAGCAATTTTCGATTTCACTTTGAAAACCAACGCTGAAACGTTCCCACGCTACCATGTGATTCACAGTGAAGGATCCCTGCCAATGAGAAAACTATCCCCATTCCTAATAGCTAAGTGACTAATAGAAAAAATTGGAAAACAATACAAAGCTTCAAAGATGTCAAGTGGGGACCTCCTCCTTGAACTCTAAACCAAAGATCAAGTTGAAAAGCTCGCTGATCTCGCCAGTGTCGGAGATATCAAAGTCACAATCTCAGCACACTGTTCGCTTAACACAAGCAGAGGCGTAATATCAGAAGAAGATTTCTTAAACCTGAGTGATGAAGAACTCCTGGAAGGTTTCCAAGAACAAAATGTAATCAAGGTTCAAAGAATAACTCTCCGAAGAAATGACTAACAAATCCCGACCAAACACGTTATACTTACCTTTGGTACCAGTATTGTACCTACTACACTTGATGCAGGCTATCTTAAGATCCACGTAAGACCGTATATCCCAAACCCGAGGCGGTGTTTCAAGTGCCAGAGATTCGGACATGCATCGCAATCATGCAGAGGTAAATCGACATGTGCAAAGTGTAGTGCCAATGACCATCAGTCGGAGAACTGCAATGCTGCTCCACACTGTACAAACTGCAAAGGAGATCATCCAGCATATTCAAGATCTTGCCCCTGCTGGAAGAAAGAGAAATGGATAATTGCACTCACAGTGAAAAAGAAGATTTCCTTTTATGAAGCAAGAAAGAAACTAGCACACTTACCTCAAACAACCTGCGCCATTGCGGTGCGGCAGGGGACAGCACCGCAGTGGTCTCGGGAGTCTACAGGGACCGCAGTCAGGGGCCCAGTAGTAACTCCATCCGTCCCCTTGGTGGCAGCAGCCAGTGCTGCTCCATCATCATCATCACAGACGGGCCTGCAGACCCCGGTTCCACAGGGCCCCAGGCTTAATCGACCTCCCAGGCCTGAGACGCACGTCTCAGCGCCTGGTTCTCGATCATCCAGCGCCTCGGAGAAGGTTATGGATGTCGACACCAAAACTCCGGCGTCATCGACGCCAAAACACCAGCGCTCTCTGGAGCGCACTAAGAAAGACAAGCTCACAATAACTACGCGAACAAAGGGACCGGTAACCTGAATGGTTACCGTTCTTCCAATAGTACATTCCCGCTAACAAATGTCACCTACAGTTACTTAGTTGCTTATATATGTAAATTACCATTCTCAATTCTGCCACTATGGCTTTTATCGTGCATTGGAATTGTAGAGGACTGATTCGCAATTTAGGTGACATAAAAGACATAACAAATAACTTTTCGCCAGTCGTATTTTGCCTACAGGAAACAAACTTAGGCCCTAAACACACTCAATTCCTTAAAGGCTTCACCATTGTCCGAAGGGACCGCGAATGTTCCAGCCGTTTGTCAGGTGGAGTGGCTATAGTCGTGCAGGGTGGCACTCCCACGCGAAATGTCCAATTAAATACATCTTTAGAGGCCGTAGCTGTCACCATTCTATCTTACAAAACCGTTACCATTTGCTCACTGTATATTCCACCCCACACACATTTTACTACTAAACACTTAGAAAATCTAACGGATCAGTTACCAGAACCATTTGTTTTAGTAGGGGATTTTAATGCTCGTTGTACTCTTTGGGGTAGTTTCAAAACTGACCAAAGAGGACAGTTGGTTGAAGATTTTATTTTATCCAATGACATCTGCCTCTTAAATTCAGGCGCCCCGACCTACTTTTCACCAACTTCCCGCACTTTTAGTTGTTTAGACTTAGTTTTTCGCTCGCCTTCACTTTTTACTGATCTTAAATGGGAAGCTCTCGACACATCATATGGTAGCGACCACTTACCCGCACTCATCAAACTCCTATCATCACCACAAACCCTATTGACTAGACCACGTCGATGGAAATTACAGCTCGCAGACTGGCCGGTCTTTATGGAGAACACGATACTAGAAGATGTCTTTTCGCCAGAGCTAAGTATTTACAAACTTAATAAAAAAATCACTGAGGTTATAATCTGTGCGGCAGAAAAGGCCATACCCCAGTCATCGGGTATTGTACACAAAAAAGCTAAACCCCTGGTGGACGAAGGAGTGCACCGACGCTAAAAAAGCACAAAATAAGGCCTGGGGAATCCTACGAAGGTACCCCACCTATAGCAACCTGTTAACCTTCAAACAAGCCAGAGCCAAAGCACGGTTCATTCGTAGACATGCTGAAAAATCATCATGGCAAAAATACGTCTCTTCAATTAATAGTACGGTAACGTCGAAACGAATGTGGGACCAGGTGAGGAAATTTAGAGGAGAGTACTCATCTTACACAATACCACTACTTACATGCCCAGGCACACATACAACACTACAGGACCAGGCCAACTCATTAGGTGAACACTTTTACAACATCTCCAGCTCGGCAAACTATTCAAATTCATTCTTAAAATATAAAGAGTCGGCGGAGAAACAGAGACTGCCCACCACTGGGGCTTCAGCTGAAATGTATACAGTCGACTCCCGATAATTCGAAGCCGCTTAATTGGAATTTTCGGTTAATTAGAAGTGAAGTGCTGGTCCCGTCAGTTTTGCATGTAATGCTATAGAAGAAATTGCTCGATAATTCGAAGTCCTCATCCAGTAATATTGTTTAATTGGAAGTTAATTTTCAGCCGGGATCCTCGAGGTGACCGTCATTCTTTGGTATAATGTGCAATTTTTCAAGTGTTGCAACAGTTCCGTGCTCCGCGTTGGTGTCATCGCCACCGCAGCCGCCCGCAACGCCATCCTTCTTGGAGCGGCGCGATTATTCATTGCTACGGCTGCCGTGGCCTCCGCGATAAACTCCAGCGGGAGGCGAAGCGGCTCCCGCCGGAGCTGATCGCGGAGGCCACGCGGGTGCCATAGGTGCACGCAGCGCTGCATACTTGCAGTGGCGAGATTGTGCGAGATTAGTCTTGCAGCGTGCGCAGCGTATGGCGAGGCGTGTGTTAGTCAAGTGCCTTTGTGCGGGAAGCTCGTAGGCTAGGTTGTTCCACGAGTGATTCGGAATTGACTGTACCTAGTCGCCCAGTTTATAGCCATGGCAAACCGTGGCTCTTATCGCACGTTCGACCTGGCAACGAAAGTCGAGGTTTTGAAGGAAGTTGAGAAGGGAGGTGCCGCCAAACAAGACATAGCGCGGAAGTACGGGATCAAGCCGAACACGCTGTCTAACTGCATCAAGAACAAGCGCACAATAATGGATGTATTTGAGAACGACAAGTTCAAGACTTCTCGGAAGCGAATGCGCACCGGCGCTTACCCAGAGTTGGAGAAGGCTCTGCTGGTTTGGATTAGGGAGGCCAGGAGCAACAAACTTCCTCTCAGCGGAGACATCGTTGCGATGAAAGCCCGAACGCTTGCAGCAATGTTGGGGATCGATGACTTCGTTTCGTCAGATGGATGGCTGACGCGCTTTAAAGATCGCCATGACCTGGTTTTCAAGAGCGTGTGTAGTGAAAAGGCATCCGTTAACCAGGAAACATGCGCCACGTGGAATGACGGAAAGCTGCGTGAATATTTCGCCGAATACAGACCGGAAGACATCTTCAATGCAGATGAGACTGCACTCTTCTATCGGCTTCTACCAGAGAAGACCCTGACATTCAAGGACGACGACTGTGCTGGGGGCAAAGGCAGCAAGGAGAGAGTGTCGGTTACTTGTGATCGGGAAAGCCGCGAAGCCGAGATGTTTTAAAGGCGTGAAGACGCTGCCTGTGGACTATGAGGCGAACAAAAAAGCGTGGATGACGGCCGAAATCTTCAAGAGCTGGATAAGCAAATTGGACCGCAAGTTTGCTGCTTCGAACCGCAAGGTGTTGTTCCTTGTCGATCACTGCAGTGCTCACGTGAATGTGCCAGCCTTGAGTGCAATACACCTCGCATTTTTGCCTGCAAACACAACGGCTGTTTTGCAGCCAATGGACATGGACCAAGGCATCATCAAGAATGTTAAAAGTCCTGTACAGGCGGCACCTCCTCGAGCGCATGATTTTGTGTATGGATAGCTCCACAAAGCACGAGGTGAGCCTGCTTAGTGCCATCCACATGTTGGCGCGAGCATGGGATCGTGTGAAGCAAGAAACAATCGCAAACTGCTTCAGGGCTTGCGGTTTTGTGGCAGCTTCTTCGGAGGATGCCTCTGAAATTTCAACGGAAAAAGCGTCAACAAGCGAGCTTGACGGCACTGATTTTGGTGATGCTCTCGGGGACGTCAATTTTGAAGATTACGTCGCCGTAGACAAGGCGGTCGAAACGTGCAGTGCGCTGACGGATAGCGAAATTGTAGAGATTATTCGGCCCCAGGAAGCGACCCAGGAAAGCAATGATGACGTTGAAGGCGAGCCGCAACCTAAGGCTGCCGATGTAGCTGCAGGGCTTGCTCTTGCGGAGCGCTTCTTTGCCGCTGAACGTAACGCGGAAGAAGCGTTCCGCCACATCTACAGCCTGCGGAACTTGCTTTTAGCAGCGCGATTCGGCAAGAAGAAGCAAAGCAAGATGACCGACTATTTTTCTTAGAGAAAATACTCGATTTCGCCACAAATAAAGTGCTGTTTTTTGTGTTTTGTGCTTAATTGGAAGTTCGTTTAATTCGAAGTTTTTTTCGGTCCCCGTGAACTTCGTATTAACGGGAGTCGACTGTAATAACCCCTTCACAATACATGAATTGAACAGAGTTCTCTCTGTCGGTAAAAAAACGGCAACAGGTCTTGACCGTGTCCACTACACAATGCTGGCACACTTACCTCAAGCATCAGTAGGGACACTTCTTAAATTTTTCAATATGATATGGGAGTCTGGGGTAATGCCCACAGATTGGGAAAATGCGATAGTAGTGCCTTTTCTAAAATCTGGTAAATCTGCAACATCCCCTAGTAGCTATAGGCCCATTGCATTAACAAGCTGTCTAGCTAAATCCTATGAGAGCATCATAAACACAAGACTCACATTTATCCTTGAAACAAGACGCCTAATAGATATGCACCAGTGCGGATACAAAAAGGGTTGCTCTACCATTGACCATCTCATGCGACTAGAACAGGAAATACGTGACACCTTCCTACACAAGCAATATTGTCTGACGGTTTTCTTCGATTTAGAAAAGGCCTATGATACGACGTGGCGATACGGAATCCTAAGAGACCTGGCTGACCTGGGAATTCACGGCAAAATGCTAAATTGTCTATGTGATTTCATGTCAAATAGAACATTTCAAGTACGTCTCGGCACAATACTTTCACGCACATTTACACAAGAAAATGGCGTTTCACAAGGTTGCATTCTGAGCACGACACTTTTCATAGTCAAAATGAACTCTATTAATAAAATTATCCCATCATCTGTTATGCACTCATTATATGTCGACGATTTGCAAGTGGCTTGACGCGCTTCAAATCTACCCGCCTGCGAAAGACAACTACAAATAACGATAAATAATCTGACACAATGGGCTGACAAAAATGGTTTCCTGTTTTCAACACACAAAACTGTTACAGTTCTCTTTTCCCAGAAGCGAGGTTTACACTGCACTCCAGTTCTCGCATTGTATGGTACAACGCTGCCAGTCTAAGAAGACTACAAATTTTTAGGTGTAACTTTTGACACAAAACTGAATTTCCTTGCCCACATTAACTCAACTAAGATAAAAGCAAATAAAGCACTAAATATCATTCAGGTTTTATCGCTCAAGCACTGGGGATCTGACCGAATATGTCTATTACGTATATACCGATCTCTTGTATGTAGCATTCTCGACTACGGTAGTGTAGTTTATGGTGCAGCTAGGCAGTCCTACGTTAAGCGACTTGATCCAGTTCACAATCTTGGCCTACGACTGGCGAGCGGCGCCTACAGAACATCGCCTGTCCAAAGTTTATATGTTGACTGCAATGAGCCGTCCTTACAGCAACGCAGAGCACTACTTACACTTTCCTATGTACTACGAATTCGATCATCACCACAACATATATGCTAGAGCATCGTAACAGTGCAAATCACGGATACACTACACAAACAAACCAAACATGATTCGGCCACTAATCTTACAACGCGAAGAATACTGTCAGAATTATGATGTTCCTCATGAGGCCCTGCAGGTTGCTGAAAGGCCACCAAGGTTGCCACCATGGTACAACTTTTCACAGCTATGTGACTGGACACTAACACATCTAAAGAAAAAAGACATTCCACAAGAACACATAATACAAGAGTTCCGAGCCATTCAAGAAAAATATAAAAATTACATGGAGTTTTACACTGACGGCTCCAAAACACAAGAATACGTAGGTGTCGGGATCGTAACAAAAATTGGCAAAATAGCATTCGGATAAATAATTTTTCTTCAGTGTTTACCGCCGAAGTTTTTTCATTATGGACGGCAGTAAGAAAAATTACCAGCGACAAGCAGATGAATGCTATCATTATACCGATTCGTTAAGCGCACTCAGATCTCTAAACCTTAAATCCGCGTCTGAACCCATCATTGGTGATATCCTAAACATGTTGGCCTATAATGAATACGGAAGAACCTTACGATTCTGCTGGGTCCCCAGCCATGTTGGGATACCAGGGAATGAAGCAGCAGATAGATGCGCGTTCATGGCAGCGCATAAAGGTATAACACAAGCAACACTTCCATACAAAGACAGTATTCGAGCGATTCATAAAGGCCCTGACATCAAAGTGCAACTAGAATGGGACTCATGCATAAATAACAAGTTACACACAATAAAACCCCTGCTTAGAGAATGGAAGTCGTGCAGTCACCAGGAACGCTTCTATGAGGTGATCCTATGTAGACTTCGAATCGGGCATACACACCTGACACACAATTTTCTACTTCAAAACGAAAACCCACCAACTTGGGAGAAGTGCCATGAACCACTCACCATAATGCACATTATTATGACATGTCGAAATATTGAAACACAGAGACAAAGGCTTTTACAGAATCTCTACAACTTACACATACCTTTACACCCCGCATCAATACTCGGAGATGAACCGTTAGTGCCCTTCACTGACTTGTTCAGCTTTTTAGAAGAAACTGGTTTTTTACACAGACTCTAAAGTATCGCAGCTTGCACTGCTTTTAGATTTGAATTCTTAATATCTTGTGGCTGGCGCAGCTTAGCCCTAGTCGCTTTTGCGCCATTAAACCCGAAATAACTAACTATCTAAACACAAGACCTTCTTGCCATCATGTACTGTATAAAGTCCAGGTACAGCAAGATCCTATCATGCCCCGCACACCATATGCTGTTGATGCAAGGGAACGCATACAAGGGGGAGCCTAGAAGGATAATGGCTTGATGCATGCATGTTGAGCGTGCAGTAACGTGATCAAGTGCATGGGGGCAAAGGCTACAAGCCAAGCTGGCAGTTCATTTAACGTATGCTGTCTACCCACGTGTTTAGAGCTGGAAGTAGTGTACTGTCAAGTTTCAGAGACACATTGAATCGAGAAGCAAACGGAAGCGTTTGCTCCCCTCTACCTGCACTCTACATCATGCCAGCATTGTGCCATTAAGTGTTCATGGTCACTAAGGGACATTTGTTCACATTTGCCTGTGCCATCATGGTTGGTGATTTATTTAGTAGTCAAATGTTTACTGCAATTGATACGGCTGATAAAACTGTGAACCTTCGTGTAGTTGTCTAATACTATGCTATCGCTACCAATACTTTCCCTTTCAGGCTAAAGCATGACTTTTTTTACTTATGCAGTTAAGCCTCGCTATAACAAACTTCAATATAACGAAATTCTCTGTTTAACGGTCTAAATTTTCATAACCTCTTGTCCGTAGAACACCATATAATTAGAACCTCAATATAATGAAGTGTATTTGTATGCGATTTCAATATAATTAAATTTCACTTCCGCAGCAAAGGAATGCCGAGAAAATAGATGAGAAGTTTCGTGGATACAGATGGTCAAAGGAATGAATTACAAGCGGTTGCTTGCAAACGCACCTCTCAAATCACGCACAGTGCAACAAGAGCAACTGCTGAAGCGGAGCCGCATCATATTCCGTATAAAGTCCTAGTGCGATAAGGTCCTAATACGCCCCGCACACTTTATGCTTTAAATACATGTGTAAGTGTGTGAGAATGAGAAGGAAACATGGTGGCTTCATGAGTACTGCCCAAGGAGGTTAAAGATAAACTGCTGGAGCGAAAGCCACCACCGGCCATCTTGCGGAGGGCAAAAAGCAGCATGCCAAGAGCTTCGCAGCTGCTGTTCACCGACTTTTCCAGTGGCTTTTAATTGCTTAACGGATTTTCAAGTTCTTACGCAATACTGTGGGCTATAAGGCGAGCCATATTGGAGGTCTCCGGATCACAGATATCCAAACACTTAGACATTTTTTCATTTTATCGGCATCAATATGCAGCTGCCGCAAAGTAGAAAAAATTGCCGCAATAATTAGTGTTTATTCAGCTTCTTTAATGCAGTGTAGAAATTGATCAATCGTGAAAGCTGTCAGAAAAAAGCAATAAGATAAAGCATGAGAAATAGCAGTACATGCAACAAACATAAGTATTGATTATTATCTTCATTATCGTCATGGGTTTCTGCTGCTTTAGCATCCCTATTGCCTGGAGGGTCTCGGAACTTTGGTGGCAGCCATTTCCCTTTAGCCTGAAATACTATTTTCCTTTATTCTAGAGCAAGGTAATCTGCAACCTTATTTAAACAAGAAGGATAATGCTAACATGTCAACTGCTTATACCTCAACTTTCCTAAAAACACCCGAGCGCGCTAGCACATTTAGGGATTGGCACAGCACTGTGGCGACTGGCATGCTCTTGCCCCCTGCAAGATGGCGAGGCAGCAGCTTCACTTGGCGGGCGCTCCCTCCGCTCCAGCTGTTTTTCTTAAACCTCATTGGTGCCACCTCCCCGCACGAGCAAAGGAAAAGAGGGGGATGGGAGCAAGCACAAGGTAATACGATCAAGTGCGCGCGAGGGACGGGGCAGGGTAAGTTGGCACGCGTCTAGACCATGGCTTTGCATGGCTGTAATTGCAGCTGAGTGCATACACAGTCGTGCACCCTGCTTTAGAGGTAATCTGCCAAGTGTGCAAAGAGTGGGCGTGCCCAGACGGCGTGGTATCATGTAAGCTGTCTTCCTACACATTTAGTATTTAATGTTGCATAATCTCGAGTTTTGGTGACCCATTGGAGTGAGAGGAAGACGAAGCATTCGCTCCCCGCTGCTGACGCTTTTCATGATAGTGTTGTCCTAGTGCGGGCAATGCTATCAGCCACGGTGGCAGAGTACATGTGAAAGCGTGGCTGGCTTCGCTTAATTCTTACTGCCTATGTGGAGATATCGTTGACATGGAATGAAGCTGTATGATTTGTTGCTGACTCCCAGATTCATTAGAATGAATTTTCTCATTCAAAATTGCTTTTTTTCAATTGCCAGATAATTAAGAAAATTCTATGGCGCCTTTCCATGTAAGAAAAATAGATTGGCCACTGTACTTATTTGCATAAAAGGTAGAATTTCAACGCAACAAAACTTCGATATAACGAAGCAAACTGCCGATTTTACCTAGTTCGTTATACCGAGGTTTAACTGTATAACCAATACTAGGAAAAAAATTCACAATGACTACCAAATCTTGAACACAGTGCTGGATTTTGCTCGATTTTTCGGATATGATGTGCAATTTCGCAAATGTACACAAACATGGTGGCCATGAACAGGTTTCCGGCCGTCACTTTGCTTTCATGGGATTTAAAGTGGAGCTTTCTTTGAGGTGTCTGACATATTTTGATGCTGCATTGGTTGAAAGATGTGAAGAGCAATTCGCGGGTAGTGTCGTCCCACTGCAAGAGACTTTGTCAGCTGTGGTGGTGGAGTAGAGGTAAAAGCTTTGCTTCTTACCACTGATGGGAAGACCTTGTCATCACGGCATGATACCGTATCTTTGATCGCCAACTCTCATATTCAACAAAATGAAATTTTTTTCTCATTGAAGGCTGTTACCCCCAGGGGCCCTCCACCCCAATTGCCCTATGATTTGGAAAATTTTACATCCCCTCCCTTCTAAGAAAAATATGTTAGCGACTGTACTCATTTGCATTTCTTTAAAATGCAAATTTCAATTTAACAATATTTTGATATAACAAAATGGTAAAATTTCAATTTTGCGAACATCTTTATATTGAAGTTTAAGTGTATAATTTATGTGTTTTTGTGTTATCTGTCGATAGTACATGCTTTCAAAATTGTGTTCGTTCACCCTTAATACTTAAACAAGTATTATGCTAAAATTTGAGCCGTAGTGAGTATCTAATAGTATAATATTAAATATAATATTAGAAAATATTGAATATTTTCACAAGCTTAATAATTAGGCAACTAATGGACTAAAATATGCAATTAAAAATTTTAACTGGGCAACATATGTTCTGCATCTTATTTTTAAATGCATTTTTGTTAATGAATTTTGAGGCTTTTTAATGTCCGAGAATGTGGCTGATATCTCAAAGACATCCCTCAAATGTATCACTTGCCCTGTTTTTTGGGAGGCACTTTTGAACACCTCGGTAATACACACTGTATATTCTTCTTCAAAATATTATCCAGACATATGAGCCAATCTTATCTAAAGGCTATTTGTGTGGCCCTGGAGAATTCAGCAGTGGAACATTGTTAAATTTTGACTGATCATGTTCGATTTTGTTAGGTTACCTTTGTCACTCTGGCATTAATTTTTTTTTTTCGAACTTTCATGTTTCCTGTAAAGGTGGTTTCATATTATTGTGCCTTAAATTTATTGTTTTATCAAGTGCCATCTTCTGTATTCAAAGCCATTGCAACCTTGCTTTAGTGCAGCACCACTGTGTGCAAAAATTTATGCAACTCCCTGGTTTGTGCTAGACCTAACATAATCGAGTTTTAAGGTAGAAATTTGTAACTGTTTGCAGATGTGTTCTTCTGAAAAGCACTGTATAATAAATGTTCTTCCTCCCTCCCACCTTCTCTCTATCACTAATGAAGGACTCTGACTGTGTATGATGGGAGCAGTGTTAGGAGCCCTGTTCTGGGGAATGTGACAGGAGAAAACCTGCTGAGCCGTACTGATACAATCCTGGTGAAGTTTGTCACTGTGGCTGGAAATGAATCTGGTGCTGCTTTGCAGCTCAATTTCACCACTTACAGTAAGTTATGTGTTCTTTTCATTTTATTTTTATTTGAATCTATACAAATAGCTGAATCTCGTTATAACAAAGTTGCATCAGCCAGAAAAATAACTTCATTATATCTAATATTCGTTATAAGCATACATGTGGGTATCCGGGGGGAAAATTTGATCAGGTCTATGCAAAAGAAATGCAAACGGGGTGCCTCTGATGGACCAGCAAAAGGTCTCCTGTGGATTTTGATGATCAGACAACATCTGGCCATGCCAATACTAGGCACAAGAACAACAACAAATTTCATACATGTGCACTCCACCACCGTAAATATGCGACCATGAAATCAGTGTTATAGCACTGGATTGGCATATTGGTTTGCCAACTGCAGTTCAACCAAGTCAAGCTGCTGGCCAAAACATGCCCATCATTGGCAGACTTTTCGTTTGAGGAGGCTACTGCATACTAGTGGTGGGAATGCTGCGTCAATCTGCCGCCGACTGGAATATATTGCTCCGTACTGCTCCAAAACTGTCTTTCACCTAAACTGTGCCACTACTGTGCCATGAGTAGTTTCAGCGTTGTGATAATTGGGAAGCTTCCACGCAATACAAAAAACCGTGGCACCATTACATTCATTAGCTGCATTCGTTCAGGGTGCTACAGCCAGCGTGACTGGCTCTCTGACAGGTGACAAAATCGAATTGATTCCTATTTTTATGTGCCAACCATGAGGTGTGTATGAGGCCACAAATGGTCTTTGCAATGGCATGATCAATGCAGTAGTTTTACACATCGAGGGCTGATGCGCGATGGTACTTTATAGCAAAAGGTGGTCATTATCCACCATACTTATTCATGTTGCTTGCAGCTTTATTAGTTGCTCTGTATTACTTCCTTTCTTCAAGAGAATTTGAGGTCGTTGAATTTGGCATTCGGCATTATAACCACATGCATGGTAATCGGGTACTAGACTGCAGTTCATGCTCTTTGTCAACTATGTCTTTGGTAATATATGTGCCTATGGTAACAAAGCTTGTGGTAAATGTGAAACTCACTAATGTGAAATTTGAGCGCAGCTTTATACGTGTTTTCATTTTTCATTGAGGCAAAGAATTTGAGACCAAAATCACCGTTCCAACTGGCAGTGGGCCAGTGCCATCAGCGCCTTCGCAAAGGGAGGGGCAGTATGGGAGCGCTGGCATGATGAGCGGCATCGGAGCCAGCTGTGGAAGACAACGAAGGCGAAAGCGATATATTGAGGCAAATAATTCCAGACCGAAGTCACCGCACCTACTGGCAGTGGGTCAGTGCTGTCAGCACCTTCACTAAGGGAGGGGCAGTATGGCAACGCTATCGTTATGAGCGGCATCAGAGCCAGCTGTGGAAGAAGACGATGACAAAGGCACGAGCAGTGGCATGAGTGCGAGGGGCAGTATTGGAACACTGGCATGATGAGCGGCATCGGAGCCAGCTGTGGAAGACAACGAAGGCGCAAGCGATATATTGAGGCAAATAATTCCAGACCAAAGTCACCGCACCTACTCGCAGTGGGTCAGTGCCGTCAGCACCTTCACTGAGGGAGGGGCAGTATGGCAACGCTAGCGTTATGAGCAGCATCAGAGCCAGCTGTGGAAGAAGACGATGACAAAGGCACGAGCAGTGGCATGAGTGCAAGGGGTACTATTGGAACTCTGGCATGATGAGTGGCATCGGAGCCAGCTGTGGAAAAAGACGTTGACGAACGCGTGAGCAGTGGCATAAGCGCACTTGCGCGGTTACACTGATGTTCAGCCCAGGAACTGGTGCCTAAAAGCTGTTCTCTAAAAGCTAAGTGTGAACAAGCAAGTAGTCTAACCGTTTACGCCTTTCCTGCAAGTGCATATCAGTCGCAGAATAAAGAACATTAGGTGCTCACACCGCCCTGATAGGGTTCATAAAACGGAATCAAATTGTGTGGAATATCAAACCTATGAAGTGGTCCTTCCTTAGAAGGATAATTGAAAAAAAAAAAAACTAATTTCAACTGCACAAGTAAATTACTTATATAAATAACAAAAGAGCTCCTCTTACCTTAAAAACAGGCTTTGTAAGCCAGAAGAGATGCAAAAACAAAAGACAACTGGCGACCACATCTTGGATTTCCCAGCCCAGCTTGCTGTGACGTCATAGATTATGATGGTGGTTGCTTGGGCCTATGTAACTGTTCTTCAGTGGAGTTGTGCTACATGCCATCCTATAGAAGAGCAGAAGACTACTTAGCAAATTTCGTCCACATCGGCCCAAGTACTTTGAAATCTGTGGCGTCAAGCAATCGCTAGTATTGCGACGCAGCATTTATTGAAAACTATGACCTTCATTTGCTGTTCTAATAATCTCCTCAATTCCACGAAATTGAAGAGTGCTTTTCTTTATAGTGCCCCTTTAATGTTCCTTGCAGGGTTTTGCACAGCACCACCAGTAGCATGTCGTTAATTTATGCAAAGCCCCTCCCGTCATAGCTTGCTGCGGTGAATCTCTTATTTTGAACCTAGTTTTATTGTGATAGCAATTATATGGACACTCCAGACACATTTTCACCACCGCCATCGCCATGATGTTCCGTATAAAGTTCAAGGTCTATCACACTGTTGCCACGCAATGTATGCTGTTTGCATGATTGAAAGCCTGTGAGGATGAGCCGACATTCGTGGCACAATCTCCCGCGTACTCAAAGGAGGGAAGTGGGGAGGAAGCGCGCCATCTTCCATCGCACGCATGGAACCAGAGGAAGGGGAGGCAGGGGGCACTTTGTACTTCGGCAGCAACGCGTGGTCGCGCGGGCTTTATCTTGAAAGCAACCTACTTTGGGGGCAGCGTCTTGGTGGGCTGATGGCTCGTACCTTTGCGTGTGCTCTGTTCTCGCCGTTCAATTTGCATTGAAGCGATAGACAGCACAAAGTTCATTTCTCTCGCTGCTGCTGCTGCTGCACTTCTTCACACCATCATTTTGACAGCGAGTGTCTGCAATCATCGAGTGTGATTTGTGCATGTTTGCCTGTGTGCACTAACACTATGCTTGTTAATTTGGTTAGTAAGCGAGTGCTTACAAGTTTACACAGCTAATAAAACTAGAAGGAATACCAGACCTAGAACCAGACCTAGGACCAGGATGGCAAGAAGAGATTATTCAAAGATGGACTGGATACCATACATATATACGCCAAAACAATAAGGTTAGAATGTTTCGTGCAGAAATCAGAATATATTGTCATTAGTGAAGACGTTAGCAAGCGAGCTGAAGAATATAAAGACTTAATAAAATTTCGAGTGAGAGACGCAGCTTTACTCCACAAGGATACCATAAGAATCCTCAGTTTCTTTCTGCAGGACAATGGTAAAGCAACAACATGGGTGCAGAAATTGACCGTGTAACTTGAACAGATCCTTGCAATGATGTGTAGAATAACTAGACAAAAGAGAGAAATGTAAGAACCTGAGGTACTTAAGGTTACAGAAGCCCTGATCTTTTCCAGGATAATGTACTATCTACTATACATTGAGATAACCAATGCACAATGAAAAAAGAAATAGATATCATACTTAGAAAGTGTGCTAGACTTCGGAATTTCTAAGTTTGCACCCGACCACATAATTGAAGCAACTGGGCTCTAACTCACTAGAAGACAGAGAATAAACATCCACAATGAGGCGCAAATACAAAGGCAATCATCTCATCAGGGTCGACGAATACTGAACAGACTGGGATATGAAACCGCTAACTTACCCCCCACCCCTCCTCAATTATGCTGAAATTACCACCATGGGAGGATTTGCCAAGGATAAAAGTAGATGCCATTCCAAAAAATATGCTCCCACAAAAATATCGAAAATGGCAGTAAAAAAGAACAAGTATAAGGCAACAGACACATGATAAAAACATACCATACAGATGCCAGTCATAAGGCTGAAAGCAGCAAAGCAGCAGTTGTGGGCCGTGGCTCGGCGCTTGTGAAATGTTACTTGAGAGAGTCCCAACGCCACAAGATGCCGAATTGCAAGTGATTATGCTTGGAATAACGGAAATTATACATACGTTTTACATTATTACAATCCAAACAGACCATCAAGGCACTTGCAGAGACATGCAAAATGGTGACTTGCCTTTACACATATGCACAAAGCTCCACATGTACGTGCGTGCTCACCTTTTTCTACAGATATGTATACAATGGGTTCCAGGCTGTCAAGGATTGTGAGGAAATTAAAGAGCATATCAGGTCTCCTGTACAGAAAATCCGGGACTGCCTATCCTGTGGCCTGTTGAAGACACAACCGCAGAGAAGAGCAGAAGTACAGCACAACGAAAGCTGCATATTTTGAAGTCTCGCAGGGAAGCATCAATCTCATCACACCATCCTACACGCATTCGAGACAGGACGCCTCAGTCATACGAAAAGCACAAACACACATTACTCACACCCCACTATACGCATTATATTAACAGGGACCCAGGCTTCCCCACTTGCAAACATTGCGGGGCCTACCATCAAATAAGCAAACCTTGTGGGAGTGCCCTGCCAACTCCATCTTCAGAAAGGCAATACTTTCTAAACTACCACACAACCAGTGTCCCAACAGCTGGAAGGAGTGGACCGCTCCCCTGCGAAAGTTTGAAAAGCTATGATGGCCGCTTCTGGTGCAGCACATCATGAACTTGCTGGGCCAGGAGGTACGAGCCTACTAGGAGGCTCGGACTAAGGTTTTAGTTCCTTTGGTACTAATAAATGTTATTTCTCTCTCTTTCTTGCAAAAAGTGTTCTCCTTTGTTTTTTCTTGTTCACGTTTCATTTGTCTGTGTACAAATTCCTACACAGATGCACTGTAGAGAGCCTGTTGATTCACACCTAGCAAAAAAAAAGTTTTCACTCTTCAGTTTGTATATTTGCATGCTTGTTGCTGTCACATGTAATAGTCGGTAGTTAAAATGACCACGAATTATTAGAACTGTACTTCTAGTAATTGCACATTTGTTCTTAGGGTGTAATGTGTCAGACACATGCAACAACAGCAAGATCTGTATCCATGAAGATTGGCGTTGCAATGGCATTAATGACTGTGGTGATAACACTGATGAGGTGGGCTGTGGTTATCATCCAACGCCTGCACCATCACCCACCACTCCAAGCCCACCAGGTCCAACCCCATCCAAAGGTGGAGGTATGCATAGCGTCTTTTTTTTCTTTTTCTACTATTTTTAAGGTAATAATCATTGTGGTAGCAACAATGGCTGCAATTGTACAAATGGCTTCTGAGACATAGTTTTGTCAGCCAACTGCAGCAGGGTACTGCTTTGGCAACCATGTGAGCAATTTGGGCCTTTGTTTTTGCCAGCACAAATATTTCTAATATAATTTAACATATCTAGATTTAAAATTAATCATGAAAATAACTTTGAAGCAGTGCTTACATCTCTATGTACAATTGAATGAGGAGCTGCTTGAGCCACATGTAGAGCAGGGTGCACATCTTTGACAAATGCTTTACTAAAATCCTTTTTAGCAAATTGACTAGTTCTGTCCAGCTCTCGTGCAAACTGCACAATAGGAAACCATGGCTGCGATGGCACAAACGGCTTGCTTTCTAAGCGTATTGTTTGGCTACTACATCACAAAGTAGGCCGTCCACAAAATTTGCCAGGATGGGAGGCACAGCATTGCCAATGCGCAACTCCAGAAGTTTGCGTCGACCAATTCAGGCTCCGATTGGGGACGTTACAATAACAGCAGAATGTTTCTGAAGCTTTAAAAAATAAAAATGTTATACTAAAACTTTCTTTTGCTCTTGCAACATACTATAATCTGCACAGCAAAAGTTATACATGCAACTTAAAATTTAATAGCTTCATTCTTTTTCTTTGACCGCTAGATGGTATCACATGCAGACAGCATTGTTTGTCATCTGCTACTACACGTTCACATCTATTGGCATGGGAGAATTGATGCTTTAAGTTTTAGTCAAGCATGATAAAAAATATGCACTGCAGTGCCCCCCAAAGATTCCTTAACTCTTTCGTTACCATTAGAAATGTGCTCACTTTCAGTGCATTTATGTTTTAACATTTTATTTCAAGTTGTAGTCTCGACATACACCGTAATAAGTAAACTGATAGCCTGATCACTGGTCTCCTGAATATATGTAAAGCAGTAATAATTGCTCAAGCAGTCTCTTGAGGACTCTTACGTAAAACTTCAAAGAAACATCTGAAGGGACACGAATGAAAGTAATTAGTTGCTATTTTTTAGTATAAGTACTGAAAGTAATAATAAATCTGAAATATGCACCTGGCTTCTAGTTCCCAGTTTTTGCAAGTCAAATCACACAAAAAGAAATATGAATATTTGTTCACCTCAGTACTAGCGATATGATATGCTGGGCAGGAAAGCAGTAGCTTTGCAAATCTGAAAACGGATAAATTCCTATTGTACAGACTGCATTTGTTTTTCACTCATTGCAGCAGGCACCTGGTTCACTTTTTTTTCTACGTTCTTTAGGCTCGCAAAGCAATGGTTGTCAGGTCAAGGAGCATGCAAAAGCCTCCTCATACTTGATTATTGCATTTGATCAGATTTTCTGTGTAAGCAAGGTGGTCTAGTGTGTGTCCTTAACTGGTGCTGGAGCCTCCACGTGCTCTGCTCAGTTCCTGTACAGTGCTGTACAGTAATGTGGAGTGTTTCGGTATTTTTACGCTAATGAATAAGGGCACTAGCACAGGTGGTGTTCAAGATGTAAATGATTAGACAGGTAACTGAGCTTCGGTCGAAGGTCAGTCTGAATTGATTGCTTGCTCTTGTGCGAGTTAAAATGCCACATCACAGAAAGGATTGCTCATATTAATTCTAATTTGTACGTTCACTGTCTAAACACTGGTGGGTAAAAGTAAAGCCCCTCCATCCAAGTGCCACCGCCGCTTTCTTAAGTAGCGGCAACCTTTTGTTGTGCACCGGTTCCGGCGTTTCCGCTTCCTGGATTTGCGCTGCGGGAATTTCCGCTTTGACTGCTGTGACGATGGTGAGACGCCCGCGCGTGCTTAGCAGAGCTGTGGCAGTCACCATAAGAAGAATGCAAAGGGGACAAGCTGTTGTATTCTGCTGAAGTAGTTGTTCGTGGTCGCTGTTTTCCAAATGCACGAAGAACGGCTGTGGTCTCCAAGCCCCCAGGCAACACATTCCACTGTACGTTGTCGCTCGTGGCACAACCCGTCGCAGGTTGACGCGAAGCAGCGAACACGAGCAGATCGCTGGTTACAATAGGCGGTGGTTCTTGGATGGAATCGTATTCACAGTTTCAACTGCAGCTGGTGCAATTAAAGCCTCTCCATCGATGCGAAAGTAAACAACGCTAAAAAAAAAATAGCGTCACTTCCACTCGGGACAGGAAGCTGCAGCTACGTAAGTTCCGCTTGACGCCGGAAGCTAAGGGGGTGAGTGGGAGAGGATCGTAGAGGAGGAGGGCAGGTTGGCGGTTCTTAACCTGGTCGGCGGAAACGTGTATGGAGGGGCTTTAGGTAAAAGCAACCCATGGTGTGAAAAATAGTCTTGATATGAGTTGAACACTATTATCAAAATAATATGCAGTCATGAGCATCAACTTTTGTTTCAGACTTCGTTAAAGCACTGCTGCTGTCATTTAAAACTGACATTGCCGGGTAAACCAAAGCGCAAACATTGCATAGTTTTATTGAGGAAGTGCTTGAACAATGAAGGCTAGCTTCAGTGATACCTCCAGTCGAAGTTAATTTTTCATACTCCCCAACCTACCAAAAATGGTCAAATCTGACAATAAGTTAAAACTTAAAACATCATTTCAGACAATGCATCATGTTGCTAGCAGCATTTCAAAAAAAAATTTTTAACAGTATGTGGAACAACTTTCAATCAACTTTATTGATTTCTGTAGGCACAATTACGAAACGGTTAGCAGTATCTGCTATGTTTCTAGTCATTTGCATGAGCTTCTTAGTGCTAAATGTCTCAAGTTTGCTGGCGCAGCATAGGCTACTCACACATCTCTCTTTCCAGTTTCAGTGGCTGCTTTTGTCATCACAGTTCTGCTGGCACTGGTGATAGGAGCCACTGGAGCCCTCTTTGTGCCAGTATTGGTGCGGCGGTACCGAGCATATCGGTACTCTCGTTTTTCAAATGTTGCAGTCTCCGAATAATTTAACTTGTCTTCTGGGTTTCCTGTAGGGCTGCAAGTTCTCTTCGATTAAATAGTGGCAAATCTTTAGTAAGTTGGCACACATTCTTATTGCCAGCATCATGTGTGTAATGTGATATCCTTTTCTTGACGTTGGTGGAAATAGAGACAAACTGGAGCTCTGATTTTTCACCATTGTATTGCATGATATGCATTTATTTTTTTTTTTTTTGCTATTCTTGCTTCAGTTCATCTAGAGTAATCTCTCGTGCATTTTCTTGATCTAGAGTAATGTTTGCTTTCTCTAAGTTTTGTGGTTGTTGGTAGTTGAACATTTTAGCCATTTTTGCACTGTCTGCAGGAGATAATGATGTTGGTTTGCTGGCATAACAGGCATTGTGATAACTGTTGCTTTCCTATTGATGCCAGTTTTTTTTTTTTTTTTTTTTTTTTAAGATTTGACATTGTCTGCACGATTGTAATACATATGCAGTGTGAATTTGTTATATGTGAATAAAGGTGTATTCAAGATTCTATCATTGTGTGAACATGTATACACTTAGTGTGGGATGAAAAAAGAGACAGCAAATGGAATCGAATCTTCATTCAGCTCCCTGAGTACATTGCTCCCACTCTGCATTTTCTTTGCTATCACCGCTGCAACAGCCTGTGTCCCAGGCAAAAAAGTGCTAAAGAAGTCAGTGGGCATTATTGTACATATCTAAAACAAGAGTCACAGATGCTTTGGACCAGGGAAGGAAACTTGCAAATTCCTCAGTAGCCCTTATCTGAATTCACTCAGAAGGGTGTGTTCAGATAAGGACACTCACAGGTGGATCCTGCCTATTTTCTTTTTTCACCGAAATTCATTGTAACTGAGATTATTTTTTCAGCACATGTGTTTATTTTAGCATTTTTTTTTTTTTTTTTTTTAGTTAGGTCCAAATAGGGCTTACAGGATTGCAGG
Source organism: Dermacentor variabilis (assembly GCF_050947875.1). Lineage (NCBI taxonomy): Eukaryota > Metazoa > Arthropoda > Arachnida > Ixodida > Ixodidae > Dermacentor > Dermacentor variabilis. Next base: position 187,592,155 of record NC_134568.1, on the reverse strand, counting down.
CTCATTGGAATTTGTGAGTCTAAAGCAATTATAAATTTCTATGCCTTCATACTTTCGGGGGTGGTACAGCTGCCCCAAAGTGCTATATTTGCAATTTGCTGGACTAAGCTGTGTGAAAATTAAAAATGCCTCGTTTCGCACCCGAGCTGCTCCAGAACATTGAGCATGTCAATAAGGGTCAGGCTCAGGCAAGTTTTAGAACGAAGGGGCAGTGACAGTCGAACGCCTTTGTAATGAAGAGCTTGGCAACTTAAAAATCCTTCATTATAGAGGTCACTTCATTGTAAAGATCTCTCAACGTACCCCTCGCAATAGAGCAGGCTAAGCTTACTCGGCAAAAGAAAAGCATTAACACGAATTCAAGATGGCGAATTACGTCGATTTTCTTCTGCGCACTTTATTCAGCAAAATATTTGTTGTGTTCTTTACTGTAAAGGCATTCACAACACAGGGCAGATAGGAATTTGGTCGGAACTGACGAGATCATCTCTTTCTAGAGGTGGTCATTGTAGATAATAGCCAGGGTTTTGTTAACTTCATCCTCGGGATACAGAGAGTTTCCACAGTAATCTAGTATTGCCATTCCAGCCTGCGTTCCGCTGCATTCTTGGGTGATAATGCATGAGAATTATCCATTCTGCGGACTCGTGTACTTGTTTTGTGGGGGACTTGCAAGTTGCACCCTTGTTCCACGATCATACCTGCCAGTGGAATCTGTGAGCAAATTTGCTTAGCTGGCACGGTCAATAAAACTTGGTGCTGGGCTAGTTGGTGATGTATTCTTTAAAACTGATGGTAGCACTGAAAAGGACGAACACACGGTGAAAAGATGACATGACGACGAGGAAACGCTACTGACAACTGGTTTATTTTTTGAAAAGGGTTCAATATTTAATAAGAGAATCACACACATGCGCACAATAGAACTGCGCCAGCCTTCCTTATTGCAAACAGTCACAGGAAGTGAAAAATGATAAAACACCCAAGCAGCAAGAAGTGAACACATGACCAATTGATGAAAAGCCATATGTTACGATTTTCCAAATCTCTCCAGAAGTGTGCGCTCAGCCGAGTACAAATTTATTGAAACATCACTGATGCGCAGACCCGCCTTTTTTTGTATGTGTAAAGCTTCCAGCAAAACTCAAGCTTTAGCGCTTGCACTTCTGCCCAGAACCTTTGCTTCTTTGAACCATGGCACGCACTCACAAACCATCACATGCGAAACTAAATTCGCAAGTTTGTCTTGTTAAGTTTTGAGAGTGTTCCCTTAAGCGGTCATTGAGGCAATGCCCCGTCTGCCCGATATAGCACGTCCCGCAGGACAGGGGAATAAAGTAAACCACTCCTAGGGCACACCTGACAAAGACATCTTCATGCTGCTTTTTGCAACTGCGCTGACCTTCACCGCAGTTGCGGGGGCACAGCTTCGCCAACTTGTTTGGCACAGAAAAAACAAGCAGCACATTGTGCCTGCAGCCACTTTTTTGAGGCTGTGTGAAACCTGTGTGCAGCCTTCATTCGTCGGGGACCAAATTTCTTGAGGAGGGTTTCAGCGACTGCTAAGGACCGAGCAAGGGAAGCCTGCGGCCAAAAGCCTGCGAACCTTATTGTCCAAGCTAAAAAGCATTTTGTGCGGGCACGACTTTTGAAGCGCCGATTCCTTGCAGGGCGATGCAATGGCTCTTTTCACGGTTTTTGAATGAGATGATTCATAGGGCAAAAGCTCTTTCTTTGCACGTGGGAAACACGCCCAGCAAGTGTGTCCCTTAGTTATCCTTAACCTGAGGTCTAAAAAACGTATCTCGCCATTTTGCGGAAGTTCGTGGGTAAAAGCCAGGCCTTTATCATGGTCGTTAAGAGTACTTAAGACCTGTTGTACATAATCTTCAAAAGAAATGTCATTACGGGCTTTTAAAAAAGGTGTTCGTCCTTTTTAGCGCTACCATCAGTTTTAAAGCATGGCACGGTCACCCGCCATTGGGATACAACTGTTATTATTTATTGAACGTGTTTATTCAGGGTGTCTACCAACCTGGAAAACCGGTAATTCTCGGGGATCTTGAGTAGTCTGGAAAAACTCGGGGAATTTGTGCCTCTATCAGGGTAAATTAGCGGTAATATTGTTGAAAGGGTCGAAAGTCGCGGTAATGCTGGCTCGAGTAATAGATGGGAATCGTAATAAATCGTCTTTGACGCCCTGTCGTCGGCTAGAGGAGCTTTCAGTGTACAGTCGACGACCGACTTTCCGGATGCCTGATAATTTGGACGGCTTCGCGGCAGCACCACGTACCCCATATAGTCAATGTATCGGAACGTCTGAAATTTCGGACGCAAGAACCCTTCGCCCTCCGATTTTTCGGATTTTTTGCCGTGACCGCAGGTCCGAAACGGCATTAATCAAAGCCACCACTGCTGCCGTTTTTATTACCTCGCCGCCTCTAATCTGCGCTCTCGCACGCAGTTTCGCTAACAGCTGTGCACTGCGGCAACGCTAGACCTAGCTGCTTCGACGTTCGCTATTAAGCTTCTTCCGTTCGGTGCCGTGTTCGCTGCTGTCAGCTGTGGCACCGACTGCGCCTTTGTGGTCCTCGCAATTGGCTTCGAAGCTCGGAAAGCACGATGCGTTGTATAACGCCGGTTCCTGAAAGTCAGCTTCGCCTCAGTACAGAAATGTTACGTGGTGAAGCATACGCAAAGGTATTGCGGTGAAGCATTACAAGCGTCGGAAGGGGTATTGTCATGGGTCACAATATGTATTCCTTAATTATACACGCGTGCATCCGGGATCTCCTGTTACAGTACGAGCACCGATATGTCTAATGTGTGCACCAACAGGCTTTCAGAGCGTTTTCGGATGTGCCTGTGACGGTTTAAGCCCTTAAGGGCAGTAAAAATGGCATGCATTTTTTTTCCAACTGGCCGATTTTTCGGACGTTTTCGCGGCCCCTAGGGAGTACGAAAAATCGGACGTGGACTGTGCAACTGACCAAGAAGATGCTTCAAATGGTTCGTGGGGCGAACGAGTGGCGGAAGGAGGACAAGAACAGAAAGAACCTATGCATTGAGGAATGAACGGGAAAGGAAGCGTGCTGCCGCCGTTTTGAAGGAGCTTGAGCTCAAAAAATAAAGTTTTGGCTAATGCCGAGATGCAAGTGTCCCTCATCCAAACCAAAATAATAAAGGGGTTGCGACACCAAATTTTGAGGCTATAAAAAAGCATGTTGTAGGCTGCTTCCGTATGCAAGGACACCCAGAACGAGGTATTGGATGCTGCAAACGTTTCAAAATAATTTTAATTCAGCTCCCAAAAGTCATTAAAGACTTCTTTTCGCGGTCGAGACCCATCGCTAGCGCGGCAGTTATGACGTCACAGAGGAACTAAAATATTGACGTCATAGCACGCTAGCACAAATACGTGACGTATGAGTAGCGATGAAATGCCGATTACGGAGCCTGCTGAGCCGAGCGACCGAGCACTATAGATGACCGAGCTACAGGCATATAGAAATCCTTTCTTAATGCAAAGAAGGGGTAAGGCGTGCAGACTTGGACACAAGAGGAGAGAAGTGGACAACACGAACGCCGCACGGCGGCCCGCGAACGGCAAACTGCGTGTAACACTAGCCGACCGACTCCGAATGCGGCGTTCGTGTTGTCCGCTTCTCTCCTCACATAGGCTCGGAGCGGCCTCTCGTTCGCTTGGCCTTTCTCAATGTGAGGGCCCGTCCACGTTACCGGCACGGAACTCTCCGCGCGCCGTTTGCGGGCCCCCGTGCGAAGGCGGCTTTGCTCGCGAACGGCGAGATTTCCTTTGTGCGGCAGCCGTTCGGCGAAGCGGCCAATCAGCGACCGAGGAGTGGTCACTCTGGCACCAACGGCAGCCTCGCCGCCGATGTCGTCGCTAGGCCTTTTCCGGTTCACTTCAAAGTTAAAGCTTACGGCGCTTCAGAATGAATCACCGACTCTCACAAGCCGCAATATTTTCTTACCGTTGTTGTCGCTCTTCGCAATAATTATAATAATCGCGACGTGCACTTTGAATCGCCAGTTGCTGGGAGAGCACGCGTACGCGCGAGCAGACGACGCAGCATCGTTTTACGTCACTATTTTTGTGGCCCACGTGACCAAGCCAGTTGCGTTTCCTCCTCTGTGACGTCATAGCATCCCCCCCCCCCCGGAGCCCAGAAACCGAAATCGCTCGGTATAATAATGCTATTATTAAATTATTTATCGGATATATATATAAATCCCGCTTTGTGTGTCGTGCTCCCTGAAGCATGACGCAACGTTTGAATCAACAAACGCATGAACGAAAATTTTGATGTCTCCATCCCTTTACAGCAGTGAAACACAACACTGAGGCGCTGTGCGCGGGCTGAGAGTATGCCAGGACAGCTGAGCTTGACTTACGAGCTCTTGAGAGAGAATCTCAATTGTGACAAAGTTCGGGCCTCATACCACTGAGCTTGCTATCAGTTGATAGAAATAGCTCATATTAGAAAATATTTGCTTCTGTATGCATCTCCTTTTCATCGTATTTAGGATGTCCGACTTGATTTGCAATTTTTTTGAAGACATTTTATATTCTGTGCCTATTACCAACCCCTCGACCCTTTCTATTCTCTTTTTGAATAACATAAACGTGACTCCTTAGTATTCAGACAGGATTAAGTCGTTTTTTTTTTATTTGTTTCATATGCTTACTAGAGAGTGATAGCATTGGGCGACGTGGTTTCAGCCCGCCTTGACATAAAACACAGTTCTGCGTCACTCAGGGAATTTTGCAAAGGTACTCAGGGAACACCTGGAAAACTCGGGGAATTTGGAAACGTCAACTTGGTAGACACCCTGTTATTTTATTCACGTGCAATACTTTTGCATACTGTAGTGAGAGTACACGTAAAATGTCAGTGCGGAAGGTGTTCTGCTTCGGTGGTGGCAGCTGCGTATGGCGCGGCAGCACGGGCCCTGCCTTGAAAGCGATCTGCGGTCGGTACAGAGGCTAGGTGCGTTGACGGCTGATGGTTTTGTATGCACTCTGTTCTTGCCGCTTAGTTCGTGCAGAACGCACTGCGACTGCTGAGCACGAGGTCGCGGTATCGAATCCCGGCCACGGCGGCCGCATTTCGATGGGGGCGAAATGCGAAAACATCCGCGTACTTAGATTTAGGTGCACGTTAAAGAACCCCAGGTGGTCAAAATTTCCGGAGTCCCCCAATACGGCGTGCCTCATAAAGTGGTTTTGGCACGTAAAACCCCATAATTTAAGGTACTGCGAAGGTCATTCGATTGCTCGCTGCTGCTGCCGCTCTTCACGCCAGCGTTTTGATAGCGAGTGTCTGCAGTCATCGAGTAAGAGGTGTTCCATGTTCGCCCGTTGTGTGCATGACACCATGTTTGTTAAATAGTAAACGAACGTTGCCAGTTGCCAGTTATGCCAGTTGAGTAATTTTCTATCGTAATCGATGCTTCACCTTTCGGATGAAACCGACTTTTCACAAGAAATACAAAGGCTTGACAAGCCCTGGAAAATGGGAAGAAGTCCAGGAAATTCTGAGCACCTTGTACGATACGCCCAGCAATGCATTTGCTGCTGCTCTTGCATAGGCAGAAAGTTAATTTTTCTGGGGGGTGGGAGGCGATTATATATATATATATATATAACAGTTGCGCTTGTGGGACCTCAAAGAATTGTTCACTGAAGTGACGGCCTTTAAGTATACAAGGTGTCCCACATAACTTGAGCCAAACATTAAAAATGTGCAAATGTCACATAGCTTGACAGAACCAAGGTAGTGTTGTTTGCTGTCGCCTGGAGATACTCGGATTATCTTTTTTTTATTCTGGCTAAATAGATAATTAGCCTTAATTAATTGATCAACCTAAATATCATATGAAAAGTGTCAATGAGAAAATTGTTGAGCAACATGAAAAAACCGATACAGCTTTCTGTAGCTCAATACGTGCTACATAAAAGTGTTTCCGAGTGTGAAAGAGCCCACAAATACACGCAAATTGCCTCGAGCGGCCTGTCGCCTGGCGATATTGCGTATATTTGCGGCCTTCTTTCATGCTCGGAAAAACATTTCTATGTAGGACGTATCAAGCAAAAGAAAGCTGTATCGGGAGTTTTTCATGTTGCTCTAGAATTTTCTCATTGACACTTTTTATTTAATTAGGCAGAATGAAAAAAATCTATCTTTAAGCCACGGCAAACATTACCATGGTTCTGTCCAGCTATGTGGGACATCCTGTATACGAGACCTCATAGTAGGTTTTGCGTACTCCAGGGTAGCGAATCGTACCGCTGCCGAGTTGTAGCGACGCCTGCCTATCGAAGCTCGACCGACATTACTATTAGGTAGCGTGGCGTTGTCGGCGGGCTGCAGGCATCCGGTAGACCATGGCGACCAAGCAAGGACGAGACCATTTCTAGTGCGAAACTTGCACGCTTTATTCAAAGGTTGGTGAAAGATAAAGAGAATGAAGTGTTAAAAAGGTACATTTCGGAGCCCCTTAAATAGGCGCTCTACAATCGTGGGAGGGATCTTGCTTCCGTCGACGTCACGTGACAGGCACAGAGTCTGATTCGCGGAAAGAGGACCCCGCCTCCGGTTATACCAAGCATCTGGTTATACCAAGCCTCCGGGAATTGTAGACGCTTGTCTTTCTTTTGCGCGTTGCTGGTTCGTGGAAGTTCTGTAAAGTTTGACAGTTCGAGGAAAGGGTCCCTCTAAAGTCGCACACACACAAAAGAGGCCTGTAAATACTGCGGGGCTTCCGCCAGACCGGCAGACACTCGAGATGACCATGGCGAATTAGGAAGTCGCACTTCGTTTCGACGAGGCATGGTGGACGAAAATCCCTTTTGCACGGCGTGCTAGATGCCAACCGTAACAGCATCTCCGGCGGGGAAGGAAGATCCCTACACGTAGGGGCCAGCAGCCACTGGGCGAGGGATCGGCGTTTCAATAGCAGAATTCCTCTCAGAGGTGACGAACCCTTGGTTCGTAACTGGTGGATTCCTGGGAGTCATTCATCAGTTCTCGTGGCGCTTTTGTGGCTTTTCTCCCTGGTCCGGTCCGGTCCGGTGAAACGGGACTTGCAAACAGGTCTCGCAACTTTTCGTCTTCTGCGTGGGCAACCAATCACCCCAGAACAGTACCGGACCCACAACAACAAAGCAGCGAGCACAAGGCCACCCTCCTCCAAGATACACCAGGATTTAAAAAAAAAGAAAACCCGCTACACCTTTCCCATTCCTTGCGTGCGTCCTCCGCCCCTGAACACTAAAAACAGCCATTTCTTGAAAACGTTAAGACGTGGTTATTAAAATCAACTAACAATCGACTACACTTCGGAAAAAAGAACACATGAACGAACGTAAAAATGCCACGGAAACCCGGGTGAGCATGAGGCTTTCGTTACTCTAGGGGCAACGACTCAAACCGTCAGCATTGCATGCCGTTAAGCTTACCCTTCTTGTAGCGAATATCGAAGGTGTACTGTTGAAGAGCCAAGCTCCAGCGCAAAAGACGGCCGTTTTTCGTAGACATGGACTGCAGCCAGGTGAGGGGACAGTGGTCAGTCTCTATGGTGAACCTTGAATCAGCAATATAGCAAGCTATATAGCTTCTGCACTGCCCATACTACGCAGGCGCATTCTTTTTCTGATGCACTGTATGCTTCCTCACGAACTGAAAGCTTTCTACTGGCGTACAGGGTGTTCGTTGTAGTCATCTCTCTTTTGACAGAGCACCACCCCCATACCCCTGTCGCTGGCATCACACTGAAGAATGAATGGCTTAGAGTAGTCGGGCGCGTTCAACACTGGCTGACTCGTTGGTGCTTTCTTCAGCATACTAAATGCCTTTTCTTTTGCGTCATCCCACTTTACCGTTTGTGGTTCTGTTTTTCTGAGAGCATCCGTTAAAGGACTCGCAATCTCGGAATACCGCGGGATATATCTTTGGTAATAACCCGCCAAGCCAAGAAATGACCTGATGTCCCGCTTGTTGCGCGGTTACGGGAAGTTGTCTATTGCGGTCAGTTTATCCTCGGAAGGCCGACGATGGCCTTTGCCCTATTACATGACCTAGATAAGCTACCTCCGCGCGCTCTAATTGGCATTTAGGAGCCTTAACAGTTAAACTGGCCTCTCGTAGACGACACAACACGGTTCGCAAGTGTTGCATATGGTCCGCCCATGATGAAGAAAAGAGTGCTATGTCGTCGGGATACGGAAGTGCAAAAGCCTCCATTCCTCGTAGCACCTGGTCCATAAAGCTAGAGAAGCAATATGGCGCATTCTTCAATCCAAAGTTCAGGACTTTCGGACGAAAGGTTCCCATCGGGGAAATAAACGCCGCAAGCCTGCTTGCCCTCTCGGTGAAATTAGCACTGCTCACTTTCTTTAGCCTTTCCTCGATATGCTGCGGTATTGGATAAGTCTGGTCCTTCGTGATTAAATTGAGCCTGCGGTAGTCGATACATGGTCGCGGCTCCTTTCCTGGGACCTCAACCAAGATAAGAGGCGAGGTATAATCACTCTCTCCTGGCTCGATTACACCTAGCTCTAACATCTTGTTTATTTCAGCGGCCATGACTTCACATTGACGAGGTGAAACGCGATAAGCTTTCGAACGAACTGGGTCCGACGAGGTTAACTCGATATCGTGAACGATCGCAGTGGTCCTGCCCGGTGTGCCTGAAAATACGTCTTCAAATTCAAACACGAGTTCCCTCAGTTCGGCCCTTTGATTGGGATTCAACTCCGCCTGTTCTACTAGCTTGTCAATGGTCTCGTGAATGTCTTTTGCCTCCGTCACTGCTGTTAACTCCGGAAAGTCGACAGGCATTTCCTCAGGTTGGTTTAAGGGACATGTTCACAATGGCTTCCCTCTGCCGGTAGGGTTTAAGTAGATTGCTATGATACACTTGTGGTGTGCTTCGTTTTCCCGGTACCGTGATTACGTAGTTTGTTTCAGATAACTTCTGAATTATGTCAACCGGTCCTTCCCATTGAACCTCTGGTTTGTTTTTCAACGAGAGTTTCAGGATCATTAACTTTTCCCCAACTTCAAAGCGCCGAGTGCGAGCCTTCCTGTCATAGTATATGCTTAGCATTGCTTTGTGCCTTACGCATTTCTTGCTCAGCAATTACTGTGGCAAGGCTTACGTTCAATAACTTTCTCCTGCATTCTGTCTCTCGAGACATTTCAGGCTCCGGCGCTTGCCTGACCTCTTCATTAGATGGTGTACTTTCCGCATTACCCCCTATAGGGCTGTCCTGTTGGGTGCTGCGTTGACGAATCCTCCATGAAACCAGTTTCCTCCACCACTGGACATTCGTACACTGCCTTGGCCGCGAGCTCCCTTGCCTTGGAACGAGTTAAGGCTTGCACTATCCCTTCACTAAACCCGATTCCCCTGCGTCACAGCAAATCCTCTGATTTGTTAGAAAACAAATATGGATACTGAGGCGGGAGATGTGTCGAGACGGCAGCTTCAGTGTCCAGTACTCCAAAAGGGCCTTCGATACGAATCTTGCCACAGGGAGACAAACACTGGAGGTGTCCACGGCTTGCCTTATCCAAGCACATTCTCCTGTGAACTGGCCTTCCTCTACGTACGACGGTTGCACTACGTCCATTGTGGCTGCCGAGTCGCGAAGCACCCTACACGGTTTGCCGTTTACCACGAGATCTCGAATGTACGGTTCTAGCAATTTCAGATTTTCCTCGTTACTAGTTAGTGACATCAACACTAGTTTGGGATTTTTGCATCCGACGGACATATGCCCCGTTTGCTGGCAGTTGTAGCAAACTATTGGTTTCTTGGCCTCGAAAGCTTTTCTCTTTTGCCTTTCTGCCCTCTGTTCGGGTGACTCCTCCCTTCCCTTGCTATTCTCGTCACTACTTTTCACTGAATCTGACCGTTCCTTTGATGTATACTGATTCGACTTTGACCATCGCTCTGGCTTGTCGGGTCTGTATTTAGTCACCTCCTTCTTAGGAGCTTCGTTGCCTTCGAACGCACGGCGGGTTACGTACCTCAGCGAGATTGGCCGCTCTCATGATAGTGTCTATGCCTGGCCTATCCTGAACCCAATGCTTGATGTTTACTGGCAGCCGGCGGTAGAACTGTTATAAAGCAACGCACTGCATTGTCTTTTCGGCATCGCCGAGTGCACTCTGTTCTCTGAGCCATTCCTTCAGGTTTACCTCCAAGGTGTATGCAAAATCTGAATATGACTCACTTTTGGTCTTCTCGACTTCCCTGAACTTTTGCCTGAATGCTACCGCTGATAAGCAGATTTGCTTTGACTTCATCGAAGTCCTCTGCTTCTTCTTTCCTCATGCGGGCAATGATTTCAGCTTCCTCACGTGGCAGTAACGTAAGCAAGCGTTGCGGCCACGTGTTTCTCGCGAATTTTGCCTTCTCACACGTGCGCTCAAACTGTACCAGAAAAAGACCTATGTCCCCTCCTACTGCGTAGTGTGCCATCAAGTCTGCCATTCTGCGCTCTTCGCTCCTCATCCCTTCCCATTCAACGCAAACGGTATTGTCTAGGTAAATCTCTCAAAAGCTGTAGACAATCATCACCTAAGCTTTCCCCTTCCAGAATATCCCACAATATGTTGCGGTCTACGTTGTCGTAGGCTCCTGTAATGTCTGAAAAGGCCACATATGACGGTCTGCTTTCTACTTTTGATATTTCAATACACAGAGTAAGAACAAACAAGTTATCATCCAAACGCCTACCTATTCTGAAGCCATTCTGAAGCTCTCCCAAAATGCCATTATTCTCTACCCATGCTTGAAGCTTTAATCTGATTGCCTGCACTGCTAGCCTGTATATTACCGATGTAATGGTCAACGGTCTATACGAGTGAATTCTATGTTTCTCCCCCTTACCTTTATAAATTAAATTCATTCTACTTTGTCGCCAACTGTCTGGTATTCGTCTATCTTTTAAAGTTTTTTCCACTGCTTTCACCAGAGCTTCCTTACTTTTTGGTCCTAGTTCATTAATGAGCCTAATGGGAACCTCGTCTAGCCCTGTGGCTGTGCGCTTAGGAATTTTTTCTTCCGCTTTCTTCCAGTTAAAATTTGTCAGCACCAGCTCCTTTTCCACTTGGGTCTCTTTCATGCTCTTTTTTTCTTCAAATACAACCTCGTCATTGCATTGGACAGATTGGACAGAACATTGGACATTGGCATTGGACAGAATCAACGTTCACTTTCACCTTTTAATTTTGCTTGCACCAGTATTTGAACCATAAACTTTTTCTCCCGGTATATTTCTCATTTACTGGTTACATCATCCTGCGGCAACTGCACCTACTTTGCCTGCCTGTGCTCTTGAGATGCTTTCTGTCGTTCGGCAATCGCTTCTTGTATCTCCCTGTTCCACCAGCTTTTCGGTTTCTTTTTTCCTTTCCAACGAACATGTTGTTTCTCTTTCCGCATTTCGGTCGTTATTACATTTGGAAGCTCACTATGTTCCCACTCTCTACTTGGCCATTTGTCAAGTTCTTCCTCGACTCTAGTGACTATCAGGGTGTCTACCAACCGGGAAAACCGGGAATTCTCAGGGATTTTGAGTAGTCTGGAAAAAGTCAGGGAATACTCAGGGAATTTGGGCCTCTATCAGAGAAAATTAGCGGCAATTTTATTGAAAGGGTCGAAAGTCGCGGTAATGCTGGCTCGAGTAGCAGACAGGAATCGTAATGAATCGTCTTTGACGCTCTGTCGTCGGCTGGAAGAGTTGCCAGTGTACAGTCAACGACAGACTTTACGGATTCCCGATAATTTGGACGGCTTCGCGACACCGCCACGTATCCCATAGGGTCAACGTATCAGAACGTGTGACATTTCCGACGCAAGAACTCTTCGCCTTCCGATTTTCCGGACGTTTTGCCGTGACCGCAGGTCCGAAACAGCAATAATCAAAGGCACCACCGCTGCCATTTTGATTACTTCTCCACCTCGAACCGGCACTCTCGCACGCAGATCCACTGGCAGCCGTTGCCGCCACTGCGGCAACGCTAGACCTAGCTGCTTCGACGTTCGCTATGAAGCTTCTTGCCGTTGGATGCAGAGTTTTTTATTGAAAGAATTAGCTGCTGTCAGCAATGGCACGGACTCCGCCTTTGTTGTCCTCGCGATTGGCTTAGAAACTCGGAAAACACGGTGCGTTGCATAATGCCGGCTCTTGAAAGTCAGCTTCGCCTCTGTACAGAAATGTTACTTGGTGAAGCATACGCAAAAGTATTGCAGTGAAACATAACAAGCGTGGGAAGGGGCTATTGCCACGGAACACAGTATGTATTCCTTAATTATACACGCGTGCACCCGGTATTTCCTGTCGCAGTACGAGCACCGATATGTTTAATATGTGTACCGACAGGCCTTCAGAGCGTTTTCGAACGTGCCTGTGGCGGTTTGAGCCCGTAAAGGCACTAAATGACACGCATTTATTTTTTTTCCAACTGGCCGATTTTTCGGACGTTTTCGCGGCCCCTAGGGAGTTCGAAAAATCGGCCGCAGACTGTGCAACTGACCAAGATGCTTCAAATAGTCTTTGGGACGAACGAGTGGCGGAAGGAAAACAAGAACAGAAATGACCTACGCATTGAGGAATAAACGGGAAAGGAAGCTTGCTGCCGTCGTTTTGAAGGAGCTTGAGCTCAAAAAATAAAGTTTTGGCTAATGCCGAGATGCAAGTGTCCCTCATCCAAACCAAAATAAACTCTTTAAAGCAGTGAAACACAACACTCAGGAGTCGTGCGCGGGCTGAGAGTATGTCAGGACAGTTGATGTTGACTTACGAGCTGTTGAGAGAGAATCTCAATTGTGACAGAGTTTGGGCCTCATACCACTGAGCTTGCTATCAGTTGGTAAAAATAGCTCATATTCGAAAATATTTGCTTCTATATCCATCTCCTTTTTATTCGCATTTGAGAATGTCCGACTCCATTTGCAATTTTTTTCGAAGACACTTTATTTGCTGTGCATATTACTAACCCCTGCCTTCTATTCTCTTTTTGAATAACACAAACACTAGCTACTCCTTAGTATTCAAATTGGATTAAGGCGCTTCTTTATATTTTTCATGTGCTTGCTAGAGAGTGACAGCATCAGGCAATATGGTTTCAGCCCGTCTTGACATAAAACATAGTTCTGCATCACTCAGGGAAATTTGCAATGGCACTCAGGGAAAACCTGGAAAACTCAGGGAATTTGGAAATTTCAACTTGGTAGACACCCTGACTATATTTGCTATTTGTTCAGCGTTCAAATTGGACTGACCATTTTGCTCTCCTTGCTCTCTTTCCCAACTACATATCCCATTTTGAAAATGATGCGTTTATGGTCACTCCCTATGCTGCTAAATCCTTCGTCATCGATGACCATTTCTCTCAACTTATCATGAATTCCTTCTGTCATCAGACAGTAATCAATGGTCGATTGCCGGTTTCCCACTTCCCACGTGATCTGCCCTTCACACTTAAGCCCTGTATTCACGATGACGAGGTTATGTTGCTCACAGAGGTCTAGCATTGACTTCCCGTTGTCGGTATAGCCATCTAAATCCTGTATGTGGGCATTCAGGTCACCTAGTAGGACAATTTCAGCACCATACCCGAAACCCTTAATTTGTCGCATTAGGTGGCAACGACCGCCACCTGGCGCCGACTACAACTCATCTTCGCCGTGGCCTCAGATTGCGTGGCGCGGCTCATACCGGAGACGCTTTAACGGAATGTAGCAGATCTGAGCAATCCCACTACTGCGTGTGTTCTCATTCTACAGGGAAATTTTTTTACTGAATCAAATTTTAAATATTGTCTGTGGCAGGTAGAACCCTTGTGCTAAAAATACTCGACGAGGTGGCCCATTATTCTCAAGAAAAATCAAAATACTTAATTAGATCATTAACATAATTACGCTAATTAACTTTTTTATTGATTACTTTACTACACATATTTCAATCTACGAATCATCAGTCAGCACAAAATGATTGTCGTCTTAGGCACCTGCCAGCTCAAAACCCATTTTGTAGTTTTGTGAGCCCATTGTTGTTCTCTGCCCATGCACTCATCCATGTCTTGAGGATTTGTGCAAAGATATGGTACAGCATGCTTGTCAGTGCCAACGGTCTGTAATTGCATATAAGACCAGCATCTCCACCTGTGCTTAGTATGAAGTGCACTCTTCCAGCCAGCCAGTCTGTAGGAACTGGGTCGCCCGCCACGATGCCAGAAAGAATATTAGCAAGGTGATCCTGTGCTGCCCCTTTCAGTCGCTTAACAAAACCAGCAGGTATGTCATCCAATCACCTTTGCTGTCTGCACTGCAATGTGTGTGAATGCCCTGTCCAGGGCCACCATGACACCTCCCATTTCACAAGCTCATTACTGAAGTAATAATCTCCCAACTCGTCAGTCCTCTTGTGGAAGTGCATAGGCTGTTCAGTTCAAGGTGATATAGTCTATGCATATGCTCCATGAGGCGCTTCCCAAGATTTGCGACGGGCAAATGAGTTTCCTCATGCCAAATCTGCGGAGCGACAGCCTTCCCGTCCAGGGAGGACACGTTTCCCCAAAACCGCTTGAAGCTATTTTGCCTGGCAGCAGTCAGCAATTGGAGCTGTATAGTGTCACGTTCAGCTATCTTTCACTGCCTCATTGCTTGCATGGCTCTTTTGCAATTCAAATACTCCTGCCATCTCTCTTCACAGTCATCTGGAGGGAGTGTGTTTACAGTATTTCTATGTATTTGATTCGTCTTTCTCCGTACACTGCTGTGAGAGTTGATGCGAACCTCGTGCGCTCACATTATACACTGCAGTTCGTCTACATATTCGACGTAGGTAGGCGACTCCAGATTCAGGAGACTGCATTCTAACTTTTTAGCTATGCTTTCATAGGCCATTTCAGGCAAGTGATGGAAAGCAGGCTCACAATGTTCTTTTCGTACAAGTCGCCATGCAGGTTTTGAGATGGTCAGCTTGATTCGGTTGTGGTCACTGCCAACACTGAACTTCCCCTCCTCATCAATTGTGATGCACTGGACATGACGTGCTATTCGGGGCAACACAAGCATGCATGAACAGCTATTCCTAGCACACTATGTGTACTCCCGTTCGTAGACAACGCAGAGGTTGGCTATGTCGAGGTTGAGTTCCCATGCCGTCTGAATCACCAGTTCTCCATTGAAATTCTGGAATCCACCCAGTGCCTACAAATGGCCATTAAATTCACCCACAAGGAGGACTTCCCTGTCTGTTGCCCACCGGTGTACATTGCCCAGCACACATTGCATTATTTTGGAATTCCCTTCATGTTGGCCACTGGACACTGCGAGGTACACTACCCCTACTATCCCAGGAATCCCTAGGATATTGCCACTTATCCACATGTGCTCTTTGCATGGGCGCTTAAGTCTCTCCGATGGTGTTCCAGCATGCCACATTATGCCTATGCCCCAACCTTTGCCGCACCTTCTTCACAGTTGGAACCTGACCAGGTCCATTTTGGATGGACAGGGGGTTCCTCCAGACCATGAAGAGGAGTCTCTGCTAGCACATAGAGCTCCATGCTCGCAGCGTGTAGCATCTTGTACAGTTCCTCCTACTTGCCAGCTTTTCTTGCACCATGCATGTTGAGGAAGCCTGCATCGAGTTTTGTTACCTTCTCGCCGTGTCCCCCTTTTCCTACTGTCTGGCGCATTGGGAAGCCTTGTTGTGCCTTGCCCAGTTTTGTTTCCCTGCCATCTCTAGCATTGCCTGTCCAAGAACTGCCATGACCGGTGCCATGGGGTGGGTGTTTATCTGCGTCCGTCGTATTACAGGGCCAGAGGGACGAAGTTCTAAAAAAGCATCTAACCTGTGGCCCAGGTGTGTGCCCAATTCCTCAGCAGTGCTCACCTGATAAAACTGTATTATTATCGTCTGATAAACTGTCTGTATTATCGTGTATTTAGCATGTATTACTTCCCGAGTAATCCACAGGTTATTTTTCAATATTTTTTTCGATTTAACAGGAATAAAATTTGTTACAGTGTGACACCATGTCTTTAAAATGCAACCAGACAACATTTATACCAGTCAAAGGACCTGAGGCCAATGCCGAAAACTATTGGAATTCGAATTCGCAAGTTAAATAGGTTTGTATGTGGGCGGCGTCTGGCTTCATCGAAATTGATTATAGTTGGGGCTGCGGTTTATACTGATGGTTTCTAGTCCAGAGGCAAGATGCACATCGGAATGTTGTGATCGGATATTCCTTCTATTACTTCCGCCTTCACTTGTTCTAAGAGAAAGTTACTACTTAGTAAGATCAGGTCGAGTAAACCCAGAGACTGGCTTTGCACCCTTGTGGGACATTCCACAATTTGGCAAAGGTTAAAATTTATCATCATATCAAGGAGGGCTTCTGATGTCTTTGTTGTGTACTGCATGGTAGACAAATTAAGGTCGGGAAGATTAAAATCACCCATGAGGATAACATGACAATTTCGAGCACGTTGCTGGAAATATTCTTTTATGGCAATTATGCATTCATGTCCGCATATGGGGCTTTGATAGATGCAGCCAACAACTATACTTGTACCTTTAGTGTTAATCTTACAAAAAATTGCCTCAGCATCAGCTACTTCTGGAAGAATGACCAGTGGGATTGATTTCTTTATTGCTAACGCCAGAGTCCTTCCATGTTTTCTAACGCCAAGCCTCCACCTCGAGATTGCCTACCTTTCCGAGCCAGTGTGTATTTGGGGGAATAACTTCATGACTCGAGACAGGTGATGATAACCAAGTTTCGGTGACTGCCACTATATCTGGTTCACGATTGAGCAATAAGTTTTCACATGGCTGTACTTTAGTCAAGACATTTCGGGCGTTTATGTTTAAAAGGTTATTTTTCTTTGCCCTGGTTCTGGTGTGCTGCCAGGCGGTTTACTTCGTTTTTTTCTTTTTTCCACATTCTCATTCTTTTTTTGCTCCATTCCGTTGTGCGTCTTTATTTTTACCCTGTCATTCTTTTCGTCATCCCAGATAAAAACACGGTTGTTAATGAACAGCTTGAAGCTGTAGGCCAAGGACACTGTCTTTATTTTTGTGGTTTTGCTTAGCACTGTCTCAGTTTTTCTTTCCAGTTTAAGTTTTGCAAAAAACCTTTACCTATCAAGATGTCCGAGTTCTTTAGCTTGAAACTGTTTTTGAATATGGAACTTTTACCTCTTGCGTCTAGTAGTTTAAATATTACTGGCCTCGTCTTCTTTGGTCCTCCCCTTCCTAAGCGATGTATGCGCTCAATGGCCACAGGTCCGTTAAAGGATTTTTGTGATTATTCCCTTGTTTACATCTTCTAGCTCTTCTCTTGCTTCTTCCATTTCTGGTAGGCCATAAACAATTAGGTTTGACCTCCTGCTGCGGTTTTCTAGGTCGTCATTCTTGCTTTAAGACCCTTAATTACCTTATTCATACAAGCCATTTCTGTACGGCATGCGGTGACTTCAGCTTCTAGTTTCATAATGCTGTCAAGCTAGCTATCTATATCGGCTAGTCGCTTTTCTTTGATATCTTAATGTCTGAAGCAATTTCAGTAAGTTGTTTGGCGATTTCCTCGAGTTGAGGGCTGAGGTTGCTTTCAATATCTCCACCCATCAACAACAGCTTCTTAAAATATGTCATGCATGACTAGCACACAGCTCTATACTGCCATGGGCACGGCAACACCAGCAATAAACGGTCGCTTGAGCGGATGCATTTTCCAAACCGCTTTCTCACTTGCAAAGTGTAAACGAACAGGCAATTTGTGAACTGCATGTCAACGGTGCCACAGTGTCCAGTGACAGGGGGTCCCTTGTAGAACGCATGTATAGCCGGGGACGGTGCAGACGCTGGGTGCCGCTCTACAGCAGATGGGTAGGCACATGTACTGGTAAGCTAATACAGCTGATGGTCGAAGATATGTGTTGGCAGCGTCGGCATGTGGTCATTCCTTGCATGCCGGTCTAGCGCAGTCTCAGCAGTCCCGATAGTTCTGAGGTGCACATCTCCTGCGCCGAGCGGCAGGCCGAAGACGAACTGCAAAATGTAGACTAACGGGCAATTTGTGAACCGCATGTCGGCGGTGCCACCGTGACTTCTCACGTACAGTGTAGTTGCTCAGTGCTGATTCAGGAACACCGTACACAATATAACGGTGCTTGCAGGCTCTTGTCTGCCAGGTCAGCGCAACACTGGCGCCATCTCTCGTAATATGCTGCAACCACACTGACTGCCACCAGAGCTTAGCTACACGGAGAAGCCGGATCACAGGAGACCTGAGAGCCATACGGAAAAAACAGGGGTTGTGTGAAAGTCAAGCATCCCCACAGTAAACAGCAACCAGAGCTACAAAGTTGAATAATAAATAGTGTGCACAGAGTAAAATTATTTTATTTTTGCTGACTGCTCTGATTAACTATAATTATCTGAAGTGAAGTAAGTTTCTTCTCTATTTCTTAAGGTCACCAAAGACTTCCTCTGGAACGGATCTTTGTTCCACAGCTACCTCTGGAAAAGATCAAGAAGAAGAGAATTAGTAAAGAGATATTTTTGATTTTTAAGCATGCCACACACACACACACACACACACACACAAAAAAAAAAAAGACGGCAACTGCTTTTCAATACACCCCCTATCACATATTGGCATACCCTCAGCAAGCACATGAAGGTTCTTCACATTTACACAGATGTGGGCATGTGACATCTCTCACTGACAGGAAATAGGCACTAGACTAACATAGGCCACAGTGAGTGAAGAATGGAAATGCTCAACATCCACCTGAATCCTGCATAATTTGAGCTCTGAGCCACATCACAGCACGATTTTGCAGCTTCCAGAATTACGTATTGATTAACAATCAATACATAATTATATATATATATATATATATATATATATATATATATATATATATTATAAAGGAGGTTTATTGGGGTTCGTAGCGACTGCCGGTTCTACGATGCACCGAGTACAGTCCCCGAGCTCGAGCCTCTGCTGCGCGCTTGATGCTGCCGATGCTGCTGACTGCACGCATGTTCGTTATCTTCCTTACAATGACCCCGCTGAAATAAAGGAGCCACCCTGGTGACTTAGTTTTCTGGAAGGACGGAAAAATTGTGATACAGCTCGAGACGCTGAACGTGAACGACTTCGCGGTTACGACATTGCATGTCGGACGGCGGCGTTAGCGGCTCAACCAGGTAATTAATGGGTGATTTTCTCTCGAGAACGCGGTATGGACCGTCTTACTTCGGAAGGAGTTTTGAAGCGAGCCCAGGCGTGCGGTGTGGCATTAACAACCAGATGAGAGCGCCTGGGAGAAAAGTGGGAGTCGAGTTCTGGGCATCGTGAACGGCTTTTTGGCGGTTCTGGTCGTCCGAGGTGAATCGGCGGGCAAGCTGGCGACATTCCTCTGCTTGTCTGGCGGCTTCCGAGATCGGCAGGCATTCGGACGGGTCCGGCCGGTAGGGCAGAATGGTGTCGATGATGTGCGAAGGATGACAGCCATAAGGAAGGTAAAAGGGTGAGAATCCGGTAGTGGCCTGAGTTGCGGTGTTGTAGGCGTAGGTGACAAACGGAAGAACTAGGTCCCAATTAGAGTGATCAGGTGAGACATACATGGCGAGCATGTCACCAAGAGTTCGATTAAAGCGTTCCATGGTACCGTTAGTCTGTGGGTGATAAGCAGTGCATTTACGATGAATAGCACATTCAGCAAGCAGTTGTTCGATGACTTCAGATAACAAGGCGTGGCCTCTATCGCTTAAAAGTTCACGTGGACCTCCATGACGAAGGAGAAAACGGCGAAGTAGGAAATTGGCGACCTACTGCGCTGTAGCATTTGGTAGAGCAGCAGTCTCCGAATAACGGGTTAAGTGGTCTACCGCAACGATTATCCACCTGTTGCCGGCAGGAGTCAACGGAAGTGGCTCGTAGAGATCTATGCCCACGCGATCAAAGGGTCGGGATGGGCATTGTAAAAGCTGGAGTTCACCGGCGGAGTTGTGCGGTGGCGCTTTCCGGCGTTGGCACTCATGACAAGAGCGGACGAACTTTCGAACGAAATTATACATTCCCTGCCAGTAATAGCAGTGTCGAAGTCTTTCGTAGGTCTTGAAGACTCCCGCATGGCCAAACTGAGGGTCGACGTGGAACGAGGAGCAGAGCTCTGATTGCAAGATTCTCGGAATGACGAGTAACAGGGTGTCTACCAAGTTGACATTTCCAAATTCCCTGAGTTTTCCAGGTTTTCCCTGAATGCCTCTGCGAAATTCCCTGAGAGATGCAGAACTGTTTTATGTCAAGACCAGCTGAAACCATATTGCCCAATGCGCTCACTCTCTAGTAAGCATATAAAAAAAATAAAACAACTACTTAATCTAATTTGAATACTAAGGAGAAGTGTTCATGTTATTCAAGAAGAGAATAGAAGGAAGGGGCTAGTAAATTGCACAGCAAATAAAATGTCTTCGAAAAAAATTGCAAATCGAGTCGGACATTCTCAAATACGAATAAAAAGGAGATCCATACAAAAGGAAATATTTTCGAATATGAGCTATTTCTATCAACTGATAGTACGCTCAGTGGTATGAGGTCTGAACTTTGTCACAATTGAGATCATTCTCAACAGCTCGTAAGTCTACCGCAACTGTCCTGACATACTCTCAGCCCGCGCACGACGCCTCATTGTTGTGTTTCACTGCTTCAAAGAGTTTATTTTGGTTTGGATGAGGGACACTTGCATCTCGGCATCAGCCAACACTTTGTTTTTTTGAGCTCTGAACAGCAGCACGCTTCCTTTCCCGTTCATTCCCCGATGCGTAGGTCCTTTCTGTTGTTCTCCTTCCGTCACTGCTTCGCCCCACGGACCATTTGAAGCATCTTCTTGGTCAGTTGCACAGTCCACATCCGATTTTTCAAACTCCCAAGGGGCCGCGAAAATGTCCGAAATATCGGCCAATTGGAAAAAATAAATGCATGTCATTTACAGCCCTTAAGGGCTCAATCCGCCACAGGCAGATTAGAAAACGCTCTGCCGGCCTGTCGGTACAAGTATTAAGCATATTGGTGCTCGTGCTGTGACAGGAAATACGGGGTGTACGCGTGTATAATTAAGGAATGCATACTGTGTCCCGTGGCAATAGCCCCTTCCCACGCTTGTAACGCTTCACTGCAATACTTTTGCGTATGCTTCACCAAGTAACATTCCTGTACAGAGGCGAAGCTGACTTTCGGGAACCGGCATTATGCATCGCGTTGTGCTTTCCAAGCTTCTAAGCCAATCGCGAGGACCGCAAAGGCGGATTCAGTGCTATTGCTGAAAACAGCGAATTCTTTCAATAAAAAACACTGCACCCAACGACAAGAAGCTTCATAGCGAACGTCGAAGCAGCTAGGCCTAGCGTTGCCGCAGCGGTGGCTACGGCTGCCAGCGGATCTGCGTGTGAGAGCGCCGGTTTCAGGCGGCGAGGTAATCAAAATGGCAGCAGTGGTGACTTTTATTAATGCCGTTTCGGACCTGCGGTCATGGCAAAACGTCCGAAAAATCGGACAGCGAAGAATTCTTGCGTACAAAATTTCAGACATTCCGATACATTGACTCTATGGTGTACGTGTGGTGGTGCCGCGAAGCCGTCCAAATTATCGGAAATCCGGAAAGTCGGTCGTTGACTGTACACTGGCAACTCCTCCGGGCGACGACAGGCCGTCAAAGACGATTCATTACGATTCCTGTCTTGCTCGAGCCAGCTTTACCGCGACTTTCGACCCTTTCAATAAAATTACAGCTAATTTTCCCTGATAGAGGGGCAAATTCCTAGTTTTCCCTGAGTTTTTCCAGACTACTCAAAATCCCTGAGAATCCCCGGTTTTTCCGGTTGGTAGACACCTTGGAGTAACCAGGTGCGTCCCTCTGGGGCATAGTTGTGTCGATATAGTAGCTGGTCACGAATCGCAAAATGAGGCACTTGGCACCAAAGCGTACGTGACGCTGGAACTTTCGACGTATCCGAGAGAAGTTCGAGCAGAGATGCAGTCAACGTCCAGAGAGGATAATGTGCACTCGCAGGGGGAGTCGTGACTGGCCTTCGGGGGAAGCGGTGATCAGGATAGCGCGTCAGCGTCGGAGTGCTTTCGCCCGGAACGGTACACCACGCCGATGTCGTATTCTTGGATTCACAATGCCGAGCGAGCAAGGCGGCCCAATGGATCTTTGAGCGTCGACAGCCAACATGGGGCGTGGTGGTCGGTCACTACGTCAAAAGATCGGCCGTATAAATATGGGCGAAACTTGCCAAGCGCCCACACAATGGCCAAACACTCCTTTTCTGTAACACTGTAATTGGTCTCCGCCTTGGTTAACGTGCGACTCGTGTATGCGATGACGTATTCTGGGTGACCAGGTTGACGCTGTGCCAACACAGCGCCAAGGCCTACACCGCTTGCATCGGTTTGGATTTAGGTTTGCACTTGTGGGTCAAAATGGCGAAGAATGGGTGCCGTCGTGAGAAGACGGCGCAAGGTTGTGAAGGCGTCGTCACAATCTGGAGACGATGATGAGAGATCTCTAGCGCCACTAAGGAGCTGCGTGAAAGGTGATATAATTGACGCAAAGTTCCGAACGAATCGCCGGAAGTAAGAGCAGAGGCCGATAAAACTGCGTAGTTCTTTCATAGTAGTAGGTTTTGGGAACGCAGTAACAGCACGTAGCTTCTCGGGATCCGGGCGAATGCGCTCCTTTGAGACGACATGGCCTAAAATTGTTAGCTGACGAACAGCAAATCGACACTTCTTCAAGTTAAGTTGCAACCCGGCGTTGGTCAAGCAAGTGAGTACGTGCTGGAGGCGGAGCAGGTGTGTTGGGAAATCAGGGGCGAACATCACAATGTCGTCAAGATAGCAAAGACATATTTTCCATTTGAGGCCACGCAGAACATTATCCATCATTCTTTCGAACGTAGCAGGTGCGTTGCAAAGTACGAAAGGCATGACGGTGAATTCATACAAGCCGTCTGGTGTAACAAAGGCAGTTTTCGGGTGATCGGCCTCTGCCTTCGGAACCTGCCAGTAGCCTGACCGCAAATCCAGTGAAGGAAAGAACTCGGCTCCCTGCAAACAGTCCAAAGCATCATCGATGCGTGGAAATGGGTAGACGTCCTTCAGCATGATCTTGTTCAACCGTCGAAAGTCAACACAGAAGCGGATGGAACCATCTTTCTTTGTGACAAGGACCACGGAAGAGGCCCATGGGCTTTGGGAAGGTTGAATGACGCCTCGACGGAGCATGTCATCGACCTGGTCTGCAATGACGCGACGTTCCGTAGCGGACACGCGATATGGTCTTTGTCGCAGGGGTGAGTGAGTGCCAGTGTCGATGTAATGCTTGACTGTCGATGCATGGCCAAGAGAGGTTTGCGCAATGTCGAAAGAAAGGCGGAAGTGCTGAAGGATTGCGACAAGTTGAGATCGCTGTGAAGGCGTCAAATCTTCGGCGATGAATGGGCTGAACACACCAGTCAATGTTGAGTCTGGTACGGAGAGGGCACTCAGTTCATGGGCGGCAGTAGAAGACACTTCGTCGAGGACGGAGACAATTCGTGTTGAATCGATCGACTCGACGTAACCAAGGCATTCGCGGTGGAGCAGTGATAGCGGCGATGAAAGATGATTGTAAATGGGCATCATGCTCACACCGGCGGCAAGGTCAAGAGCTGCAAAGGGCAAAGGAAGTGCTTTTCGGGTAACAAAGTGATGAGAGGGCATGAAGAAGACCATCCCATCGGATATGGTACTACAGAAGACTGGTACGAATGCTGAAGAGCACGGGGGGATACAGGTGTCTTCTTTCACGACAATTTTAGCGGCAGGATGAGCATCGACCGAGGCCAGGTCACCAAGGTGGAAAAGTTCAGTCTCGGCCCGAGCGCAATTGATGATGGCATTGTGGCGTGAGAGAAAATCCCATCATAGAACAACGGCGTGGGAGCACGATAAAAGAACTATGAATTCAATCGTGTACAAAACGTCCTGTATGATCACACGGGCAGTACAAGCAGCGGTAGGGCGAATGGGTTGAGCACTCGCCGTTCGGAGCTACAATCCAGACAGAGACGTCGTCACTTTACGAAGCGAATGGCAAAACCTGGCATCTATAACTGAAATAGTGGCACCGGTATCGACTAAGGCGACTGTAGCGACATCTTCGATAAACACATCAATGACATTGGCAGGTAAAGGAGGAGGACTTCGGCATGTCGACACTTGCGCAGTTCTTGCCTCAGGAACTGCGTCGTCCAGTTTCCCTCTTCGTTAGAGACAGGTCGTCGACGCATAGGGGAAAGCGATCGACGACATGGGGAGGGTGACCGGAGGCGTTCGAAGCAAGGACGGCGATCAGTCTGGGAGCGAGCTGGTGATGGATCGAAGGGTTCGTAAGGCGCATTTGCATCAGGCGGCACATAGGGCGCTCGGCGATCATCATCGAACGCCTGCGACCGACGGAGGCAGAACCTTGCGACATGAACGGGATACCTACATGCGAAGCATATAGGGTGATTGTCCGGCGTAAGCCACGGGTTAGCGACGGCAGTGGTGGTCCAGGGGACGGGCGGTGCACAGGCTGCTGGAAGTGACGCACGGGCACACTGCGAGGGGCCATTGCAGCAACCGTAGCATAAGTGACTGGTGTAGTCACGACATCCTGCTGGTGAACAGCCGGCAGCGCTTCCGCGACCTCTTCATGGATCACGTTACGGATATGAGACGGCAAAGTGCTGGCAGACTCCTGAGTGACGGACACCAGAGATAGCTGTCGTGCGACTTATTCGCGGACGAAATCCTTGATTTGCGTTATCAGGGAGGCTTGTTCTGCGCCGGTGGTAAGGCTGCAGAGTGATGCCGCATTTGGTGTGGGATGTCGCCTTGTCAGAGCTCGCTGCTTATGCAATTCATGATAGCTCTGGCACAAGCTGATGACGTCGCCAACAGTGCGCGGGTCCTTGGCCAGAAGCATTTGGAACGCGTCATCGTCGATTCCCTTCATGAAGTGCTTGATATTTTCCGCTTCCGTCATGGCAGCGTTCACGCGCCTGCACAAATCGAG
Organism: Dermacentor variabilis; assembly: GCF_050947875.1. Classification (NCBI taxonomy): domain Eukaryota; kingdom Metazoa; phylum Arthropoda; class Arachnida; order Ixodida; family Ixodidae; genus Dermacentor; species Dermacentor variabilis. Next base: position 187,566,988 of record NC_134568.1, on the reverse strand, counting down.
AACGTCTTCTATATAGCTGGTGAATGTCTCACCCGTGTCCTGTGTGCGTGTATGCAAACGCTGCTCGGCTCGGAGTTTCCCGACGGCGGGTCGGTCAGATACTTCTGTAATCGACGTCTTGAGCGCCGACCACGTTCGGATATCCCTTTCATGATTTCTGAACCAGAGACTGGCCACGCCCACGAGGTAGAATGATATGTAAGCCAGCTTGTCCGAGTCATTCCATTTGTTGTGAACGCTCACCCGTTCGTAGGACGACAGCCACTCTTCAACGTCGTTGTCATTGGTTCTGCTGAAGATGGGAGGCTCCCGCTGGCGAACAGTGCCAGCGCAAGGGACTGGTGGCGATGGAAGAGTCTGCTGGTCGGCGTCCGGCATGGCAGAGGGTAGCGTCCAAGAACGGAGTTCCAGGATGGTAGAGTGGAATGTTACCCCGCACGGCTCCACCACTTATAAAGGAGGTTTATTGGGGTTCGTTGCGACCGCGGGTTCTACGATGCACCGAGCACAGTCCCCGAGCTCGAGCCTCTGCTGCGCACTTGATGCTGCTGATGCTGCTGACTGCGGGCACGTTCGTCATCTTCCTTACAATATATATACATGAATATAGAGTCAAATATCAGAAAGTTTTCATGCTTACAAATTCTCTGCAAGAAAACCAGCTGCTGCACTTGCTTGAGAGTCTACTCTTATTGTAAAACAAGAATGTTAGCTATCAGTAATTTTAGTACTTGGGAATCAAGATGTACAATATGGTCCACTCTAAATAAAGGGTGCACTATGTTAGTATGCCAGCATTTATTATAGCACAGTTCTTACATGAGGGCCTGGGAATTTTTTTTCAATAGAATCTTTGTTGCCTAGAATCAAGTGCTTTTTGTCACTTGAAGCTGAACTGATGAAGTTACGTAACTGAGACCACATGTATCAATTAGACCATACACTCTGTACTTGCTGGATCACCACAAAACTGCCGTCGTCTATGAAGGCACCACCTACGTAGGGTGAGAGGTCACAAATACAATCAGGCCTCGATGCAAACCAAAGAGTTATAGGTTGATTAGCATTAGGAACAAATGAAAAAACTACAAATGAAACGGTGCAAACAGACGTGCATCTTTCAAGGTTAGGGAAGCAGAAAGTAAAGTATCTTATGAGAAGAGACTGAGAAATGGCTCAGTCTCTTCTAAGAAGAAGAAGAAGAAGAAGAGATAAGAAGCCCCACCCATGTCACCTTGCACTGCCTCATTTGTGGTTTCATCATGGGACCCCAAAGCTAGTTGGCCTACTGCCCTCTGGTTAATCATCAACGCCGACAAGATTTCTGATTTTATAGCACAGAATTGCATTTGTTAACGTTACCGCTGGAACCATTACACTTTTCCAAATGCCTTGCACCACCTCATATTTATTGTAGCCACAAAGTCCTCTATGTTTCATTATTGCTGCATTCCGTTTCCCTTTCACTTTTAGATTATCTTGGTGGACACTTGAGTAGGTATTTCCTTTGCTTATGTGGAAACCCAGTTATTTATATTGCTTGACAATGGATATGACTTCTTGTTGAATGGATACCGCATCATTACTTGCCTCTTGATAAAAGATAATAATTACAGATTTCTCTGTGCTAAACTTAAGGCTTAGATTTGCTGCTGTGTTAGCATTGATATTGGCAAGTCTCTGTAAATCCTTTGCATTGTTTGCTAGTAGTACTATGTCGTCTACATACATCAGCCCAGGGACCTTGTGTTGCACATTTTGCCCATTACAGATGTAAGATAGATCAAAACCCAGTTCACTGTTTTCCAGTCGTTTTTCTATGCCCTTAACATTAAGTGTGAACAATAATGGAGACAGAGGACAGCCTTGCTTCAGTGCTTGGTGAAATTCTACTACTTCATTGCACCTCCGACCTTCCAATACAATGTCTACTTGGTTGTCCCTATATATTTCCCTCAACAGCTCCACGAAATCGTCGTCTTTGCCCTCATGTTTGAGAATATCCCATAGCGATTCCCTGTCTATGTTGTCACAAGCTCCCTTAATATTTAGAAATGCTATCCATAATGGTCTATTCTAACCTATTGAAATTTCTATGGATTGCGTTAGTACAAATGCAATAGAACCTCCTGCATATACTTAGGGAAAAAAGCGAAAAAAAAAAAAAACATACTAACTGAGAAAATGTGTGTTCGGAAGGCCCTAAAAAAATTGATAGACTAAACTGTAGTTGACATCTACGTAATGCGAAGCGTTGTGCAAATCGTTACAGCATGAGATGAGATGAGACGCCGATACGAGCCGACCTGTTGGGGCTCGAGCGACCCGAGACATCTTATTTTGACGGCTTTGGTACACTTACATTTGCACTCCTCGAATTTGGCGTGAGTCAGCAGCTTCTTCGAGTGGGGCAGGAAGTTTTTACGTGCCCACTCAGCGCGAATTGTTGTGGCACAAGACATGGACAGACAAGCATGTCAAGCTACTAGGGTTCAAACGACCCGAGATGCTTATTGAAATTTTGCTATTGCATAGTGTTATAAGACTGGGAGGGAAGTATAAATGTAATTGAGCTAATGGGCAACACCGAAATACAATGCCTACAATGCCACCAGAGCGATACATGACGCCCCTTTGCGCGGCCTGCAACAGGGAATGGCGGCATGTTTGCGTTACCGCCTATTAAAAATTAAAAGCGTGAAGTATGCTTTTAACGGCATTACAGCAACATGCACAGTGAAACAGATGAATGAAGATGCTTATCGCAATACTGTTGATGGCGATAACTGTGAATACGGTGTGCGACGACCCAGGAAGATATTTGCTGGTACTGGAAGAAGTAACTTGCTGTGCTCCAGCATTTTCACGTAAGAAGGACAGGTGAGTATTGCGAGAAAGCTGCTGTGGGCAGCTACTTTTCTTGATCGTGCGCACGTCGTGGCTTTTTTTGTTTACATGGGATCTAGCGGCCGGAAAACGTATCATACGATGGCAGTATGGCGATCTACTGAACGTTGGTGCTGAAAGATTGTGTTTTCCGGGAACGTATGAACTGTTAAAAACTAACCGTAACTCTATTGGGTCATTTTTTTGTGTTCTTGATTGCAAACGTTAGCACTGGGAAGCCATACATGACGGGATCATATCAACAAAGTTCTACTGTATATTATCCTCTAAGCGTTGGCCTAGTCTGAAACCATTCTGTAGTTCCCCCAGTATGAGTGCTGTTGTATGCATTCCCATGAAGATGAAGCTGGAAAAAATTGTTGCTTTTCCTCTTATGTAATAAAAACAAATGACAAAATGAGCTTACAAATATGCAGTTGTGGCCAATTGTATAGTATAGACCGTTTACAGGTTCGATTGCGGAGCACGAAAGAGATGGTGCTGCCATACAATGCCTTACGAGTGCAGCCAAGTGCCTGAATCGCCGTAAAAGCAGAATGAGCTTGTGCTAATTCTACTGAGTGGATATGATACCATGTTACACATATGAAATAAAGTGTGGCTTGGTAAACCTAAAAAGTATTCTCTGGCACTATGCGATATCAACATATCCTGCAGTACCATTAAGAAGAAATGCAAGTTCGCGTGCCATGCAGACAATGCTTTTTAGTAAATAAATGATTTTCTGTTATATACGAATGAGTATTTTTACAAATTAGGCTATTGAGTTTCTTTTTAAAGAAATGATGTTTAGCTTTAATACGAATGTGATATGAACAGCTATGAGTGTGACTGAGTGAGGAACACTTGAGTGTCCTTTTGCACACTTTTGATGTCACCACACTGTCGTGCTTCTTAAAGGGTACCAGGCCCCATTGCAAGTTTTAGTTATAGACTGAATGAACACCATATTAGTTTTATTTTACCGAAATAATTTTTAAAATCAGTTTATTATTCGAGGAGGTAGAATAAATTGAATGCCCCGTTACCATACCGCCAGGAGGCAAGCGCAACTGCCAACAGAGACACTCTCTCCCTCTGCCTCGAGTAGCATCCACAAACGACGTTCCTTCCCTGCATTCTCCCATATAATGGAGCTGAGGGATTGCATCGGCTTCATATGATGAACCCCACCTTCTCCTTTTCTTTTTTTCTTCCAGTTTTGTTGAGCGGCGCATTTCCAATGGCACCAATGCACGTTCTGCATTGGACGATTTACTGATTTACCCATGTAATGTGTCGTGGTGAGCGACGTTGATAGTACTGCAATTTACGTCACGGCATTTATGCATATTACCTTGAGTCTATGGCTGGAAGCAGCACTTCCTTGAAAAGGGAAGACGTGTGATATTTAGTTTGAAATTTCAACTGTTTTAGCAGCAATGTAATACTTTGGTGACATGATTGTTAGTAAATAAAGTATGCGCTGTGCTTGTCTGTTTAAAATGACCCAACCTGGTGAGGGGTCCTTGAATAAAAATTTCATGTTTGGTAATGCCGATTTTATTCACTGGAGGAGATAACCAGTCAGGCAGGGTTTTTACAGAACATTCGGCTCAAAATACGAGGACAATTCAAACATTTCAAGGCCAAATTTCAAGAAGGGGGAAATAAACCTTATTTGTTCACATACACTGGAAAATAGCGAAGTCTCATTCTTAGCTGCAGCTAAGCAGTTGCTGAGTATGACACATACTTTGAGCTCTTGAAGTGGGTTTTCAAACTTGACTTTCCCATTGTAATGGTGTCAGTCAGCTAGTAGTGTCCGGCTTCAGTCACATTCACATTAAAGCCAACTGGCAGAAACTTACTTCACGCCAGGCATTTCTAGAGCCTAGGGCTCTCATATTGAACCATGATGGCTGCAGTGTGAACCAACTAGCAAAACAACAAAAATAGAGGCACAGCTTGGTCGCTTGATCTGGCTTTGTCTAGCTCCACGATGGCAATGATAATTTAAATGAGCATGTTGTTGGCTGAGGACACGCCAAATTGCATCGCTTAGTGACATTCTGGAAAGGACAATATCTAGAATGTTTTCTCGATAAACAGTGTCCATGGCATAGCCCCGGACAAAGTTTGTTGCTTCGAATGTTGAAAAGTCACCCCCAACCGCAGTTTTCAAGAAATTCAAGGAGCACATTTATATGCAAAGTGTAAGGGCCTTTGAATCTCTTTTTTCAAATTTAAAAGTTTTCAAGGAGGTGTATGAATCCTTCAGTCAGGGCTCGTACGTATGCATAATCTCAGTGGATGGTGCATGCAGTTATGATGATAAAACAAGATCATCTCCTGCTTAAACACATTTTCCTATAGTGTGGCAAGTACAGGGATTACTTATAAGGATGTTGCTTCACTGCTAAGTTTCTTCCGGGCATGTAAAGCAAAACAAGGTGTCCTTAACCGACTGCAGTTTCACTGAAGCGCAAAACACTGAGGTACTGTGGGTGCAAAATTTAGGTGCTTTATCCTTTTTTATCCAAATGACTAACCCGGTGACAGATAAGCAAATATAATAGCGTAGCTAAGTATATGCATTCATGTATTCATGTATACTATATAGCTCTGACTTGTCACTGCTTAGGTGTGTCCAAAGGCTGTCATTCTCTTGCATGTTCAATAGAACCGATGGTTATGGGAGGCAGTAAAAACAGCAGATACATTTTTAATGGCCCTGGAAACAATGTTATAAACAAATTGCTGACACATAACGACTGTCACGACAGATTACATAGTATTAACGTGGTGAGCGCTATCTGCTGCCTTGTGTAAATTATTTCAAGCACTAACATACTGTTAGCACTTTCCTGCATTTATTAAGCATGTCATCCTTTACTGAGAAGGGAAGCCTGAAGGCCCTCAATGGTGGTGCAGTCATGTGTTCAAAAATGGCAGCTTCCTTGCAGTGGCACTGTCAAAGGCCTCTAGCATATCAGCATATTGTTAAAATAATTTAGATAGCATGTCTAAATCGTTAACTATACCAAAAATTTATTCCTGCACCATCTGCACTTTGAACCATATTATGTGAGCACAGAACACCTTAGCGTATTAACTCGATTCTAACGTGCCCTCGAAGAAAAGAAGAAAAAGGAAAGAAAAAAAAAAAACGCCCTTGATTGTAACGCGCATGCGTTTGCCGTGACCTGAAAAAAGAAAAGTATTTTACAGTACCACGCACCTCATTCTTTCATACAGAAATACAACTTTCTCTCATTTGGAAAAAACAAAGATTTACTCCCAATGCACTAAAGTTGCGATAAATAAAAACAGTCGCAGTTTTGCACGAAAGGCAAAGCATCAATTATGATAGCAAATTAGTAGACAACTATACGAAAAGTAAGGATAGTAGTTTTATCGGCCGTATAAACTGCAACTGTTCATGTAACAGTTGCAGATCAAATCAAGGAACACGAAAGTTTACTCTTGAAGGTATCTATCTGGGGAATGTTGTTTTTTTTGTGCTCTGTATATCGGGCCCCTGGGGCTGATGACTCTTTTATGCATCAGTTGTATGATCATCTTCTGAAACTAAAGGGAAAAAAATAATAGCAGGTGACTTTAATCTACCGTGTCTAAACTGGAATCGTTTAAACTATGGTTCATCGGTTTCTGGTGACTTGGCGATAGATGTTATGTTCAGCCTGGGCCTCCAGCAGGCTGTTTATAGTGACACCCGTGGGAATAATATTCTCGATCTTCTATTCCTGAGCGAAGTATTTTCTGATGGTACAACAACGGTCGAGCCTGGTATATCAGATCACAAGCTGATATCTTTTTGCTGGAAAGTTCCTGCGCAGAAGCACCAAGATCATAGAACAGTTAAAACAATTAGAGATTTCGCTAAGGCAGATGATGTTGCGATTATAGATTATTTAGATACACAACTTGGTATAATCGAAAATAATGTTGAACTTTCATGGCAACGTTTTGAGGAGACTGTAAAGTACTGTACGGAGCACTTTGTCCCTTTAAAAGTAGTTAAAAAACAGCGCCTAAATCCTTGGATAAATCGAGATATTATTCAGACCGAGCGTAAATAAAAAGGCTGAGAAAGAGGAACAAAGCTACAACCCCGCAGATTACGCAGCTGAAACAAGACTTACTACGAAAGGTAAATTCGGCTAGAGATGAGTTCTACAGCTTGAATCTTGAAGAATTTATTTCTAGCGATCCTAAAAAGTTTTGGCTGCATCTAAGCCAGAGAAAACAACAGATACAAAGCATTAACGTCAACGGAATTGAAATAGAGGATGCGCACTGCATTGCTGAATACTTCAATGTATATTTTCAAAGTGTGTTTACAGAACGTGATCAGTGTGAACTTTCCAATGCAAGTAGCCCATCGGTATATAATATTTTAATCAGTCGCGAAGGTGTCCTGGCATTGCTTCTAAATATAAATATTAAGAAGTCAGCTGGGCCTGATAACATTCCTAATGCTTTCTTGAGGCGATATTCTGCGCAATTATCTCAATTCATTTCTAATCTTTTCCGATTATCCTTAAAATTAGGAGCAATACCATCAGTCTGGAGTAAAGCATGTGTTGTGCCGGTACACAAGAAGGGAGACCGCCAATCTGTTTCAAATTACCGTCCTATATCTATTACTAGCTCGTGTTGTAAGCTATTGGAACATATTGTCGCTGGTTTTATACAAGAGTTTATGAAAGATCATAGCATACTATCACCTTTTCAGCATGGTTTCAGGAAAGGACTCTCCACTGTAACTCAACTCGTAACAACCGTACATGAGCTATCCCGCATACTTGATTTATCTGGACAAATAGATGTGCTCTTTCTGGACTTCAGCAAAGCTTTTGATAAAGTTCCCCATGCAAAGCTATTACATAAATTAGATAAAATTGGACTCCCATTTGGTATCATACAGTGGATATGTGCTTATCTCAAAAACAGAGAACAGTTTGTTGATATTAGGAATTGTACTTCCAGTGCACGTCAGGTCACCTCAGGAGTCCCTCAGGGCAGTGTACTAGGACCATTGTTATTTTTAATCTATATTAATGACTTGATTGATGTTATTCCTGGTAATGTGTCCATACGGTTATACGCGGATGATTGTGTTATCTCCAAGGAAATTGTGTCCTATGATGATCATTTTGTGCTGCAAAGATGCCTTGCAGAAATCACCGACTGGTGTTCCAACTGGGGAATGGAGGTCAATGCGGAAAAAACTGTACTTTTACGCATAACAAGAAAAAAATCTGCTAGCATTTTTCCATACCAACTTGGAAATAGAACTGTCCTCGAAGTCGACAAATACAAATACCTTGGCGTTACCCTCAACAATAAGCTTACATGGTCAACTCATATCTCGGATGTTTGCTCAGCTGTGCTAAAAAAATTGTGGTTCATAAAAAGAAAGCTTAAAAACGCGCCTGTAAGGACTAAAATGTTAGCCTACAATGCAGTAGTGAGATCAAAGTTAGAATATGCTTCCGAACTCTGGGACCCGCATACCATGAAAGACACAAAAGAACTTGAGCGAGTACAGAGAAAAGCAGTGAGATTTATTTACGGGAAATATGCCAGGAAGGATTCGCTGTCCTCAATAGTGTTACAACATAGAATACAGAGACTCGAAATACGCAGAAAAATTAATCGTCTTGTACTGCTACATAACACTCTTTCTAGAAAAAATAATATGACGCTACCAGCTTCCATATGTCGGCCTTCTACGAGGAGAACACGACACAGTCATGAGTATTCGCTTGCACCGATCTTCGCGAAAACAAATGCTTACAAGTACAGTGTTTTCCCTCGAACGGTGAACGATTGGAATTTACTTCCCATTAGTGTATTTCAGTCTAAAGATTTCATGGCTGCATTGCAAAATCATTTTTGTGCAAGTTGACGTTATCATTTGTGCTTCTTTAGTGCATTATGTTCATTTCATGTTGCATTGTATACGCTTTTCTGTGTTTTCTTGTTTGTAATATGCCCCTCCTGCTTGGGCCAAAGTATTGGCCTGCAGTATTATTAAATAAATAAATAAATAAAATCAACAAGCATCGTGTCATGCGCACACAAGCATGAACACGTATAACTTAATGACCGCAGAAACTCTTTAAACGCTGGAGTGAGGTAGAAGGAGCGAGGGAACTGACCGTTGTGCGGCCTCTTGCTTTGACACGAACTAAGCGACGAGAACACAGCGCGGTGTGCCTAGATGCGTAGACTAGTTCTTGCCTCCATCACAAATCGCTTTCAAGATAAGGGCCGTGCGGCTGCGCTGTACGTAGCAGACGCTGATGTAGAACGCCTCTCCTATTTTCACCAGTCCCGCACGCAACATTCGGGAACTCCGAACGCCTGTGACGCGGCCCAATTTCCGTCAGACCTCCACACACATGATCGCTTTCCTTTTAATTGCGGCATCATGATGGACTCTGCATGTCTTTGCAGTCAGCACTTCCATGCTCATAGAGCAAATGCAGAAAATGGGTAGAAAGACGGTGCACCAACCTAAGCCAAAGGAAGCATTGCCTAAGCACATGTACTACAACGCATGGAGAAAGCTACGGCAGCTAGGCTCGAAGCGCGAACGAGGCGGCCATGTTGAAATGCCGATGGCGATATGGTAACGCAGATTTAGGGTTGTACTCGATTCTAACATGCATGCAATTTTTGGACCTGTTTTATAGGAAAAAAAAGTGCACATTAGATTCGAGTAAATACGGTAATTGCAGCCTAAATGCCAAAACTAAACTCACCTTGAACTTGTTGGTCATCATCGGAGCCTTCTTCATCATCTATGCTGATTTCATCAGGGTTTGTAGTGCGGCTCCGCTCTGCTAGACTCTGCTCATCCTCTGTGGTCCCACCCCTTAAGAAACAAACAATTACTTTGATGTATACAAGACAGTTTTGCTCATTTTTGAAACATTAAAGACTTTCGGAGCATCTTATTTAATATGCACCAACTAAATCGAAGTACACTGTTCCTGTGTCAGACCGGAAGCTGATACTCTCAAATAAATGTGCTACATAGGTGACAGAGGGCTTGGTGAAGAAAAAGTTAGGCATCTAGACAGATATAATGAAAATGTTAAAGTCTATGACTATTCAAAGCTGTGTTCTTAAGCACCTCATGCACCCAGTATTGTCCTTGCGTTTTTTGTGCGCTAGTCGGCTAACATTTAATACCAACAAGACACCTTTTCAAGTAGCTATACTGGAGCTGTGACAACTTGAAGATCCTTACCTGACAAAAAGGATGTCCTTGCCAGGCATCCTTGGAGTGTCTTTCCTTGCCTCATCAGCCAACAACTTAGCAGCTGCTTCCAACTGCTGCATCGAGTCTTTTGGAGCCTCTGCGAGAGTTTTGTCAACAAATAAATTTTTTATCCTTACTCACCTTCACATAAAGTGCACATTTAGAAGCCTGCAGAGTGTTGTCTGGTCCAAACAAATTGGCAAGTGCTTCTGCTTTTTGTTGTTGTTTTGTCTCAATGCCACAACGTTTGACAATGGAGGACGTTGTAGCGAAGGGCTATGGACCAATTGTGACCACCCTGATTGTTGAAACCCCAGTACACAGTGTTTTTAATCAATCTCAAATGCAGTGGAATCACTAAGGGGGGAGCAAGGGGTGGGGTGGAGGGAGACTGCCCCTAGGTGCAGCACTCGGAAGAGTGCAGCTGGCAGTGAAAAGGGCAGTGAAAAGGAAAAGTGAAAATGGACAGTGGACTGACAAATAATTATTTGTGAAAGAAGTGAAAAGGTGCCGGGAACCTTTCGCTGAGTGGAACAGTGGCCCTATGCATCGACTATACAGAAAACAAAAATAGAATGGAAATTTGTAGAAGGGTGCCCGTAGCAAAGCTGAATGACTTAGGGCGCTTTAGAACATGGAGTTAAAATGGATTATACATTAGAGACGTTGCCCTGGAGACATACATAAAATGTTTTGTAGATACAGCCAGGTAGCACTTGGAACTGCTATAGATATACTTTCCCACCGTAGCCGACTGCACTAGCAGATAATGCGAGATTAGCACAAATTTGTGCTTAATTTTCTGACGAAAGCTCCTTCGAATACCACACATTCTATTGAGACTGCAGTGCTGTCTTCGAGTCGAGAAAATGAACCAACTGTGTACCAGTTCATCATTAATAAAGCGTAATGCGACGCGAAGTGCTGCAAGTTCTGCTGGCACCGACTTCGTCAAGTGAGATGTTTTGAACTTGATAGTGGTGGCTTTTGCTAGAGTGACAACAGCTGCGGTAGCACTGTTCGGCAGGATGGAGCCGTCGGTGTATATGTGTGTGTAATTCTGGTACTTCTTATATATTAGGAGTAACGTAAGCTGTTTAAGAGCCAGAGATGGTATATCTGTGTTTTTCCAGACTTAGGACACGAAGTCATTTTTCAGTGGCTACCAAGTCACTGTGGTATTACTGGCAAAGAACGTGCCGATCAAGCTGCTCGTTTAGCACACGTACAAGACAACCGCCTATTAATCCCGCTGTCTAGGAGAGATGCTGCAAGGATGCTCTGCATACTTGCACGCCAATGCACTACATTCGCTTGCATCGATTCAACCCTGGATCCAACCTAAAGCCTTCTACTTTCACCAAGACTTCCTCATAAGAGATGCGACCCTTTTGTGTAGGCCATGGCTGGACATCACATTTATAATGCCTACGTGTTATGTATAGGAATGGTTGACATTGCAGCCTGTGGCTACTGTGGCGAAGAGGAAACAATACATCATGTTCTGTGCCAGTGCCTGTAGTACAGCATGCCAAGGCAATCGCTTTTGGTCGCACTCAACCAGTAGGATAACCAGCCTCTGTCGGAAGCAAGAATTTTACAACATCAATGTGACTCAACATGGCATCAGAAGGCCTGTGTTAACACCTCTTACTGGAATGCCCTTCCTGTTAATATTTGTTTCCTCATTATTTCTATCTGTCTTTCCTTTCTTTCTAACCCCTATTTCTCTCACCCCAAAGCAGGGTAGCAAAGCGGAAACTCACTCCCTGCCTTTCCTCTTTCTCTGTCTCTCTACAGAGACTGCATTCTTTTTTGCCTAGTTGCCTGCTCTTTCTGGCTCGTCAACATTTTTCTGTCCTTTCAAGTTTCCTCCTTCCAAGGTACTTCTTTCAACTTCACTAAAAGAATGCGGATAATCTCTTGTATATACCTAAGCGGCTACGTATGCAATGTGCACCCTACGCGGTTTTGCATACACTGTGCATACACATATTGCTACAGGTCTTTCAACATACTCAAAGTTTGAGTGTCTGAGATGAATCAGAAGTGTCTCTTGCAGAGACAGAATGTCAAGAGGCAGGCATCCAGCTTCTGCTACTGTTCTTAAGTGGGACAACTCCTTCGTACGGCCAAGACATACTCGAAGACAGTTGTTTCGCACTGTCTCAAGTTTTCTCTTGTGTGTGGGAGACAATGTGTACAAGAATATTTCTAGAACCAGAGCTACATAGAGCTTGGGCATGCTGTTGGAAGAATATTTATCTTGATTCCTGTTCAGGTTTCGTCAATTATGCCATATATCCCTAGAATCGGTAAAAAAAAGCTTCAAGCAGCAACCCATCAAACTGCTCTGAAATATATGCACAAAGAATACGCAGCTGTGACACATATTTTCACAGATGGCTTTACAACTCAAGTCACTCATTGTGCGAACTTTTTATGCCCTCTACAGGACAGTGATTTTCGTTTCATCTTGAGCGAGCAACATCAACTATGTCAGCTGAGCTATACGGCATTAAGGAAGCCCTTATGCATGTACTACAGTAAAACCTCGTTAATTTGAAATACCGGATAATTTGAAGGTTTTCTGCAGTTCCGTATTTTCCAATGTAAATTTGACCGGACAATTCGAACCGGCGGCCTAGGCCAACCTGGTTAATTCGAAGATTTGGGGTGCTATGTGGCAATTCCCAATCCCCATTTCACCGCAAACCCGATGAAACGACGGCCATTCAGAGCCACGAGACGACGCCACGCAGCAATCGCGATTATTTGTAGACGAAGCGCCCGACCCGTAGTACTGCCAGCACAAAAATCAGTCCATGGTACAGCCCGCATACCGCCAAAACGCATGCCTGCAGTGGAGAAGACATGCTTCACTGCACTTATAATTGCTACAGCAGAAGTTCTGCTTGATCCAAGAAGCGGGTAAGTACACGTGTTCCAAGACCTGGTTGGCTGAAAGGCACAGCGTGCCCCTCTCGACGTTGTCCACAATATTGAAGAACAAGTCGAAGCTACTGGAGGCCTACAGCAAGACATATTCTTCGAAGCGGTCACGAGTACGGGCTCCCACGTACCAAGACGTGGAATCAGCTTTACTTGGCTGGCTGCAGAAAGCAAACGCAGCCCACCTTCCTGTCAAAGGAACGATACTGCGGGAGAAGGCCAACGACTTGGCACTACAACTTGGGCATGAAGAGTTCAAGTGTGGCAATGGATGGTTCAGCCGTCTTAAAGAGCGCAATGATTTGACCTTCGTAGCCGTCTGTGGCAAGAGCGACAGCGCAAACGAGAGCGCCGTCGACGACTGGAAGAAACACAGGTTGGCTCCGCTGCTTAGCGAGTACAGTGCAGATGATGTGTACAACCTTGACAAGGCAGCCCTTTTTTTCAATATGGTGCCCACAAAAATGTTCGCAGCAAAGGACACCGCGGAAAAGGTTTGAAAGCAGGGCAAGGAAAGAATTACCGTAATGTTGGGCGCGAACATGTGCGGTAAACACAAGCTGCCGCTACTCGTAGTTGGAAAGAGTGGGAAGCCTCGCTGCTTTAAAAATGCACAGCTGCTGCCAAGGGATGAGCTTATCTACCGGCACAACAAGAAAGCCTGGGTCACAGGCGCAATATTTGAAGATCACTTTCGGCAGCTTGACCGCAAGTTCCTGGCTACAGGCAGGTATGTATGCTTCGTTGTTGATAATTGCCCGGCGCATGGTGACATCCCACACCCGATCACTCACCATCCCAACTGCCGCTGCGCACTTCTCTCCATGAGAGATGAATGCCAGCCTCGTGCGAAATCTCTCCCGTCATCCTTCCACCTCTCCGAACACGAATGGGCTGCGCCCATAGCTCTGTGCTGCGCCACCCTTCGAAACACGAATGGACCCCGCCAAGTGCACTGACAATGCTGCCGGCGCTGCTCCCAGATTGCTTGCTCGCCCTCACAGTTGCGTTCTTTATTCTACGGCCCTCATTCGGTGCAATTCTGCTAACAGATTAAGTCGCTCATGCTTGTATTTGTTCGCTGCGTCGAAGTTGTTCCTGGCCACATTGTTTCTCAGCCTCATTTGACTCTCCACCGAAACGGAAGAGGTCTGATCTGCCAGTTGATCATCAGCAATGCACAATGTTGCCAGTGAAAAGAAAGCGCACTGCTATAGATTTGGAAATGAAATGCTTCTGACTGACGAGACGATTGTCACGAATGTGCTGCATCAGATAGCGACAGAGACAGCCACAACGGCTGCGCTGACGCGGTAGGGCAGGCTGCCTCAACATTGTCCCCGCAGGAGGTCCTGTAGATACTTCAGTCCCTCATGGGCTTGTTTTTGCGAGGGACCTCCCGCTTCACTATGTAGAGCACTTGGATGCCTTGGAGAACGATATCGGCAAGCTTCATGTAAAGCAAGCAAGGCTGACGGACATGCGGTTTTCTCGTGTAAGCCAATGAGATTAAAAATTAAATTATGGGGTTTTACGTGCCAAAACCACTTTCTGATTATTAGGCACGCTGTAGTGGAGGACTCCGGAAATTTAGACCACCAGGGGTTCTTTAACGTGCACCTAAATCTAAGTACGCGGGTGTTTTCACATTTTGCCCCCACCGAAATGCGGCCACCATGGCCGGGATTCGTTCCCGCGACCTCGTGCTCAGCAGCCTAACACCACAGCCACTGAGCAACCACTGCGGGTGCAAGCCAGTGGGAAGTACGTGGTGAGATGCTTGTGGTGATCACGTCCTAGCATTTCTCAAGCTGAGATGCTGCTATGGCAACCTTCCCACATTTCTTAAAAGGGGCCTTTTGGGGCCACCAAAGCAATGCCTCGGCGGAGGTCGTATGTCACTTGCCACCCATGACCCCTTTCGCAGTTGTTATAGCAGTGCCATTTTTCGATGCCAGCAGCCGTGGCTTGTTAACAACGCAATCAGAGAGTGCAGGAAGCAGAGTTAAACAGTTAAAAGAGTCAACACAATCAGAAGCCAGATGGAGAAAGGTGGTGGGGAGGAGAACTGGCCTCCCAGCCATTACAGTTTTCTTGGAACAGCTACGCCATCCCCTATTTTGATTTTTTTTTTTTCATGCAACCCGGTTATAACAATTATCGGTTTCAACAATGGAATTTTCGTGGGACTTGAATGTTGTTATAAGTGGGCTCGACTGTATTAGAAAAATATTTGAAAAATATTCGCATTTACGAATAGTGACTATTTCATTCAAAGACCAAATCGGATAGAACACAAGTATTCGATTCATTATTAGAAAGTTTCGAATAATTGCACAGCCCTAAACGTAACACACACTCTAAAGATAATTACTTCAACATTCATGCTCCCCTTCCACTACTTGAAAACAGATAAGCTCTTAAAGTGCAGCAAGAACTACAATGACAGTTTTGTTCAGAGACAGTCAAAGAAAACATGTTTCACTTTCAGCACCCTTGTTTTATCCGAGGAAACAGCAAACATGAACCATGTAAAAACAGAGCCTTTAAGAAAAACACAAGGGCACAAAAACAATAACTTATCCGCTTTTACTTTCAATTTTATGGAAAGTCTTCAAGAGGTTACAAGAGTTCTGGGGTCATACGCTATAAGTGGTTCACTTGTTGCTTGTTTGCTTGCTCAGACACAATTACACGGCTCCTGGATTGCTTGTGCAGGATTTGCCTGGCTGCTGTCACATGTGTGCAAGCCAAGCCAACCGTTTCTGAAGCAATTGCTTGCAGTATATGGCCTTTACGCAGGCACTACCTGTCGTTTTGTTACTTAAGTATACAACAAACGTACCTTGTTACTTGAGGGGAAAATAAACAAATTCTATTAACTTAAAAAATCTTATTTGCCTTCACAATGTTATGGATTTTTTTGAAAAGCTGCGTCACAGATGTACAATATCTTGGAAAAATTCACACTGTGAAAACTTGGTCCCAATAAAGCATATTTCCCAACACTTTACTGTGTTGGTCAACACCTATATGACCAAACATTTTGTCAAACTGTACAAAGAGCAACAAAAATGCTGCCTTGGACCGACAGCTTTCAGCAATGAAAATTATTGTTTTATCAGAGTACCATGTGTAGCACTCTTTACATTTTTCTGCCATGCACACCTCATGGTATGTGGCTTCAGTATATCTTCCCTGTAGTTTCCATTTCACTGTTTAACTTGCAGTTCACAGCTGCTAAGGAATATCTACCACATCTTACATCATTTTTCCATGTGACACTAACACCAGAAACAAGATCTCAATTCAGCATCCACAAGATCTGGCACAGTCTCAAAGTTTTTGTCAAGTAACACAATACTGCAAAAAAAGTGCGTCCCACTTCTCACCTCGGCAAAGCTACCTGTGTCATGCCTGCTCAACGTATTACCCCCTCACACCCCCACTATCAGCAACAACCACTCCATTTCCTGTCATGACATGCGTATCACCAGCTATGCAACTAGACTTAGACTTAAAGTCACGACTCGGGCATAACTAAGAACACATTTATTGATACACAATTTATTACGAAAACAGGATAAGACAAAGTGAAAGTGTCAAACCACAATATGCTAAATATGCTAGTATTAGATGGGGTGTGCTCCATGTAATGCTAGCATATTTCGGTCAGATTCTCACAATTTAACAAGCAAGAGAGTATAACTAGCAAAACAGCAGCAACATTCTGCTGTGAAGAAAGTGAAGACATAATGTAAAAAGACAAAAGCATCAAATGCAAATAGGACTCTAACGTCACTCACCTTCAGTGCCTGCTGCAGCTGCTGCTTCCCTGGCAGTTGCACTCAGCATTTGAGCTGTCATAAAGTTGACCTGGGTGTTATACATGGCCTGTACACTGCGCTTAATGCGCAGCATCTCCCTCATGGTGTCCTCATTTCCATGATGCACCTCAAACTCCTTCCATGTGTTCCAGAAGTCAGCTGTTGTCTGTGTGCCAAAAATGCACTGAAGCTGTGTTACATGCCCACTACAAAAGCCAGCATTCAGCAAACATTCAATCAGGAAGCATGTTAGATGAATTAAAGAATATCTTATTCACAAAACATTCATGAAAAAAAAAATGTAAAGCTGCCTTACTGCAGGACTGCACTTGATGAAATGAATAGTTAACCTACTTCTATAACAGGCATATGAGGACCAAGGAATTTCTTCAAACGGTTACTAAAGGCAAACACAAAATCGAGTTAGACCAGGAAATTACATATTTATTTCATGGTGGCAAATCTATTCTTTTTGTGGCAATGTATGATTTATTAGTACAGAAAATTAAGTCCAAACTTTCTGAATATCACAATAATGCCACTAACATCACTGTGATGCAAGAAATCTTGCAATATTTTCGTGAATTGAGATCCTATTTTGTGAAGAAAAAGTTTACTGCCAGAATGACATGTTTCTTCTCAAATGTAATTCCTTTTCAATAATTAGTCAAACTATGAGCGACATAAGTGACGGTGCCTGTGTTTTCCTCACTCTGTTCTTGCTGGGTGTTTTCAATCTGACTGCACTTTCTGAACCAGAGTGGAGCATTTTCATCCTCAATTCAACATCATGCAGGGGCCAGTTTTGCAGAAGTTCTTATCTCTAACGCACCCACTATTTCAGAAAGTGAAGGCCATGCAGTTGTCATGCAAGCCATTTGTAGCTGATGACATTGCATAGTGCTCATTGATTAGTGGTGTAGGAACAGAATTACATCTCTTTTGTGATTAAAAGGTCAGTCCAGCTGGTATAAGGAGATAAGTTAAAGTTAGTAGCCTGGAGTGTGCTAGGAGTTAGTAGTGTGCTAAATTTTATTTATTCGGATGCATTTCTTGTGTGACATATTATTCCCCAACGAACACATAACATGCACTGCCATCACATCATTTCCCCTGTGTAGTACAGTGCTAATTACAGTGATTGCAAAATGGAAATAGGCTACGTATCCCTTTATCAGACTTAACCACTCACAGCAAAGGCTAAAGGCTCAAAGGCTAAAGCTCATTCATTTCTGCATCATTTTCCCTGATCTTTGTGAGCCAATAAGTAGACAGGGGTTTTGTCCAGGATTGCTTGTGCAATGCTCAAGGTTGTGCAAGCGCAAACAACACTCATGCAATGTGAACTCATACATGCCACATGGCACTGTCTAGAACTGTTGCAGAAAGTCAGTCCAATTGAATAGACCTGCCAAGTGCATGCTGCATTTTTTTTTCTACCCTTACTGCACAGAGGGCTGTCACCTTCACCAAGAAAAAAAAAAAAAAACACTAGGGACTCTGGGAGTACTATGGGGGCAAAAGAATGAACAATGTGCATCCAGTTCACTCATGTGGTCCAAACTGCTCGTACTAGGTGACATAAGCGCCAACAGAGGGTGGCAGCCAAGAAGACATCAGAGAGAAGCATAAGTTGCGCTTGGACTCATAGAAGAAAGGTTCGAAGAAAAAATAAAATTGAAATGTTAGATTGCTCACTTTCACAATATAGGATAAAACGTCAGTTGCACGACCATGAACGGCTTACAGGAATTCGGAACGAATTTGCTTGCAACCATTCAGCTGTTTGTTATGTATTAACGCCCAACAGTGTGCTTGCAATACATGTGCCAATTTAGGGAGAATCGAAAAACTGGGAAATGGCGTGCAGATGCAGAGGTTGAACTAGCAGATGGCATTGTGAGCGCAAAACTAACTGTGCCATCAGGAAACCAACCTGGTGACAACCCTAACTGTTCCTCTTCTCTTTTCTGGGCTCACATGGTATGCATATAAGCTGAGACTGTCTGCCTTATGGAAATTTGACCAGCAAAATAAGCAACTAAAAACAGCACTAGGGTAGAGCAGCCTGCAGAGATGTAAGCAGTTGTAAAAAACATTTCAAAAATTTCGAAGAAAAAAAGTTCTTTTTCCGTTTTTTCCCAACCAGGATACAATAGAAAAAGAAAAAAGAAAAAAAAAAGACAGAGCTTCCTCACAGAATTCCGCCACTCCTTTCGATTTACCTAAAGGTCTGGTTAAAACAAAAAAAAGGGGGGGTGGGGGAGTTTGGGAGTCTGTGAAGAACCTGGATCCATCCACGTGGTGGCAAGAACTTTGCTTTAACCAACCCTAGAGCCCCGTTGCCTACTGCGTACTGCAGACTCCCCCTTCTGCGCATCTAAAAGAAACTGGTCCGAGTTTGGAAATGTGCACATTAAGCTACTGAACAGGCTCGCAGGGGATCATGTGCAATAACTTGTGTACGCGCACTCGAACCTTGATGTCCGGAAGGCTTCGTCTGCTGCACAGTGAAGCGTTGATGTGCCAAGCGGAAATGAATTTGACCCAGATTGATACAAATGTCAGTCTTGACACTTTGACGCGAAATCAATGCATTGACATGAAATCATGCCTAGATTTTGAACCTGGAAGCTCTGCTGGGACTTTTGTGATATAATCATGTAAGAATTGTATTCTTTTCAGTGTTAGATAAATAAATGTGTTGGGTTTTCATGGCGCTGTCCACAATCACTTTTTTTCAATATTTCATATTTTTCGAAAAAAAAAAAGAATACATGAAAGAAACCAGCGTTTTTTTTTATGCCCCTCAAAATTTCATGAAATTTTACATTTCTAAGCACAGGCAGCATTAATTAATTGATAGTGATTCATTCTCATGCATAGTATGTATTTAGTAGTATTTATGTAGTATGTATTTTGTTGTATATTATAGTTTTTTTACAGTGATTTTGATGATAGTGCCGCTTGCTCGGTTCCCTCCCGAGCGTTGTTTCCTTTTCTATTCTTTGTCTATCTTTTCTTCCTCTTTTCCCTCCTTTGCGTGATGAAGAGTTCCTCACACTTTGTTTGCCCCCACCTTATGTAATGCCTCCGGGCTTTAAGGCTTCAATAAATGAAATGAAACTTCACTGCACTGCTGATACTCAGCGCATAACTTAACATTTAGTGGCATGACTTCTTTTTGGCAAACAATTTAAGATTAAAAAAAATTAAATTATGGAGTTTTATGCACCAAAACCATGATCTGATTATGAGGCATGCCATAGTGGGGGACTCCGGAAATTTGGACCACCTGGGGTTCTTTAACGTGCACCTAAATCTAAGTACACAGGTGTTTTCATATCTTGCCCCCATCGAAATGCAGCTGCCGTGGCCAAGATTCAATCCCGCGACCTTGTGCACAGCAGCCCAACACCATAGCCACTAGGCAACCACAATGGCTCAACAGGTGTATAAACTTGCTATACAGGTTGTTCTTGGGGCAAAGTAGAAGAGCATGAAGCAAGGGAACAGGAAAAAGGAAAAACAGAAATGTACCAACTACCAAATGTTTAATAGCAGACTGAGATAGAAAACCAAGAAGATTTCCATGCACGCACAGTGCAGACAATGCATGACGCAGAAACACAGTTTCACAAAAGCTGCCTTTTGAGAACATACATTTCCAAAGAAAACGCTACGGATGTGTCAGTAACACAAGCTGACACTTTCTTGCTGATATGAAATGCTTCCAATAATTCTCTCACAGGTTGATCCCTGCTCTTGCCTACAATCTTTACTAGCTTAGAGCCAAGCATGCATACACAGGTTTTGTAATGGGCAAGATGTGCACCACCAGCATTAACAATTCTGTTAGCATGCTCTCTTAGTTGGTCATTAATGCAACATCCTGTACGACTTTCACAGCTCATGGGGATTTCATATACTATACCCTCTGCACAATAGCTGAAAAGTTTTGCATGCCTCCTCTGGCACCCTCGCTGCTGAGCATGAATGGTTCGCTTACATAACTCAGGCTACACATGCATTCGAAATGATGCAATGAGCCCCAGCATGGAGGGAGCCAGCGTTCAGATGCAATAAAACGAAATACTAGTAATCTGGGAGCTGATATTTTCCTTTCCATGCACAAACAATACTTCGGACACCCACATCCTGTGTACACTCAGGAGAGACTCCATTCAAGAAAAGAGCGGTGTGTTGAGAGATTCATGCACAGGCATTTTCTTGTCCATTTCTATTTTGGGCAATATAGCTAGCTAAGCCAACGTGATGAAGCCAGGCCAAGTTGAAAGCACTGAGCGGCTCCAGTTGCAGCTACCATAATAGATATAATCAGCACTGTCATCATGACTGGTCAACACAGGAAGTACTAAGGGACTTTTTCAAAAAACATACACTTAAAACCCAAAATGAGAAAAAGGGAACCTGAACTCACTTTTGGGAACCAAATAAATGAAGTATAAAATTATCTTTGTGTCCCTTCAAGAAAAATTATTGGATTTGAAAAACACAGTACAAATGCAACGCATGATACATGATACCATATGTAGTCACTATGGGACTATCAATGCAAAGGATTGCTAAAGCAGTTGTGCTGGGTGCAGTAAAAAATTTCATGAACATGAAAATAAGTGTAATTCTCAGCACTGTGGACTTGGGCCTAAAAGGTAGATTTTATTGAGCTAGGTTTTAGGCTTCCACAAATGGCCATGCCCTTTCCTTCCAGTTTTGCATGCCATGAAAGCACATTCTCAAGTGGTATGTAGAATATCTCTGAAGGTGCAACAGTCATGTACAGGATATCGTTTTCTCTTCTGTCTTTCTCTTTTACCGATTCCACGCAAAGTACTTATTAACTCTTTCCGTACCATGCTCACTAGGCATAGTTAGCCCACTAA
The DNA here is from genome assembly GCF_050947875.1 of Dermacentor variabilis. Taxonomy (NCBI): domain Eukaryota; kingdom Metazoa; phylum Arthropoda; class Arachnida; order Ixodida; family Ixodidae; genus Dermacentor; species Dermacentor variabilis. Next base: position 187,545,122 of record NC_134568.1, on the reverse strand, counting down.
AGATAGTTTGAAATATCGCTTTCAAGACCTCCCGCGCTGCTCACGGACACACTGCGCTATTGGACGTGAAGGAGAACTATATTTTTTTGTTATCTAAGCAGTTTGCTTTTTTCCGCCCAGGCGGTGATTTTGGAACGAGCTTTGAGGTTTTGCGATCGTCAAAGCAGAAAGCAAAAATGGCCACCTGCTACTGATTGTTTGAAACGCCAATTTAGATACCTTACGTGCCACTCATGGACACACTGCACCATTGAACATGAAGGACAAGAACTATATATATTTTTTCTAAGCAGTTAGATTTTTTCAGGCCAGGCGGTAATTTTTTAATGCACTTCGAAGTTTTGCGATCGTCAAAGTAGAAAGCAAAAATGGCCGCCTCCAGGAGTGGTGTGCGCGTTTCGAAATATTGCAGATGTCGTGATTTGGCTATCTGTGACTGATTTTATCAATGGATAGAGCAGGAGCGAGTCTCAGGATGCTTCCTATTCGTCGGACTTTGACTCCAAGAGCAAAGACGACGCAAACCAGCTCGGAATAACCGTGGCCGCAGCCCGGCACGCGTAACTGTAGTGCTTGCAGTTAAATTTATGTAGTGGAATACCTGTTCAATAAAAAATTTAATTTTTTTTGGAGATAGTGCCTATTAGATGGTAATACATTTTGTATATCTCATAATTTTTGTTACATATTTTTCTTTAGAAGATACAACCATGTCTTTAGAAAGGTTGTTCAATTTTATCCCACAATCTTGATTCTGGCAATTTATGTCTTTTTTATGACATACATGTCGTTAATAAAACTTTTATGCATGAAAAGTGCATTCATTCTGGTTTTTATTTCTGTATTACATAAAATATTGAGTGCAGTAGTTTCTTGAGAAAAAGAAACTGGTGTAACCTACAAAAAACACCTATTTCCCCCATAGTACGGAAAGAGTTAAGGTTTGGTGCCTCGTGCCATGGTAAAGATTATGACCACCACACAGTGTGTTTCTACTAGCAAGCTTGTGTCTATTGCACTTTTGTAGTAACTGTGTTGTGATAATGTATATTTAGCTCAGTGCTATAGCTCCAACATGCACTCTAACGGTCATGCTGTGCATGTCTGCTATAAGTGGGCTTGAGTGTCTATAACATTTCAATGTACAGGATGACCTGCAAAATGAAACTTTCCCTGCCTAAAAAAAATAAAAGTTAGAGAAAACAGACATGTGCAAGATAAAAGAAAAAAACTCATATAATTTGTTTCATTGTTACGTTTAATTTTAAATGAATTTAATTTTTAATTTAAATGAAGTTTTGCATGAAGCAAATAATTTCGAAAGTACCAATAAATTCCTCCCACTGAGTTGAATTTTGGTATACAATAAAATAACATAAAATACCATCATTATATTCTATATTCGCTACAAGCATGTATTTATTACAAGCTGACATCGTCGAGAAAAATTCTGCATTTACTTCGCTGTAGCTGATAATTAATTGTACGGTGGTTCGACTGTACTAACACGGTGGCAACTAACAACTGAGCAGATGACACTCACCCGTGGATCACACATTTGGCTGCAGTGTGCATATATGGCTCGAGCACGGTCAATTTCACCCAACTTTCGCTCAAGGTCAGCAAAGCGCACACACATGAGTCGAGCCTGGGTGTCTGGAAGAAGCTCAATTGCTCGTTCATAGATTTCACGAGTATGTGTCAGCCCATATATTTCAGCAGCTTTCAAGATGTATGTATTGAACATCTGGAAAAGTATTACAAAAAAAAAGTCGAAGAAATGTTGGGGAAAAACATACTGGGATGGTGATTCTACTTGCATCAAAGGTAATTCTGCAGTTGTTCATGCAGTTTTGTAAAAGTAATGTTTGCTAGATTAAACACACATATGATGTCTTGCACAATGTGACAACAAAACAGAGAGAGAGAGGGAAATTAGCTTTATAACAAAAGAAGAGCATTATGTAAGAAGCTGATGCCTGCACACAGTTGCTTCTTATCAAGATTTGGGTCTTGCATTATCAATAAAAAGACTTACTTCAAACTGTTCTTCAGGAAGCACAGCTTTGCAGCCACGATCATAGATGGCCATAGCATGGCGTGCAAGACCATGCTCTTCCTCCAGCTTGGCATAAAGAAGATACAAAGCTGCAAGGGATGTATCAATATTATGGAGCATTAATTTCAGTCAAAATGCTTGAACATTGCTATATACATTAACTTGTCAAAAGGCTTAACATATACACCAAACAAGAAATCCTTTTAAGAATAAAAATATGCTTGTTTGGTTACATCAGGAACTTTCTAGCAATACAAAAGAAGAACTCACTAAAGGTGTAACTCAAGCCTTTCTTAAGTATAAGTCACATCTACAAATAGCTGACATGTGCTTTGAACAATGTCTCCAAAATATATAAAAACATGTATACATATTAGTTGTGTCATTATACTACATGCAAGATGTGCCTCCTTGAGATTTATCAAAAAGTAGTAAACACAATATCAGAAAAGAAAGTGAGTACCAGCACTAAAATGTTTGACTAAAGGATTTTCAGTGTACTGGTACATAATACGAACTACCAATGCGGCCTATCACTGAACAACAAAGCTTCATTGGGTACAAAGTGCATACTGAAGAAATATGTACATACACTTAGCAAATTTTGATGGGCAACCTTCGAGGCACTGCTCAAAAAGATCACGGGCCCGCTCTAGTTTGGTGCCACCCTGCGTAAAAATGACAATATTACGCTTGGAATCTGAAAGTTGAACAAATGTAACAGTGATTTATGCTTTAATAAAGGCAAAAACTAACACTGTGTTTACCTCACAGTCTACTCTCATACTCATTTACATGAACATAATATAAACACGACATTAAAGCATAAATCAAATAAAGCGGCAGTAAATATGCATAATGTAAACACATTTTGAGACAGCATTAGCAATACAGAAATGCAACACTGATACAACGACCTTTTTCATTGGTACTTATGAGTATATGTTTGTTAGTAAATGGGGTTCAGTGGCAAAAAAGCGACTAAGTTTATGCTGCGCCAAACACAAGGTGTTATAAAATCAATTTTAAAAACAGCAAAAGTTGCGTTGATCTAAAGTTTGTGTAAATAGCCAGTGTCGACTTGAAATTTAAGCACATCAGGTAATGGTACTAGTGGATCGTCTCCTAAATCTAAAGCCGGCTGTAAACGAATGTGTAATTCATATAAATTGTGCAAAAGTTCTCGTCTGTGTGTTTCAATATGTGTACATGTCAGTAAAATGCGCATAACTGTTGTGGCTCTTCGGACTTCTCAAATATTGGTGGGTCTTCTATCCTAAGTAAAAGATTATGTGTGAGGTGTGTGTGTCCAATCCTTAGACAACATAAAACTACTTGTATAAACCGTTGCTGGTCAATGCATGACTTTCACTCACCAAGTACAGGTTTACAACAATGTAGCTGGCTGTTTACACAATAGTCCCATGTGTGTTCCCATTTTGTCAGTAAGGTTTCCCAAGTCACTCGGATACTATCTTTGTATGAAAGTATTGCACTGGTTATGCCTTTGTATGCTGCCATGTATGCACATCCATCTGCTGCTTCATTACCCGGTATTCCAACATGGCTTGGGACCCAGCAGAAATGAATTGATCTCCCACATTTGTGTGAAGTTAACATGTGCAAAATATCCCCTAGCAGGGGCGTTCACACTCAGATTTCAGATGCAGAGCCTTCAGTGTACTCAAAGGGCCCCTCACCAGGCCCCATAGCAAATTTTGGTTATACGCTGGAAGTTGTTCCGTGTCTTCTAAGGAGCATTCTACCACAAATATTTTTCTAATTGGCTCATTAATAGCCGAGATAAAAGTATCTTAGTGCCGTGATCCCATGATTTCAGAAGACGAGCTCCACTGCCAAGCGGGACACTGTCTCCACTTGCCCCGTCTAGCCTCCGCAAGCAAAGTTCCTTCCCTGCATTCTCCCATACCAGACCTTGAGGCTCCCATGACGCATATGTTATGGGCCCCGCCTTCATTTTTTTTCTCCACGCTTTCTTGCGGCGCGGCACACTTCCACTGACGGCATCGCGCGCGAGCTGTTGCGATTGTCTCATTTCACACACTGTGGCAGACACAATAGTGAGGCAGAGACAAGCGGATCACAGAGCATGATTCTGAGCTGAAACACGGTAGAAAATGACAGAGCTTCGGTGTCTATGTGCACGACTGCACGACGTGGGAACAGGCAGATGAAACGGAAGTACATCTCTTTTACTGCGATGCGAAGTAAAACAAAAACATGCAGACATTCAGTTTGTGTGTTTTATTATTTCTCTAAGCTTTAATTCTACTATTCAAGCAACATATTACACAAATAACAGATGTTGCCTTGAATAATTCTCGAAGTCACATGTCACCACATGTGACATCACAGCGCGAACATGTGTACGCAGGCGCACTAGCTTGTGTACATCATCCTCCGGCTTGAAGTGCGGTGGCCGCGAGAAGAGAAAATGGCATTTCATTTGAAATTTCAGGTCTTTCCGTGGCGTGTAGCGATGCAATACTGTGCAGACACGATCGTTACAGCTCCCACACCATCTGTGTAGAATTCTGTGTACTTTTTATATTGTCCTGAAGAGTGCGGAAATCTTGTATTATGTGTTCTTGTGGCATGTCTCTTTTCTTTAGATGTGTCAATGTCCAATCACATAACTTTGTAAAGTCACACCACGGGGCCAAGCAACCGTAGCGGCTTTTTAGCAGCCTGGAGGACTTCATGAGGAATATCAATCTCGACAGTATTCCTTGTATCATAGGACATGTGGCCTAATCATGTTCGGTTTATTTGTATAGTGCAAGCATGAGTTGCATTGTGTGGCGATGTTTTAGCATATGTGTTGCGGTGATGACTGAATTCTGAGTACGTAAAAAAAAGTGAGTAACCCTCTATATTGCTGTTGGGAAGGCTCATTACAGTCAACGTATAAACTTTGGCCGGTTGATGTTCTGCAAGCATAGCTTGCCACTCACAGTCTAAGATTATGTACTGGATAAAGTTGTCAAATGTAGGACTCTCCGGCTGAGCCATAAACTATGCAACCATAGTCTAGAAGGGTACGCACAACAGACTGGTAAATGCGTAAGAGGCACTTTCGGTTGGAATCCCAATGCTTACGAGACAACAATGAGAATATTTAACATTTTATTTGCCTTAATCTTTGCTGTGTTTATGTAGGCCACAAAGTGTAGTCTTGTGTCAAAAGTCACTCCCAAAAATGTATAATCTTGTTTAACCGACAGCGTGGAGTCACTCAATTTCAGGACTGGGTCGCAGTGTAGCCCTTCTTTCTGAGAAAACAAAACAGTAACTGTTTTCTGGGTGGAGAAGCAGAAGCCATTTTTGTTAACACTTTAAGTTTATTTATTGTGATTTGAAGCTGCCCATCACAGGTTGAAAAATTTGAGGTGTGGCAAGCCATTTGCAGATTGTCGACGTATACAGAGTGCATAACAGACGGTTTAACCTTATTAACTGAGTTCATTTTTACTATGAAAAGTGTTGTGCTGAGAACACAGCCTTGTGGAATGCCATTTTTCTGTGTAAATATGTGAGAATACCATGTCAAGACGCACCTGAATGTTCTATTAGACATGAAATCAGCTACGCAGTTCAGCATTTTACCACAGATTCCAAGATCAGCCGGGTCTCTTAAAATTCCATATCTCCACGTGGTATCATAGAAAGAAACTGCAAGACAGTGTTTTGTGTAAAAAGGCATATCGAATTAGAATCTATTAGGTTTCTTGATTCTAAAATAAATTAGAGCCTTATATTAATAATGCTTTCATATGATTTTGCCAAACAGCTTGTCAGGGCAATGGGTCTGTAGCTGCTTGCAGATATTGTGGGTTTACTAGCTTTAATAACGGAACAACTATTGCTTTTATCCACTCTTTTGGCATTATCCCAGATTATATTGAAAAATTCAAGGACAACCTCTACAGATGTTTGGGATAGGTGTTCCAGCATGGAGTAGTGAATATGGTTGTGACCTACTCCTATTTTTTTACCTGAAGAGAGGATTTTGTTTAATTCCTGCAATGCAAGGGGGATATTATATAAATCATTTGAGTTGCCGGTAGTATGCAGCTTCTGTTTTTCAGCAAACTGTTTATTGAACAATTTACTAAGCTGGAGACATTATAAATGTGTTTTCCAAGTATGTTAGCCTGTTCTTGTGGTGTTGTTTGTGTGCCTACAGGGTCTGTTCTGAAAGTAGTAGGACTCATTTTTTTTTAAACTTTATTCATGAGATTAGTACAAACGATTAGAATTTTTCAAAGTAGTACCCTTCCACATTTACTCACTGCTGCCAACGAGTTTTTCAGTTTTCGTACGCCTCCAGGAACACCTGGACCGGAATGCTGTTTAGCTCCCTTGTCACGGCCTGTCGAACCGCCTCTACCGATCAGTGATGCTTCTCCTTGAGCGTCAATTTTATTTTGGGAAATAGAAAAACGTCTGGAAGGGCCAAGTCGGGGTTGTAGGGGTGCTCAGGCAGCGTTGCCACCTTGCGCTGGGCAAGATACTCCACTACGCGGAACGCTGTGTGGCTCGGCGCATTGTCATGGCGCAGCCGCCAATTGTTGGCAATGGCTAGGCGGACACGAACAATGCGTTTTCGCAGTATTTTGAGGACTTCCACGTAAAAAACTGCATTAACTGTATGTCCGAGTGGTACGAACGCTTTGTGGATGACTCCATGTCGATCAAAAAAGCAAATGAGCATGGACTTTTGCTTGGATTTGCTCATTCATGCTTTCCTGGGGCATGGGGAAGAAGGGGTGTGCCATTCTGAGCTCTGCCGCTTACTCACTGGGTCGTAATCAAACACCCACGTCTCTTCACCGGTCGCTACATTGTCCAAAAAGTCGGGGTTGTCATTCACATGATGAAGCAGATCCTGGCAGATCGCTTTCCAATTGGCCTTTTGCTCCTCTGACAGCACTCGCGGCACGAACTTCGCGCATACTTTCCTCATGGCTAAGTTTTCTGTCGCGATCTCAAAAACTTTGGTTTGAGGAATGCTCAAGTCATCAACAATCATTCTGATACCCATCCTATGATCACTGTTCAGTAAATTTTTCACTCACAACACATTTTTGTTGGTCTTGCTGGTCGAAGGGCGCCCGGAGCGATCATCGTTTTCCACTCTTTCCATCCATTCTCGGGACAGCTTGTGCCGCTCAAAAACACCTGATCTACCCATGGCAGCATCACCGTAGGCCTCTTTAATCATGTCGTGAGTCTCTTTGCCCGTTTTACCAAGCTTTACACAAAATTTAATCGCGTATCGCTGATCCAGTAAACCCTCCATGATTCTCCGTGACGAGGCGTTTCGACAGGGGTTCACAGTACAAGCGATCTGCTCTCTTGAACGGTTGAGAGCCGACTGCCGATTTTTCCCAGCGTTCTCAATATCCCCCTTCACCGATCCTCCGCGCGCAGACCACCTCTAGTCCGCCCGTTCGGCCAGGAAAAAACCAGTCCTACTACTTTCAGAACAGACCCTGTAGTCTTGTAAATAATGTAATTGTGTAAGATGGAATAACCTCCCCTAGACTTCCTCACCTGTTCCCACATTCATTTAGATGTGACTGAACTGTTTACTGATATGTATTTCTTCCATGATGATTTTTCCGCCTGCATTCCACCTGCAAATAAATCGTGCTTTGAGTTTGGCCTGTTTAAAGCCCAGGAGGTTGGTATAGATTGGGTATTGCTTGAGGTATGGCCTTTTTTGCCACTGAAATTAAAACCGTAGTGAACTTTTGATTCATTTCATCAACACTTAGCTCACTTGTAAAGACTTCCGAGTTTTGCATGTTCCATAAAAAGCGGCCAGTCAGCAAGATGTGTTTTCCAGTGACGCCGTTTAAAATTTGTAATTGGTAGTGATGACTAATAATGCAGGTTTGATGATAGCAGGTAAATGATTGCTGCCATATGAGGTGTCCAGGACTTCCCATTTAAAACAGTAAAAACCCATGGTGAGCAAAAAGCTAAATCCAGGCAATTGAAATTGCATGAAGTAGGAGAGAAATAGGTTACCGCACCTGACTTTAAAAGACAGATATTATTAGACAAAATAAAAGCTTCAATAAGCTGCCCTCCCTGGTCAGCTCTATCACTGCCCCGAAGTGCACAATGGGCATTAAAATCTCAGACTAAAGGAAAAAGCTCAGGCAACTGTTCTATAAATTTTCCAGTTCTGTAATTTTAACATGGGTATGAGGAAGAATGTAAATTGAACAGATGGTGACAGTTTTGTATGATAAAACAGTGACAGCTACAGCTTCAAAAGTACTGTTTAAGTGAACATTACAGGTAGGTGCGCCACTTTGCGAGACTATAACAGCTTCTCCTGACAAGCGGCTGGAATGTTCACGGTCCCTTCGGGCAACAGTAAAACCTTTAATCAATTGTCTATTTTTAGGGCCTAGATTTGTTTCTTGTAGGCAAAATGCTACAGGTGATAAGCTGTTTATTAAGACTTTAATGTCACTTAAATTGTGAATCAAGCCTCTACAATTCGAATGTGATAAAAACCATAGTGATGAAATTGAGAATGTTAATATACGTGTATGAGCTTAAAAGTTGTAGGTGACATGGGTTAAGCAGTTGTACTATATGCAAGAGCAGCACCATTCAGGTTACCGGTCCCTTTTCCGGCACAGTTACTAAGAGCTTGTCTTTCTTAGTACACTCCAGAAAGCGCCAATTTTTTTGGAGTCGATGACGCCGGAGTTTTTGGGCCGACCTCCGTAGCCTTCTCCGAGCCACTGGATGATCAAGAACCAGGCACTGAAACGCAGGGCTCAGGCCTTGGAGCTTAATTTAGCCTAGGGTTCTGCAAAATCGGTGTCTGCAGACCCGTCTTTGATGATGATGGAGAAGCAGATTGCTACCACCAAGGTAGCAGGATGGAGGTAGCAAGGATGGAGGAGCAAGGTAGCAAGGACGGAGTTACTACAGGACCACAGACTGTGACCCCTGTAGGCCCCCTGAGGCCACCGTGGCACTGCTCCCTGCATGCCGCATTGGCATAGGTTGTTTGAGGTAAGTGAGATCAGGGTGTCTACCAAGTTGACATTTCCAAATTCCCTAAGTTTTCCAGGTTTTCCCTGAGTGCCTTTGCGAAATTCCCTGAGTGATGCAGAACTATGTTTTATGTCAAGACGGGCTGGAACCATATCGCCCGATGCTCTCACTCTTTCATAAGCACATGAAAATTTAAAAAAAAAACCGACTTAATTTAATTTGAATACTGAGGAGTAGTGTTTATGCTATTCAAAAAAAAAAAAGAATAGAAGGGAGGGGTTAGTAAAATGCACAGCAAATAAAATGTCTTCAAAAGAAATTGCAAATCGAGTCAGACATTCTCAAATACAAATAAAAAGGAGATGCATACAGAAGCAAATATTTTCGAACATGAGCTATTTATACCAACTGATAGCAAGCTCAGTGGTATGAGGCCCGAATTTTGTCACAATTCAGAGTCTCTCTCAAAAGCTCGTAAGTTAACCTCAACTGTCCTGACATGCTCACAGCCCGCGCACGACGCCTCAGTGTTGTGTTTCACTGCTTTAAAGAATTTATTTTGCTTTGTATGAGGGACACCTGCATCTCGGCGTCAGCCAAGAGTGTTTTTTGAGCTCAGGCTCCTTCAAAGAAGCGCTCGCATACTTCATTCCCCGTTCATTCCTCAATGCGTCGGTCCTTTCTGTTCTCGTGCTCCTTCTGTCACGCGTTCGTATTATGGACCATTTGAAGCATACTCTTGGTCAATTTACAGTCAACGTCCAATTTTTGGGACCCCCTAGGGGCCGCGAAAACTTCCGAAAAGTCAGGCAGTTCGAAAAAATAAATGCATGTCTTTTACTGCTTTTAAGGGCTCAAATCGACACAGGCACGTCTGGAAAAGCTCTGAATGCCTGTCAGTACACTTATTAGGCATAGCGGGACTCCTACTGTGACAGGAGAGGGCGGGTGCATGCGTGTAAAATTAAGGAATACATACTGTGTCCCGTGACAATTGCCCCTTCCTACGCTTGTTAAGCTTCACCGCAACACTTTTGCTAATGCTTCACCGTTTTACACAACTGTACTGAGACAAAACTAACTTTCAGGAACCAGCATTATGGAATGCGTCCTGCTTTCCGAGCTTCGAAGAAAAAATTATTGTTGACAGCGGAGAAATGTAAGAAAGACGGCACCGAACGTCAAGCAGCAGCCGCAGTAGTGGCTATGGCTGCCAGCGGATCTGCGTGCGATAGTGCCGGTTCGAGGCGGCGAGGTAATCAAAATGGCAGCGGTGCTGGCTTTGATTAATGCCGTTTCGGACCTGCGGTCATGCAGAATGTCCGGAAAATCGGACGCCAAAGAGTTCTTGCATCCCAAATTTCAGACGTTCTGATACATTGACTCTATGGGGTATGTTGTGGTGCCGCGAAGCCGTCCAAATTATCGGGAATCCGGAAAGTCGGTCGTTGACTGTACACTGGCAACTGCTCCAGCCGACGACAGGGCGTCAAAGACGATTTGTTACAATTTCTGTCTGTTACTCGAGCCAGCATTACCGCGACTTTCGACTTTTTCAATAAAATTACAGCTAATTTTCCCTGATGGAGGCACAAATTCCCCGAGTTTTCCCCGAGTTTTTCCAGACTACTAAAAATACCTGAGAATTCCCAGTCTTCCCGGTTGGTAGACACCCTGGAGATTGTTTTTTTCCTTGTTTCATAAAAGGAGATCATCTCCTTCACAGTGAGTGCAATTATCTCCTTATCCTTCTTCCAGCAAAGGCATGATCATGAAGAAGCTGAACGATCTCCTTTGCAGTTTGTATGATGTGGAGGAGCATTGAAGTTCCTTGTTTCATAAAAGGAGATCATCTCCTTCACAGTGAGTGCAATTATCTCCTTCTCCTTCTTCCAGCAAAGGCATGATCATGAAGAAGCTGAACGATCTCCTTTGCAGTTTGTATGATGTGGAGGAGCATTGAAGTTGTCCAATGGGCGACAATTAGCTCAACATTTTGCGCACGATTGTGATGCACGATTGTGGTGCATGCTCAAACCTCTGGCACTTGAAGCACCACCTTGGCAGTTTTCATAATAAAGCGTTAAAGATGAAGACGAAGGAACACATACGACAGGACTGGCGCCCAAATCAGGGTACCGCCTTGGGTTTGGGATATAGTTTCGCGTTGATCTTCACATACCGTCCATTGAGTGAACTAGGCACAATACTAGTACCAAAAGTATCACATGTTTGGTGGGGAGTTGTTCATCATTTCCTTGGATAGTTATTCATTGAACCTTAATTACTGTAATGAAGATGAGCAGCCTGTGCCTCAGCAGCATCGCCACTGGCATGAGCTCATCATTCCTGCCCTTCACGGAACGCTTGCGACTATTCCCCGTTCGCCTCAGTGTGCTGCTAAAAAATCTCTTAGCATTGCATTTTGTTCTTCGAACCCTTCAAGGAGTATTTCATCACTCTAGTTTAGGAAATCTTCTGATATTGCCCCCCTGCTTGTGTTTAGCGAACAATGTGCTAAGATTGTGACCCTGATACCCCACTCATACAGCAAGCTTTTGCAACTAGTCTTTGTTTTTGAGTTCAAGGAGCAGGTTCTCGCTTGACAGCTTGACATTTTTGAGACTGTAGTATTTCCCAATTTTTTCTGCGAGGCATTTAGACACCAAGAATGGAGATATATTTCTTACTGGTGTGGGTCCTTCAACGTGCATGACATTATAACATAGAAATGTTTCTGAATTGCTTCGGAAAGTGAATTGAAAAGTTGCTTCACTGTGCCCTATTTTCATACGGCTCTAAAAGGGGGGGGGGGAGAATTTGCCATCACATCATGTGAATATATGGTGGCGATGGCAGCCACCCACCACCAAGCCCAACAAGGGGACACTACAAGGTTCGGAAAATACCTGTAGGCACCAGCTATGCAACGCCGCTGTAACCTTATATACCCAAGGCTGGATATAATGAACACGGTCAAAACTTGCTGCCTAGAAAACCAGAAGTAAAGGAAGTGAGTAGAAGACAGGAAAGATTGAAAGAGAGAGAGAAAGATGAAGATTGAACAGGAGGACAGGAAAAGGCAACTACTGAATTCTACCAAGTGGGTCGGTTCGAGGGTGCCGTCTACGTGAAGCAGAGGCCAAAGAGGTGTGTTGCCACTTTCAAATCCATTAATTTACAATTTCTTTATTTATTTAGTAAGTACAAGTAATTTCGCCTGTGTTGTCCTTGGTGTCTTTGTTTGTCGGCTTCTTATGATACGATTAATAAAAATCGGGCCACTCGGTTAACTCCTTTTCTTCTCGTTCCTTTATTATGGTGGGCAGGAAATATTCTTATTAGTATTATTATTAGTATGGGCAGGAAATCTCACTTGCAGTGCTGCAAAGAGCCTAATAATTTTGTGTGGAATTAACCTACATGAATTTCACCTTGAGCAGTTTAATCAGTAATTTTCCATGACTCTACTCACTAAAATGACAGCTTCCCTGACAATTCCATGGCTTTTCCAGGTGATCTAAATTTTCCTGACTATTCCAGGTTTTCCAGGTCGCTAGACACCTTGAGTTTTCCATAAACAGTTGAAACCCATTGAGTTCTATGTCCAATAGCTGAAAGACCACCAAAACCATGCTAGTGACATCAAATAAGTGTGACACACTCAATGCACAGAACATGATGGCTGTGATAATAGCATACAGCACTTGTTGGGGACGTTAGGATACCACACCAGACCTCTTATTTATGTTGCCGGCTTCACTTACTCAGCAATTGTTCCAAGTGCGAGTACTCAATTTGTGTGGCAGAGGGCAGCAGCAATCCACTAAAAGGTAGTTTTGAATGCCCAAAGTGCATGTAGTATGCACTACAGGACAAAGGTCAGCCCACTTCATAATGAAAAGTCCCTACAACTGCATCATTTCTAAGATTCAACATTTCCTCTTTCTATTTAGCACCCTTTGTTTTGATTCTTATTTCAAGACACATTTCCTTTCTTTCTTTCTAACACTTATCTTTTTAGCAACTACTTTATTTACACAGCAGTTCACCAGTTAGACAATTAGGCTCTTTTAATAACAAACAAGAAGTGGACTTTTAATTTTCTTATATCAAGAAATCATTTTGCGGAATTTTCACACTGCCTCATGCAAATGTTTTTTACACATTGACAGTTGTAAGGTGCCATCCAGGCAGTTTTCTCCCCCAAGAACTTTTTCATAAAGGGATATATAGTACAAGTAAATCTCATGTTGTGATGTTGTGAGGGGGCCCGGGTATTCCTGCCCAGCACAGGAATTTTGGAATTTTAATGCGAGAGCATTTTGGGTGCCATGTCACAGAAAATCTGGTATAAGCCTACGGCTTCCGTTGTTGGACGTCGTTTTGGCAGAAAATTTTCGAACCACACATATCCAGGCCCTCCATGTCACGCAAGGAAGTTACTGAACTAATTGAATTTCCCAAGCTAAAATACGTAGAATAATTGTAAAGTCTGACTTATCCACAACCTACAGAGATGATAGCATTGAATTGTAATTTGAATATATCAGAAAACATAATTCTGTTACGCAAAAACTCAAAGAAACCCTTTTTCCAGCATTTCTACCATTCATAGAACGGCCACGGAGCGGCGCACCCGGTTTCTTGCAACGCCTCCAGATGGTGCTCACCTCTGCCGCATCGCGGCCCCCAGCAAGAGGCCGCAATTCTACCAGAAAGCCCACCTCCCCGCTAGCGTTTCTCGATAAACATTATGGTTACATATGCCGCAGTTGCTGGGAAGCATGAGAAGCAGTCAGGGATCTTTGAATGCTATCGCATACCACTCTTAAAGGCGAATCTTAAAGGTCCTCGAAATTTTTCTATTATTAAAGGGAAGCCGAAGAGTTTTCCATAAAAAATGAGTGAAGAGCTGTACGTAATGGTTTTCAACCCTCCGAATTCGAATATCGCATCGAAATTGAGTGAAAGAAAGCGCAAACAGATTTTATTTCGACGAAAAGTGCAGCAGCAGACTCGGGCAGCTCGCGCACCTCGTTCCCGCCTGGGATTGGTTGGGCGCCTCGTGACATCAACATTGGGGTTCGTCCGAACCGGCCGCTACTGCCACACATTAAGCATGGTGCAAGGTGGTTTGGCGCTGTGGTTTGGTGAGACGGCAATGGTAAATTTCGAGAGCTTGCATTTCTCTGAGGAGTTCGGCGTTGCTCCCTACATGTATATGTAGCCGGCCTTTCCAAGAAGCAAAAGATGCTGTTAGCAAGCAGTACTTTCGACGCAAACGAAAGCAAAGTGTTAGCATCTCCGCGTGTTAGAAATGTTCTTTGGTGAGCATGTTTTTTGCAAAGCTGTATTCAGCGATCCAGTGAGTTCGTTTCCGAGCAAACAACTGTACTGCTATGTTCCTGCATGCCTCCTCGTGGAACGCAAGGAGGGATGCGATCATCGGCATTTGTGCGCTGTCCCAAAGCTGTTGGCAATCTACACAGATGGTTTACATGCGGGAAAAGTTTTCTGGCTCTTGTAGCACATGTAGTGTCCATCAGCGCACCATCCGCACGCTACTCGTAATCAGAAAGGCAGCGAATTCTGTCGGCTACGTGAGACAGCCTGTTTCTCTCTGTGCGCGAGGGGGAGTGCAGCGTCCTGGCGTGCGCCTGCTTTCAAACACATGAAAACTTTACACTTGCACTGCATCATGGTAGCTGCATGTTGGCTGTTTCACAACACACGTGCGAATAGAGAATTAACGGCGGTTTGCGACGAAACCTGCGTCAAGGGTGGGAGATGAACATGTACCTTCAGTTCAGCGTGCTGTTAAGAACGGCCCAGCTGAGGTGCAAGTGTTGCCAGCCAGTTGCAACAACGGGCGTCAACGCTTCCTGGAGCGCCGCCGCAAACCTCTAGCCACGGCGTCACTAAGTCGCCCTTGTGACTGAATGCGTTCGGCGGGCCAACTATTGTTACTGTTACGTTTCGCCTACGACGCGCGGTATAGCCGGCGCGGATGCAACGGACGCCGGGGCTTCGTTCAAAGCGGCGGACATTTTGGCCCGTTCAGCGCCGCCGATACGCCTCCCCACCAAGCGTGTCCAGGCATGTTTCAATGCCACGTGTCTTGGTGTGCGCGCGCGTGTGTGTGTGCATGTTGGTGCCCACGCTTGTCAAAGCGCGGCAGCTGGGGAGAGGAGCTCCCCCAACTGTGAAGCGAGGAGGTCTGACCGGTGCCGGCCCGGCGGATGCGTCACCTACTCGTCTCAACGTGCCCGAGCGGCGCATCACGTGCGCCTCTGACGAGGCGTTCCTTCTTGCCCTCAACTGCGAGAGTATAAAAGCAGCCGCCCCCGGACGCCAAGAGAGAGGCTCCGATTTCTTCAGTTGAGTTACGTGCTCTCCCGTCTCTCCACTTCGGTCGGCCTGACCGCCCGCTCTTTTGCGATGCTAGAATAAACAAGTTGTTCTGTTACCAGTCGACTCATGCTTTGCCGGGACCTTCGGATGCTTCCAGTTGTGCCCCAGGCCGCCAGGCCAACGCTACCCTTGGGGCTGGCGACCCAGGTGCAACAACGGGTGTCAGCGCTGAGATTCCAACAACTGTCTGCCAGCGGTGAGATAGCGACAACGGAGGCCAGCAGCGAAGATATGCGGTTCACTGTATGCTGAGCAGCACAACGACCATCCGGGAGCAGTGCAACGAGCCCTGTGTGACGACTGGTTGCCTGCAACGGAACGACTGCACTGAATTCTTGGCTGCGAGGTTTGGTGAGTGCGGGACTTTCTTCTTCTGAGTTTTGCCAGGCTTTTGTTAGTGTCAGAAACAGAGCTGGTAATTGTGGTTGTCGTTGCTGCCGGGTTAGTTTGCGGCAAGACAATAGTAGGCAGTAGAGAAAGCAGCATTCAGAGCAGCCATGGATTTGAAATCGTTGCGCAAACCGGAATTGCTGGAGCTTGCAAGAGAGTTGGGTCTGGATGTCTCAGACAAACTCAGAAAACCAGAACTGCTAAGGGCTATTCTTGAGTTAGAAGCTGAGGATGACGAGCTGTCGGAATGCCTTGAGGCCATTGAGGAGAGGGAGACGGCAAAAAGACAGGAGCGCGAACTTAAAGAGCAAAAAGAGAAACAGGAGCGCCAACTTAAAGAACAGAAAGAGAAAGATGAGCGCGAACGAAAAGAACAAAAAGAGAAAGAAAGAGAACAGCCCGACCGTCAACACGCTTTGGAAATGAAGCGTCTCGAGGTAGAGATGGAACGCGCTCGTAATGGAAGTCAGGCACACGGTGCAGGAGAACGAGTATCGTTCAAAATGACTGACCTGATGCGGCCGTTTAAGCTTGGAGAGGACATTGGTTTGTTCCTGGTTAACTATGAGCGAACGTGCGAGAAGCAGGGGTTCTCTCGGGAAACGTGGCCACAGCGCTTGCTCACTTTGTTACCCGGCGAGGCGGCCGACGTAGTCGCTCACTTGAAGAGAGAGGAAGCAGAGGATTTCGACCTAGTGAAATCGAGTCTGCTAAAAAAGTACAGGCTGTCAGCGGAGGCGTTCCGTCGGAAGTTTCGGGAAAATGAGAAAGGCAAAAGTGAGTCATATACAGAGTTTGCCTACAGGCTTATGTCAAACATGCAGGAGTGGCTCAAAGAAGAGAAAGCGTTTGGTGACCACGAGAAAGTTCTGCAGTGTTTCGGGCTGGAACAGTTTTATAGTCGGTTACCTGAGAACGTGCGGTACTGGGTCTTGGATAGGCCAGACGTTAGTACAGTGGCTAAAGCCGCTGAGCTAGCCGAGGAGTTTGTGACGCGTCGGGCTTGCGGAGCTAAGGACGGTCAAAAGGGTGAATTTGGCTCGAAGTTTGAGAGGCCAAAGTTCACGCCCATGAGAGCAAGGGGGGACACATGTAGTGCGGATGCGAGTGAAAGTCCGACCGAACGTAAGGAGACAGCGGCAGCCGAAGCCGAACGCAGAAAGCGGCTCGAGACGAGGCAAGCGCGCGTGTGTTATACGTGCCAGAAGCCGGGTCACTTTTCGACGCAGTGTCCGGAAACAAAAACAAAAGTCGTGTTTTTGTCATTATGCAGCGCTGACGAGAACATGAAGCTTCTCGAGCCTTACATGCGAGACCTCCTCGTGAACGGGAAAGAGTGCCGAGTGCTTCGCGATTCCGCAGCTACGATGGATGTAGTTCACCCCTCTTACGTAGAACCCGATATGTTCACGGGCGAGTGCGCATGGATCAAGCAAGCCGTAGAAGCTCATAGCGTGTCTGCCCGTAGCAAAAGTGCTTATTGAAGGACCTTTCGGAGCGCTTGAGACGGAGGCCGCAGTGTCATCTATGCTGCCCCCCCAGTACCCGTACCTATTTTCGAACAGGTCCGATCACCTCCTGCGCCAGAAGGGGCTTTTGTTTGGTGAGGCTAGCGTTCAGGCCTTAACCAGATCGAAGGTTCGGGAGCTCGCTGCAAAGGCGGTAGTTGCGGGGCCGAAGTTGTCGAACAATGAGAAAGGGTCAGAGGCGCAGCAAGCTGATATTCAGAGCACGTCCGAACTGAATAAAATTGAGCCTGTAGCGTTGAAGGCACCAGATACTGGAGAAAGAATGCCCGACACGGGAAAGTTAGAAGAGCTATCCGCAGATTTGCTCATCGCGCCTACGTCAGACGGACTTAATAGGTTGCTAAAAGTCAGCCGGTCGGCTTTGATAGCCGAGCAAAAAAAGGATGGCAGCCTAGAAAACATACGCTGCATTGTCAAGGAAGGTATCGCCAAGAAAAATGCTCGTTTTGTGGAAAGAGGTGGGGTCCTGTACCAGAAGTATCTAGACCGCAGGGGAGTGGAGTTCGATCAGCTGATCGTTCCTCAGTGCTACCGTCAGGATCTGTTGCGCTTGTCGCATGGAGGTTCGTGGTCCGGACACCTAGGAGTTAAGAAGACTAAGGACCGTCTCTTGCAAGAGTACTATTGGCCAGGGTGTTTTCGTGACGCAGAACACTTTGTGAGGACATGTGACACCTGTCAGCGGGTGGGCAAACCAGGGGACAAATCGAGGGCGCCGTTGAAGTTGGTACCTATCATTACGTAGCCTTTTAGACGGCTCGTTATTGATACAGTGGGACCTCTGCCGGTAACAGCCACGGGGTACAGACACATTTTGACTGTGATCTGCCCAGCGACAAAGTTCCCTGAAGCAGTGCCGCTTAAAGAACTCAGCTCAGTTGAGATAGTCAATGCACTACTGTCCATATTTGCGCGAGTTGGTTTTCCTGCGGAAATCCAATCAGATCAGGGCACAGTGTTTACTAGCGCTTTGACGACAACTTTTCTCGAAAGGTGTGGGGTAAAGCTGTTACACAGCTCGGTGTACCACCCACAGTCGAATTCCGTTGAGAAGCTCCACTCCGTCATGAAGCGCGTGTTGAGAGCATTGTGTTTTGAACAACAAACGGACTGGGAGCTGTGTCTGCCTGGGGTGATGTTTGCATTAAGGACCGCGCCGCATGCGGCTACGGGGTTTTCGCCAGCTGAGCTGGTGTTCGGTCGCTCGCTTCGGTCTCCGCTTTGCATGCTTCGAGAATCGTGGGAAGGCAGGGGCGACAACCCAGTCGTGGTGGAGTACGTGCTTAGGCTCCTCGAACGCTTAAGAAGGGCACAGGAGTTGTCAGGTGAAGCAATGGCAAAGGCCCAGCAGAGGGCCAAGGTTTATTATGATCGGACAGCCAGGGCCCGTCGTTTTTAGGTGGGCGATGAGGTCATGATATTACGCACATCGCTAAAAAACAAACTCGACGTGCAGTGGGAGGGCCCAGCACGAATTGTTCAAAAGCTGTCGGACGTCAACTACGTGGTGAGTGTGCCAGGAAAACGGAAAGCACAGCAAGTTTACCACTGTAATCTGTTCAAACTCTATAAGCAACGGGAAGCAGTGGTGTGCATGATGGTAAACGTTCCCGAAGAGCTTCCGGTTGAGCTTCCGGGACTAGGCTCAGTAACGAAGAGGGAAGACACCGATCAAGTCATTAGTGACTTAATCAGTAAAGCACCGCTGTCGCCTGAGCAGAAAACCGAACTACACCAGCTCTTACAAGAGTTTCAAGGTCAGTTATCTGAGAGGCCTGGTAGGACTTCTGTCCTTACTCATGATATAGAACTTGCCTCCCCAGAGCCAGTACGATCCAAGGCGTACCGGGTGTCACCCCGCCAGCACGATATTATGGAGGCTGAGGTAAAGAAAATTCTACAGCTCGGTGTTATTGAGGCGGGTGAGAGTGATTATACCTCCCCTTTGATTTTAGTTGAGGTACCGGGCAAGGAACTTCGTCCTTGCGTCGACTACCGCAGGCTTAATTCCATCACTAAGGATCAAATTTATCCGATCCCTAACATCGAGGAGCGCCTTGAGAAAGTAAGTAGCGCTCAGTTTATTTCCACCCTAGATCTTGTCAGGGGTTATTGGCAGGTTCCACTTACAGAAGAGGCTAGTAGGTACGCGGCGTTCATTTCACCAATGGGAACATTCCGTCCTAAAGTGTTGAGTTTTGGCTTGAAGAACGCGCCATACTGTTTTTCAAGCCTCATGGATAAAGTGTTGCGGGGACAGCAAGAATTCGCTTTACCGTATTTAGACGACATAGCGATATTCTCCGCATCCTGGTCTGAGCATATGGCACACTTGCGGGCAGTGCTAACCCGCCTGCGCGAAGCGGGCTTGACAGTCAAGGCTCCCAAGTGCCAGTTAGCACAGGCCGAGGTTGTCTACCTCGGTCACGTGATTGGTCGGGGTCGTCGCCACCCCTCTGAAATAAAGGTGGCCGCTGTGCGAGACTTCCCGCAACCGCGCACGAAGACCGATATTCGGTCGTTCTTAGGTGTTGCCGGCTGCTATCAGAGGTACATCCCCAGGTACTCTGATATCGCGGCTCCCCTGACGGATGCTCTAAGAAAAACAGAGCCCCAAACAGTCGTCTGGGACGAGACAAAGGAAAGAGCTTTTAGCGCCCTAAAGAGCACCCTAACAAGCCAGCCTGTGCTACGATCGCCAGACTACACAAAACGGTTCGTTGTTCAGTGCGATGCTAGTGAGCGAGGCATGGGCGTTGTACTGTGCCAACGGGAAAATGGAGAAGTGGAACACCCCGTCCTGTATGCTAGTCGTAAGCTGACCAGTCGTGAGCAGGTGTACAGCGCCACCGAGAAAGAGTGTGCGTGTCTCGTGTGGGCCGTTCAGAAATTGTCATGCTACCTAGCCGGCTCGAGGTTTATCATTGAGACGGATCACTGCCCTCTCCAATGGCTGCAGACCATCTCTCCCAAAAATGGCTGCCTCCTGCGCTGGAGCCTCGCTTTGCAACAATATTGCTTTGAGGTGCGTTACAAAAAGGGGAATCTGAACGGTAACGCCGATGGCTTAAGTCGAAGCCCCTAACGTAGGAATCAGCCTCAGAGTTGTTTGTTACTGATGTTTTTCTTCCTGAGGCAGGATATTTAACATATTGCTTTTGTTTAGTGTTTCGAAGTGATGACGTGCTTTCTAGTGCAATTTTCCAATTTGTGGACGCGTTCTGAGTGCTGCTAGACTACTGTAAGGAACTAGGCAGTGGTATAAAAGGGGAAAGAGCCTGGCAGGACTTGGTGAGGGTTGTTTCGTGCTTGCTGACTGAGCGGTTGAGTTTCGGCGTAGTTCTAACGCTTGCCGGGAACGAGAACAAAAATGTCAACTCTCCCGAAGTCACTTTGCAGTGTCCTGTGTGAACCTGAACGAGAGAACGAGGCCTTCTCTGTGCGCTGCGCTCAAGAAACGCCGAAGGACGCCCGACTTCGGTTATGAGCATCATCGAGTGACATCCCTCCGGACAGCGGATGCAGTCCCCTGACCATCGGGATCTCCTTCCCCCGGCGGGGCGGTCTGTTACGTTTCGCCTACGACGCGCGGTATAGCCGGCGCGGATGCAACGGACGCCGGGGCTTCGTTCAAAGCGGCGGACATTTTGGCCCGTTCAGCGCCGCCGATACGCCTCCCCGCCAAGCGCGTCCAGGCATGTTTCAATGCCACGTGTCTTGGTGTGCGCGCGTGTGTGTGTGTGCATGTTGGTGCCCACGCTTGTCAAAGCGCGGCAGCCGGGGAGAGGAGCTCCCTCAACTGTGAAGCGAGAGGAGGTCTGACCGGCGCCGGCCCGGCGGATGCGTCACCTACTCGTCTCAGCGTGCCCGAGCAGCGCATCACGTGCGCCTCTGACGAGGCGTTCCTTCTTGCCCTCAACAGCGAGAGTATAAAAGCAGCCGCCCCCGGACGCCAAGAGAGAGGCTCCGATTTCTTCAGTTGAGTTACGTGCTCTCCCATCTCTCCACTTCGGTCGACCTGACCGCCCGCTCTTTTGCGATGCTAGAATAAACAAGTTGTTCTGTTACCAGTCGACTCATGCTTTGCCGGGACCTTCGGATGCTTCCAGTTGTGCCCCAGGCCGCCAGGCCAACGCTACTCTTGGGGCTTGCGACCCAGGTGCAACAACGGGTGTCAGCGCTGAGATTCCAACATTACCGAATCCACCAGCGCCGCCCTGTTCTGCTATGAGTGGGGGAGTTGCCGCGGGAACGTCGACGAAGGCCCCTTCCCATGCACCGACCAAGACGCAGGACAATGGCTACCCGGGCACGCTACCCGGGTCAGCTACGAGTTCTACGAAGCCCCTCTGACGTCGGCTCCGGACCGTGCACCTGTGTGTGTGTATGTGTAAGCCGTCCCAGGGAGAGGCGGCGTGTTTACAATGACTGGACGAACGTTTCCGTCCCCTTGGAATCAAGGGGGGACCGAGTGCTTATAAGCCGCGGTTGTGCGGATGCTCGACACACTTTTCATAAGCAGTCATGTTGGACGGAGACACTCTCTCAAGCAGTCGTGTTAGACTGATGAACTGCATGTAAATAAACCGTTATTCCTCGTTCTCGATGAGAAGCAGTCCTTCCCTTCATCAACGTCCTCAGCGTGGATAAGTTGGACGACGGCATGGGCCACCTCCTACTCCTCCTACCTCCTAATTTATGCCGGACTCCAATCTTGGCAACGGATCACGAGCGATGGGATTGAGCCCCCAATCATAACAGTGCTAACACGAAGGAGCTAGCAATTTCGTGTATTCATAAGGTCTTCCAAGACCAGTTACCATCAGTCCGCCCGCACCCATCCCACCTTTGTGCGTTCGTTGGCCCGAGCTTTTCGCGCTGTGTTTAGAAAGCCTGCTAGCAGAAAGCCGTACTCTCACTCACTCACGCATTATTGATAAACTCTGGTAATAATCGTCGTCATGGAAGTGGTTAGAGCACAGCACTGTTGTTCTTGAGCACTTGAAATTCTTTCGATTCACAGCAGCCTCCCACTTAGCTGCAAGCTTCTTGTCTTGCGGGGAGTAATAGAACATCGTCGCGGCCGCCGGTGTTCGTGCAGCCGTAGGCTGCACAGGACGCCGGCATGAACGGCCCACCACTTCAATTAATGCTGCGCACGTCAACTACCGCTCTACATACACACAAACAAAGGAATGCAGGCTCAAGCGAGGCAGATTATGACGGCACGCACGCAGAAACAAACGTGGTCAGGCACGTTCGCGGAGACTGTGAAGGAGCGGAACACCAGTGCTGACGTCACTATGCCGTGGTTTCCGGTCTCCGCTCGCATCGTCAGCGTCAGCAGCAGCACGCGGCGCTCGACGGGGGGCGGAGCAACAGCGCAATTTTAACCGGCGATTACGTCGTTCCTAAGTAAGAAATCCAGTCCAAAATTTTACGTGCATGGTTTATAAGGTTCCCGCATCTGTATATGAGTGTCTTATTGAATTCGACAGACTTTTCAGCTTCCCTTTAAGGTGAAAGCCTTAAGTGGCTCGTTGCAATGGCTCGTACCCGAAAAAAGTGACGTCTGGTCCAGTGATACAAAAAAAGTTGACGAGTGGTAGAAAAATATCATCATTAGCAATGGCTCATACCCGAAAAAGAAAGTAACAATCAGGATGGCTCATAGCCCCGTAAGCAAGCAAAGATGCATTGGCCGAGCATGAATGACTAAATGAAAGAAAAAAAGAATGAAGGCAAGAAAGAACAAAGATTGGAAGAGAAAAGATGGAAAGCAAGATAGAACGAGAGAAAGAATGAAAGAACCTTTAGATAGTGCATTAGGTGCTTACATGTGTTGTTCAGAAGATCAACCTACAGCACAATATATTTACTTCACAATGTAGCTTGTCACAATCTTGCAAGAACTCTGACCCCTCTGATCTAATAACTTAATGCATTACCACGTGTGCAGCAGGCTTTTGCCTTCATGTGTTACAGGAGTGTAACATGCTGCCAATTGCCTTGACCGGCATCTGCAGGCAACATTCCTTTACTTTGCCTTCCAGTGCCGCTGTGAAAACTCATTTGCCAAGGTGGCACGGCCAGTCCTTAAGGCAGAAATGAGGTGCAGCATGGCTTCAAGCACCCTGTATGCAGGTGGCTTGACTACATAAAAAGCATCATGCTTTAGCATCCTGTCAAGTGGAGGATCAACAGAGTGCCAACAAGACAATGCAGAAGACATATGTAGGGGAACAAGGCATGCACCTGCCTTGTGCTGGAACCCATCACTGCACTTCACCTTTGCTTTCATTGCTTAATTATGGTGGCCAAGGAAGTAATTTTTGTTGTGCAGAATAGCCAACTTGCTGGGTTTTTGCAAAGGGTCAAGTGACCAATGCAACACCTTTCGACCTGTCACGTATCAAGGTAAATCTGTGAAGCAATCCATCGAGTGGACAGGAAACAAAGATTTAATTTGGTGCCAAAAAGATCCTCAAACGAGCTTTTGTTCGAAATTTCCACTTTTTTTCATGGATTGATAGATGTACCATTTTGCACAAATGCTGTGGCTGTGTGATTTCTACACCAAGCTTTTTTTGTCTGCAATGTATGAACATGGCGAGTAGTTCTTTAACAAAGTTCATCTTAAGGGCAACCTACTGTATGTGTGACATCTTGCTTTAAAAAAGGGAGCTAAGCAGAGCTTGACAGCCCAGAATGGTGAGTAGGAAAACTGCATTGAGCTTTGCTTCCCCATCCTGCCTCCCATGTGCTGTTTATTCCTCTGTCTCTAAACACTTCTTTTTGCCAGCAAGATGGTGCTGCAGTAGTAAATATTGTCGACAGTGGTTTTTAGGCAGTGCCATCATGAGGTGCATGCAAATGTCATATTGGGCAGTCAACTAAGTGAATGCATCCTGCACTACAGTGACAAGCACTGCCAACAGCAACTGTTTAGCTACAATATAGAATGTGCTTTAAGTGTTATAAACTTACAAAGCACCTTAAAAACTTGAAATGGAGGTGCACACTAACATGCATTCAGTCATGATGGAAAGAAACATTTTGTTTCTCTTAATTGTCATTCTGATGGCAACAAATTAATTTTTGTTATTTTATGAAGCAGCAATATACTTCTAATGCTCTGCTCATAAATGTGTATCCTATGCAAACTGTTCGTCTTTCACCTGATGAGTCACAATAAACTAGCATTATCTCTGGGCAGAACTGCCTGCACTTTTTCTCCCCCTGTACTGTACAGGAAATGTCTGAAATTTTAAAAAGAAATTAAATGCTAACCATTTTCCCGCCAACACCTCTCTCTACCCCTTCCCCCACAAATGCACAACCACTATAAATCATTCCCTATTCACTCACTCAATAACACATCATACACATGCAAACACACATCATGGAGAGAGACAGAGAGACATTCATTATTGTGAGGTGATTAAAGTAACAAGAATAACAAGCCTCAACTTGCCCCACATAAATACAGCAGATACACACAGCCAAACAGAACAGTACCAAAATGAAATGATATGGGGCACCAGCCCTAGAATAAAAACACTTTTACCAAACATATGCTAAATTGCATTGCAGTGATGGCATCGATGTGCAGTCATGTTTTTATGCTCCAGATATACAACTTCTAATTAAAGTTCAACACAATCTTGCCTAGTGAGATGACTGGAAAGTACAAACTGCAAGCTCATTTTTGTGCTTATTGGTTATGTGGTGCCTCTTAAGTTAGCACAGTATTCACTTTTAATTACACAACAGTATAGCTTCGCTTGCAGTATAGTAGCACCCCCTTCAGCATTAAAAAAACATCTGTACATCAATGCTGCTGTTGGTGTCAGTGAATTGTTACCCCTTGCATAGTTCACCTTATGAACACTGGCTATCCATCTGCATACAATTAATGTTAACATCAAAAAGTAGTGGATCACATGCATTAAGAAAAAAGCAGTATCAGAATATTAGGCATCCCCACTACACGCTCAAGTTGTACAAATGCACTATCTTCAATCTCATTTCACATTTAAGCAGAAGGGTAGGTTCTTTGTACAAGCTTTTCAACCTACTACCTGTGTCGTTAAAGATATCACTTCTATTCAACATGCCAGCCATTTAGCTACAATTTTACAAATCACAGACTAATATGTCTTGAAATAAAACAATAATACATAACAGCCCCCTGAACGAGCCAAATTCTGGTGGTAAAGCAAGAATTCAGCAACACTCACTACAAGCTTTTGCTCCCCCCTCCAACGCCAGAGAAATCTTTTTTACTCACATAACGTTTTAGGAACTTGGTCAGGTATGTGTTCCAGATGTCAAAGACGTTGGGCCACTTAAACAGTGCAATACCCTTTTCATAGGCCTGCAAAATTGGTAAAGTAGGACCTGTCAAATAAAGCATTCATTGCAGTTTTATAGCAAAACCACTTAATCTTACCTTAAATGCTTCCTCAAAATAGTTGTTTTCTTCCAAAAATAGGCCATAATTGATGATGATCTGAGGCGTGGCAATCTTCAAATCGATGATCCGGTCATACACAGCCTTTGCAGACTTGGCATGCGAAGAAAGGTTAAATGGGAAGGTTACTCCATGCTTGTTGCATCTAAAATTACATCTTTCTAGACTATTCAGCATTAGCAGTACACAAGCCTTTATAAAATTCTAAAATGTCACAATACATTGCACAGCACTAACCATATTACAGTGACAAGAGACTATTGTCCCTAAGTAATCTTAATACTGTACTGGTAATGCTTTGCAAGTAACAAACCTTCCAAGATGGAAGAAGCTAACAAAAGCATTTTTTTTTTTTTGGAACAGCTTTGAGCTGTTATGCCAAAACTGAACTATTCCCTTAAAAAATTATTTGTCATTAAATACAGTCATATTTCGTTAGTTCGACCTTGTCAGTACAGACGATACTGAATGACTTATCCAGCAAACTGAATTAAACAAGATGCAGAAAAAAATGCCTAAACACACTGCTGATTCATTTGGCAGTAGTATTCGCCCATTTCTAACACACTCCCAAATCAAATGCACGTCCACGCTCTGTGTGTACAAAGTAGAAATCTAATGCGCACCCAATTTCCCATCGAAAAAAATGGGCATGAGTCTAATATGCATTGCACAATGGCAGCCGGTTTCTAAAGTCGACTTTGCCGCAGTACAGCCTGTTATGCAGTAAAGCATATGAACACCATGAACGCAGTTAGGCTTTGTATTCCACTGCACCGCACAGGCAATTTGCGGCCCCATTTTCTTGGTAAAGAAAGTGTGCAGCAGGCTGAAAATAGGCATTTTTGACAAAAGAGGATGTGTGTTCAATGCGCTCACTCTCCCCTAATAAGCTCAACCGTGACATGCTGCCACTATATCGGCCGCTACTTGGGCCACTATAGGGCTCAGGGAATGTGCATGCTGGCTAGTCAAGTTTGAATTATCTGGTGAAGGCCAATTTTAGGATTGAAATACCGAAAGTTTAGGACCATAGAAATGCGTGGATACCAGCCGTCGGGGCCATCAGTCGGGATTGACTAAACCGAAAAATTGAACTGATTGTAGTCAATTTAACAGAAGTCTACTGTACTATTACGTATTTACTTCAGAACATATACTGGGTAAAACAAATAGGTTGCTCCAGCTGATTTCTTCCATACAGCCTACAAAAGTGCTTTGTCAATCCCTGATCTCGTTGGAGCTGTAATATTTAACATGGTGCTTGCTGTTCGGCTTCTTTGCCCCGTAAATGCTCCAAGCTGCAACTCTGGCAGATTTCACAAACATTTTGCTCTCACTAACATACGCCTGAACTCAAAGCATGAAAAGCAAAATTAATGCACCCAGGCAGAAACATATACAAGAGCACATGAACAGAATGATCACTTTGAAAAAAATGGGACCTCTGCACCTATATATGAAAGACAGTTTACTTTTGGATTAATAATTTTAATACATAGCCAGAAAGCAACGAAGTGGAACCCCTAGTGTGGAACACACAGATGAGGCCACCACACCAGAAGCGATTAGAAATATAAATTTCATAGCCACAGAAGATGAACAGTTGAAGGTGTATAGCATAGCATAGCATTCAAGGTGCATAGCTGATATCATAGGCATCGCCGTAAGTATGGTACATCATATGCCATGTGAAAAATAAAAGAGAGAGAAAAGCTGCATGCATAGTGGGTGCTGTGACTGCTGACCATCAATTAAAAGTATATGTGAGAATTTCAGAACAGTGTTTGTAAATGCTTAAGCATTATCCGTCCACCAAGCATTATCATTGCATAAGCAACAATCTGTCCTGTCCATTTCTAATTCTGTTGTCCATGTGTCTTTAGTGAAATACCCCCTTTTTACAAGATGAACATCCACCAACTATCCCAACTTGCTGCTTTACTTGCCACTCTACCCCGACTGGCAGTCCTTCATGTCCGAATTTACGGCGGAGTTTACCACCGCTGACTACAAGTGTAAATTAAAAGCAGAGCTAGATCAGCGCACTCAGCATCCGGAAGAAAACCTCAAGCAGTTCATTCACGTCATTGCCGAATACTATGACAGTATAGGGAAGCCTGTTTCAGATGCCAAAAAGGTGGTACGCGTACGGGGACAAATGCATCCGACATTCCAAGACCTAGCAGCCAGCATGAGCTTTGCAAACCCGCAAGAAATGGCGAAGGTGGCCGGCCCTATCATGGAACGCGCTTGGCGTCGCCTGCGCTATGCGCCACATATTGCACAAACAGCAGCTGCTTTGGCCTTCGTCTATTCATCTCCGCACACCACTGCAATGCCCAACCAAACCCTCCCGGCCCAGCAAAGAGAGTGGCAGCTGCAGCCTTGGAATTTTCGGCTTCTTAGTGTGTGCGGTCAACGATGCTTCACGCTGGAGCCTCAGAGTGGAACCCTTTACCTGTGCCGTTCGCTCGCACGCCGAACACACCGGGCAACTACACTTTGGCACCGCAACAACTCGGGATTCAAGAACTTTTTTCAAGCGACGCAAGGTACCCCGCGATCTGAGCCGCCAACCCCGCTGTTTTCACTGCACTTCCCCGGAACACCTACAAGCATATTGCCCGGGAAATGGACGAGCGTAGCTGCTTCTCTGGCCGACGGCTACGCGACGTCCCTGCAAGTGCTCGCAACAGCCGGAAATAAAGAACCACTGCTTGAACTGTTGACTGGTAACAGTGTACTTAATGAGCTCATGGAGACTGGAGCAAGCGTAAGCTTAATAGGTAGCCGTGCCATCGCAGCAGCCAAGTGCGCGGGAACCACCTTCAGGTAAGAAGCACGAACCCTAAAGCTTGCTCAGGGTTGGTCACAAACTGCACAATCGGTTCGCTGTCGTATTCATTGGCAAGATGGGTCCAGAAAGCAGCATTTTCTTCTTTTGCCAGAGCTGTGTCACGACGTTGTCCTCGGTTGGTATTTTCTTCAGGTGGAAGGTATTTCTCTCCACATGAACCTTGGTATATGGTCACTGCACTCTGACCCATATGGGCTCGTCAAATTTAGAAAGGCACCGAAGCGGCCATGTGCATCGGATGCTAGACATCGAACCCTGTCAGTCTCTCAGACAGCGTTGTAATGCAATAAGCAAGGTCAAGAGCCTGATGAAAATGTGGCCAGTTCTCTACAGGCACTTTTTGCAGATGTGAAGGATGTATGCCACAATACCACTGAGAGTGGTGAGTGTAGTCAAGAAAACCTTCGGGAGGAGCAGGAGCAGGAACTTAATAACATCCTTGCAGACCACAACTTTTACCACTCTGCAAGGTTGCACGTCCCTGGTGGTTCACAAAATAGACACAGGCAGCCACCCACCAGTTAGATGTAAGCTGCACCCGGTTAACAGCCAAAAGAGAGAAATTCTTGATGGGCGTATCCAAGATTTGCTGGACCAAGAACTCATTGAGCCCTGCTCCAGTTGCTGGGGCAGTGTCCCATATTAGTAAAGAAGAAAACTGGAGGATATCACCTTGCGGTTGACTACAAACCCCCAAATGCTATCACGACTGTGCCAGTATATCCCATGCCCCGTACAGAGTGGGTACTGGCTCAGCTCGGCTGCGCTAGGTGGTTCACGACCCTCAACCTTGCTCAGGACTTTTCAAGTGTTGGTTGCCCCCGAAGATGTACCGAACACTTCATTCCTGTGCCACAGAGGAGTGTTTCAATTCAAGCGAATGCCATTTGGGGTAGCAGGTAGACCGGCAACATTTCAGACTCTCATTGACAAAGTGTTTGAAGGCATAAAACACAACTACTGCATGGCATTTCTTGATGATGTGCTAATTTAGTCAGAAACTTTTGAGGACCACCTACAACATATCAATGAGGTACTGCGAAGAATTGGCTCGGCAGGTATGACAATCAGGCCCAGCAAACTTGCATGCTGTGAACAGGCATTAAAGTTCCTTGGACATGTAATCTCTCCAGGCAAATGTCAACCTCACCTGGACAAGATGCGAGCAGTTGCAGAGTTCCCATGCCCTAAAACAGTCAAGGAGCTCCAAATGTTTTTGAGCCTTGTTGGATACTACAGAAATTTTATCCCATGGTTTTCTGACAAAGCCAGACCCCTGAAAGCCCTCCTCAAGAAAGGAGCCCATAACAGACAGCATTCGAGACTCTGAGGCTAACGCTGGCAGGAGAGGTGGCTGTGGTATTGCCTGACCTGAACAGGCCCTTTGTGATTGAAATAGATGCCAGTGGCACTGGCATCTTGGCAGTGTTGCTGCAGAAAGTCGAAGGTGAAAGTAGGCCGGTGTCATTTATAAGCAGGACCCTCAGCGCTGCTGAAAAGAACTATACTGTCCAAGAATGGGAACGCCTCGCTGCGGTGTGGGCTGTCGATAGATTCTGAGCGTATGTAGAATTCGCATCATTTGAGGTGCATTGTGACCATGCATCATCGGCTTGGATGTTTACAACTGAGCAGACATCGTGCAGAGTGCAACGTTAGGTGTTGAGATTACAAGGGTTCAAGTGTAGCATAAGGCATCATTAAGGACGGGTCAACATCCCAGCGGATGCACTAAGCAGGTGCCCCATCCCTGCTGCTGAATCTGCTCAGCCTTGTTTGGCAGAGGACTGGTTTCCACCTGAAGTGCAAGAGCCACAACAAACCATTCGTTTTGAACTAGCAGTCCCTGTAGATGTGGCTGATGTGTCCCCACTCACCGACACTACAAAGTTCCAGTTGGAACAACGCTGCAATATTTAAAGTTTGGCCCGCTACCTGGTGACGCTAAAGAGTCCAAGAAGGTACAGGACCTAGCTGATGACAGCGAAATCTTGAACAATGGTATCCTTATGTACACGGTCGGTGAACGTAAGGTCGCCTGGCTTCCCCAACACTTACGAGACATGGCACTGAAAATGGATCATGACCACCCCCTAAGTGGGCATTTAGGCTTTTTTAAAACTTGGAAATGTGTGAAGAGCCCGTTCACATGGCTCGGTATCCGCTCTGATATCTCCTGTTACATCTGCAGCTGCCAGCAGTGCCAGGCTTTCAAACCTCACCGGCAAAAACCAAAAGGACTGATGGACAGTTCATGGGCCACCCACCCAATGCAGCAGCTAAGTGTGGACCTTATTGGGCCACTGCCCGCAACCCCTCGGCGTCACAAGTACATCCTGGTGGTGCTGGACAAGTTCACGAAGTTTGTGGAGTTTTTCCCATTACGTGCACCTACCTCCAAATTGATCATCAATAAAATCATCAATGTTTTTTGCCGGCAAGGTGTGCCTAGCTCCATCTCTAGCGACAATAACCATTTGTAAGCACACTGCGGAAAGGCATTCTCCAGCACTGGGGAATCAAGGAGAGAAACACAGTCCCATACAGACCAGCAGGACAGACTTTGGAACGCCATAGCACAACGGTTAAACAATGCCTGGTGGGCTACTACACTTCCCACAGGGACTGGGACAAAAGGCTGCCCGAAGTGGCGTTTGCAATGCGCACGTCTGAAAGCGTAGTTACTGGCTTTACGCCTGCCTTCTTGTGCTATGGGCGAGAATTACGGAACCCGTGGAGCCATCACAATCAGGCAGCTGGCACTGAGGTGCCCCCTTCTGCGCCTCATGCCCTAGCTGCTGAGCAGGATGTGTACCTTTGAGATGCCTGGGCCTTTGCACAGGACCACCAAACTTTGGCAAAAGCCAGCCAGGCAAAGTGTTACAACAAAAAGCACACTCCAGCTATCTTCCAGGTTGGAGACTTGGTTCTCCGGGACACGCACCTGCTAAGTAAGGCAGCCATTGGATTCACAGCGAAATTTGCCCCTTGACGCACATGGCCATTTAGAGCGACTGCACACATTGGACGCGATACCTACAGACTCAGAGACCTGGCTACAGGGAAACAGAAAGGCCTTGCTAATGCAGACCAGCTGAGCCCTTATCATGTGCCTTGGAAGCCCTCTTCACAGGATAAAAGGAGGGGGGATTTGTGAGGGTACCAGGCCGACGCCAGGTGGCGTAGAGTCGCAGGCACGAGACGGTAGGCAACTGTGTAAAGTAGCAGGCACAGGACAGTAGGTAACTGTGTGTGGCAGGCAGGGAGAAGATTGAAAGCGTGCGTGCGCGGCCGGCATGCGAGGAGCGCACGACAACAAACTGAGTGAGTAAAGTAATCGGCGGAGCAAGCTGTATGCGGTGCGGCGGCACGGAACGCAGACTGCGTGTGTGTGCGTGTGCCGAGGATTTCCCGAAATAAAGAACGTATTTGACAAGGCTTCGACTAGGGATAGTTGGTATGACATAGTTGTTTACTGCTCTATACTGTTGCGCAAAGGACAAAAAAAGAGACAGACACACATGTGCGCAACTAAGTTGCGGACGTGAAATGGGTCATCCAAAGAAAGCATGGAAATTTGTTGCTGCAGAAACGTCGCCAGAACACGCTGCCAGGTGTCCCTGTCCTCAATGATCCAACAGAAAGGGTGTCTTTCCTTATGTGTCTTCACGGAGAATGGATGTAGTGTTACCTTTGTAGTAGCTTTAATTTGCTTATTATCCCAACCTGGCTTCTTCACATTGTCGCATGGTTTTTTTACTTTGTTGCTACAAGTCTTTTTTGGTCAGGGTGGTGTACTTCTTGAAAATGTTTATACATTACTTCTTAAGTTCACTTTTGCATTCTGCATCATAAATTACAATGAATGTGCCAGTTTTGTCCGACATCAGCAGTCTTAGGTCTTGTTCTTTTAGAAATTTAACAGCTGGTGTGATGACGTTTCTTCGTTTCCTGCCCATGCTGTTCTTTATGCACATAATGCCCTAAGATATGCAAACTTCCTTCTCATTATCTGGCAGCCTGTTTGTAATATTAAATACCATTTTCATCAGTTCTGCAGGCTTTGGCTGTGGCTGAGCCATAAACTTAGGTCACTTGTGTAATACAGCGCGCACAAAATCCGGAACATTCATATTGGCTAGGTTCACCGATTTTTGGTCATTCACTTTTGTTTTCTCTCCTTGGTAATGTTTTAAATATCACTTTCCACATGGCATGTGCCCTCGTTCCTGGCTTCCACTGAAGTCGCAAAGTACCTGCACATAGTATACTGTGCGGATTTCTCCGGCAGCGTCGATGCACATATTGTCCATATATAGAGGTGGAAAATTCGCACCTGTTTCCAAACTTCAGCACACAGGAGCTTGCACAGGTGCCTTGAAGAGAGAGAGAAAAGCTTCATGCATAGTGGGTGCTGTGACTGCTGACCATCAACCAAAAGTATATGTGAGACGACACTTCAGAACAGTGTTTCAGAACAGTGGCAGATGCCCTTGTCCCTGGTGAAGTAGTGGACCACCACAAATGTTCACGTCCAATGTACTCGAAATAATGTTCAATAAGGCTTCGACTGGGGCTCGTTAGTGTTACATCGTTCTGTTTACTGCACTATACTGTTGCAGAAAGAGCAAGAAAGAGAGACTGACACACATGTGCTCAATGTGCGTTGCACACATGTGTGCCAGTCTCTCTTTTTTGTCCTTTGTATAACAGTACAGGGCAGTAAACCGAGCAGTAGAAACCTGACTGTTAATTTTGAGGCACAAAGCTTTAACTTCATTGATTCGTGTAGTTGCACACTTTTTTAGGTAGGCCTATATATATATATATATATATATATATATATATATATATATATATATATATATATATATATATATATATATGACCAGGTGGGGAAAATGGAAAAGCAAATATTAGTTACATTTCTCTGATAATAAGCAGGTCAGAAAACGAATTTTCAGCTACTTGGTGCCGTGAACCAAGAGGAGCCCGACATTTGCGTCGAACTCCGTGCCAGCATATCACGCAAAGTATTCTCTCAAATGCAGATTTATACCAGCCCATGAGCAGCTTAGTGCATATCCACGAAGTGCCATTTGTACGAAAACTTGTGATGGGACTGACGCACTGGGGTGAGTATCTTTTAGTATTTCAGTGCTCCTGTACCTGCTTATCGAAATGTTCAATTTCAATAACTTTTTCCTGTAGTGTCTGGCATGAACATTTCACAAAAAGCATTGCAGCTTGATACATATATGAAACCATAGATAGCTGCGTTGTTTTCAAAATGTCATGACATATAACTTGCACATTGAGGTCACGGGATCAAATCCTGGCCGTGGCAGTAGCAGATCGATATGGGGGCGAAATGCAGGAACGCCTGTGTACCGTGCATTGGGTGAAAGTGTCCGAGCTGAAAGGTATTGAAATTTGAAATCCTTGAAAAGAAAAAAAGAAATTCGAGTCGTTGCACAATGGCCTGCTGCTCCAACAGCCACTGCGTGCTCATTTTTCAGCCTTCTCCGCACGCCTCTCTCCCGTTGCCATTCCACCCCTTCGAAAAAAAAAATGGGCTGCGCCCATAGCTCTGCGCTGTGCCACCCTCCGAAACATGAATGGACCGCACGAACTGTGCTTCTCCCAGATTGCCTACATGTTGACTGTTGCATGTTGCATAAAGCTGGTTCTTTATTCTATGGCTGGCACCTCATTCAGCGCAGTTTTGCAAACAGCCTAATCGCTCGCGTTCGACTTTGTTGGTTACGTCGAAATCATTCCTGGCCATGTG
This sequence comes from Dermacentor variabilis, assembly GCF_050947875.1. Lineage (NCBI taxonomy): Eukaryota > Metazoa > Arthropoda > Arachnida > Ixodida > Ixodidae > Dermacentor > Dermacentor variabilis. The sequence goes on along the minus strand of NC_134568.1, from coordinate 187,510,559 downwards.
GTTTCGCAGGCTCATTTGACTAGCCGCCGAAACGGAAGATGGCTGATCCACCCGCTGATCATCGGTAATGCACGACGTTGCCGGTGAAAAGAAAGTGCACGGCTACAGATTTCGAAACTAAGGGCTTCTAACCGATGAAGCGATTGTTGTGAACAGCGACAGTGACGATGGCAGCGATGATGCAGTAGGGCAGGCAGCCTCAAGGTTGTCCTCACAGGAGGCCCGGCAGATGATTCAGTCCCTCCAGGGCTTTGTTTTCACAAGGAACCTTTCGCTGCACTACGTGGAACACCCGGATGCCTTGGAGAAGAATGTCGGCAAGCTTCGCGTAAAGCACGCAAGGCTGACAGAGATAAGAGTTTTCTCATGCTAGCTAGTGAGAAGTACATGGCAAGATGCTTGTCGCAATCTTGCCTCAACGTTTCTTCTGGATTTCTTAAGCTGACAGGCTGCTGCGGCAACCTTCTTGCATTTTTTAAAAGGCCCCTTTTGGGGCCACCAAAGTGATGCCTCGGTGGTGCTTGCATATTGTTTGTCACCCGTAACCCCTCTGTGCAATTGTTATAGCAGTGCCATTCTTTAACGCTGACAGCTGCAGCTTTTTACACGCGATCGGCGTGCCCAGGAAGTAGTTAAACGAGTGAACACAATCAGCAGCCAGACGGAGGAAGGTGGTGAGGAGGGGCACTGGCCTCCCCACCATTATAGTTTTCTCACATCAGCTTTGCCATCCCTGTATTCTGATGCTTTCATGCAACCCTGTTATAACAATTATCGGTTATAATAATGGAGTTTTCGTGGCACTTGAATATTGCTATTAGTGGGTTCGACTGTATCACACTCGTTAGCATTATAGTAGAGTTCCAACAGTTGTTCTGGCTAACATGCTCTTACATGCTGAGCCAGTCGTCAACATCAACATTATCTTGGACGGAGAATACTCCAGGATCGTGGAGATTAGTAACCGTGACGTATGTTGTTCTTGGAGTTACAGGTGTAGATGCAGACAAGGTGTCTTGATCGGGAGCCATGGTGTAAAGCTGGACGGTGCAGCTGCTGCGGAGCTCCATGGCAAGGACAGGGAATGCCAACCTCTAACAAAATGTTACGCGAACGAGGGAATAACCACTGAGGGTTATTTATAAGGTATATTTACAAAACAACTGCAGCGCGGGAAATTCAGCTGACAGCTCCAGACCAAGGAATAGTTAGTCTTCTTCGTCGAGGGGCCCGCATGCATTGTCCAAAAGAAACAAGCATGTAGCAATATGCAACACTTCTGAAGAGTTTAAGTAAGGTGCTGTGAACCAACTAAGATAGGTGCACAGCAAAAAAAAAGTCCTCTTCCATCATGACGACACACCAGCTCATACCTCTGCAGTTGCAATGGCAAAAATTTACAAATGAAGGTTTGATTGCTGGCTGTCCTGTCCTCCCCAATTCACCTGACTTGGCTCCTTGCCACTTCTTCCTATTTCTACATCCAAAGATCTCATTTAATTAAGGGAAAGACATTTTCATCAAATAAGAAGGCTATTGTCAGTGTCAAGTACTTTCGGACCTCGAGACTAAGCTAAGAAAATGGATGAACCCCTTCGCTTCCGCCCGTACGGCACTCTGTCATGCCTGGTATTCCGTGGTGCATTTTCCTGCTTCGTTGGGCGTGTTCAGTGTTGAAAGAAAATTGCTCTAAAATATGCCGGACACATTGCACTTACAAAACGAATGACTTAATTTGTTTACAAAAGGCTTCTGCATCAAATATATTACAAATAACCAGAAAGTGAGCACAAAAAAGTTTAAAGCAATCAGGAACGCAGAGTGCACTTCTGTATTTTTTGCACTCAGAATGATTCTTGGAATTTTGCACTGGCCCCCGAAAACTGAGCACAGCATCAAATAGTTCTGTTTCACAGTTTTTGATGGTATGTGCTGAAAAACATGAGCCCACTCAGAAGCCTGTACGCTTTTATCTGAGCCTGGTACTCTGGTTGCACCGGCAACAACAACAGAGTGGAGTCTGGCGAGCAGGAAGATTTCCATTGTTTCGCAAACAACTCTTGCTAAAAGTGTAGACGAATATGTCCATCTAATGTACGAAACCCAAAACAACTACTTGGCCATCACAGACAGCGAATTGCCGGCTGGGGAAGTAAATGTGTTAATATGTGTAATTTGCCTATAAAAGAGAGAGAGAGATAATGCTAGTAGAATTATAAGCAACATAATAGTACAGTGGAATCACAATAAACAGAAATCGCTTAAATGGAACTGCCTTTTCAACTCAATGCCATCCTCGTGGTTGATTGGTTTTGTATTCATGCAATTGTATTCAGCTTTGTGTCTCGGTAAATGGAACTCCTGATAATCGGAACCAATTTTCCTGGAACCTTGAGTTTACTGTATTGCAATACAAAAGGTGCGCGCACTGTATGTGCATTTTTGCCATTTTCAGGTAAAATTAATTAAACACGGAAACTTACCTTAAATGTCCCAAAACTTTCCTCCAAGTCCGCATACAGTGACCACACTTTGAGTGATTTATACACACGAAATTGAACTGGTTCACTCTGCAAAAAGACAAGAGGCCACGATCACATTCAGTAAATAAAAAATCTTAGCAAGGACAAGTAGACAATACACTAAATAAAATCAAACAAGCGACAGGTGACAGTGACAGTGGGGATGACTATAAAACAAAAATGACACAAAGAATCACAGGGCAAAAAAATGATACCTTTCATCATGCCTGGCTAAAAGCTTGCAAGTGGTTGCTGATGTAGTGCTTGTTCCACCACTCATTTTATTCTTTGGAGTTGTGATGCTGACCCCTGAAAACCTGGCTCGCCTGGCACTCTGTAGCAATGATTGTTCACGTTAATACAGTGCAGGTTAACAGTGATGCTCCAGTCTTGTGACGACTATGCCAGGAGGAGTGTTATCAGAAAGTTACAGATGGCAAAAAATTTTGTTCCGATGGGGCACATAATGCATGGCACTGACAAGCACAATGTGAGGCATGTCCACGGTTCCATCCGCCGCTTCTTCTTTCTTTTTTTTTCCTTTCCACCCATTGTAGGTTGGCGAATCAGCCTGGCTGACACACAGCTGTTACTCTACTTCAGAACAGACAGAGGAATGTTTCCTTTGGACCAATTTTAGCAGGAATCAAGTCTCATTCTCCTGGTTGTGCAAAGTGACACCAAAAAAGCAGGCTCAAAAAGAGATTTCTCCAGAAGCGCGCGAGGTGCACACACATTTTCTTCTTGCCCACAGCTTTTGGGAATCACTCACACTTGAGCTGATCCATCATCCCTTTCACCTACAGTAAGTGCACAGCTTGCGTTACTTTTTTCTGAACACTCAAAGAGCAGTGACTAGTGCTTATGTGTTTTTTGCCATGCTAGAGTAGATAAGCATAGCTGTAAGAAACCTTCCTCCCTCAGTAACATGCTGCAGCACCCATACTGTGCGTGGCCCTCAGGCCCAAGAGCCTTTGCTCCCCATGCCAACTGGGACGAAGCATACGTAAAGCGACAAGTTTCACTGCGAGTCAAATGTGCATAAACATCTTTTTCATGAACTTTGGTGCCACACTCAGTCCTCTTTGGACAATGAGTGCATGCTCACAGCGATGGCTGACATGGCCCGGAAGCTCACTAAATTTGAACCTGCAGTGGCTAGTACTTGTTGAGTACCAGAGTACCAGAGAGAGAAAACAATGTGCAAAGAAATCAGAAATCCGTGTGCCCAAACAGGACTGCAATTCCTGTATGAATATTTTAAATTAGCACCCATATTTGTTACATAAGTAATGAATGAAAAGTTTGCTGCCAGTGATATTTTGGAATATAATCGGTATGCATTTGTACACTTCCTGCAATAGAAAATCAGAGCTTTAGGTGGGACATGAGCTATCTCTAAAGCGAGGACGCCTACCCACGATTGCAAGGTACAGTAGAACCCCATCGATACATTTTTAAAGGGACTGTAGAAAAAAAAAAAACATACCAGCCGGGAAAACATAACCATGAGAAAGGGCACAAGTCGCCACAGCACAACATCAGAAACAGTCCGAGTGGCTGCCAGTGCAGTTATTAGATGTCTTGGTGCTCGTACTGTGACCAGGAATGACACATGCACATGTATAATTAAGGGACGCGTACGATGTTCCATGACAGTGGCCTCTAACTGCAATATTTTGTGCACGTTTCACCACATAACATGATCCTACTGCACAAAGCTGACTAAAGAGAACCAGCATTGTGAAATGCAAATAAGACCCTTACAGGCCCCAAATTAAATGTACCCCTGTACTCGGCAGAATTGGCCCAGTGTGCATGGTTCCTGATAGGCTTTAATCGATGTGCACTTTTTTCAGGTGTTTAACCAACTTCTCTGTGCATGCTTTCTCCCAATGTTTGTGCAATACCTGGCTTGCGCAACTTTGTTCATTTATTGCAAATTTTGGTTGCTTGTTGCAACTAATTGGTCGCTTGCTGCAACAAACTGGCAGCGTGTTACAACGAATAAGCAGCTCGTTACAATGAATAAGTAGCTTGTTGCAACATGCAAAAGCAAATTTCCCCCTGCACCATTGTATTTATGTGGCGGCCACTTTCAAATGCAACGTAAGTTGCGGGAACATTACAGAATGGCACTGTATCAAATTCGAACATAATACATAGGAGTAAATGGAATTTAGAATGGGAATGTGAAAATGCGACGTAGCAGCTGGGAAAACACACCAGCAAGGAACGTATCGACGGAGGTTCAACTGTAGTAATAGAACTGTTTCTTTAAATATGCTTAGGGGCAAGAACACCGAATGCTGCATGCAAAACAAGGTTTCGCTGAGGAAACAACCTTTTGCAAGAAATGGTCCTTAGTAAAACTGATGGAAAAGGATGAAAGGCTAGCCAGGGAAGTCACTAAGATGTGAAATTTTTTTTAAAAGGCGGGCCTCTACTACTTATCCATAAAATGAGACCAATCTGAAGTTTCTATACAATATTCTACTGTTGGTGCTTCTGGCCAATATCGGAGTCTATGGTGAGTTAAATGGCTCTCTTTGGCATGTACGAGGTACTGGAATTGCAACGTGATAAATGCATTAAACATATTTACATAATTATGCTTTACACTTTGTTGAATTTCATATGTCATATACAGGCAGCACACAACGTCTATCAAGAAAAGCTATGTACAACTTAGTCATTTCGTCTATTTTCCCACATGCCCTTGCTTGCATTCTTCAAAGGCAAAGTGTAACATACTTGATCATGGTAGGCAGCTTTCCTGGAGGGCATTGCAGTCGCTCTCTGCATTAGTTTTAGAGCCCCTTCATGGTTTCTGCAAATCACAACGGTACAAAAATTCAGAAATAGGAAATATTATGAACAACTGGCAAACTGTTCTGCAAGGGCTCCAAAAACAGTCAATTTTAAAATTGTTCTAAGGAGACTGACAACATTCTTGTGGTGAGATTATGGTGCAGATCAAAATATCATGCTTTGCTTCATAATTCAAGAAACAAGGAAATTTTGCAAAAAAAAAAAAGAAATTTTATTTTGAAATGGGAACAGAAATATCTGCAAAATGACACAGGACACCTCTCTCGTCAACTATCGTCAATTATTTAGTAGCCAGTTCCAAGTGAGCTCACATCAATCAACATCCTATTGCAAGAAGTAAAAGCAAGCTAACCGCTACCAGCAATGAAGCAATGACCAGCTGGCCTTCCCGAGTACATTTTTGTGATGCGCATACATGCCATAGTTGTCAAGTGCATTCTGCTTTCCAGCAAAAACTATTTGCTTGCTACCACTAAAGCTTTTGCACCCTTTAATGTTTTATTTGAAGAATGGATAACATTTTTGAAAACTGTCAATGCATTCACTTCTTGTATTGTCACATTCCCTTATCCACCTGTCACTTAGCTCCCATATTCTCTATGTGCTTTCTCTCCTTCTCCCCACTCAGCTCCCTTAATGCTGCTTTCCCAACTCATTCCAGTGAGCAGCCCTTAACTTCCCCAAAACAACAATTCAAGGAATTAGTCTTTAACAAGAAAGAAAGGGGAAAAAAAAGGAAGCCCGCATTTATATGCAGAGATTGATGCTGCATGCTTTCATAAGACTGAAAACATACCATTAACCAAGGATTACTTTTACTACCACTAACCAAACATCCACTTCCAGCCTCTCAGTGTTTCTGCATACTGTTGCTGTGTACATTGATATTGCCAATATCCAGGTTTCTTTTAAGTTTTTGCAGACAGATAAAATGCTACAAATTTTTCACATACTTTTCATAGTAACCACTCCAGGTCTATAATTGGTAACAGGACCAGACTGCAGCAGCAAAAGCCCCTTAAAGAGAAGTCTTGAAAGCCGACCAAGTTGGTATAGCTTCATTTCTCAGGTATTGGTTCGAGAGTCGTGCCAATATGCATGAAAGTAATTTCAGGGAATCTGCATGAACCAGCAGATCCTCCTCACTAATCCATGCTCTTGCAGCGTGCATGAGTGAATTTGTGTTTGCTTCTCATACAAGAATCAATGGTCCTGTGTGAAAAATTAAATTATGGGATTTTACACGCCAAAACCACAATCTGATTATGAGGCACGCTGTAGTGGGGGACTCCATAAATTTGGACCAACTGGGGTTTCTTAATGTGCACCTACATCTAAGTACACAGGTGTTTTCACATTTCGCTCCCATCGAAATGTGGCCACCATGGCTGGGATTCGATCTTGCAACCAACAGCTCAACATCATAGCCACTAAGCAACCGCGGCGGGTAAATGATCATGTGTATATACTCATTTGCATACACACTATGCTCATTTGCCATTTCCTATTTCTGCATATACAGTAGAATCTCCTTAAATGGAACCTCAAGGGACCGAAGAAATATGTTCCAATTACCAAGAGTTCCATTTACTAACAAAAATGTGCAGAGGTGCAGCACTATACCAGGTGGTTTTTTTTTTCTTTTTTTAAATCATAGAGATCATTTAAAAATCGACTGTTGCAGATTACACAATTCTAGTCAGTGAGCTGGGTCACTCAAGGAGGTGGACATTACTTGCATGAGAACTCAAAATGCATAATTGACAAATTAACAAAAAAAAATTCAAAGTATTTTTTAAATTATTTACTAAATTGTTTACTTATTCTCAAGGGACTCCCAAGACTCCCACAATGCGAATCAGTTTTACATAAAAGTGTATACAAAATTTGTACTACACAGGGAGCCCCAAAGTTAGAAACGGTCAGGGGGACTCCCAAGACTCCCAAGATGGGAGTCCCCCTGACCGTTTCTAACTTTGGGGCTCTCTGTGTAGTACCAATTTTGTATACACTTCTACGTAAAACTGACATTGTTGATGAATAAACTTGAAACTTTATGGCACATATTGCAATTTATTAATTGCAGGTGTTGCAAGGCACATCCGCTTGAAATGAATTTTCAGGATGACACCAGTTTCGAGATATTCATTCCCGAAGTTGGCGACAAAATATATGGCGTGTCCCAGGCTGTTTTGCGCTTCAATGCATAAAACGACGTTTTCTTTAAGAAGTAAGAGTGCACAGAGCGGTACAGGCCTGGCCAGTAGAAGTGGCGTCGTATGCAGTTGTAAGTACGCGGAACTCCAGGGTGGCTTGCAGTAGGGGCATCATGCAACTGCTCAAGAACTGATGTCCGGAGATGGCATGATACAACAAGTAAGAATTCTGGTCCTTCAGGGCGTAAACTGCGATGGTAGAGAACGTGGTCCCGGAACACGAACATGTGCAGCATGGGCTCCTAATGTCCAGAATTGAGACAATCGATGAGAACACGTAAGCAGTCATCATGCCGTCGTTCAGCGTGGATGTCGTGCAGATAAGAAATGACCAGGACGCAAGAGTCAGTGTCGTGCGCATCATATTCAGCGCGGTCGACAGGATGACGGGAGAGGCAGTTGGCATCCTTGTGCAAATGGCCTTGAGTAGTATAAAACATCAAATGAATATTCTAGGAGCCATCTACCCAATCGTCCAGTGGAGTCTTTAAGTGAGGAGTTAGCACAAGGCGTGGTGATTGGTAACCACGGAAAATGTGCGGCTTTACAAGTAGGGGCAAAATTTGGCAACTGCCCAAACACCAGGCACTTCCGCTCGGTAATTGAAAAATTCCTCTCGGTGGGTGACAGGAAGTGGCTGGCATATGCAATTACGCGCTCTGCATTACACTGCCATTGAATGAGTACAGCCTCATTTCCATGACCACTGGCATCCGTGTGAAGTTCAGTGGCGGCGGATGGATCATAATGAGCCAGCAAAGGGGGAGCCGTGAGCAAGCGTACGAGGGCGGAGAAAGCTTTGGTTTGAGCAAGGGCCCATGTGAGTGCAACGTCCTTCTTAAGTAAGTCGGTGGTGAGTGGCCGAGTGGTTTCAGCGAAATTCTTGATAAAACGATGGAAGTACAAGCATAGCTCAACAAAGCTTATGTCTGTGGCAGAAGAAGGAACAGGAAAGTTCTGTGCAGTGCGAATCTTGTCAGGGTCGGATTGAATGCCAGCGGCACTGACGAGATGGCCAAGAACGGTAATTTGATGACGTCCAAAGTGGCACTTGGATGAGTTCAATTGCAAGCCGGCGCATTGGAAAACAGCAAGAATAGCTGATAGATGCGTTTGATGACTTGTAAAAGCAGGTGAAAAGACTATGACATCGTCTAGATAACACAGACAAGTGAACCATTTATAGCCACGAAGTAAGGAGCCCATCGTTCTCTCGAAGGTTGCCGGGGCATTACAAAGGCTGAACGGCATAACCTTGAATTGGTAGAGCCCGTCAGGTGTTACGAAGGCAGTTTTCTCAAGGTCCATGTCATTTACCGAGATTTGCCCAATAGCCTGATTGGAAGCCTATCGATGAAAAGTACTTGGATCCGCCGTGCCAGCAGTCCAAGGGGTGATCAATACCTGGAAAGGGATAGACATCCTTGCGTATGATTTCATTGAGGTGTCTGTAATCCACACAACAGTGCCAACTGCCGTCCTTCTTCTTGACAAGGACAACAGGGGATGCCCACAGACTGCAAAATGGCTTGATAACGCTTTTAGTTAACATCTTATCGACTTCTCGTATCTGTTGTCATTCAGCATGTGAAACATGCTATGGGTGGCAGCGTATCGGATTGGCGTCTTCAGTGTAAATACGATGGGTGACCACCGATGTCTGGGCTAAAGGGTGGCCGTCAAGGTAAAAAAATGTCGCGGTAAGTTTCCAAGAGACAGCGGAGGTCAGCAGCTTGTGCCGGAAGATCATCTTGCTAAGTTCATCTGTGAGACTCGGTGAATCAGAGGTTCCTGTAGAGGGCGATGGTATTTCGGCATCAAGATCCGATATCTTGCAATCGTTTACAGGCGAGATGTCACCTAAAGACATGCCTCTGGGAAGAATTTGAGTCAAGCAGTTAAAATTAAGGAAAGGAAGCGAAGTCTGATTAACCGTAACAGTGAGCACGGTACAGGGAATGACCAAATTTCTTTCAAGCAGTATGTCAGAGGTGGGACATAATACATAGATGCCGTCAGGAACAGATGGGAACGACAGTAGAGTGATGTTAGTAGTGGCTTCAGGCGACAGGCCACTGTCTTTGGGAGAGCATAACCGTGGTTGTGCGACTGGTGGACAATAGCAGCCATGGGGCAGTTCAAGCTGAATGACACTAGACGCGCAACGAAAGAGGGCTGTATGGGACGACAAAAAGATTGAGCCGAGTATAACGTCGTAAGGGCATTGTTCGAAAACGGCAAACAAAATAGTCGTTAGGCACCCTGCGATGCCAATGCAAGCGGTGCGCATACCAAGGACAGTAGGTGTTCCTCCGTTGGCAATGCGGAGGATGCGTGATGCAGTGCATGTGAGAACTTTGTTCAGGCATTGGCGCAATTGGGCACTGAGTGTCAATGAGCGCTGGGACACTGACGTCATTGACTAAAATGTCCATCAAGTTCTGTTCGGTTGGCAAAGTGATCAGAGGATTTTGCGGTCGAGTCATCAATACAGCGTCACCTCCGGCAGCTGCATTGCTTAGTTTTCCGGAGATGGGCATTGGGGCTGCATCGGGGACGGTTGACGTTGAGCCTCTGGGGATAGGGACAATGGTCGACAAGCTGGTGGCGAATGGGACTGGCGACATCTGAGGGATTGTTCCAAGGAGCACGAGGCGTCATTGTTTGGCTGTTGCGGTGCCAATGGAGGCTGGTAACGATGCTCATTCTGTTTGGCGCAATAATAACTGGTGAATGGCGGTCGCAGAGTGGAGTAGACAGTACGGTGTTACAATGGTGAGCAATGTGACCGATACGCCGGCAGGCAAAACAGATTGATCAATCGTCTGCAGTTCGCCGCTCGATTGTATTTCGGTAGCGTGCAGGACACCGCGAACCAGTTGATGCATCTGGAGCATGAGACAGCTGTGAAGTGACAACGGTACATACAGAATGAACTCCAGAATCACCGAGTTCTTTGCGGACTACTGCGTGCACAAATGGTGTTGTAGGCAAGTTGTTCGGCTCACTGGGGCGGGGAAAAAGGGCTGCAACAGCCAAGGCTTCAAGTTCTTGCCGCACTATCCACGTCAGGTCATCTGATGATGATGGTCGCTGCGCTCCTAGCCTGTCGTCAAAAGAGGATGTCTCAGCTGTGTTCAGCAGAAGTGCAAACGGCGTTGCAATGCGACAGCTCTTGGCCTGCTCAAAGCACTGACACTCTTTTATGATGTACTGTACTGTTTCACAATTTTTGCACATGAGCAGGTTGAAAGCATCGTCAGCGATCCCCTTCAGTACACGCTCAACCTTGTCCGACTCAGCCAAATCACTGTTGCCCTTACCGCACAGAGCCAGCACGTCCTGGGCATAAGAGACGCGTACGATTCTGTGGACGTCTGGGTGCGGGTCACTAGTTCTTTCTTAGCGGTGCACTTCCGCCCGCTGGGACAGCTGAACAAGTCCTGCAGCTTCTCTTGGCACATGTCCCAGTCATTAAGCTCTTCTTCATGGTTGTCATACCACACCTTTGCCATGCCTTGTAGGTAGAAGACCAAGTTAGCCAACATAATCGTCGGATCCCATTTGTTGTGGGCACTTACACGCTCACACGTGGCGATCCAGTCTTCCCCGTCGAGGTGGTTGGTGCCACAGAACGTTCCTGGACCCCGCGGCTGAGCCAGCACAACCGTCAAGGTTGTAGGCGTTGATGTGGGCCGCGCATGTCGGGTCCTGTTTCTTCCGTCATGTTGTGCAGTCCGAGGTGACGACCACTACGGAGCTCCGTTGTTGTTTGTCGTGGGTACTCAGCACCTGCCACCAATTTGTTACGTTACAGAAGTCACATATCAAGACGAATTTATATTTATAAGAGAGACAACGATACATAAACAAGATGGCCGCAGTGTTCCACCTCTACACGTCAAATCGTCTTCTTCTGAATGCTGCAATTCTTGTTTGCACCGTAACACTATGTACCATAAACCATTATTTCTGAAGTTATTTAGTAATTTTTTCGTTAATTAGTCGATTACATATTTTGATTTATCATGCAACTAATGTCCGCTGCTTCAAGCAATGACTAAAATTAGGCTATCTGCCCTTATAGCACTATTAGACATGTCAAGAATAAATAAGTGAATGTAGCAGCTAGTTTGTCCCATGGTTTCAGCACAGTAGGCGACTTCTGGATTGACTAGGCTTCACTAGTTTTGATTTATAGGAGGCAACGGCAATGTATCAAAGCAAAAGAAAATTGCTCTTATTACTCGACTTGGTAGCTGAATTAGCACAAGTTCATGCTGGTAGAGTCCAAATTACCGAACAGTGCACTGTAAAGTGTCCAAAATTTCTGTCATTCTCATTTCAGCCATCTATGGGGCAAATGGTGGTGCTGCCAAGCTGTCCAGATTGCACATGCTATGCATTAACTATCTATCAAATTATTCCTCGCTTGAGTCTTTGACACAGCCTTATAAGGATGGTTTTCTGTGTAGAAGACAGGTGTCACAAAATAAAAATCAGATTATACCTTTTTCAAAAAGATGCTTTAGAGCTTGCTTCCGTTGTTTCGCTTACTGAGAGTTGAGAAAATTTTGGTTCCAATTAACAGGAGCTTTTTTTTTCATTATACAAGTACAATGCGAACCAACATAGAGGCTGTTGCACCATTTAACCAGCAATTCAGTTTAAAGTGATTTCCGTTTACCAAGATTCTACTGTATAAATTTGTGTTAGCACTACAATGCCTCATCACCCTTTCCCTCTGCAAGCACACGCCGGCAGCATGCTTCTCGGTGAGGACTGCACAACTTTCAAGGCACAAAGTCCATCACAACATGGCACCATTCTCTGTGCACGTGCCTGCAATAGAGTAAGCAGCCATGTCATTCTGGCAACATTGTTCAGGCTCGAATTTCTTCACTGGCTCCATTTGCTGCAATGGCTTTTTTGCAATTTGTGCATGGATTAGCAAAGTGTGTTTTCTTAGTGTTTGTGCTGCCTGTTACTGTTCTTTCCAACAGTGCATGCCTCAAGACCCGACGATGCCTGCTCTTTATGCCTGTGTGGGGAATTTTTTTTTTCTTTCAAGAGCAGGAAGAAGGAGAGCAGGTTCAGGACACTTTTGTTAGAAGGTTTTCACCTATATCCTCAACTTGACACCAAATGCAGATGCTTTCAGTGGTAAGCTTTCGATTACACTACAAAAAAGGGAGTTCATTATGGGGTTTTCAACATTGGTTTGACTGTAAATTATCTCATTACAAAGGATTATATATTCGTATGGTCCTTACTTTAATGCAAACAGAATTGCAAATCCTGGTGTGTGCAAACAAAAGTTATTCAGCCTCAAAGTTCAAATAAGAAGCACACAAAATTAAATGCATCCTCTTTCATATTTCACTCATTCAGTAACATTATAAGGTGCTAGTAATTAAAAAAAAAATGTTAGTAATGAGAGCAATGCTAGTGATGAAAGCAGACCGCCATGGTGGCGTGGTGGTTTTGGCGTTGTGTTGCTAAGCCCGAGGGCACAGGATCGTATCCCAGCCACGGCGGCCGCATTTCGATGGGGGTGAAATTCAAAAATGCCCGTGTGCTACGCAGTGGGTGCACATTAAATAACCCCAAGTGGTCAAACATTCTTCTGGAGCCCCTCACTACGGCAAGCCTCATAATCATATTGTGGTTTTGGCACATAAAACCCCAGAATTTAATTTTTTTAAATTTTTTATAAACGTGCATCGGAACCTTACCGAAAGCTTACCAGCTGTGGTGACCAAGGCCAGTGAACTTGGTCAACAAAGCTGACGCTCACGCTTTTTCACAGGGACTTTTTGGTGTGCACAAACTGAGACTACCATTACTACTGGCTAGTATTAAGGCAAGAGCTACTCCCTGATCTCAGCTTAGTCCTCAGCGCCTGGCACCCGAGTGGATGATTGCCATCTTAGCTGTTCTTCAGCTACCGACCCTCACACCTGCATCTATGGCCAAGCCAGCTCCTGTAATAAATGTCGTGGCTCATTGCTATGCAGCCACCACATAACTGGCAGTGCCCCCCCCGAGTCTTTGCTACAGCTATGGACTAGCCAGAAGAATGGTGCCGCCGAAAACTAGACAACCCATGGCATCTGCACCTCTGGCCCTGCCATCCACACAGCCATATCGTGTGGTTTGTAAAAGTGGAGGATCAGCTGTATGTCAATGGTGCATCCTCTCAGTTCTGGCGGTACCTCCTCTTTGAGAGTGAGATTCCTGCGGCTGTTTTTCTTGGCATGACCTTCCATCGCCAGATGAGAATATGTATGACGGCCTCAAGAGTGCCTTCTTCAATTTCTTCACTGTATAACTTCCTAATCAACAATACAATACAGAACACTCTCCTTCAGCTGCTCAAGCTTCTGAAGGTGCCCCCCAACCCATATTGTCTTCACCATCGGCATCTACCTGGTGAGCGCTGTGACACGGATGGCAAGTGTACTGCTGCACAGACACCAAAGGAACCATTTTCCCAGAGGCTTTCTCGATCGTTCGAAAGTGTCTCTGCCTGCGTGACTGCACCCATGAACAACTTAGGCGTTCCATGTCCAGCATGGGGCAAACATACTCATGCGGTATTTTTATGTTGTAAGTAGAACTTCCTCGATTCCTCAGCGTATTCTATAGGCATGTCCAATTCATTGAGTAATTCGGTTAGCTGGCATTGCCTATAAAAATTATGTGGATCCCACGAATTGTGGGAATCGATGTAAGTGAAGCTTTCTGTGCCGTTTGCGTCGATTGACAATAATTGACGGTGATGTTGCAGCATATGTCTAAGTTCTCCAGCTTTTAGTGCAATATGAAAGTGGTGAGTTCATGTTAAACATTACTTTGCGTGCACCACTTGTCTGCACAGTACACATAACCCACAACAAGACATGTTTGCTTGAGGCGTTGTTGTGCACGATTTTTCGTAGCCTGCGGGATAAGAACTATCATTGCCTTACACAACGCGTCACATTGCTCAACTTAAATTAAATTATGGGGCTTTACGTGCCAAACAAACAATTTGATTATGAGGAACGCGGTAGTGGGAAACTCCGGATTAATTTTAACCACCTGGGATTCTTTACCATGCACCTAAATTGAATTACATAAGCATTTTAGCACAAGGTAGAAAATGCACCCAGCGGCCGCCGGGACGATCACCATTTTAGCTGTTCTTCAGCCATGGATCAACATGTCTGTGTAGATGGCCACACTGGCTCCCGCAATAAATGTGGCGGCTCATCGCTACCCAGCCACCAGTGTAGTACTACTGAGGGGAGGTGGGGAGAAAAAAGAATTGTCGAGAGAATAGGAAAGCTTCAAGATGGAACTGGAAGGCAGTGCCCCTCCTTTGCTGGCTCCGCATCCCAATTTGACTTGGGATACTTCAGTGTTTATTATTGTGCTTGCCTTCCAAATGAAAAGGCTGTAAAACTTAAGTGCATTGCTTTTTTGCATTTGTTTGTAGAGTATGATGAAAAGACATACAAAGTGTGCACCCAACCAATCACAGCAAACAGTGTGTTTCATTACATCTGCCAAAAGTCACCACTACATGCTGCTGTGGTCAGCAAGAAATACACCCATTCCTAGAGCAGATTAAAGCGCGAAATACTCTGACGTTAGCACTGTCATCGCAGTTCACGCACTGCCAAGACCTACACTGCTAACAGCAAATGAAAACTACAGGCTCTCAACCTGTGCTGCAGGGCCCTTTAAAGGTTGGTTGCCAGTCTGAAGTAGAAAAGAACATGGTGTCACACAAAGAGCAATACTGTTTGAAGAAAAATCCCTTACTCGTGTCGTAGTTCCATCTCTGCCCACTCGCACCATACATGAGCGAGGTCTTCCACTTTTGTAAAAGGCACCTGGGTTGCTTTTTCAAAAATAATTCGAGCCTTTATAGGAAAAAGAAGAACACATAATTAGATACAGGCTATCATACTACTGGAAGTACTGATGTTTAAGTGTTTTTCAAGTCTGAAGCAAGAACTGCTAATATTGCTACATGCATAACATTTATGTGACACTATAAAGAGGAGTAAGGAAGCAATCTTATTTTTTAGTTAAAGGGGGCCTGAACCGCCCTTCTTTAAAGACCCAAAAACGCCTTGCAATGAGTATGTCAAAAGAAGCCAACCTTTCTTCCACCAACCTTTAACCCCATTTCTTGTAGTTTATTGCAATGAGTATGATGCTTCCTGCGAATGCATTACCAAAATAATTTCTCAAGATCTAGTACGAGCCCAGATACTACGAGCGCAATAGTTCCTTTCCCCCATTCCCCCTCAACGTCCTGCGTTCCGAAGTAGCAGGGCAGCTCTGGTGGCAGTGCCCCGCCTATGGTGTTACAGCAAGAGGGCTCGTCGTATTTACACTATGCAGCAGATGCAGCTAGGTGCAAAATGTTGTGCATGGAATGGCTGGAGTGTGCGTTTGCGCTCCTGTGCTCCAGTCTGGCCGTGGTGTGGACTGGCTTTGTCCTGCACAGATAGTAGGCAAATCCACATTGTGCAGTGGGGGCAGGCTGGTGCACGTCTCATTTTTTAGTGCGATCGTGGCTACGCATGGCTGTCAGCATGGCTGAGTGCATATGCAGCCTGCACGCCCTGGTTTGAGGGAATCTGCCATGTGTGAAAAGAGTGGCCATGCCAAGATGGCGTGGCATCACGTGTGCTGTCTTCCTGCGTGTTTAGTACTGGAGGTTGCATAATCTTGAGCTTCAGAAATGCGTTGAAGCACGAGACAGACGAGCCACTTGCTACCCACTGCCGGCGCTTTTCGTGATACCATCGTCCCACTGCAGGCGACTTTATCAGCCATGGGGGTGGAGTGGACACAAAAGTGTGGCTGGCTTCGCTTCATACCACCGATGTGAAGATATCATCGGCACGGCATGAAACCGTGTTTGACGTCTCAAATTCAAATTTCTCAAAATTCTCAAATTCAAGTTTGCTTTTTCGGAAAATTTGGCAGCCCCTTCCGTGCAAAAAAGATTTATCGGCAGCTGTACTTATTTCTATTGCGATAGTAAATATATGGATGCTCCAAGCAAATTTTTATTGTTGTCCTCGCCGTGAGGTGCTACATATATTTAGGCATACGTATGTATGCATATGCCACACCTTGCTATAATACATGTGGTATATGCGGGTTATATGGTATGGTACGGTAAAACAGCAGAAAGGCGGAGCCTTTCTGCTGCATTGCGGGCTTGATGGACAGCCCATAGCTGTGCGTCAAGATCGGGGCTGCTTAGGGCAGCCTCTTATTTGGACGATGTGACGCCATCGCCGTTGCGTAACACGGGGCACCGCCAGAGCGTATGATCTAAGTTAGCTACGTCTGAGCATAGCTCGCGACTATTGGTCGATGGTATGTCTGGATAGATTCTGTGTAACAGTGCAGGGTTAGGATATGCCCCGATCTGGAGTAACCTGAGTGTTAAAATGTGGCGGAGGATATCGTCTCCATCCCACATAAAAATCCGGGTTATATTGCACACCATTCTGTCGCTAAAGTTGCTCATACCAGGCCTTACATTCTTGACAGTGTTATTCTTCAGAATTTTGAAAATGGAAGCCCACAAACAAATGTCATGAAACAAAGCACTGACAACACTTGCCTTTCATCTTAAATCTTCTGACTTTAATATTAAAAATGTGCAAATATAATTTAGCGCAAGCCTTAAAAGGATGTAATTTCATAGGCACGGCTATGCACTACCTCCGGGATTAAACCACGAAAGAGGTTTGAGACGTAACTGATACGGAAAAGTGGTGGTAGATTCATTATGAAAGATGCTGGCTTTTATTAATAAACATAGATGAAATTATCCAATGACATGATTAAACAGAGTACCCCTAGCACAGCAGCTTGTTTTTACTTAGCTTACGTTTACTTTAATTCATACTGCCACTACAGCTACGAGTCTTACACTTCCTGCAATATTCTAACACGTTGCTATCACATTCATTGCTTTACCCGTATGGCGAAACTGTGATTTTTTGCATAAAGGTTCGAATCTCAATACAGTAGATTTTCGTTAATTAGACTCTGGTTAATTAGACTTTTCAGTTGAATTGATCTCGACAGAAGGTCCTGGTCGGCGCCCATACATCTCTATGGGCCCAAACTTCCCTTATTTTGGTCTCACAACTGGCCTTTGCCAAATCATTTGAACTTTATTGGTCAGCTTTGCAGCAACATAGCCATGCTAAGATGCATACACACTAGTGGAAAAATGTGCGCGGTGTGCCGGCGGCGGCAAAACGCATGTTACAAAAGCTGCTTTGCGGCGGTTTTTTTTGTGCCATGGGAGGGAACAGTCCTCGACCATTGTTCGTGGTTTTGCGTGGCGGCAAGCGAACCGCGAACGCCGGAGACCAATGAGAGCGGCCCCACCTGACTGCTCAATTTGTACTCATATATGGTGTCAGCGCTTGCTCATGCTTCTTTTGGTTTGCTTCGTTTGGTCTCGTTCGCGATTGTTTTGATTGTCATGGATTGAGATTGTTTTTTACAATGATGAGTCTAAAACGAGACGCCCCAATGGAAAGGTTATTGGAGACAGTGCGCCATATCCAATTCCATATGACAAGATGGGCACTGAATACAAGGATGCGGAGGCGACACCCAGTGCCTCATTCTCCTTTTTTATTGAATGCAGCAATGCCGCAACAGAAGGGAGAACACCAACATGATTATTATCATCGACAATGATATCATCATCTTCACAAGACATAACTCGCATTAAGAATGAAGGACAAAGAATGCAAACACAGCGACGATTTGTCAGCAGATGAAGTAAAAAACATGCAACATCTCACACATACACGCAGAGTAAGAGAGATGAGGTGAGATTTTCATGTAGTCCTGTGACTGCTGCGCTGGCTCGCTACCAGTAGGTGTGACCCTTCTGCTGCAGCTGTGTTTTGCCGGTGGCGGCGCGTCACGCACATTTTCTTACTACAGTAAAAGCTCGTTAATTCACAACTCATTAATTTGATATTTTGGATAATTCGAAGTAGCCGCTGCGGGCCGCCCAACACTATATTGAAAGCAATATGTAACACATCCCGCTAATTCACACTGAAATCCGCACCGCCACCGGTAATTCAAACTCTACGCCATCGTGGATGGGGCAAGTGCTAGTGTGTGGGAGCATTTTGGGGACACTGGTGTCGCCGCGCAGGCTGCACAGCTTTTCTGTTTCCATCTGCGCCCCTTTGTTTAGGCCTGACTGGAGGGAGAAGCGTTTGTGCATGGCCAGGCATGGCGAATGCTTCTGTTGCAGGTCGATTCTCTCCTTCTATCAAGACCTTCAAGATAATGCAGATGCGACGCTGCGTGTTTCTTTCTTTCTTTTTTTATGCTATGTCTTGGAGGCTATGCCCTTTCTCTACGAGGTGTTCTGCTGACAAGCGGCACCAGGTGATGTCTAAAACATGGCTGCCGTGACATTTATCGGTGCTTGTAGTACCAAAAAACATAGCCTTTGAGACTCGTGGCTGTTACTCAAAGGAAAGCATCACTGGGATATGTGTTTGGACGCCATATACGGATAGTGGAACTCAGCAGCGTGCATTTTAGAGTGCAGCTCTTGTTCCCGCAGCAAGCGGTGGCAGCGCAAAGGCGTGTTTATAGTCTGACGTTTTCAGCACACTGTCGCTTGCGGCTAGTCACGCTGCGCCAGCCGAAATGCTGTCTACTGTATAAATAAATGTAATTCGTAGTTCTTACAATGCTCCTATGTATTACCTGATTTATTGCCGAGACACAGTATGCATTCCTTAACTATACAGGCAGGCACGCGCAGTCTCCAGTCACAGTACTAGCACGCAGATGCCTAATAAACATACTGGTAGCCATTCAGAGCTGTTTCTTACATTGGTGTGGAAATTTGAGCCCTCATTTCACCAACCATGCGTGTCTCGTAGATGAGACCATTAGCAAGGCATAGTACACATTCCTTAATTATGCGCACCCCAGTGCATTGAGAAGCGGAGAAAAACCATCTGTTTTGGGAAAGCTAGCAAAAAGGAAGGCAGTAAGATGAAAATACTCCGAAAGTCAAGGGGATGCTTAAAGCCAACAAGAGAGTGAGGGTTTATCTAAAGTCTGCAGGCCTGCCAGTAAACTTATTAGTTATCTTGATGCTCATACTGTAACCGGAGATGGCACACGTGCTTGTGTAAACTAAGGAACATATGCTATGTGCCATAACAATGGCACCTTCCCTGCTTTGTATACTTCAATGCATAACACAGCTAAATTTCAGTGAAACTAACTTTAAAGGCAAATACTGCGAAATGAATTACTGGCCCGTTTTGTCATTTTTTCTGCCTTTTGATTAATTCGACCTGCCGGATATTTTGACCAGTTTCATTGGTCCTGACAGGACTGCATTAACGGAAGTCGACTGTATACGTGTAGTGCGCCACCTATAGAGGCACCAGTGATAGCCACCTAGTGCGCACTTGCAAAAATACGCTTGGGAGCAGTAGCAGACGACAACCCCTTGAAAGGATGGCTGAAATTTGTGGCTATGATTTCTTTTTTGTTTGGGTGCCAGACCGCTTCTTCTGTGGTGACAGCTGCAGGAAAGACGCTGGCCTCAATTGGAACGGACATGAACACTATGCTACCAGTGTTTGGGACAACCCGGTACACATACGTGCCAAGAGTGTCCCGCAAGAAAACGCAATGAACCCCAGTTACAGGAAGTGGAGCTCTTGTTATCTAGCCGCTCGGTTTTGTTGAGTAATGCGATGTCTCGATCGTTCTTTGTTTTGTAATTCTACTGTTGCCATAATACTGCTTCTGTACCTCAATAATGGGCACACATTGATAGTGCAGACTTGTATCTCAAACAAATCCGCGTGGTATGATGTCGGCACATGTCGTAATGATCTTTCTGCCGATGAATACATGTGACATCGCAGAATAAGTGCCGTTAAAGTCGTCTCAAGAATAGGAATTGCGAATTTATTGATGGAAATGCGCACACTAGTCTATTAAATCACCAAATGCATGGTGTAATAAGAGTGCAAGTTAGTGCTGTACCGCCGATGCAATTCTGCTGCATACACCGTCGCACTGCCATTCCCGCTGCAATTTTAACAATTTGAAATTCCCTTAGGGGCCTGCTTGTAAACATACAATGCTAAAGCCTGACTAACTTTTTGATAGTTTCTTTTTTTTCTCGAATGTTACGGTAGAGGGATGCCACATGATATATTTAAAGGCAGAGCATCGCCAACCAATGTAGGTGGGCGCTGGTGGCAAGGCCAGGTTTAGTCCTCTGCGGGGTAAGCTTAACAAGAAAGAATTCAGTTGAGTACAAAATACACATGCAAAAAGGGACTACGTTGTGAAACAAACAAATCACTGGGCAGGGTAAGTCTAGTGAGACAGCATTGAGGTGTAAAAACTTCCCAAACGTTACGCAAATGTTTCAGCGAAAATGGAACAGAAATACCATATGCAGCAACTATCAGCAATTCTCACCCTGAACAAACAATTTTCTTAACAGAACTACCAAGAAAGCACAATATATAAGATGTCCCCAGGCGAAAAGAATAAAGCTGTTAAAGAAGCACTTGCCTGTTACCATTCCGATAAGACAATGGCATTAGTTAGGCCCTTTACAAATGAGACAAGGTGGAAACCCCGCACAAATTAGGTGCGAAAACAAAGTGCGTGACAGATGGAGCAAGGATTTACCAGGCCGCATAAAACCAACAATTTCAGTTCTTGCACGCTTCAGTAGCTTTAACATACAACACAATGCACTCATGTAGTTGTGCTGCCAAGCTAGTGCAACACAGTAAAGAAGCGGCAAACGGCGCTCAGAACTTTAGCAAAATCCTTTTAAACCATATGCTGCATGGCAGACGAAACGAACAAAACATGGGCAGGCCATGATCAACTTAGTTGCTTATGCGTGTAAACATGATCGAGAGCAAAAAAAACATCGACATGACAAAAAAAAGCATGAGAACAAGAACTTTCCCATCGAACGGTGGCGATTCATTGCTACCGTTGCTCCCGCTGATGAGGCTTTGCGGGGAATGATTAGAACTGTATCATCTGCGTGTTTTCGCTGGTATTTGAGAACCTCACTGTGCAACAATTCTTCGACATGCCTCATAGCTTTGGCCACCGCACACATGTGAAGGGTGTTGCTTATTTTGCTCCGAAAACGTGAATCAAACAGAGAAGCACAATCAACGAGGCAGAAAACTACGGCACGCGGCTGCCTCCTTTCCTGAGCACACTTCGCAAGGCCGTCACCAGAGGCACGTCCATCGGCACACACTATGAATACAATGAAGCAAATCGCAGATTTTACCAAGTTTGTTATATCGAAATTTAACTGTATTACGCATGTGAACCAATGCTTCAGTAATGAATGTCTCATTTCTAAAAGAGACGATTATCAGTACCACATGCTTTGTCTCATGAAACCACCCATTAACACAAGTAGGCCCTCAGAATATTATCTGTCAGCAGCCTAGAGTAGGGTGTAAGGATGCTTTTGTTGCTTATTTTAACACCAATTGGGAAAACTGTAACTCTGTAATGTCTGAGAATTGTTGAAGCTTGCACTAAAATTAATTAATGGCAAGGTAATGCTTAGAAATATTTTAGATGCCCTCTGAAATAAATATGTTTTGTTTCAATGACATATCCTATAATACAGTTTCACATGCGGCACAGTGGCTATTGCTGCTAGTGAGCAGTTGCAATTCCTACACGTGGCAGGTAGCACAGTAATGTGATCCACGGTGAAACAAAGGTTTATGTAACACCTTGGACCAGGCTGTATGTTTTTCAAATGTAAAGTTTGCTTTTGGAGGAAACTTAAAAAAAAAACATTTAATTATGGGGTTTAACGTGCCAAAACCACTTTCCGATTATGAGGCACGCTGTAGTGGAGCACTCCGGAAATTTCGACCACCTGGGGATCTTTAATGCACCTAAATCTAAGTACACGGGTGTTTTAGCATTTCGCCCCATCGAAATGCGGCCGCCGTGGCCGCGATTCGATCCCGCGACCTCCATGCTCAGCCGCCCAACACCATAGCCACTGAGCAATCACGGAGGGTTGGAGGAAACTTTAATAGCTGTATTTGCAGTAAAGCGAATGGCAATTCTTCCGTATGTGTTATAAAAGGATCGCGTCCACAGTATATGTAATAAGCATGGTCATATTACCTGCTAGTAATCATTTCCTGGTGGCTAAACCATTTAAGTTGAGGAATGTGTATAGAAGGAGTGTTAAATACTCACGTCTTCAATTTGATCATTTTCTTCATAAAACTTGGCAAAAGACACCCATAAAACATTCAGTTTTCCAGTGGCTAGTTTGGGGTCAATGGTTTGAACAGCCTCTGTGAAAGTGTTGATTATCTGGTGCCCCATTGCAAAGAAGAAATGCAAGAAGGCATCATAAGGAATATAAACAGTAAATACATATTAATCAGTGAAATAAAAAGCCAAATAAAATTTTGACCAGAAGCTTTATTTACCTCTCTAGGCTTTCCTTCAAAAAGCTTAACTCTCTTCAGCCACTCGTGAACATTGTGCGGATTCTGTCGCAGCAAGACACTACAACATAGGTAAAAATGCAAATAAGTCAGGATGAAGCAGTTCGCTTTTAAAAGTATTTTAGCAATTCAACAGACCTGTTCAGAAGGAGTGGTCTTCGATCCATAAGATCCTCAAAACGTGCCAGACGCAATTCAAGGTCAAGATCACCTGAACAAATGATGCAAGACAAAAACTGTTTGAAGCTTACCATTCAATTTAAGTTCAGTATTTTATGTATTAACATTTTTATTTCTGACACAATTACACAGGATACATTGTGCAGTTGTCTTTTGTTTAGTTAACCTCAAGGAGGCCACAAGAAGTGGTTTAATTTTCTAGTGAATAAAGAATGACTGGGGAATGTCCCAACTTTCTAGATATAAACTTTTATTATTAAAGTAGTACTGACACAAAAATGTGTGCTTTGCTATTTCTTTTCATTTTTAGGAGCTGCAGACTCCATAATTATGGTACCAAGCCTCAATTTCTCGAGAGTGCCAAAAAATACATTTATATACAACATCTTTAAACGACACGTTCGAAACACATGTCAAGAGTATTACAGCTTCGGACATGAAAAAGGAGGCTCAACATGCCACCAAAAGCTGAGGTGGAGGTGAAATGATATCACAAACAACTTAAGAGCCCGCTGGTCAGCTTAGTGTGGTGTTTAAAGGGCATACAATTAATGAGTCACAAAAAGCTGTTAAACCGGTCTTTCCAATTGGGCACTTGAAAACACAGGGGGTCATGCTCTCTCCTCTTGTCCCATAATACGCTGGACTTAAGGTTTCTGCAGCACAGCCGTTGTAGGTACACACACAACAGTGGCATGTGATACCACAATACTGCCACAACAAGCTTCAATGTGACGAGTCTCCTTTTCCACGTCTGAAACATGCTGCTACTGGAGTGTTTTAAAATGGTCGTATCAAAAGGTAATGTAATTATTTGTTACGCTCTCAAGGAATTGAGGCTCCATAGTGTAATTACTGTGTTGACGGCTCTCAAATAAAGCAGTAAATACAAGACAAAATTTGCCTGTCAGTACTCCTTTAATAGACTGCCGTCTTGGCAAAATTGGCCACAGCTAATGAAACACTGCCAACAGCAGATAAAACACCAGTTGTTAGTGGGAGATAGCACCTCCAGAAATAGATTTAGCAATTAAGATAAGTCTGTTATTACCTTCTGCCTTTAACACTCTCCTGCCTGTTCTTTTTTCTTTTCCTTTTCTTTCCTTTTTGAGCAGATTCCATAACAGTTACACCTAGGTATGACAAAATGCTTGATACACCATGTATTTTGAACTTTATTATAATGAGTCGAGTTTATAGACGATTTTAATATTACAGTATTTCGCTGCCATCACGAAGGCATGGCATCATGTGTGCTGTCTTTCAGCATATTTAGTACTGGAAGTCGCGTAATCTCAAGTTTCGGAGATGCGTTGAAGCGAGAGGCTGACAAAGCATTTTCTCCATGCTGTTGGCATTTTGCACAGCAGTGTCAGTGGGGGCACCACTATGAGCCGCGAGGGTGGAGTGAACGCGAAAGCATGGCTTCGCTTTGTACTGCAAATGTGAGCATATCGTCAATACGGCTTGAAAGCTTATTTTTCGTCGCCGACTCTCAATTTTAACAACATGAATTTCTTTCTTGTTTGAATTTGCTTTTTCTGATTGCCTGATAATTCAGAAAATTTTCTGGCCCCTTTCATGTAATTAAAATCTATCAGTAACTGTACTTATTTGCATAAAAGATCAAACTTCAATATAAACAAAATTACAATATAATCAAGATAATGAAGAAAATTGCCAATTTTGCTGGCTTCGTTACATTGAAGTTCAACTGTATTTACATTCTGCAAACAATGGAGGACTGTTTGCTTTATACATTTTGCTCAGCAGACTTTTCATTTTTGCAATGTTCACTTTGGCAGTTTCTTTTATACTACATATGCTGTTCTTTGCAACAGGTATACATTTTATGGGGAAAAAAAATCGATCAAGCGCTCACCCATGAGTGCAAAGAAATATGACCAATATGAAAAAGAACACCAAAACCGCATAAAGCAGTGGTGGTAAAACATCTCTTGGATTACTAGTGCCAACAAAACTGCACTTACTTTCTTCATTGGGCTTTGATTTGCTCGTTTCTTCCATTTTAGCACAGAGCACGCTTTCTTCAAACTGGGCATAGGCATCAAAAACCTAGAAAATTTTGCAATTACCTTGTCATGCAATGGTTAATGGAATAGCCACTTGACAAAATGCATGATCTTGCACGAAATTTACTTTGACATAAGTTGTAGGATAAAGCTATAACAACATGAGAAACCTCACTGCTGTAACCACGAAGTATTAGTAGCATTTTAATTATCTGCAAAAAACTTCTTGAAGTAACACTTTTTCTGACAAACAACAGACCTTTTGTTACCACTCTTTATAATCACACTACGACACAGCCTCAGGGTGCATAATCTTTGACCTAAACAGTAGGCAGTTTTAGAATAGGTATCCTATAAGCTTGGGTACCCCAAAGAAATAGTGACAACCAGTCAACAGGAGCAAAACAAATAGGATATTTAGGTTTCGCAAATGAATGTAAATCAAATCCAAAAGTTCAGACAAAGCACACGCACACAAAATCAAGAGTCAATGACTGACAGCATTCGTATTGCTTGCTTTACGGTGAATATGCTCCTGCTCCTGCACTGTGCATTATATTCTGTACATATGAACAATACATTTAAAAAAAAATTAAGGTCTGGGGCTTTCTGTGCCAAAACCATGATATGATTATGAGGCATGCCGTAATGGGGGACTCAAGATTAATTTTGACCACCTGGGGTTTTTTAACGTGCACTCAATGCATGGTACACAATGCACGGTACACAGGCATTTTTGCGTTTCGTCCCTACCAAAATGCAGACACCGTGGCCAGGATTTGAAACAATGAAATAGGCTTTTTAATTCTCTCATCTTGTCTTTTATAAACAAAGCTTATACAATAAAAAAAAGCTTTGGTTTCAATACCAAACCATGGCTTTGGACACCCTTATACTTTATAGGGATAAGTCGCCACGAGAACATCATGAACAAGCAGTTTTCAAATGTATAAATTGGACTGGCAGACAGCATAAAAATGCCATAGCATTATAAGTTATATTGAGTCTTGTTAATTACTAACTCAAAGCAAAAACACAAATTGCTTTAGTCAATGGTTCACTTTTCAGTAAAGGTGTGCAAATTTCCAAGATTTTGGACACAAATATATAGTTCCTGCTATTTGATTAATATACAAAAATTGACTACTCCATATTTTTTAACGTTTATTTTGGGTAAACATCTAGTGTAGCGACAATTATTACAGCTTGCATGAGAAACTTGGATAGAAATTGTAACTGCATGGCAGGTCTTAGAACCTGCTATCAACTCAGCCAGAAGTACTTCGCATTTGTGCAAGCGCAGGCCCAAGAAGGTGCAGCTTCTGCTGTAGCAAGTACCATAACAGCACAGGTGGCGTGGTTTTTAAGCGAGTGTCTAGAACCTTATACTGGACCAACCATAAAGTCCTGAATGACCCCTCAGGCTTGGTGAAAAAGCAGTTGGCAATAGCATACGCTGTTATGAACATCTCAGCCCAATTTTGCAGTGGCGCGTGGAGCTTGAAAGCAAAGCGTGAAATCACCTTTCTCTCAAACACTTTCTTTTCAACAGCAGCCTTCGTCTCACTCTTTTCAGGCACTATATTTCGTCCTATAGCACATTCCTATATGTGCTTGCTATTGGCCAATAGCTGACATCAATCAAAAAGGGTGTTTGGATCAGTGCACTTTTTCCTACTGTGTATATTTACTGAAGCAGTTTAATAAACAGGCTGAAGCAAAATCTGCTTTTGAATTTCAATAAGAATTAAGTACTTCCGGAAGAAACCGATTATTGTCTGCCCAGCGCTCAGCCGTGGTTGCCAGGTCAGGTCTCGCTTATTTCGATTAGTTTTGAACACTCAACTAGCCTCGACCCACAAAACTAAAGGTCAGACCACACATATGCTTGCCAGCACACACTCACTCCTGACTGCTACTGGCTAGACGCCTTGGCAAATTTCGCTTTGTATTCAGCTATTAACAGCACTTCAATATGTGCATGTTGGATGTGGCTACTATCCATCGCTGAAGCTGGTGCAGGACAAAGCCGGTCTGCATCACAACCAGACAGGAGCACATGAGCGTGAGCATGCACTCAAGCCCTGTCATGCACATAGCAAACGCTACGCATATGCACTAAAGTTGCATGTAGCTGCGGTCTGCTATGCAACGCGGATACCCCGCCTGCTACGACGAGTACGCTGACTGAGCGCACGTCGACGTGCCGAGAACAACGGTGTTTGGCACATCGTAGGGGCCAAAATCAGAAATAGTGGTGTCTAGCTGAACATCCAAAATCAAATTTGAACTGCGTGTCATGGTGACGTTCAGTAGGCAGAGTGTTACAGGCACGCCTCACCATTGTAATTGTTCAGGGCCCCTTTAAAACTGTCTGAAACATTTCTTAACCTAGCATAAATTTAAGAGTCACCTGGCAGAACCAACACACCATGTTTGCATCACTAAAAATGTAAGAATGTGATATCAACAGACCTTTACAGATGTATTGGGTCATGCATATATACTGCATTCAATTATTTTCCTTTTGGTAGTTACAGAAACCACAGTAATATTTCAGAGGCATCTCATTCATACCCTCTGCAATTGAGCTTGAGTTCATTTACCTCTGAATGCAAACCACAAAATCGTAATCAGCAGCTTTGTTTTCCCCCTCCCTTTTTGTCTATTCTGTCCACATTTCCTTGTACCAAGATTTATTCGATATTCAATTTGATATTTGGAGCTAATTATATCTGAATACAATTTGAAAATTTCAATACCCATGCACCCTCACTTTTCAGGTATTGTGGTGCTACAAATGGTCAACACAAATCTAGATGCCTTATGCCCTATTCTAAAGCTCTGCAATGCAGAGAGGTCCCCCATTCTAAAATTGCCTAGTATGTCTAAACAATACGTTCTTTGTTCAGCACCACGTTGTGTCACCTTCGCCTCATGTCCCATCCCATAGTGCTCGTATCGCATAATGAAAAACCAACAAGCTCGATGTGTTGGTGTTTTTGGTTGCAGCAAAAAACAATCATTCACTGTACTGTGATGGGTGTCCCCATCTTTTCGAATTTATCTCGCATGCAACATATGCAGTTCTGTATAAACAAAAATGTGACAACTTTTAATAGATGCATGTTTAGGCAATGGAGTTATTTGCTCCGACATATACAGCATGCAGTTTGAAATGCCTGACTGTAGCTCACATTGTCCAAAATGGGGTTGATAGCAGTTTTATTGTCTGAAAGCTACACCTGAGCTATGAGGCTTGCTGTAACTGAAGGCTCAAAAAGAGGGCCACATGAGGTTTCTAAATATCAGCACAGAAGTATTTCTATGTTCGAGCCCCATCACAATGCAGCTGGCATGGCCAGTAAATGAACCTGCCACTGTAGCTCAACACTTACAGTGTGCTGCTATGCTCAGAAATGGAACACCATAGCCACTGAACTAACACAGCAGGTCTATATACAACATATACATGTACCAGAAGCAGAATACCATAATGGAGCTAAAAGAATAAAAGCACAGCCTGTGCCAAAACCGTAACTCGTGAGCTCAATGTCCTGCTGTGAAGCTGTTGTTAGAGATACTGATCTGCTCACATAACGCAGAAATCTTAGAGCTTCAACACCCTAAAAGCAAAGCAGTGACCACAACCAGTGTTCACATCACAACCAGGGCTCACATCAATTCCCATCACTGTCACAATGGGCTACACCTTTCTGACACTGCTAGCATCTATCCACATACCTGAGTGAAGTCCCGGACAGTCAGGACCGTCTGTATTGCTTCTTCATAAATGTCTCTTGCCTGTTAAACAAGAAATAAATGCTAAAGATGTTCTCGAAAAGATGATAAGTTATTTTCACTGAGTACAGTGACCTTAAATGTCACTTGAAACACAAAAAATCACATGCCACCAAATAAAACACTGAAGTAGGATCCTGCAACAATAAATCAGGTCAACAGTCATAATAACAAATACATCTTTTTTTACGATGCTTTTACTTTAACATGTGGTTAAGCCCAACACTATTCCACAGCAAAGATGATTCCTTAACATCATGTTTCTGCAGCTCAACCTGCCAATGCATTTGACACTATGTAGGCAGGAAATATCACTGAAAAGAAATGTGTCCAAAAGTGCCCCCCAGCTAAATGTAATTCATCACATCAGGAATCTGCTGGTTCAACCAAAAGGTACACGCTAGAAGAAATCATTCTAGAATGTGGTCCTAGATGAAAGTAGGTTAGGACAGATTCGATTAGGTGAGTAAGTATTAGGATTGATCTTTTTTCCTTGTTATGTGCCCTAAACCTACAGAATGGTAAAGACACAACCACTAAACTTTTTTTTGCCTACGCACTGAAGCTTTAATTTATGTCCCTCAAATGCCACCAACAACTGCATCCAAATAAAAAGTTTTTAGGCTACCTTCCACAATAAGGGCATTATGCTTTACTGTAGCTGATCATATGACTTTTCTGTAAACTTGGCCTTTACCTATGGCTTTCAAAGAGCAACAAGAACAAAAAGCAAGACATGCAACTTCTATCTTTAACACACAAGCACACACAAGTTGCTTTACATAATGCAGACTATCTTTACAATGGGCATTGAATGAATTCTAAGTCTGGCATAGAACAGAGAACCCTATGAACAAAAACACTTATTTATATTTCAATCCTGTCTTCCCTCCCTGCCCGAGTGCCAAACATAGCATACTTTGAGTATTACTTTCAATGTCTTCGATAGTTGACACAAAAAAAACTTTCACAGCACCTTTGGAAATAGTGTTCAACAGCCTTCGAGTTCATCATGAAGTAGTCCTCAAACTTGCTTGCTTGCTCGAATGTTGAAGCAAAGAAATCACTGGAGCACTTTTTTTTTCTTGCGTTTCAGGTGCCCATGCATATATCATGATAGCATTCCACTTTATTTGATGTGGTGCCATACCAGACACGTACAGTTGATTTGCCTTTTCCGTGAGCACAATTAGCATTAGCATTGCTCACCCACTTGTTCATTTTGATCATTCCAGCACTTCTTGGCCAACCTCATTGCCTTAAATTTATCCTTTTCCTCTCTCTGCAGCATTGCCACAAGTAACTATGTAAGTTTTTGCCTGCTGCATCTGTTCACACGAAAGCTTTGAGCTTGCTGCATGACAATTGCGGACCTGCAAGAACTAGTTTCTGACCTCAAGCATGATGGTGACACTGTTCTTTACATGTGTCGTTTTCTTCCTCAGCTCTTCGTAGAAGTGACATTCTCAATATTTGAAAACACCAATCAATCCATACAGCTTGACTTGCTGTTTGCCTTTAACAAGCCTTTATTCTGCAGATACATTATATAATAATTCAAGTGTTGTACGTGTTGCTGACTGGATAATACCTGCAACTTTAGTGACAAGTGCAGCCATTAGACAAACACCATAGACTGCTTATAGAGTTGCTGGAGTCATGAATATTTGCATTACAACATTTCTCAAAGGCTACACATGTGCAAAGCATGTAGACCAAGAAGCCGCGCGTACCTGGGAATTGACGCATGCGACCGAGATGTTTGCATCCATTTAAATGCACAAACGCTGAAAGGTTAATGTCTGAGGACCGTCAGCCTTCGCATGAAGCAGACAAAGTTAAACAGAAGAAAAGATACGCTGCAGAGGAAAGTAAGCTGTTTACTAAATTTTCAGGCGTCCTTGATTATTCAAAATTCCCTTGACGCCACCATCAACTCCACAGAACTAATGCAGAACAGCAACCGAAATTTTGGAAGCTGTATAGTGTCTTGTTCTATTTCTCAGACTGATCTGTGTGCCCACAATGTTGAAAACATTGCGATCGCAAACCAAGTTGTCGCCATTCAAGTGTTGCCTGAGCCCTCACTTTCGTTGTCAAGGTGGTTTTTCTGCTTTCTAAGTGCCGTGCAGTCACTGCAACGCACTTCTTTGATTCGGCACCAGAGCACAACTTTGGTCGCTGACTCCCGACGAGCCGCGCTTGTTAGGTATAGCCAGCGGGATTGTTGGGCGGCATGCCGTCACAGGAAGCTCGCCCTTGATACCTTCATACCTGTAGATGATGACAGCGATTGGGCATGCGATCGCATGCACACGCCGAGCTGACGGCAGTGCGTATAAAGTGGAGCTTGGTTTCTTAGGTGAGCAGCCAACGGCAACTACTGCAAACACCTACCAAGTTTCTATGTGCGCAAACTAGTAGGAATGGCAGAACAAAAAGCCTAAACGCTCCAAATTAAATCTGTGGAACACCGCGTAAACTGATAGCAGTCAAAGTCACATGAGCAATATCCGCGTTCAGTGAGGAGTGTGCATCGCTGATAAGCGGCCAAGCAAAGGTTTCTCCGTTGTCTAGGGAACCCTTGTGCACTCGCATCGCACTAACACTTTATTCTTTCGTTCGTTGTTCATTCGTTTGCTTCACATCGCCCTTCCATCGGTGGCACACCTCGTTGAGAAGCATGCTCGCTACCGCGCTTGTCTGCAGAATTTTCCTGTGGAAGCCGCATTATAATCGGCATTTCGTCTCATGCGACTACGCTATAAGCGGTGTGCGTATACATGGAGTTCCATGGGAGGGTAAACGGGAGTTGGGAAAGGATGCTTTATCGCTGGTTCTGCACAATAAGCAGTTACATTATAAGTGGTCCAAGATGTACCACATATTTTTCTATTGGTGCACCTTATGTACATATGTGTGTGTTAATTTTTTTTTTTGTTCTTTGAAAGTATGAAACATACTGTGCAGCAGCATTAATGACAATGAAAAAGTCAAACCTTGCTTTTAACAGCAGAGCAACTTTACCCACGAACAACAGCTTGTAAGGTTTGATATATGTAGGCAGCATTCAATGCAGTGATGACAGTAGCAAATGCTTGCTTACCATCAAAAATAACAAACACAATGTAAAATTTCAGAAACAGCATGTAGTAAGATAAAATGGTGAAAGAGGGGGCACCCATGCTACATGCCTTCCAAGCCCAGTGGCAAACCTTCTTTTAATCACTATGCGTGTCTTTCTCAAGTGCTAAGTGGCTCGGTGTAGACCCTTTACAGTGAGCAGTGTGTGCACTGTGCACCAGAGGCTATCGCGGGCATGCAGTCATTGAACACCTTAAGAAGTGGGAGCAAGCAGGCATCAACTGCCGCTGGCCACACCAGCAACATTCCGCCTAGCCAGGGATCCCTTAGTACCACTGATATAAATGTGGAAGAGCTGTGGGAGGACGTGCTCTGTCAAGAACAGCAGTAACTGCTTCAGAAGCTTGAACATGTGGAATGAGACCGTGTGCGAGCTTCGTCCACCTCAGTCGCACAAGGGGAGCTCGTGTTTATTTACGACTGTTTGTCATGCACACCTTTCCGGAAGCGAGCACAACAAACTCAACCGCCAGCTGGCCAGCAATGACTCGCAACTGAATGCTGGCAATGACTGAGACGCTAACACTGCCTACAGAAATAGAGTGTTACCGCCACCACTGGCATAATATATCACAGAATTTTGAACTTCGATAAGCATGCAAGTCAGCGCTATGCCCATTACCCCCCCCCCCCCCCGCTTTCCTCCCAAGTGTAACTGACATACTCGAGCAACTTCCCCTTTTCATAGTAGCGAATTTAAACATGGAATAATTGGTGGGCACTTCTAGCTTTCTTTTCTTTTTTGCACTGGGAATCAAACAGCAGGGAAGCGATTGCTCTGCCACCTGTAGCATTCTTGTCTATGTGTACGTGAATGCATAAAAAAAAAAACATTCCCATTTTATCCTATCAGCACTGGCGACAAGACTGACACAGTTGGAACAGACCATATAGCTGGAGCAGGTCGCAAACGGGCATTTTCTGAGCGCACACACATGCCTTATCCCGAATGAAGTTGTTGCACATACATTAAGGGGGGACCCTGCATTTGAGAACATCTTTTTTTATGTCTAGGTAGATTTTGATGAGGCGTGCTGAGTTTATGTATTTACACATGCTAATTTAAGATATACATTTGGCTTTCTTGCAGTGTACGTAACCTTCAAGAAATTAAAGAAAATCAAACTTGCTTAGAGGTGAGCTAGTTACTTGATCATGTTAGCATGCATTCACTCCTCCCCATCCCTCTTGCGCAGAAGGAATCGGGATGTCTTGTGTTTCTCTAAGCACTGTGACGTGCCGCACGCCTCGTGGCCTACACAAGTTATTTACTAACGTGACAAATGACGCAGCAGTGATTCCTACCTATTGTGTCCTGGCACACGCGCTTTGATGTCATTTTTGCCGTTCAAACTTTTCAGGCAGAAGGTCGCTTGAAATAACTTTAGCCTTGGCTGACATTTTTATAGTATTTTTGCTAGATTTACTAGCCATACAGGCTCTAAGTACATGCCTGAGATGGCTGGCAACGTCATTAAATTGAAACTGTGTCACGAGATTACTTTGTTAAATTGCAAGGGGGAAGAAAAAAAGAAGAAGAGAAGAAGACATACACATGCACACACACGGCTTTCTAGCGAACTCAGATCGAGAAATAAAAAATAGTTCAGCACAATGTGTTGGCGGGCTAGTTGGTGCGGATCCATAAATACTTTGTTTAGCGCAAAACAACGGACACAAGGAAAGGCGACAGGACAAGCGCCTTGTCCTGTCGCCTTTTCTTGTGTCCGTTGTTTTGCGCTAAACGAAGTATTTAGAGAAATGAAAAGTTTCTTACATCGCGAGTTTCGCTAAATCAAGGTTCATTATATGGAGGTTTGACTGTATATATGATGTAATAAAGATTGACATACAAAAATGACTTTGAATGATCAGAGTATGCAGTGATATAAGAATGAATGCTCTAGACTAATTTGAGCCAAAGTATCACATTTCGAACACATAGTGACATCCAGAACGAACCACCACTTTTTGAACATTTCTATCACAATATCTGTCTGTTTACTGCAATCTCTGTTTGTCTACCTTTCTGATTAAAAAAAAGTAAAAAATTATTGCAATAGGACAAGTACAATCAGAAATATCATCACTCCAAAACAGTGACAAATTTCACGCGTTTATGGTGATTATGGCAAAGCCTAAATGACCCAATGATGACACAGGGATCCAATCAACCAAAAATTAATGCGCTACATCAATCTGAAGCAACGGAATGGAAACAAATAAATTCAGACAATTTTCAGCTCCAAAGAGCAGGGTCTCCCTTAACAACAACGGGCACACGGCTGTACAAATTGCTGCTGTAAATACTAAAATATAAAGGATAAAAGCAAACATAAGGTTGATTGATTCGTCACCATCAGCTGGTAAGCTTTTACAGACTATGGGTGCAATGCAGATGAAACGGATAAATGAAATGCATATTTACACTGGCTATGCAGCTTTAACCAAAGTTTTGGTGTCGTCTACAGACTCACTGCTTGCCGAGGCAGCTGAAAAAACGTCTGTACGAGCCGTGCCTGTGGCTGCCCTGGCCATTATAAACAAGTGAGCAAACATTTAACGGCGCACACGTGATCACGAGACCAAATATGCTGGCGCCCATGGGTATGGTGCTGTAAAGGGCCTATACATGCCTGTGCTGTGTCATGAGGCCAGAGGCTTTCACTTCACTGTCAATGTCAGTATAATTTTCAAAGGAACTACTAGCAAGAGAGCACAGGAACTTCGCTTCTTTCACTTTTAAGCCTGTGCCATCTGGTAAGCTTCCTCTAACCTTTTCTTTCTTTTCATTAATGGTGAGAACAGAGAGCTTTAGCCTGTCCATAAAGCTGCTGAAGTTTATGTAAAAAGGAGTTACTTGAGATGTTTGGACCAGCGGTCATGTTGATAACGCCATCTCGCAGCACACAAGAGGACGCAGAGCTATTAATGCAGTGACCAACCATATTGGCAGCTCGTGTAACGATTTGGAAGGAACTTAATGTTAACATGCAGTCTTTTTTTTTTCTTTTCGTACGTCATTCTGCCATAACACCACTTCCTTGGCCCCCCATTAAAAAGTTTTGCTTTGTGCAGTACCATGCAACTTGTCAGCTTTTTTCAAAAACCTTGTAACTTTATCAGGAGCCAGCAATCACATGTGGCCAGTATTGCCGCATCGCGTCAGCAAGATTCCAGACCAGCACTATTCCAGTTGGGGGGAGGGGAGGGCTTATTCAGAAAAGCAAAGAGATTCCCTTATCTTGCACAAATCATATCCTTATCACCATCATGGAGCAGCAATGAAAGAAACTTGAGATAATCAGGCAGATCTTGAAATGTCAGCCTCAGAACACACGAAGTGCGCAGCTGTCAAAATGTGCACGAAACAAGCTTGACAGTGATTCAAATTTGTGTCAGTTAATAGGAGCACTCCCTGCGTGCCATGTGACTGCAGCATCAAACTGTAACTTTAGTTTTTCTTTATCACATTTGCTTTTTTTTTTTACTTCTGCATGGAGAAATACAGTGCTGCGGCTATCAGAATCTCCAATCTCTCATGTTTACGGCAATACCAAGATCCTGGCGCTGCGTTGCCAAAAAGCATAGAGTTTCATACAAAAATTACTAGAGAGAACTCTGTTACTGCAATCGTTCAGCCACCATGGGAATGATGGGAAGTACTACGTGGATTTGTCAGATCTTCATACTTGTGTATTCAGACATTCTTGTGGCTTTGTTTATTACACTTTGTCTGTCTTATTGTCCTAAATTTCAAGGCGATATATACTACTCTTCTAAGTGCAGAATATACTCTGCGAACACGCACAATCGCTACTAAGTACAGCAGCTCAACCTGTTGAGGTGGCCAAATTGAAACGTGCCAAGTGTCTCAACACACTGGCTTGCACGCAAGAAACTCATATATTCTGTGCCGTTTGTCAGTGCATGTGTCGGTAGCGCAATGGTTTCAATATGGGGCTTCTGTGCTAGAGGTCCTGTGCTCGAATCCTGCTGTTAGACAATTTTAATAATGGTTACGTAATTATTTAGTACACAGTACTTTGGTTAAAATGACGAATTTTCAAGGTGATGGAGCCGTTTGAAGCCAGATGGATGAAGTTTCGGCAAATCCATGTACTTCCCATAATTCCCATGCTGGCTCACCCAGATTGCAGCTCCCGTAGACACTAGCACCAGAATGCGTTGTTGGGCAAGTTGGTTCATTGTATTTGGAAAGATTGGATGCGCTTTGTAGACAATCACAGGGAAGAAGACGGGACAGGCACAAACTAATAACTGGGGTTTATTCGAGAGAAACACTTAAATATCAGTTCATGCCAGCGCAGGCACATCAGGGCATCAGCAGCAGATTTAAAAAAAAAAAGAGAGAGAAAACAAAATCAGAAAAAGAAACCAATGGCGTGGCTCAGCTAATCATATTTTCTAGGAAACGTGCCTCCCTATGGTAAAGTATGATCGATGTGTCACTGATGCATGCTTGTCCCTTCTTTTTTATAAAATATGCCTCTAGAAGTTCTCGTGCTTTTTCATTACTGCACTTGCACAGGATCTTAACCTGGTTGAGCAGAGGCCTGCATTTATGATTTAGGCAATGCATGGTTTTTTCAGATTTTTTTTTTTTCATTTTTTTTTTATCTGCTGCTGATATCTGCCCTGATGTCTCTGTGCTGGCATGAACTGATATTTAAGTGTTTCCCTCGAATAAACCTCAATTGTTAGTTTGTGCCGGTCCCGTCTACTTCCTTGTGATTGTCTACAAAGCGCATCCAATCTTTCCAAATACTGGCACCAGAATTGCCCTCTAGTAATTATTGTATCTAACTCTATGCCAAAAAACCGCACTCTCATGATTAGCAGTGCAATAGCACCTCTAGAAGTCCGATTTTCTTCCAAATTTCAAGACCGCACACTAAAAAGTGCAATTTTCTCAAATTATGCTGCATATTTCTTCCAAATATTTTGCTATGAGATAAAGGTCCCAAGATTGTGAAAAACAAAAATTAAAAACAAAAACAAATCTTGAGCATTTCAAGATTCCGCTGTAGTCGAGAGGTGACAAATGCCTATCAACAACTATTACGCAGAACAGAAAACTGCATAGCCAATGATAAGGTTCTATTTCTTATATTAAGGAGGGTTACGGCTTGCGAAAGTGAACTTTTGTACCTCTAATTTAAGTTCGATAAAAATTGCAGGATGTGTTCAGGACAATGTTATAAGGCCAGGTGCCAAATTTTATTATTCTAGAATAATTTTTTTAAGGAGTTACTAATTTTCAAGTGTTGAAGTGACTACGGATAGTTGTAAAAAACTAGTTCTAAAATGACAATAAATTTTGGAATTCCTGTGCCTAATATATTACCATAAAGGCCCAAACTACGCGACTGTGCAGCTGTGCTGTTCAATTTCCACAGTTTTTATTGAAAAAGAATGCATGATTGGCTTCACCAGGAATTGAACTTCCACCTTGCAGCCAAAATTGGAATTTTCATTAAAAAGATTGCACAATCTGCAAATTTCACTCCACAATTGCATTACGCATAAAATTCTACCCAAGTAAGCACCTTACCGATAAGATTATAAGACTTCCTTTTCTTACCTATACAAGAACGACAGTTTTTGCAATCACAAACATTTCTGAAAAAACACAAGCTGATAACAACGGTTCCAAAAGTTTTCAAGTGTGTCATTTTATTCAAATTGCATCTATCATAACTAAAATTCTCCTGCAGCATACACTGGACCTTCTTCAATTAAGCTTTCTTCTCTTGTAATAGCTGCAAACTTTCTTTTTTTCCGAGCCACTTTTGAGCTGTCAAATGCCCTGGCTTTTGCCTGGTGCTCACTTCTAGATGGCTCGTTGTGCGCGTTCCACAAACTATGCCAGGTTTCCCCAGCACTCCAGCACCCTTAGGGCCAGTGTTGATCTCTATAACAGCCAGGGCTGCAGCAGTTTCAGCAGTCTCCAAAAGTGGATCTTCGGTTCAAGCGAAATGTGCGCCAAGAGAAGTGGAGCGAAACGGGCCTTGGGCAAAGTGGCATGAAAGAGTTGTAGCAGCTATTTATTAAAAAAAAAAAAAAAGAAATAGAAAAGTACTGTCACTGCCTTCTTTTCACATTGTGCTGATTCTTCACTGTGAGCGTCAGTCAGCGTGCAGTACTCCTCCTCACCCCCTGTAGCTGCGTACAAGTGAGTTGCGGCGAGTCCGCAAGCCAGTGAAGCTGCAGGAAATCAGGACATTCTCGTTTTGCCGGGTCATTGGCTTGTAAAAAAATGCTATTTTCAGCATTTCTGCTGCGCTGATGAGGATAAAAATTTTTTCGCACATTCTCAGATAGTGAAGGAACCTGAAACTGCTATAATCTGGAAACATGTTTTTGGGCCTAAAATTGCAATTATTATCCGTGTACCCCTTACCTCTGCTCACGTAAAAAGCACTACAGATAGGGTGAAAGGGTTAAGTGAGGCCAGTACACAATCGATGTTTTCAGGAGATCTTACAGGCTTCTGTATAAAGCACAACCAACTCTTCTGAAACTAATCGCCTGTTTGCGTCTAAACAAGCTTTTCACAGTGTCTGCACCACTATCCACATGCATGAATGGGCGAACATGAAAGCATGCTCACCTGTTCAAAACGGGTCCCACAACCTTGCATGACATATGTGCCTACCCTAGGATGTGATCACGGTGCAAGTGTAAACAACTGCACAAGCCTCAATGAGCCTTCAATAGATACAGCTAAGCTAATCTTTAGGGAACAAAGGTGCTTTCAAAAAGTAAACTAAATGGATGGCCTGGCTCTTCAGCAGGTGGGTGCCTTCAAGTTTCCAGCCAATTTTGTTTGGGCAAAGGCGAGCAAGAGAAGTCAAGTGCACAATTGTACTGCCAAGGTTCGACATGCACGCATACATTTGCAGCAATTCCTGTACTTGCAGACATGACCCAGAAGAGCCACAAATCAAGTTATGCTGGCCCCTTATAATTATATGATTGCACAATGGGAATTCAAGTATGCATGTCATCTTTTATTGCATCGGCCAAGTAAAAAGTAAGGAAATGTGTTTTGTAAAAAGGTGCAAGTGATATACTACCCTGTTCTTCAAAAATACGCCTAAAGGTGAGTGCAATGAATACATCGGAAAATACAGTGCCCTCTGGCTTACTTCCACTCTGGAAAATTTACAATGTTTGCAACCTATTAGCCAGCTCTTTATGTCAGTATAAGATTCCACACAAGTTTCCTAATGTTCTTCTGTGCACAAAGCACCCAATAGTAAAATTAAGATACTTATACATACTCTCTCAAACAGTCCAGCACGGATGTAGTAGTCCGCCAGGGAATTCCAAAGCTGGCCAATCTGGTCTGTGTAACGGCGAAGCCCACCTCGAATAATGGCATCCACTTTGAGTGAGTGCACCTTATCAGGGTTCTTGGAAATCATGTCGCACAACTCATTCCACAGCTGAAATAGAAAGCAGCATATTTAGACCCTCACAAAAAGGCCTTCCTCAGATTTATATCGCTAGCCTCACCAGCAAAACCCTCAAATTCAGAAACACCCAAAGAGAAGCTATACTATTGTACAAAAAAGGTGAGAAAAATGAGGACTGGTCCCAAGTGCAAAACTTGCTGTTCTTTTGGAAAATTGAATGCGTAATATACAATATTAATGACCTAATAAGTAACACTTATCGTTTACCAGATGCAGTGGTGGGAATGGCCAAGAGTATTTTGAAGCAGATTTTGTAGCAGTCAACAATGATGATTCTGAATGGTTATCCACTGGACACTGTTCCTGCACATCAAAAATGGTTCCAGAGTACCATCCTGGCGCAATGGATTGCAAATATTCTCAAGGAAGATCATCCACGCAAGCGACCACTCATGAACAAATTACAACCATCATGCGGCCACACAACCAGAATGCTCGAAAAGAAAATGTTGTATGTCCCTAGTGGTAAAGCACGAGACAAAGGCATGCATAAGGTGGTGGTTGCCGCCACCTCTTCTCAATGGCCTCCGATATTAAGCGGCGCAGCTCATCCTGGAGCAGTTTTGGAGCAGTTTATCTCATTTGTAGCATGGATCTAGCAGCTTTAGCCATGGAGTTTCATACATTTACTAGAGGGAACTGTGGCGCTAGTGTCTACAGGAGCTGCAAGCCAGGCAGTTCAGCCAGAATTGGAATGGTGGGTAGCAAATGGATTTGCCAAAACTTCGTCCTTTTGGATTTAAATGGCATCGTGAATTTGCAAAGTGATCATCTTTAAGAAAGTCGCCATCATCATCATCAGCGTATTTTATGTCCACTGCAGGACGAAGGCCTTTCTCTGTTATCGCCAGTTACCCCTGTCCTACACCAACCGATTCCAACCAGCACCCGCAAATTTCTCAATTTCGTCGCACCACCTAGTCTTCTGCTGTCCTCTACTGCACTTCTCTTCTCTTCGCAACCATTCCATCACCCTAATGGTCCAATGGTTATCTAATCTGTGCATTACATGACCTGTCCAGCGACATTTTTCTCTCTTAATGTCAATTACAATATTGTCTATACCCGTTTGCTCTCCAAACCGCTCGCTTTTTGTCTCTTAAAGTGATGCCTAACATTCTTCATTCCATCGCTCTTTGTTCTCAAGCTTCTTTGTCAGTCTCCAAATTTCTGCCCCATATGTCAGCACCGGTAAAATGCACTGATTGTACACCTTCCTTTTCAATGATAATAGCAAGCTTCCAGTCAGGAGCTGACAATGTCTGCCGTATGCAATACAACCCATTTTTATTCTTCTATGAATTTCCTTCTCATGATCAGGGTTCCCTGTGATTAACTGACTTAAGTATACATACACCTTCTCACCCTTAAGAGGCTGACTGGCGATACTGAACTCTTGTTCCTCTGCCTGGTTATTCATCATTATCTTTGTCTTCTGCATATTAATCTTCAACCCCACTTTTACGCTCTCTCTGTTAAGGTCCTCAATCATTTGTTGTAACTCGTCTGCAGTGTTGCTGAATAGAACAATGTCATCCGCAAACCAAAGGCTGCTGAGGTACGTGCCTCGGTCCTTACTCCTAAGCATTCCCTGTTTAGTAGCTTGAATATTTCTTCCAGGCACACAGTGAATAGCATTGGAGAGATTGTATCTCTTTGTCTGACCCCTTTCTTTATAGGTATCGTCCTTCATATGGAGAATTAAAGTAGCTGTGGAATCTCTGTAGGTATTTTCCAGGATATTAACGTAAGCGGTCTGTACCCCTTGATTACGTAATGCCTTTATGACTGCTGATATCACTAATGAATCAAATGCCTTTTCATAATCTGTGAAAGCCATGTATAAGGGCTGATTGTACTCTGCAGATTTCTCGATTACCTGATTGATGACATGGATGTGATCCATTGTAGAGCATCCCTTCCTGAAACCTGCCTGTTCCCCTGGTTGACTAAAGTCCAGTGTTACCCTTATTATATTGGAGATTATCATGGTGTATATTTTATATAATAGTGGGAGTAAGCTAATGGACTATAATTTTTCAATTCCTTAACATCTCCCTTTTTGTGGATTAGTATAATGTGTGCATTTTTCCAGTTTTCTGGGACCCTTGCAGTCGACAGACACTTCGTATAGAGAGTCGCCAGTGTTCTAAGCATTATGTCTCTTCCATCTTTGATTAAATCTACTGTTATTCCGTCTTCTCCTGCCGCTTTTCCCCGTTTCATGTCTTGCAAGGCCCTTCTGACCTTATTGCTAGTTATAGGCGGAATTTCTGTATCCTGTTCATTACTGTTTCGAATGGAGTTTTCCCCGAGTCCTCTGGGTATTGAACAGGTCAGTATAGAATTCTTCTGCTGCTTTTACTATACATTCGAGATTGCTGATGGTATTGCCCTGCTTATCTTTCAGTGCATACATCTTAGTTTGTTCTATGCCAAGTTCCCTTCCGACTGATTTCAGGCTGCGTCCATTTCTTACGGCTTCTTGTCTTTCTCACATTACAATTTCGAGTATCACTTATTTTCGCCTTGTTGATCAGTTTTGACAGTTCCGTGAATTCTATCTTATCTCTTGAGTTGGACACTTTCATTCTTTGTCATTTCTTTATTAGGTCCTTTCTTACTTGGGAGAGCTTGCCTGCTGGTTGCCTTGATGCCTCTGAAGCTAGCCTCGTTACGGTTTCATTCATTAGCTCTATGTCAGCATCATCATCTCTCTGTTCTAAGGCGTACCAGCTTGAATTTGTCTGCCTTTACTCTTACTGCCTCTAGGTTGACCTGTTTCTTCTTGACCAGTTTTGCTCTTTCTCTTTTCAAATTGAGGTGAATCCTAGCCCTCACTAACCTACGATCACTGCACTTTACCCTACCTATCACTTCTACCTCCTGCACTATGCTGGGATTGGCAGAAACTATGAAATCAATTTCATTTCTTGTTTCACCATTAGGGCTTTTCCGGTCCACTTTCTGTTGCTACGCTTCCTGAAAAAGGTGTCATTATTCTCAGCTTATTCCTTTCTGCAAATTCTACCAGCATCTCGTCTCTAGCGCTTCTGGAGTCGACACCTTAGTTGCCAATAGCTTAGTTGCCAATTGCTCTTTTTCGCCGCTTTGCATTGAAGTCACCCATTACTACTGTAAACTGAGTTTGCACTTTTATCATCATCGTGACTGGATGTTGGAGGGTAGGCTTGTACTACCTTTAATCTGTACCTCTCATTAAGTTTGATTACGACTACTGCTACCATCTCGTTAATGCTGTAGAATTCGTCAACATTGCCGCTATGTCCTTATGGATTAGGAATCCTACCCCATATTGGCTTCTTATCTGGGAGACCTCTATAGCAGAGGACATGGCCGTTATTCAGCAATGTCTAAGTCTCACCAGTTCTAACCTCCCTAAGGTCAATGATATCCCAAACAATGTCTGATAGTTCCTTAAAGAGTCCTGCTAAGCTAGCCTCACTCGACAGAGTTCGGCTGTTAAAGGTTGACAGGTCAGCTTCCATTATAAATAATAAGCGTATTTACTTGCATAATGATCAGACTCACATGATGATCGCACGCCTGAATTTTGTCGTCAAAATTAGATTTTTTTCTTTCCGGTGTAATGATCGCACCCTGAACTTGCCGCAGCGATATGTCATGTGCCAAGTCTAGCTAATGATGATCGCAATTACCATCTGTCGAATGCTGTCGAATGCTACACGAACAACTCTTCAAGACATACCAAGCAGTCTGCACGTACCAAACATTCTTAAGCAGATGCCCCATTTTATTCCTTTCATCCTTTTCACATTGCCATGAAAAAAAAGCTACAACCAAACTTGCCTTGGCTTTATTATTTGTAGGCTTTATAATGGTTGTGGTCAACAAAAACAACAAAAAAGGCGCCTTTCGGTACTTCTCGTCTCCACTCGTGAGCACACAACAAATCGCGAGCGGAAACGATAGTAGCCACGTTTACACTGATACGTTAGAAGTGTACCCTATTCATATGCCGACGCTTGTAACACAGCTAAGATATTCGCCCACCCTTAACGGAAATGTGCTGTATTAGGACAGTAGTGATGACAAATGCCGCAGTTTCCGCAGCATACCCGCCATGTGTTTCTATGTCACTGGCAGCTAAGCACGCCCATCTCTGTTTCTGTCCCCTCAAAGTGGACATGGCTACGTTATTGCCGCAGACTCACTGATATTAACGACATTATTCCTTACTGACATGGAAGAAACTGTTTCAATACGCGTAATGTACTCACAAAAAGAACACACACACACACAAAAAGCATGTTCGGCGCATTTGCCTTGCTCTGCTGGCCGCCATTTTTGTTTTGGTGTCCCGCACTGTTACAGCGACAGCCGCCTGTTTGTT
The DNA here is from genome assembly GCF_050947875.1 of Dermacentor variabilis. Taxonomy (NCBI): domain Eukaryota; kingdom Metazoa; phylum Arthropoda; class Arachnida; order Ixodida; family Ixodidae; genus Dermacentor; species Dermacentor variabilis. Next base: position 187,466,391 of record NC_134568.1, on the reverse strand, counting down.
GACCTGTCGTCATCCCACAGCAAATGTGGGATGAAAAAAAAATTTTTTTTTCCTTTCGCAGAAAATTTAACCCGCGTAATGATCGCACCCCTGAATTTGCTGTTTTCTTTTTTTTACAAAAAAAAAAGTGTGATCATTATGCAAGTAGATACGGTAAATAAGCATTATTAAAATTGTCTGACGGCAAGATTCGAACACAGAATCCCTAGCACCGAAGCTCAATATTGAACCCATTACACCATGGATTCAATGACAAGCAAAACCACGGCAATTAGCAGTTATTACGCGTGCTTGCAGAGTCTTATTACCCTATGCATTGAAAAGAAAGTATATATTGCTTTGAAATTTAGGTCAATTTAAGCCCATATAAAGTGCAATAAATGAAGCCACAAGAACCTGTGAAGCCCCAAGCACGAAGATCAGGCAAATCCACGTACTGTACCCATCATTCCCATGGTGGCTGAACTATCGCTGTACCAGAGTTCCCTCTAGTAATTGTAGGAAACAGTATGGTTTTAATGAAATGTAGCAGATTAGAGAAATTGCAGCAGCATTCCCACCAATGCAGATGCCCCCCCCCCCCCCACGCTGAATCAGACTACTCGCTTTTTTACTTATAGTGCAAAACTATGTGTTAAGGCAATCTTCTCATTGCAACAGAAACAATGAACCCACTTAAGAATGGCCAATGTTATTATGCCTATGCCTATGTAAATGGGAACAGTCTTTGATTGCTTTCACAAAGAATTTGGAGGGCGTTTAAGCTTTGCCTTTAAGAGTGGAACACAATAGCATTAAAAGATTCCAGGCTGCTTCTGACACTTCCCGGCAACTGCAGCCTACGTAACCGTAATGTTTACCAGGAAACACTGGCAACGAACATTATGCACGAAGGCAAGCCTTCTGGTAGAAACGCAGCCTCTTGCGTGGGCCACGATGCGGCGGAGGCGAGCGCAACCTGTAGGTGCTGCAAGGAACCAGACGTGCCACTTCATAGTGTCCAAAATTTGCATGTGCTGGTGCATTTTCTCATATGTAAAAATTACAATCCCATGCTAGCATGTCTGTAGATTGTGTGTAACTCATACTTCACAATTTTTCTGACGTATTTTACTTGGAGAAATTCAAGTATTTCAGTTACTTCTTTGCACTAGATGGAGGACCTGCATGGTTGGGTACGCGTGGTTGGGTTATAATGGCTCGGAATGATTCTTGCGAAAACGATGGTAGACGCTGGACACCGAGGCCGGATTTTCTGCGACACGAGGACCTTAATGGTAGTACATTGAAACAATGCCCAGCTATGACACAATCATATATCTTTAACAGATGTGGCACATCAACTGTATCACTGCTGTTTATATAACTTCATCCATGATGCATTTGCTCCAATATCAAGGGACCATAACCTGGCACTTTCGCTACAACACCAATGTTGCAAACAATATCAGTATTTTTTAGCAGATTGGATGATAACTGTGTTGGAGCTACAGCTAGATTTATTTTTTCATTACATTTCGTGTCTTCCCTAATGACAAACTGGCCTATATCCCTAAGAATGAAAGAGAGGGGGGAGTTAAAAAATTAAATTTTGGCGTTTCACATGCCAAAACCGCAATACGATTATGAGGCATGCCATAATGGAGGACTCCAGATTAATTTTATGTTCCCGGGGTTCGTTAACATGCACCAAATGCATGGTATCTGGGCATGTTTGCCCCCATTGCTAGGAGAGAATACTAGGAGATGACTAACTAGGAGAGGATAAGAAAAAGATTTTACAGCATAGGAACGGTCAGTGGAACACAAACATAGTGGCACACATTGCGGCACTAATTAGGCTTTGAACAGACTAATTAAGCTAGAAGAAATCGACTTTCTGAAGCATTCTGCTCAAGATTGCCTGCATGACAGGTGCACAGGCACTCTCGAGCGCGGCGAGATCAGCTCATTGTGGATATTTAATCCATACAGAGATAAAAAAATTGTTTGCCACAAAATAAAAATGCAGTGTTATCAACATTATCATATAACGTAAATGTGAGTTAATTTCTGACTCACTTATGACTACCTTAATTTATTGGACCTACAGGTGAATTCAGCTGTGAACACCTGCATGCCCAATGGAACTGAAGCAATATTTTATTACACTGAGGCTGTAAATAAATGTTAATGCTGTAGACATTACTTCATAAATCATCCAAGCAAGATATTCCAAAAATTGTGCTGCATATATGCTGGATTACATGCATTTTTAACATTACGTGCAGACCATGCATCTCTACGCCTCCTCAATACCAGAAAACATTTATCCTACCTGATGTTTAGACTTTCCTTCCTTAGACACAAAGTCTTCCTTATTGACAATGTCTGCCAGTAGAACAGCAGCATCATCCAAGCGACCGATGCGTGTCAAGTATTCCACAAATTCCTCCGCATTCTCAGGGCAGAGCTAAATTGAAGCAAATAAATGACTCAGAATAATTTTGCAAACACAACAGTCCCACAAACGCCAAAGCACATGATGCCATAACATATAAGGAGTACCACGGTATCAAGTAACAATGGCAACCAAAGATGGAGAAATAGTAGGGCCATTTTGCTCAATAGAAAAAGCT